>NC_133760.1:30296756-30932292 GCF_036562045.2 Rhinolophus sinicus | reverse complement strand
GGAATTACTTCTCTTCCTCTGTTTTTCTTCATGAAAGAAAGCCACCATTCTTCTCCGAGCCAAATTGGATGTGGCCTCTAATCGAACCTGACACCCTTATACAAATGAAATAAAAGTAGGTTTTAATTAGACTGAAGGATACTGATTTTCTTTGAAGCTGTTGCAGAGTTCCCACGTCCTCCAGCAGACACACTGGCTGTTTTGCGCACACACATCCCTATTTGTCAGCAGGGATGTTACTCTGGAGTGTGCGTGAATTCATGTCTGTCATTGGGGCCAGTTGGCCAGATATGCAGTTCAGTTTTTTGTTTTGCGGTCTCACCATTCTGGGGTTTTGTCTGTTAATTGCAGACCCAGCCAAGGGGCCTCATGTGGGAGCCATGCATATTTGGGCAGACTTTCTCATCGTCATCAGGGAAAGCCAACCAAACCTCCTTTTCATAGCTTTTCACTTTTTTTTCTTCTCTGTCTCTTTCTCCTTAACTCCCCTTAACTCTTAATCTCCTAACTCTTCTTAACCTCTCTCCCACTTCTCTTTCTAGCTATTTTTGCTTTATTTTCTCTTTGAATTTTTAACAGATAGCTATCAGTCCTAAAACCTGTATTTTGAGAGGCTCAAAATTCTTCCACTTCCTTTTGATTACCTACCTGAGGATCTTTGTAGGTTTTGGGGAAAGTTAGTGCTACCTGGTTGAACAAAAGAGTAGTTAGTGGTAAATATTAAATTCTCCATTTATTTTTACTTTTTTTGTCATAATTATAATGCCAGAATTCAGTTTTGGTTGTTATAGTTATGCAAATAGGTAAATCTTGAATAAAGGTAGACTTTTGTGTAATACATTTTCTAAGTCTTAGTTAATAGTTTCATACTAAATTTTCAATTTGTTTTAGCTTACTTAAAAAATATTTCTAAATTGCAGAAGATTTGGTTTCATTTAAAATGGTAAACATATTTGGACTTATTCAATTGGGTTCTGATTATATAGGTGGGATGATAGGTCATACAAAAAATTGCTAAATAAAAAAAATTAGAAAGATTTTCATTTTAGCCTGGAAAATTCTCAGTGTGAGAAATATTTTAAGAAACTTTCCATGAGTTAAAAGACTAGTTCTTCTTAAAATTTGTATGTTGTAGTTGAACATACTTAATTATAGTGGTTAAAGAATAAATGTGATGTTAATTGTAATACTGTCTTATCACAGTAAAAGTTATATGTACTTTTCAGTGATGTGTTAATCAGCTTTAGAAAACTAAAGTTTATTTCACAAAACCAACTTCCCATAAATAATAAATAGGTACTATAATTTAACTTCTTAATTATACAGTTTGTTGTAGTCAGGCATTAGTCAAACATTAAAATATTAGGACTAATTCCACATATCAGTGTATACCCAAGAGAAATAAAAAACATGTTCATTCAAAAACTTGTACACAAATCTTCACAGTAGTATTATTCATAATAGCCAAAAGGTGGAAACAACCCAAATGTCCATTGACTGATGAGTAAATAAACAAAATGTGGTCTATCCATACAGCAGAACATTATATGGTCATAAAAATGAATGAAGTAGCGATACATGGTATAATCTGAATGAATCTTGTTAACATGCTAAGTGAAAGAAGTCAGACACAAAAGATCACATATCATGTGACTCTATTTATATGAGGTGTTCAGAATAGGCAAATATATAGACAGAAAGTAAATGAGAAGTTGCCTATGGCTGGAGAACGGAAAGATCGAGTGTTTGGTGGTGATACCTAAAAGGTGATGAGTTTCTGTGGGGGATGTTGGCAGTACTGAAGTCCATTGAAACTTCCTTTATAGTTGGGTGAATTATATGGTATGTGACTTATAGCTTAATAAAGCTGTAACAAAAAAAAATTAGGACTTGTGTTTGTGTTTCTGTATCTTAAATGCTAATGAGCAAAGTAAAAATCAATTAATTTTGAAAAATAAAACTATCATTTGTTTAGATATTTTGGCTAGAGTGAAATTACTGAGTTAATACTCTAGCTAATATGTTATGCATATTGACATTCTATCCTAGGACTTGCATTTCTGTCATAACAGAAATAATTTATTTTGTGAGTGAAACTTTGCAAATAAATACTTTATATTGGCTGTTTTGAACATTTTGGTATAAGTCATGCTGAAATTTAGGAAGAATAAGAAAAGAGTAATCAGAACTTGAATCAATTGCTAATTTTCAAAATGTATATAGTACTAAAACTTTCACATTTAAATCTGAATATAGTTAGAATATTTTACTTTGCTTCTTGTTTAAAAAATTGTAAACTAAGTAATGGCAGCAGTACTTTTTTTTTTTTTTTTTTTACTTTTTTGAGTATAAAGTTTAGCATCCATTCAGAAAATCATATAAAACATATGACTGTGTGTGTGTGTGTGTGTGTGTGTGTGTGTGTATACAGAGAGAGATAACAAAAACTGTATATATATTTTAAGAAAGGAAAACTGTATTAAAATTGTAATCCTCAATATATATCGATAACGAAAGATGAATACAAGTCACGTTTGACTTCTGCAATATAAGAGGTTCTCAAAGTGGTTACCATCAGCGTACAGAAACTTCTGATTATGGCAAACTACTGCTTGAGCAATGTTGGCCAAAGTGTCCACTTGTATACATTTTTTGGCACCCATGGCATGCATATATATATATATATATATATATATATATATATATATAAATATATAAAAATATATATATAAATATATAAATATAAATATAAATATAAATATAAATATAAATATAAATATAAATATATATATATATATATATATATATATATATATATATATATATGTATGTTTCAGTAACTGGATAACTACAACTCCTATGTATCTACCACCCAGATTAAGGAACTGGTCACTGTCAGCTCCCTGGAAACCCACTTGGAATCTTCTTCAGTCTTAACCCCTCCACCTTTCCGAAAGGTAACCTCTATCATGCTTTTTGAGATAATCATTTCCTTGCATTACTTTAAAATTTTACTATATGTGTATGCATCCCTAAGCAGCATAATTTAGTTTTGCCATGTTCTTAACTTTATATAAATGGAATAATTTAGTATATATTCTTTGTTACTTATTTTGGTCAACATTATTCTTGCAAGATTCATTTAAGACAGGGGCTTAATAAAGACATCTTATTTTGTAAAGGGACAGACAGTAAAAATTTTGAGTTTTATGGGCCATATGGTTTCTGCTGCAGCTCTTCAGCTCTGCTGTCACAGCATGAAAATGGTCATGGACAAAATGTAATGACAGTGGTTATATTCCAGTAAATTTATTTATAAAACAGCACAGAGTTGAGGCTTTAGCTTGCCAACCCCCGATTTTAGTGATTGCAAAGCCACAATTTATTCATTTCCATTATTGCATCATATTCCATAATTATATCAAAATTCGTTTATTCTATTCTTCATAGACATTTGGGTTGCTTTCAGTATAGGATATTACAAAAATGTTGCTATAAACATTCTCCTATATGCATTTTTGTGCAAATACACAAGAATTTCTCGAGAACATGTATACGTCAGAGTAGAAATAATGGGTCACTGGATACGACATCTTTAATTTGACTATTAAATATCAAATGGTTTTTCAAAGTCGTTTTTAAGTTTCATAATCTCACTAGATGCGTTTTAGAATTTCCATTATTCAACAGCTTTCTCAACATTTGGTAATGTTGGACTTTTTAATTTTAACCAATTTAGCAATAATGGTTGTGCTTTTTACTTGCACAACCATGAGTGTTAATGAGATTTTGCACCTTTTAATATATTAGACTTTGAAATAAACTTTTTAGATTTATTCCTAGTTATTCAACATTTTTTGATGTTACTAAAAATGGTGTATTTTAAATTTTATGTTGTAACTTTCTTTTGTTGATATATAGAAATATAATTGTGTCTTTTTATACTGATTTTGTATCATGAAACTTGCTAGAATCTCCTGTTAACTCTAATATATGTCACTAAATTATTTTGGATTTTCAACATGTACAATTATATCATCTGTGAAAATGACCATTTCGTTTCCTTCTTTCTAATTCTTATACATTTTATTTCTTTTTCTTACTTTATTATGTTGGCTGTGACCTCTAAGACAATGCTGAGTTGAAGTGATAATCAATATCCTCATCTTTTCCCTTATCTAAAGGGGGAAAGTAGTACACTATTTCAACATTAAATATGATAATTGCTGCAGTTTGGGAATTATCTTTTAAAAATCCTTTCAATTCCTAGATTGTTAAAACTTTTTTTTTAGCATAAATGAGTTGTTACATTTTATCATTTTTTGCATCTTATTTAAATGATTATATAAACTTTATCCTTTATCAATATGGTAAAATATATTAATTGATTTACTAATATTAAATTAACCATGTATTCCTTGTATAAAACCAAATTAATCATAGCATATTATCTTTCTAATGCTAGAGTTGGTGAGGTAAAAATTTTTTTAGGACTTTTATATCTATGTTTGTGAGTGAGATTGACCTGTAATTAGTCATTATTAGGAGTTGATATCAAGGTAAATTTGGTCTCATAAAAAGAATTGGGGAAGATTTCTACCTTTTTATTTTTTTGGATTAATTTGTGTAAGATTGTTTTTGTTTTATGCTTGAATGTGCAATAGAACTTATTGCTGAAGCCATCTGGGCCTGAACTTTAACTTCTGAAAAAATTTTTGAATACTGTTTCAATTTTTTTAATAGTTGTAAAATAGCTACCCAAATTGTTAAATTTTCTATTGCATTTTTCTTGTATTTAATTTAAATATTTAAATATGTTGAGATAAGGTTTTCCATGAATTTTTTTATCTTTCTAATGATTGTAGTATGTATAGTCATGTTCTAGTTCATTCTGAATAGTAATTTCTTTAGTGCCTTTTCCATTTTCTTTACATGTATTACTAAATGTTTTGTAATTTTGTCATTCTGCTCAAAGAACCAACTTTTTTATCTATATTTATTTAATTTTATTATATCAAATTTATATATTTATTATTTTCTTTCTTTCACCTTTTACTTTCTTTTTTGCTTTTTGTTTGTCTTTTTTTTTTGCTATTTTTATATGTTTAGAAATGGATAAATAATAATTGCATTTCATAAATTTTCCAAATATTCACTTATAAAGTTATACTGCTTTAGCTATATCCTACAAGTTTTGATATATGGTATTTTTCAGTGTCATGCATTTCTAAATGTTTTCTAATTTCCATTATATTTCTTTGTTCAGTGATGTGTTATTTTAAATTATGTTGTTTTTAAATTTCTAAACTTATGAGGGATTTTCTGCTTTTATTTTTATTTGATGATTTCTATTTTAATTAAGATCTGGTCAGAGAAAATGCTCTTTATAATTTCTGCTCTTAGAAGTTTTTGAGACTTGCTTTGTAAATTTTCCATGTGTTCTTGGAAAAAACTGTACTCTGCAGTTTTTGGGTATAGTGTTCCATATAGTCACTGACTGTTGTTTGTTTTCTTGTTTTCTTTAATCATGTTTAAATATTTTGTATCCTTATTGATGTTTCTGTCCATTCAATAATTGGGAAGAAAAGTATGAACTTAATCTTTAACATTATAAAGTAGCATGCTTTATCAATGCTTGTCCTTCAGAATCTATAGTGTTGCTTATATATCTATAAATTTTTCTTTTGGTTGATATACCCATGTTCTATCTTTTTCCAGCTTCCTAGCATCAACCTTTGTATCCTTATTTTTCATATGTGTCTCTTATAATCATCACATAAATTGATGTTGTTTTTATGCAATCTGATGACCTTTGTTTTTAATTGGAGCTGTTAGTTCATTTACATTTTATGTAATCAATATTAAATTTGGGTTTAAATTTGCCATCATTTTATAATCTCTTTCTTCCAAGTTATGTGTTTTCTCTTTTCCTGCCATCTTTTGGATTATTTTTCATCACCACAATTATTTCTTGTACTAGTTTGGAAATTATGCTCTGTTTTTATTCTTTTATTGATATTTTTCCCTCAAAATTTCAGCTTGTGTACTTATTAAAATCTAGAGTTAATCCATACCTTTGTTCTTTCTCCAGGCAAAAGAAAGGACTTTGAACATTTAACTTCATTTATTCTCTTGTAGACTTACATAATTTTGTTACCATGTGTTTTAATACACTTTATAAATTTTATGATTTTTATTTTTGTTTGTTTGTTTAAATGAATCCATATATGAGTATTTTGCTTTCTTATATATTTTCTCCTTTCTTAGATCTTTCTCTTGGGGTTACTTCTGCCTTCCTCAGAATTATTTTTTTCTTCGGTGAAGATATCCTGGTTGCAAACCTCAGTTTTTACTTGTTTAAAAAATGTCTTTATTTACCCTTCACTCTTTGTAATAAGGAATCTGACCATTGACATCTTTGAGGCCTCACCCTCTCCTCTTCCCCTCTGCCCACATCTAGGTAAGTTGATAAGAAACCCTAGATGCTCTTCCCTTTTTCACAAGTGATAGATACAAACCCACAAGCCCTCTCCTGTGATTGGGGGCCCTCACCCTGAGCCCACCCTCTACCACAATAAGAGTCCCAAGCCAGTTTCCTTTCCTTGCTTTCTCAAGCCATTTTGGACCACTTTGGGAGGCCTGCCCTGATTTCCCCAGAAAGCCTGAATTATGTAAGTGGTAAATCTTTTTAAACCTTCTTGATGTGAGAGAGAGAGAGAGAGAGAGAGAGAGAGTGTGTGTTTGTGTGTGTATGAGAGAGAGAGAGAGATTGGTCAGAGCATGCAAATCAAATTTTCAGGGAGGATCAGTCTTGTGTCTCTGTAGTATGCCCAAAACACTCTTAAAAGATATTTTCTCTGAGTGTGGCATCATTCTGGTTTTGCAAGTATTTTCTTTCACTATAATGGAGGAGTCTACTGTCTTTTGACTTCCAGTGTTACTATTTAGATATCAGATGTTTATCTAATTTTTGCTCCATTGAATGTAATTTGTGTTTTTTTCTTTTTAATGTCTGCTCTGTAGATCTTAATTCATTATCCTTATGAATTAATGTGTTCTGTAGTTTCACTATGATGTTTCTTAGTGTGTATTGTTTTATTCCTTTTTTTATTTAATACTGATTGGGATTTGAACAGCTTCTTGAACCTGTGGACTATAGTCTTTTATTCCTTTTAGAAAAGTCTCTGTCACTCTCTCTTCAAATATTTTCTTTTTCCCATTCTCTCTATCCTCTTTCTGGACTCCCATTGAATATGTTAGGTCTTTTCCCTCTGTTACCCTATGACTCTAAATTTTCTTCTATGTTTTCTATTTTTCCCCTCTGCGCTGCACTCTAGGTAATTTCATTTGACCCATATTCCCATTTACTTATTTTCTCTTTAGCAGTTTCTAATTATACTCATTTATTGTGTGTTTTTTATTTCCAGAAGTTCTAGTTTGTAGTTTATCAAATCTATTAGGAACATATTTTTATAATTCATTGCATATATTTTTAAGCTTCATTTTTATTTCTTTAACTTTGATAAGCATAGGTGTTTTATAATGTACTGAATAATTCCAGTTTATAATTCTTTTTTGTCATTTGTCCTTTTATTATTTTCCTTCTTATGGTGCTATTTTTCCTTATGTACTTGAATATTTATTTTTAATCTGAGCTGCTTATTATCCTTGAAAGTAAACATTTGTGGGTATTATTTGAGACCTAGGATGAAAGTGGCTCCCTCCATAGATGATTTGAGTTTGCTTCAGCCAGAAACCAAAGAGAATTATCTCCCAGATCACTCTAAATTGAATTTTTGGCATTAAGATATTTTGGATTAGTTAGCTGATGTGAATTTAGTCAGAAAATCCAAGTGAGGATAGCTTTTTTGCTTTTTCTCAATGTCATTTTTTTCTCCCAGTTCTACTTAGTGCTCAGGCAACTTTAATTCAGTCCCCTGTGAAGGAGGGCTGGGTGGGTTAACTTCTGGCTCACTCTTATTCTGAGAGTGTGAGCCTTTGGGAATTCAGTTTAATTTGGAGAAATTTGCTTGTTTGGAAAATGCCCCTAGGGCAAAAGAAATTTTAGTGTTCTTCCTCCCTCTCTGGGTTTCTCCTTTCTTGGATATTTTTTAACTAATTTTTTACTACCTTATCAAATCTTTGATAATCTTAAATTACTTTTAAAAATGTCCAGTGTCATTTATGATTATTTTCAATAGAAAGGTTGATCCAATTAACCTACCTGCCAGAGTCTCAGAAAGTGAAGTTTCAAGCCTGATTTTTAAAAAGAGACTCTTATTTTAACCACCAATTCAGGTTGTGAATAACAAACCCAGTTCTTCAACTTTGGGAGAAAGTCTAGAGCGAAGGACAGAAGACGTATGACAGGAATCTGTCATTTTAAGATCCTAATTCATTAATCCTCACAGGTGTGCTTACAATCATTTTCCTCATCTTAAAGATGAGTTAACTGAGGTACCAATAAGTAAGTTGCTTATCATCACACAACTTTTTAAAGTGATAGAGCTGTAATTCAAACCCATATATGTCTGAACCACAACCTGTGCTTTCAAACATACATATAGTTCCTCTTACCAGGTTCAGAATTATTCTTACTGCCCTTTTGATTTTACCACTCTGCTTTGGCCTTTGGTGTCTTATGAATTATTTCTATACACAGCCTCTGTACTCACAGGCTGGTGTTCCTGTGTCTGTCCAGCTCTCTGCCTCTAGCCCCAGAAATTTGAGTAGTAACCATGAGGAAAGGTTATTTATGTTCCAAAAATGTTATAAAAAGTCTAACTAGTTCTGCATTGTATCAGATTTACTGACCCAAACTCTCTGTAACTATTAAAGTCCATAGATAAAAACAAGTTCAAGACCATTTCTTAATATAAAACTTGTACATATTCATTATAGAATACCAGAATATATAAATGAGTAAAACCAAGAAAATAGAGAATATCTATAATCATACCCAAAGACAATCACTTGGAAATTTTTCCAAACTCTCTTTACGTATACACAGATTCTATATTTACATTTATATTCCAGACGGGAATCAAGTCACGCATGCTGTTTTGTAGCTAGGTTTTGGCTGCATGCTATCACATGCCTTAATGATGATTACATGTTGAGTAGGGAACAGGGTAGCCAGTTGAGATCAAAGCCAGAACGCAACAGGAAGTCAGGCCAGAGCTTTTTCTAAGATATTGCAAGCTTGACTTTGGGGTGTGGGGGGAATGAATGAATATAATATGACTTATTTTCCTAACTATTTTCTAATATTATGCAGCAAATCATTACTTACCTATGGTACATCATTATAAAGAGAGAACACTTGTTCTCTCTGAAGCAGAGATAGTTATGGTGGTTAACATAGAAAGTATTATCCCATGTAGTTAAGGACTATTGTGATTTTTGTTCCTGTTGATCTTTTTCTTCAGAGTATAGTAGTTATTTCAAAGCATGTAACATTGAAAATGATAATCATAACGTCAAATATAAAGCTATTTACATGTAGGGGACTTTTTAACATATCACTTGAAAGTTCTAAAAAAGTAGTCTTTATTTCCATTAAATATTTGAAAATCAGAAAATGTTGAAGAGCAAAGTTACCCATCCCAAGCGTGGAGGTGATTTTGGAGGGCGAGAGCTGATTGTTGCAAAGTTGGTATGTTTCTAATCAAGGGATTAGAAACAACTGTGGAAACCTTAGAATGGAAATTGTCCAACAGTGGGACAAGTCAAACCATAATATTTTCGTTTTATATTAGCGAAATGCTCTGTGATTTTTAAAGCCCTTGCTTACGTAAATCTTTTTCTAGTCCTATATACCCAATTTATAACAAGTCATTTAATTTCTCTGAGAGTGTTTCATTCACTGAAAAATTAGTGCTTTAGGTTGTTTCCAGATATTTGCTATTATTGAAACATTATGACATTGGGCACCCTCACATATATCTTGGTGCATTTGACTGAGTATTGCTGGAGTATAGATTCCTAGCAGGGAAAGCTTTATATTAAAGAGTATGCATATTTGGTATTTTAATAAACAATTGCCAGGTTATCATCCAAAAGGTAGTACCAATTTTTATGCTCACCAAGACTATATGACAGACCACATTTTTTGACCTTTCACATTAATTATTTTTTCCAGCTTTACTGAGGTATAATTGACACATAATATTATTACTATTTTTAACCAGATGGGTTAAAACATAAAATATCACATTATTTTTCATTTATGTTTCAGTCAGTACTAGTAAGTTTGAGCAAATTTCATGTTTATGGTTGACTTATCTTCATTTTCTATAAATTGAGTTTGTATTCTTTGACCATTTTTCTTTTGTACTTTTTGTTCTTTATTGATTAATAAGTGTCCTTTAGGGAAGTGTATAATACTATATATGCATTTTGTTTATTTAGGAACATGCATCAGTAGGCCTAGAATGTTTTCTGCCTTCTTTTTTCTTTTTCTTTTTTCTCTTCTGCTATTCTTGACTATGAACTGGAAAATCTTTACATTTTTTCTAAACTATGATGTAGTTCCCATAACTTTAGAATTACGTATCCTTTGAAATTTGGTACAACCGGTATAGACATTTGTCCTGATTTGCGTGAAACAGTGCTGTTTCTCATATTGTCCCAGCTTAATTATAGTAAAGTACTATCTTTCACCCTCCAGAGTCCCAGTTTGGCCGATAAATTATATGGTCCCCCTGGGAGGAGCTCTCTTATAAAACCAGCTGAGCCTGCTGCATTTGGGGGCACAGAGCTTTCACAACATTTTCAATTTCTCACATGATTATTGCATATTCAAAATTTTTGTTTAAATTTTTTGAGCCAATTTGGTAATTAATGTTTTTCCAAGAAAATCATCTATTTCACTTAGGTTTTCACATTTATCAATATACGATTTCATGAGCGTCTATATTCAAGTACCTTATAAGTATCATCTCACTTCGTCTCCTGCGTATGTGTAAATATGTCCCTTTTCTATTTCCTAGTATTAATTATGTCTCTTCCTTTTTTGCCAGATACTTGGCAAATTTCATTCAGTATATCAAATTGAGTGTATTTTTGTTTTTTAATTCATCCATTTCTGCTTTCTTTGAATTTGTTGTTATTATCTTCTTTTCTAGCGTTTTAAATGCAATGTTCAGTTAGTTTATCATTCTTATTTTCTATGAAATACAATATAAACTCTACATTTTGAGCTATGTAAAACTTTGGCCACATCTCTGAGATTCTGAGGAGGGAACTCTTATTGTCTCATCTCTAGTTAGTTTGGAATTTCAGTTTTAATTTTACAGATGTCTTTATATGTCAATAAACATGTATCTGCATTATTTAAAATTTTCTGATTGGATTCCATTATAAAGACATACCCTACTTTCTTTAATCCATCACCGAATTTTGGAAGTTTATACAGTTTCCTGTTTTTCACTCTAATAATGTTACAAGGAAGATATTTATGCATTAGTTCATTTATTTCTTTCAAATAAAATTTTAGGAATGGAATTTTGGCCATTTTTTTTTTTTTTTTCATTTCTTGATACGCATTTCAAATTTCCCACGAGAAAGATCATATCACTTTTCAAACCCTCACCAGCAGTGCATGAGAGTGCTCATTTGCTCATATTCATAACCCTGAGAATTACTGGTTTTTGCCTTTAAAGGAATGGGTTTGATTTCTGACATGGAGGCTAAGGTATAGCTCTCCCTCTGGAGTTACCATTGCTTCTGATAGTATTAGAAGAGGGAAGAATGATATTCTAGGACCAAAATTTCAGATCTGGAAGGTACTAAAAAAATTATCTCATTTAGCCACCTTATTTTTACATATCAGGAAATAGAATCATGTTTTGTGTTCATCCATATGTATTTATTCAGTTCTAACTAGGTACAAGATATAAATCCTTAGAATAAACATTTATGGTTAAAGATGGTCATTTAAATGCTACATTTGGAATCTGCAAGAAAATATTTTTATTTATTGTTAGTAGAAAAACCCCCCAGGATTTTAGCACTGAAAAGGCTTTCTGTTAACCAGCTTCTCCAGTATTACCTGACTGTTTAACTAAAATCCATCATCTTAGCTACATGGAATGCCAAAGCAAATATAACAGTTGACCCTGCTTCCCACCTCTACTTCCCCCAAACTGTGGTCAATTGATTTATCACACCAATAAGTCAGGGATTCTGTCATCAATCTACTCATTCCTTTATCAAATAGGTCTTCGTGCCAAGCCCTGCTGTGGGTCCTTGGAAGAAAATCATGAAATATATTGTGGCTTTGAGGAGAGAGTCACACACATTGTAAACACTACTTCCAGTGGCATGAGAAACACACTGTGACATGGGTTTGTGTGAGGTGCATGGAACAGACAGAGGGGAGCCCCAAACTACTTTGGAGAATTGAGGTGTTTTCACAGAGCTGGTAGTAAGGAGTAATGCGTACAAAGTCATGGAGACGTGGAAGGATGTGTCCTATGTAAGGGTCTGTGTTCCTTTCAACTGATTTATAATTAGGAAATGGAGAAGTGCAGGGTAGGGAATGTGTTAGGTTTTCAGTACCTGTGAGATAACCTGTGAAAGGAAGATGCGTGGTTGGAAATATGCTCCAAGGCTTCAAGCAAGGAAAAAAAGGGTCGGGAATCATCACCATGTGTTTGCAGTTCAACACCTTAAAAGAGAGAGGGTGTGTAGACTGAGAGGTGAAGAGGATTGAAGCAGAACCACCCATGTCAAGGATCAAGCCGAGCAGGAATGTTATTGGTGGGTGCGTTTTAGGAAAGAACATGATGGGCCGATGAGGGGTGTGGTCCAACCTGTAGAAAAGTCAATTAACCCGAGGTCTTAAACACAGCTTGTTGGATTTGGTCCTTCAGAGATTGTTATTTTCAATGTGATGATAAGGATGCAAGCCAGATAGTTAAACAATTTTGAGTAGAAGATTTGAAGGGACGTGATGTAGGTAATCCTTTCAAGAAGTATTCAGGTGAAGAGAGAAGGGGGAGATGGGGCGCAACTCAGAAGAGTAGGAACCAGGGGAAGAGCTTTTGTTTCAGGGGGAGCTTAAGCCTGTTTGTAGGCTCGAGAAAAACACATGATCAAGAGACAGGGACATGGGACAAAGTTCTGTTAATAAACTTATGAAACAGTCCCGCCACTTAGCCTGGACCCCATGTTCATGGAAACACTGACATTACTGGAAAGGAACCCTAGCACGACTCTTCAGATTGAGTTTTGAAACAGTCTTCAGCAGGGAGAAAAAAAGGAACTTCATCTCAATGGAACATGAATTTAAGGCATAGTTCAGTTTGTTCCTGGCTACAAATGAATGGCATTTAAGAAAATGGGTTGTACTTTGCATCATAGCCAAAGCAGTAGATAAAATAATTTTATGCATCAGAGTCTGCTTCATTTATTAAGTTGGTAGTTGTCTTTGGGTACTGGTTGTAGTTTCTCTGCATAAATTTTGTTATGACTGAGCAGAGAGAAATCATTACCTTAAAAAATATCTTCTGAAAAGGATTCATTTGTATTTGTAATCTTGAAGGACTGATCTCATTTACAATTTTAACTAATAGCCATTTCCAAAAAATTATATGAAAAACTAATCTCTTGGTGATTTCTTCGATTACTGATAAAGACTTTTCGGACGTTCGCCAGTGCAAATTTCTTAAAACTACTTTGCCTAAAATAATGTTGTTAGTTCTTTCACAGAAGGTGCTGACCGAGCCTCCAGATATCAAAATCTCTATGCCTAGCACTCCTTTCACACGACCCTAAGAGTTAAACTGCTACACTGAGGGATTTTTCTTTAAAATTAATTTAAGTGAAAATCTCTTCAAATTGTATTGTTGGCTTTGGTGCAGGGCATAAAATAATTTTCCATCCTACCCCACCAGTTCTCGAAGGTCAGACTTTGAATTGGGCTGTTACTGTCTTGCCGCCGAGTTTCCAAGCTACGTTAATTTTGGGTCTGCTGTTGATGGATGGAGCAGTTTGAATTCTGACATGTAGCAGGCTGGCTTGAATGACCTGTAGAGGCAGATGTCAGCCTGTTATTTCATGCCCGTTTGTCAGGAAGGAGAAACAGCGTCTGCTTAGACTGCTCTGTTCTGCGGTGCCTACACAGTAGTGTGCAAATGTGTGCTACACTTACTGTAGGTTACGGGGGCAGGACGTACCTGGAATGTATATTCTATATTGACACGTAAAGGAACATGTGAGTGGCGTGTGTATTGTGTTTTTATATGGCATTTATTAATTTGGTATATGTTAATGTTTTGTGTGGCTGTAAACTCGGGCTCTGTATCTTTGAACACATATGCTACAAAATTGCTTTCTGTGTAGTTGAGGAGTGTATCCATTGATTGTATGCTTGCACATCTTTCTACGGACATAGGTTCTTCTCACTGAGATCATTAAACATATCAGTATGGCAGAGGCAAAGAAAGGGCGCGTGTGGATCCTAGATGGCAAGGAAAGCAACATCACAGAGTTCGGCATGTGGTGCTGGGAAGGAGGAAGTGGAAACTAGCCAAGGGACAGAAGAGAGGCTCTGTCTATATCCTGGCGAAGTCTTAGAGCAGACCTGGAAGTAAAGGACCCAGCGTAGCGTACGAGTAGTCTGATGAACCATCTGATAAAATCAAAGAAAGCAGAGTTTCATGGGGAATCAGAGCTGCTTGTGTGAGTGACTTGAAATTAGCCCAAGTTCACGAATCACTGAGACCTGTGACCACCCAAAGCCAAGGACCTCCTTCCCTTCTTAAGCAGCTGCCTTGACAAGGAGGAAACTATTAGGCGTTCTCAGAAACTCCTCACCTTCAGTGTTCTCTGAGGAGAGGGAGTTGGAGGAAAGTCTGGGCTAGCCCTCGCAATACCAACCTAGACTAGACTTGTCAACTGCATTTATATGTGGGGACTTTGCAGAGAGACCAATTTGCAGAGACTGACCTTTGTTTGTTTACTGATTTTTATTTTGGTAAAGTAATAACATGCATATAGTTTTGAAAAATCAAATAATACTAAAAGGCTTATGAATACAAATTCCATAATCCACCTCCCACCCCTAATCCTATTCCCCACAGGGCGCTGCTTTCCACTCGTTTATCTGTCTCTTCTGGTGTTTATATACTTTGCATAATGCTACTATGCATTCCTTCAATTATCCATTTTATCCCTCTATGGGCTTCTCTTTTAGTAGATGAAGAAGATTTAGCTCTCCTTTACATCACCTGCTGCTTCCCCTCTCCCATCCTCCCTAAATCGGTATCCAGGTTTATATCTTCCTGCCAAATACGGTGTGTTCTATAGTTACATTACTTTTTTTATACAACATGTTTTTGCTTGCCTCATTTTCTTAATTTTCTCAGTGAGTTTTTTCCATATGCTCCAACACATTCCCAGTCAAATCTGCCATCCACTCCTACCCATCAGATGCTCTGGCAGTTGTGTTTTTCAGGAGCCCTACGTAATTCCCTCCAGTGTGGACAGCCCCTGTCTAGGCCTGCTCCAAGGCCACTTACTTTTATTCTCGGTCTATTGGTGTCACCTTGAGAACACCATTTCTTTTCTTCCCGTTTTTGGTCACTTTTCCTGGATTTTATACCTTTTTAATTTTCATTGTTGTCCCTCATTTGTTCAGGGCATCTCACTGGTCGCTTCCTCAGAAAACATGTATTGAGGCGTAGATGTCTTGAGAACTTAAATATCTGAAAATATCCACCCTAACACTTGATTGATACTTTGGATATAAAATTATGGTTTTAAAATAATTTAATCTCAGATTGTTTAGCATTGCCCAGTTGTCTAGCCTCCAATGCTGCTGCTGAGGAGGTAGATGCGGTTCTAGTTCCTGTTGCTTTTATGACCTGTTCTTCCCCTTCCGGAGACCTCTACAATCTTCTCTAGGTTTCCAATGTTTTGTAATTTCACAAAGATGTGCCTTAGCATAGGTCTGTTTCAATTCAGTGAACAGGGCACCTGGTTGCAACTCCTTAATCTGACAGTTATGTGTCTTTTAGTTCTGGGAAATTTTCCTGAAATATTTCTCTGATAATTTTTTACTTCTGTTTTCCTTTTTCTCTCTTTCAGAGACTTTTGTTTATTGGAAATTGAATCTCTGGATGTATTCTCTAATTTTCTTATCTTTTTTTTTTTCTCTATTCTATTCTCTTTTCATTCTCCTTTCAGGGAAATTTCCCAATTTTATCTTCCTGTCATCTGATTGGATTTTTTTAAAAAAATTCTGATAACATGGCATTCTAGCTTTTTGATTGTTCATATTTATATAACATTATTTTTATTTCATAGATACAATACCTTCTTTTGTCTTTCCGATGATATTACCTCTTTTTAAAGGTTTTCTTTTGTTCCCCACATTGTTTCTGCTTCCTCGGAGTTCTTTTTTAGCAGTTTAGTTTAGTTCCTATATCATTCAGTTTCCCCAAATATGTGCTGTTCTTTGATTTCCTGAGTTTAAGAGTGAGGCACTAAAACATTAATTGGCTGGGTTTGTCTCCTGCAGGGAGGGGTAGGGAATGAGCATTTTTATTCGGCGGTGGGGGGGGGGGGGTCTCCCAAGTGGTAGATATCTTTTTGAGTGTTGCTCTGTTTCTCTAGAGAAACCTCTCATTCCTGGCCTCAAGGGTATAATCCTGGCTGGAAGAAATCCGGAAGCCTGCCAGGGGATGTGGGCTCGGGGGTAACACTGTGTAGCTTGCAAACTTTTACTCAATGTTCCTGTTTTGTTGCAGGGCCCAAAATTTCTGGGTCTAGAGCCACTTCAGCTTATGTGCTCCCTAAAGCTCCCATCGTCTGCAGAAATGCAACAGAAGTTATGTCTCAGTTCTGCAGGATGGAGGAAGGAGCAAAGATCTCTAAATGCTCCTTCCATGAACTTTCAACCAATCCTCCTATTTTTAGCCTTTTTAGGATTCTGCAAGAAGAGTCAGTGATCTTCTCAATCCTCCACAGAAACTTATTTTAGCTTCATCTGCTCTGCTAAGGTAATTATTACTCTTCCCATGGCTTGCTTTTCTTCCAAAGATTTGTTGACTTTTCTCATCCACTGTTGTCTTTCCCATTTTTCTTTTCCTTGTGAGTTTATGCCTTCTTTATTCTTTTTATTCCTTTTTTTAAAACAATTCTCATTACTTTGGTAGGATTGGGAGAGGAAGAGAGATAAACACATGTTCAGTCTACCATGTTTACCCGGAAGTTCATGCGGCTTTGCTTTTAGACCTTTAATGCCGTTGGATTTGTACAGGGAAACTCCTGCTTTAAGAGAAGAGAGGAAAATCCTCATTTCGCATTCTGACCTTGCCACTGACTCTAAACACAACCCAGTAACATGGCATGTTTCTGTTTTAGTATTAACTTTCATGAAAGGATATGATGAAAATCAATCTGCTCTCACAAGCATGCCAATAAAGAACTCTTCAATGACTGTTGAGCCTCTTGGGGCTACTGTAAACTCATGGTTTAGAGATTCTTGGTTTAGAATTTTTTATTTGTGAACAAATGGGTTTATCGTCTCTAAAACATATTAGTGACTTTCCTTGCATAAACAACACAGGAAAAATAAATACTCCAGTGTAATATATCTGAGCATGGGAGCTGGTATTTGCAGATTCTGCTGGGTCTGTAGAAGGAAATGGTACTTTGAACTTGATCGGGCTATTGAAAGAGGTTCTAACATGTTCTCTAGTAGGTTCTTGGGTATGAAGGAGGAGTAGGAGGATTAAAAGAAGTAAGGGAATTTTGTCCCTCCACTTACCGGCAAAGAACCACTACATGGTATTTTTTCTGCACGGCTTCTATTCGATGGGCCACAAGCTCACCTACTCGTGTGCCTAGATGTCTTACTAATTGCCAATATACAACCCTTCCTTCTTTTTCCTTTTGCTTCCCTCTTCTCTTTTCAACAGGATCCAATGAAGCCTCAGTAGTGCTCATTAAAGTTAAAGCCCATAACTTAAAATCTACTTTCAGATGCCTTCATTTTTACACCAGTGTTTTAGGACTTAAAGAGTCTGTGTTAGGAGAAATAAACTGGGTTTCTATTTCATGCATTCATTCAACAAACATTTGTTGAATGCCTCTTATGTATCTGGCCCTGTGCTCTGTGGTGGAAATGTAGAGATGAGTAAATCATTGACCCTTGCTCTCAAAGAGCAGTTGAGTGGGAAACACAGACATTTGACCAGATAAAACACAATATATTAATAGCAGTTGCTATAATAGATGTTTATTAATGTATTTAACAAACGTTTATTAAAGGCATATTATGTTTAAGGTATACGAGATATTAACATGAAAAATAGAACCCTTCAAAGGACTTGTAGCCATTCGAAGTCATCGGAAGGACTTGGGGAAGGATACAAGTGAAAGCCCTCAGACTATATGTCTAAATATTAAAAAGTCACAAGTGAGAACCAATCTGTTAAATAAGATATTTGCAATTTGCAATGCCTAACTGGTCTGATTCCATTCTTACCTCTTGACATTGCATTCTGTATACAGCAATCAGACCTTCTAATAAATAGATATCAGTTTAAATCAGTTACCTGCCTAAAATCAAATCAGTCCCCTATTACTTTCCAGTTTGAGAAAAATTAAAATCAAACTGTCATTAAGCATTCTTATGTGTATATTTCTTTCACATTCAGGATTATTTCCATAAAATAAAATTCTCTAAAAGTATGATAATTTCATAACTCTTGAAGGATATTGCTACACTGTCCCCAGGATATTGTGTACAAGTTTATATTCACACTAAGAGTGGATGAGAACAGTGTAGTATGAGAAGGTCAGTTTCCTTATACCCTACCAGGGTATTCTTAGTTCTTAAGTTATTCTTAGTTCTTAAAAAATATTTACCAGTTTGACAAGTTATTGTTTTATTTTCAAGCCTCTCTGTTTACCAGAGAAGCTGAAAACAATTTTACAAGTTCTTTAGGTCTATAATTAACATTCTTTTACCAAATTACCTAGGCCAATTCGTATCTTATTTTCTATTGGTGTTCACCGTTTCATACTTGTTTAAGCACTGCTTATATATTGCAAATTTTTATCTTTTAATGCAGTATGCTTAATTTGTTTTTCAATTTGTCCTAGTTGTATCTTTTAATGTGTAAGTTTTACATCTTAGTTAGGCTAACCTAACAATTTCTTGCTTGATAGAATCCTCCATTTTTTTCATTCTAAATCATATGTATTTTAAATATTCAAAAAGATCATATAATAGATACCCATGCAGCCACCACCGAACTTCAACACACACGCATGTGTGTCCTCTCTCTCTCTCTCTCTCTCTCTCTCTCTCTCTCTCTCACTTTAACTTATCTTTGTAAAGACAAAAGATGTGGCCTTAACTTCATTATTTTCCCCTATAATTGCCACTCATCTCCATGTATTTATTTTATACTGGATACTTTTTCTATTGATCTGAGATGTCACATTAAATTATACAGATTCTTTTATATATTTAAGTATATCTTTTTAAAGGTTATTTTGTTTCATTGATATCCCTTCATTGCTTTAATTACTGTAGCTGTATGCATTTTAATATCTGCTAGAGCAACAGTTCCTTACTACTTCATCCCCCCCCCCCAAATTTTCTAGTTAATCTCCTGTTTTTATTTTTTCAGATGAGCTTTAGAATTATTTTATCAAATCCTACCCCACTCCAAAGAATGTTGGGGATTTTTGTTGTAATTGTGTCAGACTTATAGATTAATTTAGGTGAAGTTAATAGCTTTCGAATTGTTTGTCTTTCCATATAGCTCAAACATGACTTTGTCTCTATATCTATTTGCAACTTTCTTTATGTTTCACTGTAAAATGTTGCAATTTTTAACTACACAGTTACCATGTGATTCTTATTAAACATATTCCTAATACTTATATCTTCCCATTTTCATTGTGAATAGGATGTTAACCATTATTTTTTCTAACTGATTATTGCTGACATACAGGAAAGCTATTGATTTTTTTTTAATTAACTGAATTTTACAATTTGCTACCTTGTTGAATAGCTTTAGTTTTCAGCTTTTCTGTTTATTCTCTTTAATCAGGTAGACAGTTATATCTTTGGAAATGATGATGGTTCTGCCTTTTCCTTTCCAATACACATACTTACTAGTTCTTTTTCTTATTGCTTTGGTTGGAACTTCTAAAACACGGTTGAATATTAATAATAACAACAATAAAATTAGGCAATCTTTTCTCATTTTTGTTTCTAGGGTTTCACCATTACATTTGATATTAGTCATTAGTTTTCATAAGAGATCCTTTATTATGTTGAGGGTATATTCTCTTCCAGTTTATTGTAGTAAGTTTAGATTTGAAGATAATGAGTTTGAGAAGTCTGGGAATATCCTGTTGGAGGTGTCAAACTAAGGAAAGAGATCTGGCCAGGACTTTCATTGTCATATGTGAGAATTGAAATTATGGGAGTAGATCTGAAGTTATGGGAACAGATAAGCTTACCCAAGGAAAGTATACAAAAATGGTAAAGAGAGATTAAATAGGATGAGGAGTAAAAATAAGCTATTCAATTTTATTATTCTGCAGTCATTGGTGATGATAAGAGGAACCATTGAGAACATATTGAAGGCCATACATCATAAGGGCAGGAGTGAAATTCCAAGAGAATCCAGAGAATGTGTATCCAGAAAATGCAGGTGCCAGCAGTTTCATGGTAAAGGAGACAGGCTAGTAGCTTCAGCAGGAAGAAGAGTCAAAGGAAGAGGTAGACGTTGTTGACAGAAGGTGAAATAAAGGCTTGTTCAAGATGAAGGAGAAGGGGACTGGTCTGTGGATATGGATAAGCAGGGGGAGTGATGGGATGGTCAGTGGTCAGTAGGAAACAGTCCAGATCATAGAGTGAGAGCTTAGGTTTGGAAAGGAGGAAAAGAGAAAGGAGGGACTGTTCTTCTGAGAGAAGAGAAAAGGAAAGGCCCTTTCGTTTTCAGCCCACCATTGTAAGCTTATCCTGAGCCACGGACATGAGTTCCCCGCACGCACTATAAAAGAACACTGGGCCACACTTGTGTTCCTATGTGTGTGTGGATGAGTGTGTACGAGTGTGTGTATGAATGTGTGGGAGAAGGCCTCTGTCTGGGCTGAGTGCCTGAGCAGTGTGCGTTTCCCTGTACCTCTGGCAGAAGGCTGAGTAAGTTCCTCAACAGCTACAGACCAGTAATTCACTCCTTCCGTGGCTTGTTCTGGCTTCCGGAGAGAAGGCACACCCATACACTTCAAAGTACTTTGCTGGAATACAACGAGCGTCTGTTACCACTAGTAAAATTCTTCGGGAGTCCTCTACCTTCTCTTTGTAATTGTACTACGTAAAGACCTTTGGCTGAATTTCTTTTTAGTGAGGAAACTTTCACAAGATTACACGGGAAGAAAACACAGTAGTTTGCAAATTTGAGTTTTCTCCTCCATCTTTTCCATCTCCACCCAGCACCTCAAAAGATTGCTTTTATAGTTAAACTGATCTTGAATGAGATCACTAATTATATCTGAAATCCTGTGATAAAAGTTGTAAGATTTTATAAAAAGAGAAAGCAGTCCCTCTCATATTTCTTCTCTACCTTCTTTGTCGCCTGATGCTGCTATCACTGACTTGGAAGGGCTTGTTTCCTCAGGAAGCTCATTCGTTAATATTCAGAGAGTATGTGGGACCTGCACTTTGGGCCCTTCACGTGGGTTGTCCTCAGTACACATTACGGAATAGGCCCGTCTCACAGTACACATTACTGTGTGCCCGTCTCGCTTGTAGGACCCACACAGGCAAAATGGGTGAAATAGGCTCACTGATACAAAATTCTATGAACGCTATATCCATACTTGTAAAAACTTCATCTGTAAAAAATCTGGGAAAGCATCCACATATGTATTTTAAATATTAAAATATTGATATTTTAAACATGAGTATTAATGATAGTACGACTTTTGTAATTAAATATGTGCAAATACAATGAGCTGAGTTGCTTTCTCTATGACTGTATTTCTCCCCAGTGTAAAATGACCTTAGACTCCTTATAGTTCAGCCATCTCTTCATAGGAGCCACTCTGAAGTGAAATCTTCTTTGAGGGAAATGAGTACAATTGGTCCCTTTTTAGGAGAAAAGAAAATAATAAAGTTTACATTTTAGTTCACTCATGAAACATTATTTCCCAATTTTGCATAACATATGCATTTCCTTTTTATACTACTGACATCATACAATGTGTGTGTATATCTGTAATATATAGACATGTATGTATATATGTATAGGTCTTTGTATCCTGCTTTGATCACATACCATCATGGTTTGGTCATTTCTGTATATCATAAAAATGTCAAGAATATTATTTCGATCACATCATAATAGTCTCTCTTATAGAAAGAAACCAACATGTATTATAATTATTTTACTATTCCTCTTTTATTGTCCATTTAGGGTATTTTATTCTTTTTATTTTAAATATTTTACTGTTCGAATGAAGACTTTGATAAACATCACACTTCTTAAACCATTGTTTTTGGCCTAGCTTCTTCCCCAAGGGTAGATTCTTAGTTACAAGAATAGTCAAAAGCCTAAATAGACCCTTGATGCATGTCGCCAATACTTAGAAGAAAGGCCATTCCTTCCATGCTATCACCACAGCCACCAGCATTGAGCACAATTGTGTATCCTTTTTCCTTAACTCCTTCAGGTATAGGAAAAGTTCCAGAGAACAATGTAATCAAATCCATGTACCCACCACCCTGCTAAAGAAATCAAGCATCAACAAGTAACCATGGAGCCCCGATCACTTTCCTCCAAAGATGACCCCTTTCCTGGCTGTGGTTTTATTATTCTCACAAGCACCTCTGCACATTTACTGCACTAGCATTTCTTAAATATATTTACTAATGTGACAGATGACAAAACAAGATTGCATTGTTGATTTCATTAGTATTTCTGTGGTTACTTGTGAGTTAGAACACATTTCATGTTAGTTGGCCACTCCTAGCTCCTCTTATGTGAATTGTCCCTTTTAAAACTGGTCTTTGGTTTTTCCTTGTCAACTTCTATTTACTTTATATATTAAGGAGGTCGACTTGTAGACATATTTGTGTAAAACATTTGTTGTCTTTTAATTTAGTTTAAGATGACTTCTGAAACATAGACATTAAAGTACAGCGAAGCTATCAACCTTTTTATGATAACTTCATCACTTTTATCCTCATAAAAATCCTATGTCAGAGTCTGCATAATTGTACGATTTTCCACTAGCTTCTTTAGTATAGTTTCATAAAGCCAGGCATCTACCTGTGTGCTTAATTTTTAGGTGTTGATGGGTCAAGAGTGAGCTTTTATATGCTACATATAGTCTCCTCTTCTAATGAACTGTGAACACTTTGAGGGAAAGAACCATTTCTTATTCTTTTCTCTAACTCCACATCCAGTACTGACCCTCCAGGAACCCAGAAATCACTGGAATATGTTTGTGAAATAAGGAAATGACCATCGCATTCATATTTTGCGGGCAGCCACCTTAGCGAAAGCATTTTAGCATCCTTCTGAAGTCTATCCTGGGGCATCTATTTTTTCCTACCTCCTCTTACCTCTTTTGTGTTTCATTATATTAACTAAGTAAATTGACTTACTTGGTGTTTTTAAAATAAGCCATATTTCTATGTAGAGAAGCAAAACATTTTTATTACAGAAAAACACAAAATGTAAACACAAAGGAAAAAAAACAACAGCTTTTTCCAACCCAGAAACAATAACTTGTTGAATTATCTAACCCCATTTTGTGCATAGATTTGTAATTTATAAATTGATAGACATGATCTTTAGCTTCAGGACACATAGATGAAATAGATAACAGGATAGATACATAGAGATAAGTGTTTGAAGTTATACAACCAACTTGTTTGAAACTGGAATTTCCTTGGCTTTTATAGCGTTTATTGTTTTTTCTTGAACCCTGAAGCTCTGAATGCTACTTCCTGAGTTGTTAAAGAAAATACGAATTTTTAACATATCCAGGTGATTAATTAATATTCCCAGATAACATTTGATATTTGTGGGCCATGTTGGTTTCAAAGAGCTTTTGCAAGTTTCTCTTTGGCATTCTCAATGACAACTGGTGATCTCTCATTTCAAATATCTTAGAAATCACCCTGTTTCCTTACCACTCCTCCATGTTGAAAAATATTCTCAGGGAAAGCTCTGATACCAGGTTGTACAACATTAGTTTTAAGTTAGTAAAGCCTAGTGAATTGGCACTAGACTCTTATTACAGGGTTAAAACAAACAAAAGAAAGAAGTAGAAACCCATGTCACCTCTTTCTCTGGGGAGTGGTTTTTAATGGCATAGCCATACCCTTCTCCCAAAGAAATCAGATTTTTAAGAATATATTAAATAGCAACAAGATTGTGATTCCTCCTGATAACCAGGAAATTAAAAGTTAAACGTTTCGCTCTGTCCTTAACTTGGACTGTTCTGGCTTATTCCTCTGCGAGTTTATGAGTTAACAGTGAGACACCAGCTGAACTTTCTATTTCCTGACTGGTGTTCACCTATGTCACGACTTTGTTGAAATATGACCTTAAAACATCATTAATGAGTTGTTGTTCCTGGGCAAAATGTGGTGGCAGTTCCATTCCTTAGGTTTGGTCTCTTTCCAATTTGCTGTCTGCCTCCCTTTCCATTCATTAGTACCAGGTTTGGTGGAACCCAGTGCCCCGAAAGCTAGATACTGAGCAGCACCTAAAATCATTTGATAATGTAAAATTGTCTTTAGTGACTTTATGGCAAGGTGAAGTTGACATTTGAAACATTGTGTATTTAATTTCACTTGCTACAGAAAAACAATATAGGTGAAGTGAGAGCCCCAGAGGAAACCTGTTTTTCCAAGAGCAGGGCTGCCCCCTCCAAATGATCAAATGAATTTCTAGCTTCCTCTTTGACCACACAACGGGCTTTATGGGGAGGTGGAATTAAATCTGGAGACTTTCATTTGTCTTGATTTTCTTGCTAAATGTAAACTGTTTCAAAGAAGGTTAAAATTAGACTAACATTTTCCGAAGTGTCTACCTTTCACTCTCACTGAAGAAAACCTCTGGAATTTTTTTTTCCCCCACTATGCTGAAATATCATGACACCTGTCTAGACCAATTAGAGAGAGAGAGTGGTTGAGTCTCTGCAATAGAAATGATGGATGTGCTGGAGATGGTTTCAGTGACTCATTAGCCAAATGCTACAAAGATATTAAAGTTTTTGTGGTTTTTATTTTCATTTACATCAGGAGTCTGCTTACGCCTGTACCACTCTCTCCATTACCTCTTTCTTGTGCGGCTGAAAGAAACTATCTGTTCAAACCACACCGTGTGCCTGGCATTAGTATGCAACCTGTCTTGTTGCCAGCACCTTTTTAGTTATCCCAGTCATATTTCTAACTAGGAGGATTTCCATGCTGGGGGAGGAAAGTGGCGGGAACTTAAGTAGGCCTTAAATTCCCCTCTTTATGTCCATCACCCAAGCACCAGTGACAGACACTCTATGGGTTGCTTTTTCTATTTTTTCATTCTTTTCATTTCTTTTTTACTTCATACCAATTTATAATGTTTGGGTTTGCTTTTGTCTTTTATTACCGTCACCCAGCCTCCATCTTCTCATTCCCTCCTGTGATTAGTCCCGTGGCAGGTGCATCTTTCTTTGGTGCCTTGGAAAACACTAGGCCTTTATTCATATTTAAGTCCCCAATATCATAAATGAAATTTCGATTTGGGTGTAGAGGTTGCCCTGCTTGTAATATGAATCATAAACACCAGCAAAGCAATTTTAAGAGGGTGATTTTCTTTTTTTTCAAGAGGGAAGGAAAAAAAACCACAATCTCTGAATCTGCTAGAGTCAGACGACCCTCCCCCCACCTCCACCTCCACCTCCACCCCCCACCCCCTCCCCGTTCCCTTTCTCTGAACAAAGGCTGGGCAGCTTCAGTCCTTCTGAATACTGTATGAAATTCCAGGCAACGTCCAGAGCATGTATGGAAGCAGAATGGGCAGCAGGAGACGGATTGCGCCTCTCCTGGTATTTACGTATGGGCACCTTGCCTGCGCACATACATACGAGAGGTGCAGGGGAGGAATGGCTGGCAACGGCCACAGATTTATATTTCCCATCACTGCTCTCTATCCTTTGGGATCAACTTGGTCACGGGAACACTGGTAGGGGTTTATTACAGTGTGTGGCAGCAGCTGTGGGGCTGTATGTGCGTTGTAGACTCATTCTCCTCCTGGATCAGGATTTATACAATCACACACCCCTTCTTTCCAAGAGCTTACGTGGTGCCCAGGCGTTCACATATCTCTGGAACTGGGTGCTGCTCAGTGCCCCTTGAGTCAGTGACGGGATCCTACACATACCTGTCCGCCAGAGCTGGGAGCACATGCAAAAAGATTCCGTTCTAAAGGCTTCCTGCTTTTCCTTTTAAAGTTTAGGTCATTGAAGAGACACAAAGGCAACTGAAAGAAATAGGGAGACTCACCAGATAACAAGAAATTTAGAGGTTTACCGGTATGATTCAGAACAATTAAAATAGACACAAATATTCTGTAAAGCTACAAATTTAGTCAAATCAAGTGTTTATTTATTATCTACTACAGGCAAGGCAGGCCTAGTAAATGGTGTTGGAAGGAGCACATAAGGGTTTCTAGAATTGAGAAAATTTAACTTCCCACGATTCAAATGGTGCAACTCCCTTCCCGTCCCCCTGGACCCCTTGTTTGCTGGGAAGAAATCTTATTTAGGATCAAACACAAGCTCATTTGGGCCAGAGCCCTTTTCGGTAGACTGTTTTTTGAAACTTGAAACGTGGGGATGTTCTATAAATGGAGGCTATTTCTCTAAATAAATAAATCCATAAATCTGAACCCCAGAAATTTAAATTTTTATAGCTGTTTGAGAGAAGTAGTGTGCGTGTGTGTGTGTGTGTGTGTGTGTGTGTGTATTTGAGGGGGAAATTGGAGTAACAACTTCTAAAGGATTATAACAGTGATATGCTTGATAATAAAGAAAGCTTCTAAATTGCTTTCTTTATTCCCAGATATGTGATAAAAGGAATAATGGGTTGGAGGTAGACATTTTGGGTAGTTAAGCACAATGAGTAAATCGATATTCCCATTTCTGGGCGCTGTGCCAGGCACTGGATACCAAGATAAAAGTCCTTGACTTCAAGACGCCCTTAATTCTGGGGATCCCTTGCACTAACCCCTTAGCTTATTCTACTTCTGTACACCGCCTCTCAATATACCTCCCATGAAACAACTGTTTTATGCAAGTTATTTCCCAGATGTGATCATTAATGTGAACAAATGGTTTAGGAAGACACCCACCACAGGTTTCTGCAAGATTCTTCATTCAAAGGAACCTGAAGCCCTAAGAATCAAAAGTCAGGTTTCTGTTGACAAGCTGATCGGTAAGGTGTTGAGTTGATCCTATGTCTGTACCTCCAGCTCTCCAGCTTGAACAGGATACTACGGCGTTTAGGATACTCCATTCTCCACTTTGTCAATGGAGCGATCTTGTATAATCAGAAATCTGATTACATCTTTCCTTAGCATAGCATATGTGACCCTCCATGATATGAGCCCTATCTACCTCTTTATTCGTTGTCTCCTCTGCCTTCTGTCGGTCCCCAAATCCTAGCAATCATAAACCGTGTGGAGCCCCTGTGTTTCCCTTGCTACTGCCTACCTCTGTGTCTTTGTATATGTCTTGCCCTGTAGCCTTTGGGGAAATCTCCGCTGCTCAATTGTTCTTCCCACTTGGCAAAATCCACTGTCTCCTTTAACACTTTGCATAGGCTTCCATTCTATAATCGTAACTAGATATTATTTTTGTTTTCATGTCAATCTTCTCTATGATACAAGGATGATTTTTTGATGTAAGGAACAAGGCTATTTATTGTTACATGTGAGGTATATGGTTCCTCTTTATCCTTTTATCTCTTATACCAAGTACAGAGCCTGGCACAAAATAGTTTCTAAACAAATATTCATTGGGCTGAACATTGAGGGAGCGTGTACAAGTCAGATGAAACAACTGGATGACAAAACAAAGCAATGGCATCATCTAGAGAGGTCAAGTCCCAAATAGAAATGTCACTGTGGTTTAAAGGAGTGTGAACTAGGTACAGGACAGGAGCGCTGCTGAGTCTTCCAGGCAGGTGGAAAGCCCAAGATGGAAACGGAAGGGAAGAAGAGTGTTGGGCAGGTGGAAAGAAGGATGGCATTCTAGAGGAAACGAGGACTGGCTGCAAAGGGCAGTAGACCCTTCCTTGGTGATCATATAGCCTAGATTTTATAGGTGGTTCTTAGTTCATGTCACTTAATTCTTTTTAATGAAGGCCATTCGTCAAATGAATGTCTAAATGTAATTTAATTTTCATATCTTTGCAAGCCTTTTCATATAAATAGATTTACAAATCGGAATTTATATCCTGGTTTTAGATGAGAAAATATGGATACAATTTCCTATGTAAATTTGCATTTGAAAGTGAAAATCTGCTTTGGGGCACAAATGGAGTCAAGGAAACCAAAGCCATGGCATTTTCTTTTATTCTTGGTTGATGATTCCTATTAACCTGCTTCCATCCTGAATCAAAGAGACAAATAGATATCCCTGCCCAACACGAAGTAAAAACCAACAAATTTTTTATATGACATGTCAGCTATGTTATTTAGTCTTACACTAATGTCATTTAAGGATTTTATTTCATGGAGAACAGGGAGCGTTTAGAGCTTTGCTAGTTAGCGGTTTCAGGACCCCTAGCATCGCTTGGGAACTTAGTAGAAATGCAGAGTCCTGGGCCCCACCCTGGACCTCCTGAGTTCGAATCTGCATTTGAACAGGCTCCCTACAGGATGTGAATGCTACTGGTCTGTAGATTGCACTTGAGTGGTGAGCCTTGCAGCCTTTTTCAACCGGGGTTCTTCATCTGAACCACAAAAACACAGCAAATGAATGGAGAGGCTATTCTCAATCTCCCCAAATTGGTACCTGAGTCGTTTATTCTAGGTACAGACGTAAGAAGTTAATTCATTACGTACAATGGATGCCTTCAAGGATTAGGGCTTAATTCATTCTCTTATGGATCTCCACTCAAGAAAGGCATCCAGAATCCTGAATGGGAAGCAGAATTCAGACTGATTCTGTGCCATCTAAACCGCAGTAAGTGTGAGTACATTGAAGTAGGCAGGTGTGAGCTAGAATCTTACGGTGACATGTGTGCCTTCCCGTTGGTGAAATGTTTGTTTTTACTCTGAATTATCAGAAAACATAACCCGCCAACTTTGCCTGCCTAGTTACAAACCCAAATGCTACAGATCTAGCTGTGGCTGCATTAAGTACATAAAAGCACTGCACACATTTTGTTTTTTTCCCCTAGCTCCATATATATATTGTATTTAAATGACTTCGGAATCCGAAGACATTTTGTCTCAGACACCTAACGTAAAAATCACTTTTCCCCCCACAGAGTATGGAGAACAGCCAGTGGAAATGTGGTAATAGGAAAGATGGAATGTTTCCATCTTCTGGGCCCATGAAAATGGGGCCATAATTGACATTATTTGGCAACTTTCTCCATTAACATTCATTATGACAGTCACGTCTGTCCTGGGCATGTGTGTGCAAGATTGAATCTGGGAAAAGAAGAGCTGTCTTTGAGCGTGAGGCAGCATTTGGCCTCACTACCTGGAGGAGAAAATCAGGGAACACTGAGGCACATTAACGCCAAGAGACTTCTGACGGTGACCTCCTACAAAATTGGATCAGGCTTTTCCCTGGCAGTTGTATTAAGCTCACACACTTGATGAAATGTGCTTATGAAGCCGGCATATTTGACTGCTTTCTTTCTTTCCATTTTTTTTTTTTTTTCTGGGGGATAGATCCTTTATTATCTGCGGAATTCATTTCACCCTGTCAATATTCTATAGAAAAATGATGGACATTCTATAATTTTAACTTTTATATTAATTCATAATTTTGATGGCTCCACCTTGGGGCTGCTTTCTCTCTCTTACAGGCTTTTCTTCTCCTCCCTCCTGAGTTGGGTCTCTGGTTGTTCCAGCAGCTAAGCTTATGACAGCTGTGTCTCTCCTTATTGCCTTAGCATACTGCGGGTCTTTTTTCATATTAAACCCGTGATAACGGCAATGAAATTCAGATTTATAGCTGGAAATCAGCCTATTTGTAATATAAAACATAAACATTGGAGCATTTGAAAAAAGTGAACCAAAAAAATTTTTTTGTCTGCTTTGTATTTTTCCTTTCTTGGAACTTCATGACTTGAGTCCCAAAGAAGTGCTATTTTAAAATTTTCTGGCACCATGTAATATAATTGATAATAGTGTTTAAGCAGCATCTAATATCATCCAGCATAGTGCAAAGTGAGCCATCCTAGGATATGAGCTTAAAAAATTGCATTAACACTTAGACAAAATGAAATTTTTATACTTGATTTGCTCATGGTTGGACGGATGCAACTAAACACAATTTGAGCTGTCACTTTGCAAAGGGGAAAAAATATGCAACTTTGGAATGTTTCAAATGAGCCCAATATTAGATTCTATAACTCAGACTGACACAGGAAATACTATTTGCAACATGATTGGTTCATTAATATTTGGTAATTGCAGTACATCATTTTAAGGGGGAAATAAAATGCAAACAAATGTCTACAGCTTCCAGTCAGTCACTGCTTCTCAACTGCCACCGCCGGGAAAGGTTTGGGAACTAAAGGATGTGTGTATCGGAGAGGTTATATTTTCCCCTCCCCATTTTCATTTTGGAAGAATAATTTTCATCATAAACCAACATGTCAGACAAAGCATCTACATTTTAAAAAAATATTATTTCATGATTTTCCACATGCACATTTGATGTAAACCCTGGAGGTGTATTCCCTGAGTACCTATTAGCTCCATTTTAGGGAAATTACATTAAATTATTAGTGACAAATTTACTTGTCTGCCAATGTATTTTTCTGGAATTTTACTACAACATCAATACTTGGCTGTTTTATATGGGCCCTCATTTACCTGTCTTTGAAGGCAGCCACCCCTTGGGGAGCCCTGTCTGTCACTAGCAGAAGCTGGAAAGAGTCTTTAAGTTTAACATTCACAGTTTTGAATTAGATGGAAAAATATGTTGCACTTTAAAAATGTAATGCGCCCCTCTGAATTTTACAATTAGGCCCCTTGTTTTGTAATCCATTGTCTCACTTTTTGGACAGGGATAAAACAACACAGATTATCACCAAGTACTAGGCTATGAACAATGGATGTTATCTTTAAGTGTAAAATAAGTCTGCCAGGGACCGACAGTGAAACGGAGATAGATGGTCACATTTCTTGGGTTTCTTTTTGGGAAATTAGTGTGGAGAAGATTTCCTGTGCTGCGAATGAGCCTTAGCTTAGAGTCCCCCACTTGCATGCTGCCTTTCTGTCCTGGGAGCTACGGAAGACTCTGGGTTTCAAGGGGGGGAGTGGGAAGCCAGGTGTGATCAGGGAGCTGGCAGAAGCCTCCGAAGAAAGGAATCTGAATGATGAAGACCCCGGCTTTTTATTGTGGTAGACGTTCTCATTTTAAGTAACTGTTAATATTGGAACCTACATCCATATTCCTTTCTCATAGAGAACTCTCCAAATTTGATAAGCTTCAGACCCCACGAAATCTGGATGTGTTGCTAAAAGAGGATGTTTTTCTTTGCATCCTAGTTTTTCGAACTGTTCCGATAAGCAGAAGCCGTATGTCTGAGGCCCAGAACAAAAGCGGCATCTCCAACTGTAGCGTCCTGCTGACGAGAGGTACAAGACTAGGTGAGCATGGAGTATAAGGAAAACTTGAATGAGAAACGAAGGGAAAAGGAAGAATACTAAGCAAGAATGTAAATCCCAGGGAGGCGGTGTATTCATCTCTCCAGTTTGCCTTCAATGTAGAATTCTTCTTCATGAGCGTTGGCTGAAGCCACGCGTGGCTCTGACGCCATTTAAAACCCTCGTATTGTGTCCTGTGTCTGGCTCTCTGATTTGTATAGTTTTTTCCTTTGAGACTGCTAAGTTGTTTAGTGGATGATTTCAGTTCATTCTTAGTTGACTATCTGGGGACTTGAAGCTGATCAAGACCGTTCTCTGTCTTGGCTTTACCAAAAAAATGTGCAGATAATTTGTTATTGTAGATACTTAACTTGGAGTTGAGAAATGTGCAGATACATATATTTTCTAAATTCTCAGAAAGTATTTTCCTGAGAAGTGCACTGCTCCATATGGTTCCAATGTTGGCTGTTGCCTCTTCTTCCCCAGTCCCTGCTAACCAGGAGCCTCTATCTTTTAAAGACCTTTTCCTTCCCTCCTGAAATAAACGCAACCATTTAGGTCAAATGAACTAGAGTATCTGTTTCAACCGACCTACAGTCGTCCTCTGCTATGGCTTGGGAGGTTTGACCTTAATTAAACCTCTGTTTTGCCAGAAAATGAGACTGCTGGAGGGGAAGACCATATGAATTTCTACTTTGATTCCAGGTAGAACATTTGTAGCACCTGGGAACAGGCTGTTAATGAAATATTTGTTTGATCCAGACGTGTTTTTGTATAGACCTGAAATTTTGCCAGTTTGGCAAGTCTAAACGGGGAAGAATAGCAGTTAATTCCATAACAGGGAGACAATAATAGGTTAGTACTCCTGAAGGAGATATAAGGGTAACGACTTAGGACAAAATGCAGGAGACCTATGGACCACATGGACACAGGATTTCCTTCCACCTTCCCAGTTTCCCTTCCTCACTTAATCGTGATCTTTGGTGCTAAGACAACTCAAATTCATTGTTATATTTAGTAACCACAGCCACCCTATAGGATAGCTAATAAGATCCCCATTTGTTCCAAGAGAATACGAAGGTGTGGGGCGATGTGACAATTTGCTTAAGGTCGTCTAATGACCTGGCTGGGATTCCCACCCACTTGTGCCTCACTCAAAGGTCAGGTTTGTTTCGTCTCCACTCAGCTACCTTCCTTCCACTCATCTACTACTCTGAATGTTGAGTTGTTTTGAAATGTTTACCCTTCAGTCTTTGGCCAATTTTAGACTCTCTTGAACAATACCTTATGTAGTCTTTGCATATATTGTCAAAAGTTGAATAAAGAACAGTTAATAATGATGCAGCTCATCTAACTTTGGTCCCTATCACATTTCCTTCATTGAGGGGAAAGGGATCAATGACGAACTTGGGAAGGAAAAGGGAACCTACAGAAAGTCAGACAGACCTATACGCTCCATCTTTATCTGCATCAACTCTATGAGTGAAACACTGTGTTTATGTTCAGTCAGACGAGAGACTGTGTATTCAAAGAAAACATTTAGAAATTGTTAGGCTGTCCTAACTGTTGAGACATTGTTGCTGACAACTCCTGCACCTCCATCCCTTAAGCTTCATGATTACTCTAAACCAAATAAAATTTTTGTGAAGAAGGTCAGGTTTGGTGACAGCCACTCAGTGGAAATGTCATCAAAGCCTTTTGGTTTTGTTTTTCATTTATTGCCCTCAGATCCATATTTATGTTTCTTTGACACTTGAAATCAATGCTCCCATTTATAAATCTCAACCCGAGAAACAGATGTGTGCTATTACTCTTGTTCTTTTGTTCTTAGGATGCAACCCAAATAGAACAGTCTTCTTCTATCTCCTCCAATAGAACATTCTTCTTCTATCTCCACTCATCCTGGGTGCCCCACCCAGTGAATGCAGTTCTAGCTCTCGGACTTGAAAGGCAGCTTTCGGGTTAAATGAATTAATTGGATAATAACTAAGTATTTATTAAAGCCTACTAGTGTGCTAGGTATTTTAGAGGTAGAAGACATAGTCAAACAACTAACCGTAAATTTGATAGGGCATCACGTGGTGAAAAGTGAGTTCAGAGAGAGTGACTGTTGTGGACACTTGTGGGGACCAGGGAGAGTTCTTTTTTTTGGGGGGTTGGTAGGCAGGAGATGGCACAGAGCATTCCTGGAGGGAGGCACAGGTGAGGCAGGAGTTGGGAATGACTTGCAGCCTGCAGCTGAGGCTGGAGATCAGGAATACATGGAAATAAACTTGGAGAGGGAAGCAGAGGGCTCTATAAACGTTGTAGGGCATCCATCACGAGCCAGTGAAAGAACATTGACAATCGGAGTTCAAAAAAGGTAAAACTATTGATAGAAATGCCAAGAGCTTTATAAACCTACAGTTTTATTTGCCCTGTGCTGTCCATTATTTTTTAATTTGGGTAGAATGTTGAAGGTGTCCTTGTTTTGAACCTTTTCATAAGATAGCTTTTATACTTAATTTTTCTTAGCTTCCCACAGTAAGCATCCGTTGATATGGAGCTGGTCAATGTCTCCATAGACTAGGATATTCCTGACTGAAAATATGTTCTTTTTCTTCCCCCGTAAGGGTCCTTTAAATTATCCATGGTAGTCAGCTGTGACAGGTCACAGTCCCATCTCCCTCGTGCCACATGTCACATCCTAGGCCAGTTTTCAGGTTCGGGAAATGTGATCTTCTAAACTACAGAGGAAAAGCAACAGAAAATGAATGAGGATCAGGAGAGAATCAGTTGGCACCAAAGATGTGATCCATTAACCCGGCATCTTTGGGGCCAACCTTAGTTGGGAGGCACTACTTCACCGGCAAAGATATGCTTGTTTTGTCTTTTTAGAAACTGAAACCCATTTCCGTCAAGAGAAGTCTGTTTCAGCTATAAAATAAGGGAAGTAGAGTTGCCGTTACCTTACCGTGGCTTGAGCTGTGGAAACTTGGGTGAATAACTAAAATTCTCTAAGCCTTAGTATCACCGTTTGTATGTAAATGGAGAATGAAAATAACCCCGTACTCTGTAGGGTTATGATAAACAAGTCTGTAAAGAATGTAAAGAACCTGGCAGTGCTTGGCTCCTGTGGAAGATCCCCGGTATCTGTATCTTCTCTATCTTTGTGTTTGGGACTAGGTGGAATTTTCTCATCCCCAGGGTGTGGTGGAATTTAATTTGGTGGAGAATCGCCAGCAGGCATTTGAGAGCGCCAGTGGACCATGATGGCAGTCTGGCCGCTAACGGCCTGGGACTCTCGGATAATTCAGCTATGAGGAACTGCCCTGAATGCGGAATCCTAAATGATGATCATTATTGACTGCAGTATAGACGCCAGACAGCACTGCTCGTGTCCAGTTGTAACAAATTCATTTGCCAGGCCAAAGGAGGCCCTGTGGGTTGCATGGATTTTCCGATATGAGTGATCTGACAGTACCTGAACATTAGTTAATGACTTAGAAAGAAGTGGCTCAATTGCTTTGTAGGCCAGTGTGCAAAGCCAGGAGTAGTTCACGGGCAGCACCGCCTTGGGAGTCAAAGAGAAATGACAAGGACATTATTTAAGACACCCAGGTGAGAGTGTATGAATGGAAGGGGTAGCATCTGGCTAGCTGAAGGAAGGCGCTGTCATTCTCCTACTCAGAAAATATGTCAATTCTAATGATTTGAATGAGATTTTTTTTTCAAATTTAAAACAGGATAACATTTTTAGAGTCCTCCCTACGGTATATTCTTGTATATGACGATTTCCTATAAAAAAGGTGGTGTTTTTTTTCCAGTGATTTTCTTCTGCAAAAACAATTCTAGCAAAGACAATATATTTGACTAATAATAGCTCAGATGATTGTATCTATTTTTCTAGAAATTTTAATACAGAAACAATGTTTCAGGCACCTCCATCTCCTATATAAATGTCTGTTAAGGGAATTGTACAAAAATGTCTTCCTAGTTTAAAATGTTAAACTAGCTGGTCAGTTTTCTTGGTATTTTTCATATGTTTTTAATATGTTGTATCCTCTACAACTCAAAAATGATTGAGGACAGTTTATTCAGAATACAAATAATTGTATTGTAGGTCCTGGCACCACATTTCCTGCATCGTCCCCGGTGTGCATTTCAACAACTTCTCCTAGAAGAATCACATCTCGTATTTGTCTTAAATATTCAGTGCCTTTTATTTGCCCTTTGCTGTTCTCTCCCTCTCACTGTCAGTGCTTGATGAGGAGTCAGCTGCCCCAGTGGTCGCCAGCTAGATTCCCACATTATAAGCAGCCATCATATAAATCACAGCTGATGTTAGAGCCCCTTTCTCCCAGTTGCAAGGGTTACATACATTTCAAAATGGTGGGGAAATAGGGTCTTGGTTTTGAGCAGAAAGAACTTCTCTGCACATTTGCTGTATACAAACTCATCTGCGCCTGAATCTTTCATTTCAGCTCAAGATGGAGGGTTTATGATTAATACAGTTGACGCAGAAAATGGCCGAGCGCTTGGCTTCTTTTAAATATATCATGCTCGGTGCACACAGGCTCTGAGCATCAGTTAGAGAGAAGTGACAGCCGACTTGACCTTTCTCTCTGAATCGCATGTGGAAAAAAGGAATTAGCTTGCTACAATAGTACTTGAACTTGCTTTAACTTATCACTTTCTTCTTTAGAAGGAGGAAGGCACGTTAGAAATGCAAAATCACCTTCAGGCCTCTTGTTGTTTAAAATGAAACTAAACTTCCGTATAATATTTAATCAGAGGTGTCTTTCAAAAGAATTTACTAAGGTGATCATAATATTAATAAATAATATCCAAGTTTTCTTTTTTCTCTCTCTCTTTTTGAAACAAACCAATATTTACATTTAGTGTTCAGATGCAGTGTGTGTGTGTGTGTGTGTGTGTGTGTGTGTGTGTGTGTTGGTGTGTGTGTATTGGATTTTGCAATGGCTGTAGAGCTTCCCCAGGAGAACATACGAACAATAGGTCCACTAGTGAGGTACGAGTTATAAAAGCTTTTAAATTGGCTTCCATGTAACTGGAAACCAAATAAATGGCTACGGAAAATGCAAAAGGAGACCTAGCAGGGGTTTTTTCCATAGTTGCCAATTACTGCTATTAGAAGATCTAGTATGCTCTGCCTGTACCCGAAACAGCTGTGATTGACACAGACCTTGGCCAATCATAGTGTTTCCTTGTCAGCTGTCATTAGCCTGTGATCAATTACCATGATTTTAGACTAACTTGAATGGAAAGTAAAAACACAGTGTTACCCAAAAACTCATCAGGTAAATATGCCATATAAAGAAATATATCTTCTCTGACCTCTCTGACATTTTCAAACTGTTTAAAAGCTGATGTTAATTCTTTCTGATGGCCTTTCATCTTTACTTGACAACAGAGAGCCCCAGAGTGGTGACAGCTCTTGTCAAGTGGGACTGTCTTATCAAAAACAATACCCTCCAGATCTTTTCAATCCGAATATTCTAATCTAAAATAATTGCATTTAAATTTTCATGTAGCTTTTATGTTTCTCCTGAATCATCCTGGCATGAAACCCCCGGAATCTCTTCCTGCAGCCTACGTTAGGCTTCAAATTTTCAATATTGCTAGTTTAAAAATGCATTGTAGAGGTAACAGGCGAGCATTGAGATTATAAAACTATAGCTGGAGTGAATGGCTACAATTTGTTCTGCTATGTCTTTTATTTGTATCTACATGCTCCAGAGGTGTTTCTGCAAGTGTCAGTCCCTGTTCTGTTTTTATATCTCTGTACTTCTTGTGCTCAACCCAAGCAGCATAAAATCTCCTCTCTGCAAAGGCAGCCAAGATCCTGGATTTGACTCTGAGACGATGTGTATCATCTGTTGAATATTTAGATTTTTTTTACACCGTGTTTTAGTGATATCTTCCAAACTCAATTCAATTTGTGATTTGGAGGAACCTGGTAGCTGACATGTAATGGTAAGCAGCTAGCAGTTTGTTCGCCGGATCCCAGGTCATTTGTAAATGGACTCTACTGGCTTATGGATTTGAAGGCAACTGCCCATCACCTGTTACTAGCTTCGTTGAGACAGGTACTGATATTCAAGGGACCAGTTAATATTTGGGATTCAGAAACATTTCCTTTTTCACAGGATTTGGCCACAGCCCTGTGCTCTTCCTATCCTCCTGATATCTGGAATCCGTTCCCATGGTCCCTCCGTGACCAAGCTCTATGACAAGCATCATCTCTGACCATTTTTGTCCTGGTCCGTCCTCAGCAGTTGTCTTGGGACACACACATTCCATTCACCCATTCCTTCCCTTCCCTCTGCCTTTCCTTAAGCTCCAGCCCCTGCCCTGTGCCCCTCCTGGCATCAAGGGTTTTTGTGTGTGTGTGTGTGGTGTTTTTTTTTAAATAGCTTTTCCCCCTTGAATAAGTTATTTAGTTGGGTTTATTCTAAGAGGATCGCATTTCGGATTGGAAGGGAAAAGTTACTGAAACCATTTTTCACTGTTAAAACACAGCAGACTCGCTTCCCGTTCACACAGGTGAGGCAGGGCTGCCCACCTTTCTCCTGTAGATTCAAGGTTCCAGATGCAGGCAAAAGAGCCAAGAAATAAGAGCCTTTAAGATCGCCCCTGATTTAAGGCCTGAGAGAAAGCAATAAAAGTGAAAACGTGCGTTCCCTTTCAGTGTTAGTTTTTCTCTTAGATATATGGTACTTGTAGAATCTTTTTATTTTTCATTTTAAGCTTTTACTCAAGGCAAAAGGAGGAAAAGGGAAACCAAAGGGTGTTTAGATGTATCAAAGAACCAACATGACAAAGGAATGATTGTGTTTATAATAAGAGGATTTATTTCGGGGCTGGAAGTCTGTCCACTCCTAGGAAAATTTCGTTCAGAATCTGAGCGGAGTTTCCATATTGCATGTAAGCCCCTGACTTTTATTTGTAAAATGCCTGAGTGACCAGTCAGATATGTTCCTGACTAGACAGAGGCCCCATAACCAATTTCACGTTCATTATCCCATACGTCTCAGAGACGTTGAGATGTGAGCATTGCTGTTTATCTTCCCTCTTCTCACACCCATTCTTTTTCTTTCCTTCTTTCTTTTTGTCAGATAGTATGCTTAATCTTTTCTTGCCACACATAGATATTACTAAGGCTATTACATAACCCTTAACATTTAGTGATTCATTTCAGGCAGCATGAGGTGGAGGTAGCAGAAAGCCCAGACTCACTGTGTTGCTTGATCTTTGGATCCGAAGGAAAGTTCTAATGGAAACAGCAGTGTGCTATGGGTGTCAAAGAGCTTAGGGTTCATATCCCAGAGACCGATTTTATTAGGACGTTGGTGGTACTGTGATGGCACCCTGCCCCCCACCTCAGGCACAGGATGGAGTCCTGGACTGTCCCTGCAAGGTGAATGGGCCTGGGATTATTTACATAAGACTACTCACAAGATGCACTAGTGCAGGCCATCTGAATGCCACTCCCAGGAAACCAAGCACAAGATCTCCATGGGTGGGCGGGCTCTACAGAAACATTTCTAAGTAGCTACCATCCTCCATTCAGGAGCCCAAGGGCCAACTTTGGGTCCTGAGAGGTTATTTTTATGGAGGACCAACGGCTCACTATGCCTGTACCTGGGCAATTTCTACCAACTTTACTCTCGCATAAATGAAAGTCACCTTTGTCCACAAAAGAGCAAATCACAACCATCCCACTTCTAGAAACTTCCATCTCCTTTCCTGCCTTGTATTGCTGCTACACCAGGATCATTATGAATCTCAGAATCCTGCCTCACTTCCAAAGAACAAAAAGCCCAAAGTAAGAACGTTTGATTTCTCTTATGTAAATGAAAATAGATAAGGAAGGAGTCAGCATCTCTTTATTATTATTTTATCCCGATGTTTATGTCTCTATTGAACATTAAAAAAAAAAAAATCCTGAGGAGAAGTCCTGGGTGCATCACAGTTTAGGGAAAGGAATTCCTTCTGTTGCACATGAGACTTCTTCCCCAAATGAAAATGCAGCTACAGCAGATCCTGGGGAAGTTGTTTATAACTGTCGACAATTGTGAATGTTTGGATTTGCTTTCCTGCACATCACTATACCAATATTAACCTCCTGAACTCGATTTTAATTTCACTAATATAAATGAAAACGCACTTTCTATTTCATCTGTTTTCCATATTCTAATAGAATGAAATCCTCTACTTTGATATTTGATTAGTCTTTTATCTTAGAGAATTTTCTACTCTCTTATAATTTTTTTCTCTTAGAATATTAAAATATTAGATGTTGCATTGAAAAGAGCCCCTCTATCTTCTCGTGTCTTTAACTGTCTTTCATCTTCCTTTTTTTTCATTTTATTGAATTTTGCTTTTTTGGGGGTCCATGTCATTCTTTGCCTTTTCTCTTTTGCAGTACTTCTTTTTTCCTCCCTTCCTCTTTTCCTTCCTTTCTTCTTCCTTCCTTTTTTAAAGATTCAGATATACTATCCTTATGTTTCTGTTAAGAGCTTTAGAAAATTATTTCAAAACGAATTTATTATTTTTCAGTTACAGCAAATGGAAATTGTTATACCATGTTTAAAGCGTGTTGTTTCTTTGCTTTTAGAATGCAGCTCATTTCATTTAACATTTGGAAATGTTAGAAGTATTTTATGAGTTAGCATGGAGATTGAAAACCCCTTGTCACCACGCACTGCTTATTTACTAATCAATGACAAGATGCTCCTCACATCTTCTCAAACTCCTTTTTGTCCCCACTAGAAATACATCATGTTGTTTTGTTTTTAAACAGCTTTATTGAGATATAACTTCCGTGCCATGCAATCCACCCAGTTTAACTGTTTTAAGGAAACAGAAGCTTCCTTCTCATTCAACTGCATACGTTTATTATTTGAAACTGGAAAGGCTACAAAACATGATCAAATAGGAATCTTAAAACATTCTGTGAACCCCATTCTGTTTTAATGCATAATTTTCCTATTACAGCCTCCTGTTTGCACCTCTGGAGTTAAGGTCACAGCAGCGTTTGCATTATAAACCCTTTTTTCAAGGGTTTATAAATGCAGCTGCTTTTGTTTGCTCAGGACTGAAGCTTGCCTCATGAGGTTTCCGTGCAATAGAGCAGCTTTTTGGGGTTGAGTTTTCTTTAACTAAATTAAAATTTTAAAACACCACATTGCCCTTTAAAAAAAATCATTGCAAGTGTCAAAAAGCCTAGCTCAGAATTTCTCCCCAAATAACTTTTTTATGTATATGCAGTTTTTAATTGCCTTTAGTTTCCAAAAATTCTCCACCATGTTCAGTTTGTGATTAATGTTATTTGCCTCAAATATTTACCAACCTAAATCCAACTTGGTTTTATGAAAAGTGTTTATACAATTGCTGTCTTTCAGTTTCGTTAACAGAATTATTTTACAGTGCATAATAAAGCCCCAAGATCGCATGAAAAGATAGAGAACCTGTCAAACCTCATGAGAAATTATACATATATATGTATGTATTTGAGAGTGCATGTTCTCTAAGAGAGTTTAAAATATTTAGAAAGAAAATAATTTACATTTTTAGGATCATATCTTGCCTTTTTCAAAACAATAAAAGTAGGTGGTAGAGAATACAGAAACAACCATAAATTATTAAATTGCTTTTAAACGTTAAGGAACAAAAATATATATGATCATTAAACAAAATATAATATTAGAGTGTCAGTTTAAATGAAGTATAATTGAGAATCTTGACTTTGTTTGCACACGATTGCCAGAAACTTCTAATCAGATCTTCACTTGGAAATTTTAGGAGGTGTTTTACTTTTCAATCACAGACCAGTAAGTAAGTGGCTGTCTCTATATCACCTTGTTTTTTTTTTAGAAGTCAGTTTCATCTTTGTTCGATTTTAATTTTAAATTTTTTTACAATTTTATTATTTTAAAGATATGACTTTGTTTAAATTTCCATGCAAATTTATGTTTTGTATGGAAAAGATAAAGGCAAAAGATTATTTATTGAATATTGTATTCTGACATGTACAATTTGATGGGAAACCGCTCTTTCGTCCCCCACACATATACGGTGCTCAAGACAAAACCAGTTTTCAGACAAGTCCGTTTCAGGGTAGACTCCAATTCCCCAGAAGTCAGAGGCTCCCTTTTCTCCCACACCTATTTACCCGTCCCAGCACAGACTGTATCTCCAGAAGGTTTGTTGAATGAAGACATGACAGACTGTTCTGCCCACCCAGGCGCTTATGGATAGCGATCAAAAACTCAAAAAACAAAACCGTTTTTCTAACCTTCCTCCCACCTCCTGACTCCCTAAAACAAAACAAAACCAGCAAACAAACAGAAAGGTTTAATCTGGATTTATGAGACCTAGCACGAGGGTGACAGCTTGAGTTGTGGTTCCAGCGGCGGCTGACAAAGGCTACAGCAGGGGCCAGAGAAAGGTTGTCTCAGAATCTTTCTGTCGTCGTCAGAGGCTGCAATCGCCACCATGAGCCCTGAAAGACAGTGGCTCGGCTCCCCAACTTCCTGGCTTTTGACAGTCCTTGGAATTCAGAATATACTTATCTAAGCCAATATTTTTGTAACCAAATAAATAACAATTCTAAATTAGTAGTAAGAACCTAATTGCATTTGTTCCCTAAGATACTTAGAAATCCTTCTTGTCTCTCCCAGTCTGATATTTTTTTTATCATCCTGTTTCTTTAACAAAGTACTGTTTAATTGAATTATACTATAAATTCTGAAACATTAGAGGAATGGGAAAATAATTTTATAAATTCAGTGCTAACAGGCTTATTCCTTCAAGGTGGTATTTCAGTTAGCAGACTGTTTTTCCTGTGGGTAAACAACAACAAAAAGGTGACTTTGCATGCTTGTATCCCCAGCAGAGTGAAGAATTTTCAGAGCAAGAAATGTAGAAAGCAGGGGGATGGGGAAGGGGTTTGCCCGATGTTTCTATATAGTGATCTATCCCAAACAAACATGCCTTTCTCTATTTTACATTCACATGTGTGCGAAGGAAAAGGGGCACCCAGCACCCAGAAAGAAAATACAATGATAGAGGTGTGAAATCATCTCCTTTTGTGAGTGACTGCGTCAGATTTTCATTCTGCAGTGAAAATGAATCCATCATTTCGAGCCCCCCCACCATTTCCCATTAATCTCTGAATAGTTTTTTTTTTCCCCCCTTTAAAGTTAATGCTATTAAATGTGGGCACTTTGTTCCCAGGAAAAATCCAGAGTGCAGGGCTCCCTAAGAAAAATTAAAATCCTGCTTTTGTCTTCTCTCGTGCAGTGGGGTGCTGTGGGGTGGGACCTTTTCCAGCCTGGCTGAAACGGTGAGGAATGAGGGACCCTGCCCCTCGGAAAACTGTGCTCCTCTGCAGAGTGTCAGCAACAGCCGGAAGGAGCCCACGGCCTGACCACTTCCCTCCATACACTTCATCCAAATACATATTTAGAGATTTTAAATACATATGTTACTCGTATTTCAGATTGAATGATTCAAGCAATGACTCTGGGTTTTTCACAGCCTAAGTAATTTAAGAATAGTGTCTCTTCTTTCTATACAGTTTGTTGAAATGAAGTGAGGATTTGACTTGATGGGGTTTGAACTTTTGGATGTAACCATTCTCACCTGGCACGTCTAGAAAATTTTCTTCAATGAGTATCCGTATCCCCATCTTTTTGATATTCCTAATATAGGCAGATATGCCTTTAAACAATTACCCCGCTCTTTCCTCTCCTTACTCCCCCCCCCTTCCCTCCCTCCTTTCCTTTCTTCTTTCTTTCTTCTTTCTTCCTTCCTTCCTTCCCTCTATGTTTTCCTATCCCATTACCTGTGATTTCCTTTTAAGTAGTCTCCCAATGGCTGAGGGTAAAATCCACAGTCTGAATCCTTTTTGTCTTTTAAGTTTTCATTTAAAAATAAAAATGTGGGTGTTTCCCATTATGTCTGCTTATCCCCTCTATTTAAATCAGGGCATTCTGAAAGAAAACTTGTCTCCATTGTTGGCAGCGCATTCGATTTCCCTTCTGCTCCTCACAGAAACAAGTAATGAAGGGCTCAAAATTGATCCTTTTATTTTTTGAAATGGAGAAAGTGTCAAACATTTGAATTTGTCTTGATCATTTGTTTTCTGCCAGTGGGGAGCAAGCACCATGCAATGATGCTTCCACATCCCGAAGGTGGTTATGGGGGATAAATTGGCTGCGTGATGCAGAAACCCAGTAATGAAGGGGTGGCAACGCCTAGCACAGCAAATGTTTTTGCATGCCTTCTCACTTCTGAAATGGCGGTAAGGCAGAGATTTTGCAAGAGTGATTCCAAAATGTCTGCTTTTCTATCAGAATGGAAGTCGGAGCTTGTGCATATCAAGACTGGAAAAGGGATTTGGGCCAATTTAGAGGGTGTGGAAAACATTACATTGAAATGAAGTTTATGGATAATTGAAAACAAGATGTCTGCTGCTGCAATTCATAAAGTTTGGGCATCGGTAGTACTAAGGAGCATCTTAAAGGGTAAGTGGTTTGAGTGCCCACATCTGCCACCAGCAGATGTTTCTGGAGATAAAACTCTCAGGCCTAAATCATCGTTTTGGTGAAGGCAGAGCCCGAGCAGCCATTAGAGTGTGACCTTGTTAGGTGATCACAAGTGGGTAGCAGCACAGTTAGCTCTGGCTCAGCCGTCTGCAGCAGGGTGGGTCCAAATAATCAGATGCAAGAGAATGGGACTTAAACAGGACTATGAAACCATAGGTGAAAACGGATTCTCTTCTGCCTCAGTCTACCCCAGGAGAGATGTGAGAAGTTGTCTTCATATGGCAGCTAACGCTGGCATGGTGGTAGGCATGAGTTAAACACTCTTTCTGCACTCCTTAGCAAGAGGTGGCGAGACCCAGTGACTCTTGGGAAGGTTTAAGAAAGCAATTTATGAGGCTAAGGCATAGCTGACTAGCTGACCTGTGCTTCCAATGAATTAGTTGAAATCGCCTGCATAGATGTTTTTTGAGTAATAGTGACTGCTCTCTTTCTTTGAAAGATTGAGTTTATGTGGTGCTCTTTTTTGAATTATGAAATGAATTATGAAACGTAGAAAATTTAGAAGGCATGAAAAAAATCTGAAAATATCCATAATCCTTCTACTCAGAGTTACTCAGAGGTACTAACTAGGTCAGTGCATTTAGTTTTAGTTTTTATGTTAATATATGTAATTTTAAACAATGTTGAGGTTATGCTATATTTTGTTTCCATTCTGGTATTTATTTTAATTAATGGTATAGCATGATTTTTTCCTGAGTATATTTTTATTTTTTTAAAGATTTTTTATTAAAAATATAGTTAGCATACCATATTATATTAGTTGCAGGTGTACACAAATTATTCAACATTTATATACCTAAGGAAGTGATCACCATAAGTCCAGCAACCATCTGACACCGTCCCACGCCATCACGATGTTATTGACTATATTTCCTAGGCTGTATATTACAACCCGATGACTTATTTGTCTTATACCTGGAAATTTGGACCTCTTATTGCCCTTCACCTTTTCTCCCCTTTTTAATTTTCCAGTTACAGTTGACATTCAACATTATTTTACATTAATTTCAGGTGTACAGCATAGTGGTTAGACATTTATATAGTTTAAGAAGTGTTTTCCCCTGACAAGTCTAGTACCCCTGGCACTATACATTGTTATTAACATACTATCGACTATATTTCCTATGCTTTACTTTACATCCCCATGATTATTTTGTAACTACCAATTTGTACTTTTTAATCCCTTCACCTTTTTCATCCTGCTCCCCAACCTCTTCCCATCTATCGCCCTGACAGATCTAGTTCCCATCTGACACCATACGTAGTTATTACAATCTTATCCAATATAATCCTTAGGCTGTACCTTCCAACCCCATGACTACTTTGTAACAACTAATTTGTACTTCTGAATCCCTTCCCCCTTTTCACCCACCCCTTTAACCCCCCCCCATCTGGCAACCATCAAAATGTTCTCTGTATCTATGAGTTTGTTTCTGTTTTGTTTATTTATTTTGTTCTTTAGAGTCCACATATAAGTGAAATCACATTGCCTCTCTTTCTCTGACATACTCCATTCAGCACAATACCCTCCAGGTCCATTCATGCTGCTGCAGATGGCAAGAACCCATTCCCTCCCGTGGTCGGGCCATATTTCATGGTTTATATGTGCCACCTCCTCTTTATCCATTCTTCCATTGACAGACACCCAGGCTGCCTCCACACGCACACAAAGAAGGTCTCAGAAATCTCTCACAGAGTGTTGGGATATTTTCCTGCACAAATGAGATGCTCAGTATGTATTAATTAACTCCATTGTCCAGCAACTCCAGCTCACCCAACCTTCCCCCAATAGCTAGTGTGTGGGGCAGAGGGAGGAGACTAGAAGAGAGGAGTTAACATCTAGCCAGATCTGAGGATAGCAGTTCACAAACAGGAGAAGCCAGAAGAAATCAACAGGCTCGGGGACTCACAAAATTAAAATTCTATTCGCTAAAGAGAGACCTCATCGTTCTCTCTCCTGAAAGTCAGCCTCGTTATAGCTGGGGCAGTGTATTATTTGTCAATGGGTTGTTAGAGTTGTTGTTGTTAATTATGTTCGAGTCTTGAATTTATTATTTATTGTATCAACAGTTTATATAGTTCCCAATCAGCTACCATTATTTTTGATGGCCTGTACCAATGGAGGAAAACAGCTATGGAGAAAATCCAAAGCAACTGACGATCCAAATGCTGTTAGTGTTTGCTTGTGAAATGTAACCTCTGGTTTTCAACGGCAGACGGGTTCAGATTCACGGGCGTGTAACCTGTGCAACGGCACAGACCTTTCTGCTCAGAAGAGCCCTGCGCCTGCTTCAATTCTGTGCTGTCATTGCGTTGACATTCTAATCCTTTTTGTACCATGAGCCCGACATTTTCACTTTGCACTGGGCCCTGCAAATTATGTAGCTGGTCTTGGCTTCAGATTGGCTTTTCTTGGATGGACTATAACATGATTTTGCATCCCGGAGGACATCCATACTGACAGACGGAAGAGACTTCCCAAAGGCAGGATTGGTGGCTGACATCCAGCCTATGACTTTCCTTTGTCTGGTGGACACTCACATGCCTGATGGAGAGATAACTTACATGCTGTGAGAGTTCGCCAAGCACCCGAAGTGTGAAGGTGGGGTATTAGATGGGACATCAGACTTTAAAAGAGAACAAACTTGTCCTCCTCTAGACGAACGAAGAAGGTATGGAGAAATCCACTCTTTAAGATACTTTTTTAAGAACTGTGTGATCAAGAAAGATGTCCTAGTATCCCAGCATGAATTTTAAGTCCTGTTCTTGGCCAATGAAAGAGGACAGATATGAACTGAGATTTATGGATAAAAGGTGGTGTGGTTTGACCTAGCTGGGCCAGAAGAATTTGTCCTGAGGAAGGCATTTGATGGAGAGGAAACCACAGAGAAAGCAAAAGTAAATACAAGTCTCTAAGCTTCCTGAAGTGCCCTGGGCCTTGTTCCCACAGGGATACCTTGCATCTCTCTTGGGGACTGACCTTTCCCCAACTATCCTACCCCTCACTTCCAAGCTGCACTAGGAGCCAAAGGTCCTGTGGTACCCTAGGTGCCTGTCAGGAGCCTTTGATCCCCTCTTTCATTTTAATCAACCTTTGAAGTACTTCACCCCTTTTCACCCCCCAACGAAGAGAAGTTTGGGAGCCAACAGTGACCATCCCAAATACCTACAGCAACAGTGATAATATGTCCCAGAATAATGCAGTGCAAGCTTCAGCATCCATTCATTTATTCCTGTAACAGTTAGTGAACTCAGCATGTAAGGGCTATACTGAATGAACTCTAGCAGATGAACACTGTGTTCGTTTCCTAGAGTTGTTGTAACAAATTGCCATGAACTGGGTGACTGAAAACAAAAGAAATTTATTCTCTTGCATTTCTGGAGGCTAGAGTCTGAAATCAAGGGGTCATCAGGACCACAGTCGCTCTGAAAGCCTTGGGGGAGTATCTGTGCTAGGCCTGTCTCCAGCTCCTGGTGGTGGTTGGCAATCTTTGGCTTGTGGATGCATCACTCCAATCGATGTCTCCATCTTCACGTATCATTCTCTCCTATTTGTCTTCACATGGTCTTCCTAGCCATGTGTTTCCCCAACCAGATATCCTTCCTAACCAGCCGTTGGATCTAGAGACCACCCTTATGCAATATGTCCTCATTTTAACTTAGATAATTATATCTTCAGAGACCTTATTTTCAGATAAGTTTATATTCTGAGGTTTCCGGTGACATGAATTTTGGGGGGACACTATTCAGCCCAGTACAAACATATTTTCAAGAAGATCTGCCATTTACTACTCTCAAATTGCTTGCCATCCTGAGTGGGAAAAAACAAATATGAAAATATTCTACAGATACAAAGTGATAGGCCCATAAGAAACACACAGATCAAATGCTGTGGAAAGCCGGAGGAAGGGGAGACAATTTCCAGTGGGTAAGGTCAGGGAAGGCTCCATGGAAGAAGTGGCATAGTATTTGAGTTTTGAATGATAAATGGGACTGAGACATGTAGACATCATGTCTTGAGATAGTTTGGGAAACACCATGTGACAGGGCAGGGAGGTGAGAGTCAGAGGGGCATGTACACATACGAGTTAGTCAGGTTGGCTGGAAAATAGAATACATGATGTGAGGAATATCCAGGAAATAGGGTGGAGCCGATCATGGTGATCATGAATGCCTGCCTGAAGTATCTGAACTTTGCTCAGTCTGCAGTAAAGAGTCACTGATTGTTTTTTAAGGGAGGTGATAGATTGCACTTTATGCTTTATGACTTTATGACGGAAGGAGACTAGACTTTGAGTGATGAGCACACAATGTAGTATATAGATGTTGTATTATAAAGTTGTACACATGGAGTTTATTAATGGTTAATAATGTTATTAATCAGTGTTACCTCAATAAATTTAACTTAAAAAAAGAAAAAGAAATTGAACATTATGATGAAACATAGGATGAAGGATGCTATGAGCACATATAGCAGAAACACTTATCCTAGCCAATGAATGCTTTTAAAAGAGAGTGATGTTAAGGCTGAGATGGGAAAGAGGAGATTCAGTGCCCAGAGGCTGGGGCCTTCAGGGGAAGCTGAAAGAAGTTCCCTGCAGGAGGAAGGTGGTGAATGGGATGGTCAATGCAGAGTGTGTTGAGGTGGGGACATCAGAAATAAAGCCAGAAGGAGAGACAGGAGCAGGATGAAACGCCATCCTGAAGACAATGACATAGCTAGAGCTATGTTTTAGAAAGGCTTCCAATGGCTATTTTGTGGAGAAGACATTAGAAAGTGGTGGTCAGGAAGAGATAAAATGGTGGCCTGAGCCAGGGCAGTGGCAATGGGAATAGAGAGAAGAAGACTGAGCTGAGAGCTATTGAGGAGATATAATCTACTAGACATCAGAGTGAAAGGCTATAGAGCTGAGGAAGAGGAGGGAGCCGAAGATGACCCTGGAGCCTAGACAACGAAATGAGTGGGTCAGTGATTTAGAGGCCAGCAGAAGGGACAGGAATGGGGGGGAAGATGATGAGTTCAGTTTAAGTGAGTTTGAGGCTCTCAGGAGATATTTAGGAAGAGATAGCCAGTAAAGAGACACAGATCTGAGTGTGAGTCAAAATATCTAGGCTCAGATCACAGTGTCAAAGCCCTCAGCATGTTAATGGTCACTGAGTGTGAATCAAGTCAAAATAGAAGATGACCAAGAGAGCCATAGGGACATGAGCAGTTGGAATGTGCAGGCAAAGGGATGAAGGGATGTGGCCAACAAAGTAGGATGAAAATCAGAAAAGAGTGGCGTCATGGAACCCAAGGAAGCAAAGCGTTTCAAGAAGGGAATTGGTGATTGTTTTGAATGCCTCTGAGAGGTAAGAAAGAAGGTCGGAACGTTGTCTGTTGGATTTGGCAACCAAGCAGTTGCAAGAAGATGTTGGAGGCTATCATCTGGCCCATGAAATATGCTGACCTGGAAGAGGAGCGTGAAGGCAGAAATAAATGAGGTGATTAATAGTCAGGCAGGCAGTCTGGAGCTTGGGTAAAGGGATGATGGTGATGTTATTGACAGAAAGAGGGACACAGACAGAAGTTATTTATGTGTGGGGAAGAGACGATAATGAGCTCCATTACTTGCAGTGAAAGCATCCTGAGGAAATCTCTTCTTGCACAGGCAACCCTAAAATAAACATCCTCGCATATGTTCCCTTGGAGACCCATGCAAGAGCTTCTCTGGGGTATTGATGAGAAATGGAATTGCTGAGTCATGCGTAAGGTATAAGGATAGTTATTTCCCATAAGGATTCATGGGTAGGTCTTCAGAAATGCTCTCCCATTTTATGCTCCCGCCAGTGGTGTGTGAGAGTTCATACCTTTGCTAACGCTTGGTATTAATCCACTTCCTAATGTTTGCCAATAAGTGTAAGGTGGTATCTCAGTTTTCCAGTTGTTTTCCAATGCATTTCACCTATTACTAGTAAGATTATATCTTCATATATTTATAAACACGCAGACTTTTTTCTTCCTTGGATTGCCTAGTCATATTCTTTACCCATTTGTTTTTCTTACTGATTCCTATCATTTTCTTATTGCTCGTTTGTTTATTGTGTGTTTTTGATGTTAAACCTTCATTGGTTTTAGACATTGCAAATAGCTTTTACTTATTAGAAATCCATAATTTTGATGTTGTCATACCTGTTAATACTTTTGCTTTATAATTTCTTTCTCCTACCACCTTCCAACATCACATTTTCTCACTCTTTTACTTCTTTTAGCTTATACTTTTACATTTCACTCTATACTTCTTAATTCCCTGGAAGACCCATTTGAATATGGTGGGATATAGTGATTCATCGGACTTGCTCCCTTTGGTGAATCAGTTTTCTCAAACCATTTAGTAAACAACATACCTGTTACATTGGTTCTTTGTTCTGGCAGCACATCATATCTGTTCCGGTCCTATATTATGTCTTTGTATTGTATCTTGGCATAAATAGAATGAGCCCCACAGTTTTGTTCTATTTATACTTTGATATAGATTTAAGTATAATTTTGTTCTTGTCTTTTAAAAATTCTGGTATAATTTTAACTGAATTAGAGGCCATTTTCAGACTACTTTTGGAAAAATTCGTACCTTTATATTAAAATATTACATCATAAATGGGATCTATCTCTTTCTTATTCTGATCTACGTTGTATCCCTTAATAAATTTTCGAAATTGTTTCTGTTAGGGTCTTGTGCCCTTTGCGTTAGGTTGATACTTTGTTAGCTTGGGATGTGATTGTAAATGGCGTCTTGTTTTCTGTTATAGTTTCTAGTTGGTTATTGTTGGCAGAGAAATGCTATTGATTTTTTTGAGTTGATCTTATATCTGGCAAAAGTGCTGAACATTTTTTATTAGTTCTAATAGTTTATCATGTTCTTTTGTGTTTTCTATTATAGATAATCACATCATCTGCAACAAGTGACAGTATGTCTCTACCTTTTCCATACTTACAGCCCTTATAACTGGTTTCTTGAATGAGCTGGTCTCAGTGAGGTATAAGCAAAAAGTAGTTTTATTCTTCATATTAATTGCCTCTTCAAACTCACGGTAGTAGATTGAACTGTGGTCCCCAAAAGATATGTCTGAGTCCTAACTTTAGGCACCAGTGAATGTCACCTTATAGGATCTTTGCAGATATAATTAAATTAAGGATCTTGAGATCATCCTGGATTTAGGGTGTGCCTTAGACTGGTATCCAAAGACGGGTATCCTTATAAGAGAAAGCTGAGGGAGACTGGAAACACAAACACACAGAGGCCCAGCAGAAAAGTTATGTGAAGATAGTGGTAGAGAATGGAGTGATGCGTGTACAGGCCCAGAAACACCAAGGACCGCCTTAGCCAACAAAAGCTACTGTGTTTCCCCTAAAATAAGACCTAGCCTGACCATCAGCTCTAATGCGTCTTTTGGAGCAAAAATTAATATAAGACCTGGTCTTATTTTACTATAAGACCAGGTATAATATAATAATATAATATAATATAATATAATATATTAATATAATATATTAATATAATATAATATAATATATAATAAAATATAATATAATATAATATAATAATATAATATATAAGACCCAGTCTTAATATAATATAATATAATATAATATAATATAATATAATATAATATAATATATAATACAATATAATATAATATAATAATATAATATATAAGACCCAGTATTAATATAATATAATATAATATAAGATAATATAAGATAAAATAAGATAAGATAAGATAAGATAAGATAAGATATTAAGTTGTGCTCCAAAAGACGCATTAGAGTTGATTGTCCGGCTAGGTCTTATTTCCGGGGAAACACAGCAGGAGAGAGGCAGGGAATGGATTCTCCCTAAAGCCACCAGGACTAACAAGCATTGATGGCATCTTTATTTTAGACTTCTGGTCTCTAGAACTGTGGGAGACTAAATTTCTGTTGTTTTAAGCCATCAAGTTTGTGGTAATTTGTTACAGGTAATTAGTTCTAGGAAACTAATTTGCCCACTTGTGGGCTTAATCTTCCTTGTCCCTGGATGAAATGCAGGGAAAATTCCATAGCTTTTCTAGCCACTCTCTATTTCTATCGCATTTCCTGTTCTAACTTCTTGAGCTAGATGTTTAGGTTCTCATTTTTTAGAGTTCTTTTTATTAACATACACATTTAAGGTTGTCAATTTTTCTCCAGGGATTTCTTTCTGCATTCTGCATTCTGCAAAAAAAAAAAAAATATATATATATATATATATATATATATATATATATATATATATATACACATTTTGTATATATCAGGGGTGCCAAAAAAACATATACACATTTTAAGTGATGTTATCTATGCTCAAGCAGTAGTTCGCCATAATCAGAAGTGTCTGGACGCTGATGGTAACCACTTTGAGCACCTCTTGTAATTGCAGACGTCAAACGTGATTTGTATTCATCTTTGTTATCGGTATATATTGGGTATTACAATTAATACAGATTTTTTCCTTTCTTAAAATATGTATACATTTTTTGGCATCTTCTGTATATGATTGGTATAAGCTATTGGAATATAATTTTTTGCAAATACTGCTATAATATTATATTATCATTTAGTTCGAAATGTTTTCTAATTTCCATTATGCTTTTTGAGTCATGAAATATTTAGAAATATGCTCTTGTTTCCAAGAATAAGGGTTTTATTTGTGACCATTGTTGTTGTATCTTTTTGTTATCAATATTTGGTTATGGTCTGAATACAGAGTTCAGTTTTATTTTTAGCCACATGGAGAGCCAATGGTCTCAGCATCATTTATTGAAAAATCGCTTCTTTCTGCCCTGATTCTGCTGTATCACCTATGTCACATGTCTGTTTCCACATCTGCTTCTAGACTCTGTTCTGTTCCACTGGTTAACTTATTTTCTATCCACTAACATCATACTGTTCCAGTTAATATGGATTTATAAAAAATGTGGTAGGACAATTCCTATCTCTTCCCAATCTTAGTTTTATCTTAATTACACTTACAAATTTCCACTGGTAAAACCCCTTTTGGGTTCTTTTGGGGGGTGGAGGGGAGGGTAACACTTAGTTTTCTTTGTGGGAGGGTTTTTGATGACTGATTCAGTTTTTTTTTTAATTGAGATTGCCTTGAATATACAGATACATTGGGCGGTACATGATATTTTTCTACTTCGAGCCTTTTCGTCTATGAATGTGGCATAATTCTCTCAACTCTTTTAAAACTGTTCTAGTAAATGTGTAGATGCATTGCTGGGCATACGGTATTTTTATACTATTGTAAATTGTATCTTTTTAAATTTTAATTTTATAAGTCTGAGTTGAATTATATAGAAATATAAGTGTTTACGATGTGTTGATTCAGAATAACATTGCTAAACTCTCCTAATGATTTATCTTTAGATTTCCTTTTAATTTTTTACCTTCACAATCACATCTTATTTGAATAATTTTGTTTCAGCCTCCCCAATCACACCTTTTATTCTCTTTTTGCACTAGCTGTGCCCTCCAGTGTAATGCTGAATAGAAGAGGTGAGACTGGGCATCCTTTCTAATTCCTAATTTCAAATAGAAGACTTCCAATATTTCAGCAATAAGAAAATGTTTGCCAGAGGTAAATACCCTTTATCAGGCAAAATAGGAATATTCCTATTTCCTATATATTTCTAATTCTATTCCTAGTTTGCTAACAGTTTCTATATTGAATAGATGTATTTCATCAAATTCCTTTTTGTATCTGTTGAGCAAATCGTACCATTTTTGTTTTTTATCTGTTAATGTAGTAACTTATAGTAATTAATTTTCTAATGTTAAACTTCATTTCTGGGATAAATCCTACTTGGAAATGACATGTTACCATGTTTATATATTGTATATATTGCTGGATTTGTGTTGCTAATACTTTAATTATAATCTTTTTTTTTTTTTTTGAGTGATGTTTTCTGTTTTCTTTTCTCATAACGTCCCTCTCAGGGTTTGACATCTGTTTTGCTTGCCTCATAAAATTAATTGGGGGGAAAATTAATTGGGGAAATGTTCCTTTTATTTCTATATTTAAGAATAGTTTGTGTAATAATAAAATTATTTGTTACCTGATTGGTAAAATTCATTGGTGAAGCCATAGAAGCACTTAGTTGTCTTTGCAAGAGGTTTTTTTCTTTGTTTTTGTTTTGTTTTTTTCCTCTTTCAATTATTTGTAAAGTGTTTATAGGATATTTAGGATTTCTTTGGGGGGGCACTTTTGATAACTGGTATTTTTCTAGGAATTTGTCAATTTCGTTATTTTCAAATTTATTGGTATAAAGTTGTTCATGTTTTCCTCTTGTTATTCATTTTCATGTCTGCAATGTCCATAAGTAATCTTCATTTTTATTGCTAACATTGCTTTTTTTATCTGTTCTACTTTTGCTTGATTTATCTGATCAGTGGTTTATCAATTTTGTTGATCATCTCAAAAATTAAAAATTGTGGCTTTGTCAAATCATTCTACTGAATATTTATTTTCAAGTTCTATTTATTTCTGCTCTTATTTTTACTGTCTCCTGCTTTTTACTTGTCTCTTTAAAAAATACTTTTTTATTGTGGAAAATTTCAAGCATAGGTAAAAGTAGAGAGAATAGTAAAATGAACCGTTAGGTACCCATCAGTTAACTTCAACAACTATTGCTATAGCTTCAATCTTCTTTCATCTATGCCCCCACCCAAATTCCCCTGCCCTTAGATGATTTTTAGGGCATAATCCCAGCCAGCCTGGAATTTCCCCATAAATATTTTCATATGTATTCTAAGTGATAAGGTCAGGTGGTTTTTCAAAAAACAATTTACATTTTATTTTGGAAAATTTTAAACATATATAAATAAATATGTTTATATATTTATATATATATATATCTACTATGTTTATATATTAAACATATATATAATTATTTATATATATATATTAATTTTCTAATGTTAAACTTCATTTCTGGGATAAATCCTACTTGGAAATGACATATTACCATGTTTATATATTGTATATATTGCTGGATTTGTGTTGCTAATACTTTAATTAGAATCTTTTTTTTCTATGTATATATTATTTCTATGTATATAGAAATTTACATAGAATATATATGTATAGAATATATACATAGAATGTACACATAGAAATTATATACATTTCTATGTATATATTATTTCTATGTATGTATTTTTTTCTATGTATATATTAAATATATATAAACATAGTAGAGTGACCTTAATGTTCCCATCATCCAGTTTAAGCAACTATCAATTCATATCTTATTTCCTCTGTATCCTTTCCCCTCCCCTCCCCCACATTATTTCAATAAAATATATTTTTTAAAAAGCTATACATATCTTTCATTTACAACTATCTGAATATATCTGTAAAAGCTAAGGACTTCTTTATATCGTATAGCCAGAGTAACATGTTCATATCTAACAGTTATTAACAATAATTCTTTAGTATCACCAATATCTAGTTTCCTAATTTCCTCTTTTTTTTTTTTACCATTTCCTTCAAATGTATCCAAATCCATACATTTCATTCATTGATATGTATCTTAAGTCTTTCTTTAATCTATAGATTCCTCATGTGGCTCTTTTACTGTTTAGATTTTGCTTTGTGTTGTTTTATTTGTAAGCTGACTGATTAAAGAAACCAAGTCATTTCTCCTGTAGATTCATCCACGATTGGGACTTTGCTTTTTGTATTCCCTTGATGTTACTTAAGGTGTTCTGTTCCTCATTTATTTTGTGCAAATTGATAGTTCTATAGGCTTAATAATATACTGGCTTGATTTTTTTCCTTTTCGAAATGCTTTATAGGATTGAGAGATGCTTCTATCAGGACTATATCTCAAGATAGACACATGATGTCTAATTTTCTTTGTTGTGATGTTACAGCTATTGATGATTATTGCCTTGATCCATTAATTCATTAGTGGTTGCAACATGGGAATAGTCTATCATTTGTCTTTTTTTTATTAGCCAGAACATTTCTTAAAGCAAAATAAGGTCTCCTTGGCAAATATTTAGTTACAGGTAAAGTTTATATAGGAAATGCAAGACAAAGACTTGATTCGTTCTCTTTAGTTACCGGTTTTCAAAATAAAGGTTGGCTTTCTACACAGAATCATCTAATTATGACCAATGTCATCAAAAATATTATTATGAACTCATGGAGTTAAATATGTTGATATGTTTTGATATGCTAAATATTATTATCATTATTATTATTATTATTACTTATGTCTTTCAATTTGTAGCCAGTGGGAACCTGTTTAAATTGGCTCTTGTTTCATTTGATATATTCTTTGTCTTCATTTGCACCTTTCCTTGCTTTCTGGAATGACAAGATACGCTGTGTTCCTTTTGTACAATTCTGTCCTAGACTGGGAATCAATTCTTTTTCCAAGGAGCCCAGGTTCCTCTTAGTTGGAAATAATTAGAGACCACAATCTTGATGTGGGACCTGTTCATTGATAACAGATGGGTCATGGGTTTTAAAAGCTTTCAACAGATAAAATTAGGACATATTTTTTAATATTAGTATCACGAGTTCATACTGATACTTCCAATTCAAATTCAGGGCTACAGGTTTTTACTTACCTACATCAGACTTACATCTGCATATCCTCTCTCCCAAGCCAAAAATTCCTTGTTTTCTTTACCCCACAATATACATAAAAAAGTCTCAGCTTTTAACAGTAGCAACACCCCTACCAACAATACGATTATTCAAGTCAGTGACTTTTTAAAAAGTGTTTTCTATTAAGAATTACTTTCAAGTTACTGTGTTTTAAAGACACTTGAGATATTTCTGCTCTGAGGGTAATATTTTCAACTAGTCACGCAGTGAGGTGACATTTTAATTTCAATGTTTAAGGATTATATTTTTAATTTAATGTTGTTATATACTTTTACCAGATTCCGAAGTTAATCCCACATGACAAAGTATGTTCATAGCTAACATTACTTTTTTTACTATCTAGTCTATTCCCCCTCTCTCCCTATAGGTAGCCATTACTTTTTTTTTTGGACTTGTTCTTTTGTTGTTTTTCATTATTTACTATATATAATTATATGATAAAATGCACTTTTACATTGTATCATATCTCCCTTCTTAGATTAATGGTATAATATATATGTACTTTCCTACACCATGATTTTTTCCTTAAAATACAAGAAAAATGTTGACATAACACAATAATGCTAACATATCTAAAAATTTAACAATATTTCCTTAATATAATTAAATATCCAGTCAGGGTTCAGATTTCCCCAATTGTTTCATAGAAATCATTTTTATTACTTTTTAAAATCAATTTTTATGTGAACTAGACCCTAAGTCTATTCTATACATTCCCCTCCCTCCATCCCTCTCTCTTCCTCTCTCTCTCTCTCTCTTTCTCTCTCTCTCTCTCTCTCTCTCTGATCTCTCTTTCTGTCTCTCTGATCTCTATCTCCCTCTCTCCCCCCTCCTCCAGCGATTTATTTGTTGAAGAGAAAACAGGTCATTTGTCATGTAGAGTTTTCTGCAGCCTGAATATTGCTGACTGCATGTCCGTGACATTGGATTGCGTGTTCCTCGCTCTCCTGTCTTCCTCCTGTACAATGGTAGTTAGAGCTAAAAATCTTCTAAGCTCTTTTGATATGTTTTGTTCTTCCATTTCTACTTTCTTAAGATGGATGCTTATTGTACTAATATTTAGCCTTTCTTCCTTTCTTAAGTAAACATTTAAAGTGATAAATTTTCTTCTACATACAGTTTTGCTTGCATTCTAAAATGCCTAGTTTTAAAAACGTAGCTTAGTGTTTTCATTGTTATTCAGTTGCGAATATTTGCTAATTTCTGTTAGATTTTTTTTGGCCTGTGGGTTTTCTGAACCCAGAGGGGTTCCCCTGTTTATCTTTATGTTATTGATTTCTAGGTCAACTGCATATAGTCAGAGAATAAACGAATGTTTGCTGTAGTAGTAGTCTACTTCTATTGCAATCGTATGTAATTAGTTTATTATTTCAATCTTTTGACATTTGTTGAGTTTTGCTTTATCTTTCATGACTCAACGTGTATCCCATTTTTATAAATATTCTATTGTACTTGAAAAGAATGTGTATGCTGTTCTGTAGTTGGTTGATGCAATGTTTTACATATTTAAGTTATACTATACAAAATTGCTATTTGAGGAGGTCAAAATGAAAATTCTGCATTTTTTTGAGAAGTGTGCTTTGTTTGTTTAAAATACATGCAATTAGCATTGATAGTTTTTCTCTGAATGAAATATTAAATGATGTATTTCATTTTTATGTGATTTGACAATTTTAGACTCTATAAATTAAATGATTCTCCATTGGGAATGTTTTATCTATCAGGAAGAGCTCCAAATCCTGACAAAGGTGGTAGCATATTGGATAAATGTCTGGTGAGAATGTGGCCACAGCTAACATGTCACAGCTCAACTTCAACTTCCGTCACTTTTTCCATGGTGATTAGTGATGAGTGTGATAAAACATTGGCATGTGAAAGTTTGGGAATATGTCTGGTAACCAGTGTGAGTTGCTTTTAGATCAATTTTACATGCATAATTTCAATTTTTGATAACATGCTGCTGCTGCTATTATCTAACTCAAGTTTTGAAAAGAATGATAGATTATGACTTTCCCAGCCCAAGATGCAGTCATGAGAACCATTTTGGTAGTAGTTACGGTTTGGGTGCATGTTTGAGAGCTTCATCAACCTCCAGCAATTGTCTAGGTCATTTGTAGTTGTCATACAGCTAATTTTTGTCACAGATCATGATTGCTCTAAAAATGGCTCTGCAATGGTAAGCAGTGGGCATTTCAGTTTTTTAACATTGATCAGTTGTCCTTACTTATCAAATTTTTTTGTTTTTTTAACCTTCCCTATTACAGTCAGGTGTTGAGAAACTGTTAGAGATCTCAAATTGTGACTTGTGAATTATCTTCTACCATGGCTCTGAATTGACCTTTCAGAAGAGTTGGGTCCCCCCAAGACCTTTGAGACTCAGATCCCCAAAATATAATTTCTGAACCGCAAGCGAATAGCTCTTTAACTAACAGAGCCGTCTCCAAAGGCAAATTGATGTTCCAACCTGTTTCAGGGACACTATGTCTGTTTAAATTAATGTATTAAAAAAACGTATTTAGAATTCCTTTGGAAGCATGTTTACATAGTGGGAAAAAATAATCAATAGCAAAAACAGTCCAATTATTAAAGACGATTAAGAACAGAATTCTAGTTTTGGAAATTACATACCCTATTTCTGTCCCCCCCCCCCCGTGTGTGTGTGTGTGTGTGTGTGTGTGTGTGTGTGTGTGTGTTAATTACAAGATATGTTAACTAATCAAATTCTAAAATTACTCAATGTATTTCCGTAGTCCTGAATCATACAAGACTTCAAAAAATTTTAACTGCACTTGCCCATAATATCATTACCATGATTTCTCTTTCACCCCACAAGACATTACTCTTAAAGTTAATGTTTCTTTAGATTCACCCACACATTTTCCACTCTCTGTGCCTTTCTACTCTCTGCGCATTGTTACATCTTTATCTTAAACCTGTAATAATTTTCATAGTACTCAAAATATATCTTTTAGGCTTTCCTTTAGTAATTGACTAATGTTGGCAAATTCTCTTCTTTTTGTTTTCACCCTACTTCTTTAGATCTTTATTCCACTATTTGTAGACATCTATATATATTTTCTCTTAGTACACTGAAATATTCATTCTGTGGCTTTTTACTCCCATAGTTGCTGATCAACACTCAGCTGTCAAACTGTTTCTTCTCTGGAAGTAAACTATATGCTTTTAAGACCTTTCTTTGTCTTTGCTATTCCTCAATTTTACAATAATGAGTCTAGATATAGATTTACTTTCATTTGTCCTGCTTGGATTTTATTTGACTCGGTGAATCTGACTTTCATTACTTACAGAAAATTCTCTGCCATTATTTCAAATGTATCTTCTGCCTCATTTTCTCTCTCTCTTCTATTCCTGGGACTCCAATTAGATGTATGTTAGAATTTCATCCTCTAAATGTCATTTCTCATAATCACTTTCCCACATCGTCCATATTTTTGTCTCTGTACTAACTCTGGATAAGTTCTTCATATATATTTTTTCAGTTCACTAATTCTACCTTCATCTATTACCAATCTGCTCTTTAGCTTGTTCTTTGAGTTTTCAGATTTTGATAACTAAGCAAATTTTCTTTTACTTCAAAAAGTTCTAGTTAGTTTGTTTTCAATCTGCTCATTTTTCATAGTAGTGTTTCTTTTCCTATGCTTTTTATTTTTTCAATTGGGTTTTAATAATTTTATGCACATTCATATCATAGTCTCTATTAGAATCTGATTAGAATCTATAAGATTCTATTAGAAGTTCTAGAGGGTCTTAATATTCTTTTTGATGGGTCTTGCTGATTCTTTTTTGAGGTAGATTTTTTTTTTCCCAAATAAATTTGGATTTGTGAGTTTATCTTCAGTGGGGGCATTTGTCACCAAGATTGGGGCATATCTGTCTAGAATGATGTTGTACTACATTAATTTCTGGAATTTGACCTTCTTGCACAAGTAAAACTTTTTTCCTACCCAAATCCCAGGTAGAGATAAATTTCATTGCTATTTCCCTAAGTAGGATGGCAAAATTTCTTTCTAGCCTACCTTTTACCAAGGATGGGCCCTCTGAGGATCCTAAATTACGTGGGAGTTATTTTAACTTCCCAGGACACAGGACATACAATCTTATCTTCTATCTCTTCCTGATCATTAAGTTTGAAATCACTGGAATCCTAAATTTGAAACACATGCCCCTGTCCTCACTACAGGATACACTATGACAGCTCATGTACTTACCTCTGGTTTTCAGCCCACTCTTTCTTCCTGGTATCTGAAGGTTTTCTTCTTTTTTGTAAGATTAGTTACAGATTTTTAAAAACTGTTATGTTTTATTTAGATTCTCTGGGTTTGTTTCAAATAGGAGGGCTTTCAGCTGGAATAGGTATCATAGGCTCACTTTTGCGGGAGAGAGGGTATGCAGGTATGCAAGTCGCTGAGAAGGGAAGGGGCTTGATTAGCCTAGATGCAGTCAGTACATGTTGAAATTTCCAGAAGTATTTTTCAAGACCATGTCAGGGTCCCCTTGGGAAAGCGGTGTGGTTTGTAGCTGCTCCCCACAATCCTACAGTTGTAATTCCCCTACATTCTAAAAATAGTGCAAGAAATGAATCACATGGGCTTTTATATTAGGAATAATCAAATGCCACAATTTATTTAAAATAAGACAGTACAATAGTGACTGGGCCTCACAAAGTTGTTAGTACTTGAAACTAATCCCCAAACCTCAGCATGTGGATTTTATATGGCTACGTAAGCTCTCCAGCTATGTGCCATTTGATATCACTCTGAGGGAAGAGTTGCGTCTAGAAGGGAAATCTGGATTACAAATAGTTATCATTAGATTTAGGTTTAATTTCCTATCTTCCTGTATCTTAACTGTGAAGAATGTTGGAAGTTCGTAGGCATGAGATGTGTGTCCATTTTGGGGTTTTGTGGGAATGAGTACATCAGAACTTTGGGTTTATGAAGATTAGACAACCTCACGGACGGTGAGTGAAGGCTAATGTGAAGAACATATTCACAAAGGTTCCTATTTTAATATGGCCCAGTCTTTGTAGTGATTGTGTCTTGGAACTTCTACAGAACTCCTTCAAGAAGGATATTCTTGCTTCAAGGGTTTCAGGCTATGGTTTTTCTTACTGTGATTTTCCAACATGCTGTGACTCCGTTTGCTTTTTATAGTCCAGGATTTTCTAGTTCTTGTCTCAATCCATATTTTGTCTCATAGTATAATTACGATATCACAAGTTTGAAAAGCAGTTTCAGTTATTTCAGAAGGAACTTGAAAGGAAGGGAAAGTCTATGTATGTATCCAGTCCACTATTTTAAATGGAAAATTTGTTGTAAGTTTTATGATCGATGAGTGACATAAATGGTAATGCAAACATTAACCCTTTACAATTCTGGTAATAGAATTAATAACTATTTAAATATAATTCTTTTTTTAAAAAATTAATGCTTATACTTAACCACTTCTAACTTGATCCCTGGGACCTATTTTAAAGTAAAAATAGTCCATTTAGGTAATTTTTTTTTTTTGTTACTGCAAAGGACAAGTCTGATTTCAGATGTGGAGAATTCAGAACTATATTATTAATTCAAAGTACATCAAAGTAGAAATTATTAAGCTTAATTCCCAACTGCTGTAGTTGAAATGTTAATGTAGATTGGACATTAGGAGGAATTAACATATTCCATATGAAATCATGCACATAAACAAAGGTGAACCACTCATTAATGGCATCAGTTTATTCTCTGTATTTGTAGGCTTGTGTCTACAGTACAGTGTAAAATTCCCTTCTCTTAAATGTACTTGAAAAGATGAAATAGTGCCATTTACGACAATGTGGATGGATCTTGAGATTATTATGTTAAGCGAAATAAGTCAGACAGAACAAGTCAAGAACCATATGATTTCACTGATATGTTGTATATAAAACTGAAAACAACAAAGGAAGAAGACAAATGAAGAAAAAAGAATTAATAGACACAGACAACAGTTTAGTGGTTACCAGAGGGTAAGCGGGGAAGGGATTGGTAGATGAGAGTAAAAGGGATCAAATATATGGTGATGGAAGGAGAACTGACTCTGGGTGGTGAACGCATAATGTGATATATAGATGATGTATTACAGAATCGTACACCTGAAACCTATGTAACTTTACTAACAATTGTCACCCCAATAAACTTTAATTAAAAAAAAAAAGTACTTGGAGAAGGCCAATAGTCTGGCCTTTGTTTAATGCCAAAAAATGAGAACAGTTTTTCCTTAAAAGGCAAGATGGGTATATCTTTGACCTGTCCACTGAACAGGCCTAAAAGTAATGGTAACCCAAAGTAACAAAAATACCTAGTGTCCAAATTGTTGTCTCTAGATATTACTGCCCACTAAAAGGAACTAGGGCTTCTTAATGGCTTGGCTGGTTCCAGTCTGTGGCAGGAAATATCTGAGGTCACAACAAGGTATCTTGTTGTGCCAGAAAGTAAAGAAACTATCAAAGACTGAAGGATCCTGCCAAAAGGATATGAGAGTAGATACAACTGGGCTCCCATGGGCAATAAATGGGACACTGTATCAAAAAGATTATTGTCTATTTTCTCTATTTTTGAATATGTTTGAAAATTTTCGTAATAAAAATTAAAATGAATGTATTTTGTGGTTCAGTGAAAAAGACCAGAGTAGGAATTTAAAGTTCTGGATTCCAGCTTTAACTCCATATAAGGGAGATATTTTACACAAGACACATCCCTCTTCGAGTATGTTTCTTTATCTATAAAGTAGTTTGTACTACATCATAGCATTTTAAAACTTGTTAATTGAAATTCTGATCTGGGGAAATAAGAAGAAAAAAAAGGATTCTGTGTTGAATGTAAGCTTTGAAGAACCTGCATATTCTATTCCCTCTTTTACAGTCCTAATGCATACCAACATTTTAAAGGCTTGGAGAACTCAGCAAACAAGGAAACAGCCGAACAATTGAACCTCTTTAGTTTAGTGTTTCCCAAACATATTTAATGAAAATACCTTTACCCTTGATTTTTTTCTTTTAACACCTATGAAATTTGGGGGGAAACCCCGGACTATATGATCTGTAAGGACATTTTTGGCACTAAAATTCTATCAGTCTATGAGTCTGTCAGTTTTTTAAATATCTATAGAGAATCAAAATAACCAGTTAATACTGTGGGGGGAAAAATCAATTCAATTAGTTGTCTAACAGAAGTACCTATTTAATTCAGTCCAAATGTTTTATCAAGTAGCCCCAGGTAGACCAACTTGAGTGTTTAAAAAATAATCTTGGCAGCATCCTATAAATCCAAATGTTGTTACTTTTGTGGAGTGATGAGCTTGAGCAAAGCCACGACATTCATTTGGTCTGTCACTGTTGTCAATGCTGATTGGTCAACGAGCAGATTGACTACAATGATTAATGTCAATCAGAAGCCTCAGCAATGAGCAAGTTCAATATCCACACATTCCTAGGCGTCCCTGGAATGACCCCATGGCCGAAAGTGGAATGGGTTTCATAGATGATCTAGAACATGTTTGGAACTACCGTATTTCCTACACACAAATAATTTCTCTAATTTTCAGTCATAAAAATTCATAGGGTGATAACTATACATACATGGAGATTGTGAGAAGGTTCATGGCTGACCACCATTAAGTACTTATTTTTTTTGTCCTAAACGACACATACTGTCTCTTTAATCCTCCTTGATGATACATTCAGAGGTTTTAAAATACAACTACACCCCCCCAACACACCCCTTCAGTCCGTCAATTTTAAGGAAAGGAAAAGCTGCTGTCAACAGTTTTCTCGTGTTTGCTCTTAGTAGAATTTTTTGGAAGGCTGTGAATTGGGGAAAGGGGGCAGGCACATGAGTGGACGGGATTAATTAAGAACATAAAATAAAGCCTGCTCAATTCTGTGTGTGTCCTACAACTATGCAATGACTGAGTTTTAAATCAAACTTTCAATTGTGAGGTAATTGTAGGTTCTAACTGGGCTGTAAGAAATAATATAGAGTCTTCATGTACACTTTAGTCGGTATCTCCCAATAATAACATCCTGCAAAACTATGTCGTACGGTATTACAACCAGGATCACACTGTACAATTTGTAAAGAGTTTAGAGGAGATGCCAAAAGTAAAGAAAGAAGAAAGAAAGGGGCTTTCTGCATGAGCTTTATTTCAGATTGCCCACCTGTCTTTTTTATCCGTATTTTAAGAGAAGAAATCCAAATTTCTATTTATTATCAATGATGAGGCATCCTGATGCCTTCTCTTTCTGCATCTATATAAGTGAATCATACGTTTGTGTCTGTGTGTGTATATACAGACAGTGTTAGTATACTCAGTAGTCACATTTAGAAATAAGCATATACAATACGGTTTTGCATATGCTCCCATACTCTCCTCACCCAAAATACATAAGGTCTCAAAATGTTTCAAGGTACAAATCAACGCAAATCTATTGGAATCTAGCGCTAACAATAAGATTCCATGGATTGAACTTGCTGTCTTATGGTTTTCAAACCTGTCATTTATCTTGAATGCTACAGGAAGGACTGTACAAAACATCTCTGCTTGGGACATACTGAAATGTTAAAACAGAATGGTCAGTGTCGACTGCTTCCTGCCCATTCACCTGTAACTGACCTACTTCCACGTGTGCATCTACTACGATGGAAGAATCATTTCTCTTCTTTCCTCCTTTAGTAATAATTTTTTATCCACATGTTGGTGCCAGACAAAACTCGCTGCAGCCGTCGGTGCCTCATCTATTCTTGCCCATCGCTCAGATCCTTGGGTGATGCAAACGTGTGTGTGTGCCAAGGGTAAATATTTGACTGCTGTTTCAGCCACCGTTGCACAGCCCCTGAGTGACCCTGCATTAATTAGCTGAGAATTTCAGGGCTTTGAATCTGATTGAATCAAAATATTGTTTTTACAAGTTGATGAAGGCTCTTGATTGATGTGGGCCCTGCTGATTCTTTAAAGGATTAAATTGTATGTACAGATTACGGAGTCCTGGCTGTCACTGCTTAAAAGGGGATTGTTTTTTAACAAAGCTTTAAAAAATAGCGGTATGGTGTGTTTTCCTCCCAATGGGTGCTGTGATTATTTCAGTGGGCATGTAGGTATAAAAGAGAATTAGAAAAATTAAGGGAAACGGTCAAAAAAATATCAGGTAGAAATAAAATGCAGAAGAGAAAAACACTAAAAGAAACGGGTGAAATAGGAAGATGGGCGTTGGCTTCCATTCATCCTGAAAATATGTATTGTGTGCACATCTCCCATGGTGAAGCCTGCCACATTTTACCCTGGGCACAGGAAAGGAGTACAATCATTGGGGTCTGAGCTGGTCAGGGCTTAGAGGAATTGGATGGTTCAAAAGAATCTCCAGTGAGATACACTCACACGGCCCCGGGTCACCCAGCTTTCTGCCTACTGACCCCGAGAGCCCTCCTTCCCCTGGCATGAGTGAGATACCACAAGACCCAGAGTCAGACCCTCGTCCAGAGAAAGAGCAAGACAAGAAAAGCTCCAGGGGGAAACTGGCAGGAATAGAGATGGAAGAAGGAGAAGCACAGATTTCCCCCTGCAAACCCTTCCATGTTAATGGGCAGTAGCCATAACTCTAAATAAGGCAAGTCTCCCTGTGTCGCCCTCTAATGTTCTCTCACTCAAGATCTCTTGTATTGGTCCCATGGTATGTTTTTTTCACCTATAAATTTACAAAACTGTAACCGAATTCCATCATGCAACTGTTCACTTGAAAAACAATTTTTCTCATGGACTCTGTGGTGTGTGATGCACCAAAACCAATCAGCATAACAGAAGAAACAATAAAATGGAGCACAAATTATCACGTGCCCAAAGCAGGGAAGTTGCTGAAGGTGTTAGCCGGCAGCCCGTTACCCAGCTCCTGAGACTAAACCTCAGGTTTTTTTTTTTTTTAAAGATTTTATTGGGGAAGGGGAACAGGACCCCACTGGGGAACAGTGTGTACTTCCAGGCCTTTTTTTTCCAAGTCAAATTGTTGTCCCTTCAGTCCCAGTTGTGGAGGGTGCCGTTCAGCTTCAACTTGTTCTCCTTTCAGTCTTAGTTGTGGAGGGTGCAGCTCAACTCCAGGTCCAGTTGCCGTTTTCTAGTTGCAGGGGCACAGCCCACCAACCCTTGCGGTAGTCGAACTGGCAACCTTGTGGTTGAGAGGACGCACTCCAACCAACTGAGCCATCCGGGAGGCAGCTCAGCTCAAGGTGCCGTGTTCAGTCTTAGTTGCAGGGGGTGGAACCCACCATCCCTTGCGGGACTCGAGGGATTGAACTGGCAACCTTGTGGTTGAGAACCCACTGGCCCATGTGGGAATCGAACTGGCAGCCTTCGGAGTTAGGAGCATGGAGAGCTCTAACCGCCTGAGCCACCGGGCAGGCCCCTAAACCTCAGGTTTTTAAATATTTCTGGGAACATACAGCTTCCCCTAGGTTCCTTTTGGAACAAATGAGCTGGAATCCTGGATGCTTGTTGAAGTGTTTTTTTTTTTGTTGTTGTTGTTGTTGTTTTTAAAGAGACGGGGTCTCGCTATGTTGCCCAGGCTGGAGTGCAGTGGCTATTCACAGGCGCGATCCCACTACTGATCAGCACGGGAGCTTTGACCTGCTCCGTCTCCGACCTGGGCCGGTTCACCCCTCCTTAGGCAACCTGGTGGTCCCCCGCTCCCGGGAGGACATATTGATGCCGAACTTAGTGCGGACACCCGATCGGCATAGCGCACTACAGCCCAGAACTCCTGAACTCAAGGGATCCTCCAGCCTCAGCCTCCCGAGTAGCTGGGACTGCAGGCGCGCGCCACTGCTCCCGGCGCTTGTTGAAGTTTTATTCTCCTTTCACTTGCCCCATGGAGGGGGGTCCTGAAAATTAGTTAACCCGTCATGCACTATGTAGTGGGTAGAACATGGTCATAGGTGATGGTGACCTGGAGCGTAACAAGTGTAATCTGTAAGAAGTAAAATTATATAAGCCTATGGCTTAGTGGTTTTAAATCACACAGGCAAAACTGCATGAGGATCATTTAAAAGAGCATGTCAGTTCACTCAGGCTGCTGTAACAAAGTACCAGAGACTGGCTGGCTTATAAACAACAGAAATGCCTTTCTCACTTCTGTATGTGGCTCAAAGTCAAAGATCAGGGAGCCAGCACGGTCGGGTTCTGGTGAGCGCCCACTGCCAACCTCCCTGGTATCCACGTGGCAGAGCGCAGAGAGGGGAAGCACGCTCACGTACTTTGTGACTCTTCTCAGGGCACGGATCCCATTCATGCAGGCTCTACCCCCATGATCGCATCTAACCCCAATTGTCTCCAAAGGCCCCACTTCCTCATACCATCACATTTGGTGGGGGACACAAACCTTCAGTCTATAACAAGGGCAGAGTGGTAGCTTTAGCATCAAGCACATGAAGATGGGAGGTAGTAGAACCAAGGAGAGAACCACGTAGGTCAGTGGAGAAGACCAGCAGGAGGCCGGGGACCTTCAGAGGTGCTTTAGGGGGGTGGCAGGTGCACATTTGCTGAGAGCACAGAGGACCCTCCTAAGGGACAAAGAGAAGTCAGATGAAATCAGGTCAACTGGTGATTATTGAGCTTGGTTGACGCATGAGAATGGTGTGGGTAAAGGAGCCGAAAGATAGTTTAGAGAAGTTGCGTCTTGAGGGAGGACCCTGCATCTCATACTGAGATGCCGGAAGCACAGGTGAGGGAGACCCACTGGAGAATCTGAGTAGAGGGAAGACTTACCCTTTCTCAATGGAGCTGTTAGAAGCCACACCGTCCAATCTTAATTTAGTGGGTCTTCAGTCTGGCTGGCTGTCAGAATCATCTGCGGAATTTTAAAACATGTAAGTTCCTGGTCTCTCTCTAATCTCAAAGAATTTGATTTAATAGGTCTGCAGTAGGGACCAGAAATCGACAATCAAAAGTGCTCTAGGCTAGGGCTTCCAAACTTTAAAGTGCATACAAATGACCTGTGACCTTCTGGAAAAGCAGATTCTGATTCAGTAGGTCCAGGTGGGGCCTGAGATTCTGTGAGTCTAGGGAGCTCCCAGATGCATGGTCTGCCAGCCCCACTTGGTGTAGCAAAACCCGGGTCATCTGAGAACTGGGTATGCTTAGGACCTGCTTCCTGAGAGGATCGAAGGTCTGAAGAACAATGTAGGTACAGTAACCTACCAGGATGCAATTTTACATCATTTCTTTAAGCAATGAAAAATAAGGAGGGGATTTTTTTTTTAAAGAGAAACCAGAACATGACCATAAAATCATGAGACTTTTTCTTTTTTCTACATTCACATGTGAAATCAGTCTCGTTGTACGTTATCCACACAGTCCGTGAAAGGGGTAAGAAAATAGGCGCCTTCAACTTTCCCTGTAATATATAAAGAATGCGTTATTCTTCTAGGTTCTTCCTGTCTTAAGAACCAAGTGGGCTTTGTTTCAAAAGAAAAGGAGGGAAGGGAGAAAGAAAAGAAGGGAGGAAGAGGACGGGGGAGAAAAGGAGGCTGGACAGTCACTGTGTGTACTGCTTGACTAGGGGAGACTAGTTGTGTGAGAGAGAGGAGAGAGAGCTACACATAAATTACATGTGTATGTGTGTGAGTGTGCATATGTCTATATAAGTATAAAATGACATATAATGTAATGACATTATAATGAGTATATATGTATACACAAAATATATAAATACACACACACATATTTCAGAGAGACGGAGAAAAACGACCAAACTGATGGAAAATAAACCATTTAATTGTAACACAATAGTTAGAAATATTATGGTTATCTATAATATGTATCAATATATATTAATGTAATCTAATAGATTATAATAATTATTGTACAGTTAACCTTATTTGTAACACGTGCCAGTGGCAGGCAGCGTTCTGAGAACCACACTTCACTGAAACATTTTCACCAAGTACAACTACAGCTAACACCCTTGGCCACCCCCACTCTTAGCAGCTGTTTTATGCACAGAAAAAGTTCTAGCTTCCCTGTGCAGGCCCAAATCCTGCTCTTTGTCCCTGAAGGGTCAGGGGTTCTCTGTGGCTTCAGATAGTATGAGGCCTCCATTCCCTGACAGAATGGCCTAGAAAGAATACGACGGACCCTCCCTCCAATTTTAGAAATGAGGTTTGGTGATCACAGAGGAGCCAGGCACTCCCCAGGTTACCTGCACGTTCCTTCGCACTGGGGAGAGTTGTGAGGGTCTCAGAGTTGGGGCACGGCAGGGAGCCCGGGAGTGATGCATGGACTTCTGGGGGCTCCTGCAGCAGGTGAAATATTCTTGCATAGGAGCAGTGCATAAAATGCAATAAAATGCACCCTCTCCCCTCATTCACTATAACTCTCTTATTATCTTGGGCTCAGGTGTGTTGCCTGAATATACAATAATGGGGCTAACAAGATGGTTTGAGGTCACAGAGGGATAAACCAGGGCGTAATCCAGCTCCGAAAGCCGTTCTGGTAATGAAAATTGTAGAGCAGTCTTGTGGCTAGTTTTGTAATAAAGATATACAAAGATGAATATAGGTTTCCAGGAATTAATCTGAGAGCATTTGATCCAATTTATACTGGAGAGGCTGCAGTGCAGGCAGCTCTGTAGACAGGATTCCAATTTAGGTTGATAGAGTGCCGTGGGGTCCCAGGGAGGAAGGGCTCCCTGTAATTGGGAGATGATTTTATTTTTGAAATGCCCATCTCTTGTCTTTGTCAAAGGCCGTGCATCTGTCTGCCTGGCCTAGGAATGAAGCCAGGCTCAAGGCACCGAACCCTGCAGTGTAAGCTTCTGGTTCAGTGTTTAGCATGACAGGCAGGTTTCCAGTTTTATTCTTTCAGAGGGGCCCCCAGGACACACTGCATTTTATTGTTGTGATTGTTCTGTGGCCCAAGCAACATTAGACCCACGGAGAGGAGAGGCTCAAGACGGCTTTGTGTTGCCTTCGCCTTCCCTCTTGCCGGTTTTGACCTGCCCAAAGGGGCTAGCTCTCCCTCTGAAGCCAGGAGTTTGGGGCTGAGGAGCCTGGGATAACTTCTCACTTTGTCCTTGAAAGTGTGTCATTCTCTGGCAGATGGCCAGGTTGGGGACAGACCTGGAGACAGCTGAATTCAGGCCCTGAGTCTGGAAGAGCCGGAATTCCTGGCACACTCCTAAGGACACAGTCCCAAACCAGGAATGTTGACTGCATCCCTTATTGTCATTCTGTCTGTCTGAGTCTCGAGCTGCCCATTCAGGAAAAAGTTTCTTTAAGAATATGTCAATTCAAAACCCATTTGATGCTTTCCGTGGACTTTCCTTTTTTTAAGTAGCGTTAGGGCATTTTTCTCTTGAAATCCTGCCTGGGTAGCTGTTAAGAGAGGCTTGTGTTAAAACTCCTGTTCTGCTTAAGATGAATCAGAAAGCATTGACTTCTGGCACTCTCCCTCAGAATTTCTGGGCCTGTTATTTGTGATTTTATTTAGTCCTTTCCCTGATTTAATTTTGAACATATATGAGTTTATATATCTTAACATATATGAGTTTATGTATTTACGATTCACATAAAAACATATCATGGTTATTGGAACACCTTTTTAAGCCTAATTTAAATAGGAGTTTGTAGCACATTTTTATTTGTGCCATGAATTATCACTTAGGGTTTTCATGGCAGTGTTAGAAAAGCTGGCTATATAACTATTTGTTGTAATGTTATGGGAATGAAATTTAATTATTACTGAAGGCTTTTTATTTTTTCCCATTTTTAATTCTATTTTGATACTTTCCTAAATTGCGTATGTTGGCCTGTATACTATACACACAAGGTTAGTGTAAGATGTGAAGTACCTTTAATACCAAATAAAAAAGCAGTTTGTATTCAGCTTAAAATAGCCCCCAGCTAAAATGAAGGATAGAGTTCTGCAGTCAAAGAACCCAGGGAGAATTCAATCAATTTAGCCTGCAGATTATAACTTAAGGCATTTTACAGGATTTTTAAGTATATATGTATGTATGTGTGTGTGTGTGTGTATGTGTGTATATATAGTGTGTGTATATATAATGTATATATATATATACACACACATATATAGTATGCATGTGTGAGTGTGTGTATATGTTAGTACACACACATGCACACTGGAATGCACTTATATAAACACCTTTTTTAACATAAAAGTACCAAGGTTTTTAGTTCATTTTTTCTTTTATACTCTCTAGTCTTGGATTATCTTTGATGGGAGGAGGGAGTGGTATTTCTAGATGCAGCAAATGAGAAAAAAGTGTATTTTCAATTGTCAGTGATATTTAATTTCTATCAACAATTTCTTAATTGTTCTTCTGAAAAGTAAAGCTTGAATGTGTCAGCCTAAATTACAATACAAAAGAAATCAGAAATTATGCTGTTAACATTTCCCATTTTCAGATATTACTGATTAGATTAGAGAGAATTATGCCTTATAATTTCACTACAGAAAAGCTATATGTCTAGTCATATTGCTACATTGAAACAAAATCAAGGAGAAACAGTTTCTCAACACAGTGTTTGCAAATTTTTTTTTTCTTAAGAAGGAAAGGTTGCAGCATCTAATTTTACCCATGATTTGTCTTTATTAAAAGCTCTTGTCAGGGAATTAAACTTTTTAGGTCTGGGCATTGCCTTAAAAATACAAAGCCTATCACGATGTTGGCTTTATAATAAAAATTAGACTGATTTTAATTTAAAGAGATTTATAAGTAGTTCTCTTAGGAATTTTGTTGTTTTATTCACCAAGTTAGTAGACCAATAGAAACATACCAATGACGTTTAGCTTGCAAGTTAATGAAAAACAAATCCCCTATTGAAATAAACTAGATTTTTTTTCCTTTTAATATAGAGAGATCAAGTTCATGCCTGAGAAACTTTCAAAGAGCAAAACTTCTAAATTTCTTTATATTGCTAAGATCAAATGCCTCCTGCATCATGGAACTCCCCATTTTGGGGAGAAATCTTGCCTTCTTAGAATTCACTAATACCATTTGGTGAGAATGAACTTTTTTTAGGATGATATAAATGTCTAAAAAAAAGAAAAAAATTAAGGAAACAGAAAAGCATTTTGATCTGAAGGATTTATATATAGGCATCTTATGAAACCCACGAATTGTGCATGAGAAAACCCTACGTATGTTGTAAAAGATGCTAAATCAATGTGTACTTAACTTCCCATGAAAGTTTCAGAGCAGAAACAAGCATGTCTTAGGGAAACATTATATGGGGTTGTGTTTGTGATGGGAATCCTGAGGACTTTTCTGAATATGTTAACTCTTTTGGATAACTCAGTGATGAAAGCTTACAGCAGAGCAAGTATATTTCTTAACACAAATTTGTAAGAGTGGTATTTGATATCTTTATCTTTAATGTTTCAAAGATGCTTTGTTAAAGTCCAGTTTGTGTAAAATGCGTACTTGGGAGGTGTCAGATCACAGGAAAAGCAGACTTTTAAATATTCAAGGAATATTTGTGTGGTTTTTTTTTGGTGTTTTTTTTTTTTTTAAGTAAATCTTGTGAAAACAGCCTTGCAAGCTTATTTTTAAGGATGCCAGCTACATCTGCCCAATAGCACACTCTACCTTTTCAGAGAAGAGACAATACAAGGAAAATGGGTGATTAGGTTTCTAACTGCTGTTTACAGCAAATCATCAGTTTGTTATTTTTCTTTCCAAATACGCAGATTAAGATAATAAAATAAGTGACAGTGGATTCCTCCTGGAATTAACTGTTCTCAAGCTCCATCTCCGGCATCAATCTCAGCATCTGTGTACTCTTCCGGCCCTGCCTCAGAGTGTACATGTTTGTATATCCAGGTTTCACCAGCAGACCTAATTTCAGAATACATAATGCATGATTTTGAAACCAATTTGTTATTGTAATAAAATATTTTTTAGGAATGCATGAAAGTACTCGAGAGGAAAATGTTAAATTATACATGCATTGTGGCCGAGTGGATTCATTTAGCTCAGTCTGCAGGTGAATCTCCCGTGACCTTGGCACTTGCTGGCTAGTATAGAATAACAATCAAAGCTTGGATTGGAAATCCGACCATTTCCAAATATTAACAACTTCTTTCAAAGGAAATGCTGATTTCAGCATTTATGTTAATGGGAACATCAGTATCTCTTTCAGAGTTTTTAGGGGAGGGGGAGAGAAAAAAAAGGCAGCCATGATCTTAATAGGATTAAGAGCCAGGCTTTTTATTTTCAAAATGCTAATTTGTTTTCTGCATTCTGTTTTCCTATCAGGACTTGCTATTCATTACTACCCTAGGACCCATAGGCCACCGAAGACTCACAGAATTGCGTTGGTAACAATAAGAAAGTGACATGAAAGGTTTCTGTCTGAATGGAATTCTATATTCCTTCCAAGCCCACTTCCTCTTTTCTTCTAAGTCAGCTTGGGGCTGCGCATTCCAAGATAGAGGGTGAGAGAGGACAAAAATTCTTCGGGTCCTGGCCTGACTCCTATCTACTTACCCTTTCACGTTAGGGAACAAACTTTAGTCATTAGAGGGGCATTAATTGAAACAGCCTGTGACCCATATGAATCCGATGAACTGCCTGGGCTGGAGAAGTTTGGCTGTGAAGTGGAGTCGCCCGAGGCACATGACATTCTGTAATCTGCTTATCTTGCAAGCTTTCACCAGCAGCTCACCCACTGCTGTCGGAGCTGAACAGTGGGGCAGAGAGAGTAGGCCAGAACGGAGACAATAATTTACCGTGTAATTTGTTTTGAGATTTCTTTGATAGATTTCACTACCAAAGAAATTTTCAAGAGAAGGGGACCTTTACACCCTGCAGCCAGCTCAGTCTGGTGACTCGAGAGGGTGGGACCTTGCCTGAGCTCTGTGGTGATCTTGGCAAGCAGGACTCACCTGTCCTTACCTGGCTTTACAGAGGAATTCCTCCTATTCGCTCTTTGACTTCTCCTTTCCTGTCTAACTGGGGGAGGAAAACAGGATGTAGAAAATCAAGTTGCATGCAGGTTGATCAAAACCGGGTGTAGCGATCCAAAGAAGCAGGTAATTTTAAGCGCAGGTCTGTTTGGCAAATGAGGTGTCCCATTTGGGGGAATACACGTTCATGGTTTGGCCCAGCAGGTGTGCTAATGCAAGGCAGGTTTCCTCTAGCTGTCTTATTTAGGGGATGTTACAAATGGAAAGATGATTTAAATGCCCACGAAGACATTAACAAAAATATTCCAAATCTCAAAACCCTTTTCTGAAAACTAGAAAAAAAATATCAAAGGGAAAGGCCCATACATTGGGTTTTGCTCACTTGTGTTTTTAATAGTTGTTTAATGACCTATAAAGTCACTTTTCTAAGAAAAGAAACATAAAGGTATTTGGTAACTAAAAAAAAAAAAAAAAAGCAGTGGGGAGGAGGATGCTGAGACATTTCCTTCCAGCTGCTGAGAGAAAGTGAACTGGCTATTTTCTGTGGTGCTTTGAATGGTATTTGCAGCATTCACCTTTCTTCCTTCCTTACTGACTTTGTTGGGGAATAAAAATATCAAGGCTATTTCTTTTTCCTGCCAGAACAGTTAGTTTGGTTGGAGTTGTGTTTTGTTTTCTGTTTGAAGGAACAGCAGATTAAAGGGGAGGCATCATCTACATTTTGCTTAGTACATTGGTTTCTATTCAATGTCCTTTCAGGAAAAAAAAAATTCCTTCAATTAGCATTTCTCACTGAAACAAAGAGTTTGTTCTGTTCAAGGCTTGTTACTGAAATATTCTAAGGCATATAACATCCCTGCCTGTTGCCATGAAAATGATTTGTGAGTCATGTCTTAATTAAGGGGGTACTTAGGCCAGAAGATATGCAAGAAATCCTGACTGGGAATGGAACAAAACAAATGGATGAAGCCTGTAAATGTCCTCTCCAACTTTAAAAGGTATTTTCCATCTTCCCATGCCAGTTGAATTGTGCTGTGGAATCTGAAGAAGGAGAAGGCACTGGACATTGATTCAATGGAATGACCTTGGCTTATGGGAATATTGTGTTTAGAGAAAATGCAGCTGAAGATGGCTGGTTTTATCCTGGTAGAGCAAGCGCCTGCAAAGTGTCCCAATGAAGGTAAATGAGCTACTCTTATCGGGATGACAGTGGCCAACAGCTCTTCCTCTTCAAGTGCAGGACAAGAGAAATTGGGCTGCATCTTAACATGGAAAATTAGTTCAAAGGAAGAAAAATGTTGGGTACCTGGAATGGATTACCCAGTATAGTGTGGTTAAATAGTGCGCTGCCTCCCCCCAATTCGTGTTCAACCAGAACCTCTGAATGTGGCCTTATTTGGAAACAAGGTCTTTGCAGAGGTAATTAGTTAAGGATCTCCAGATGAACTTAGTCTGGGTTTAGGGTGGGCTCTACACCAATGATTAATGTTCTTATAAGGAAACACAGAGGAGAAGTGTCACATAGAGAGGATGACACGGGAAAGCCACGTGAAGACAGAGTGATAAGTCTATAAGCCAAGAAGTGCCAAGGATGCTAGAACCACTGGAAACTAGGAGAGAGGCGTGGAACGGATTTTCCCTCAGAGCCTCCAAAAGGAACCAACCCTGCTGACCTCTGGATTTTGGACTTCTGGTTTCTAGAACTCTGAGACAATAAATCTCTGTTGTATTAAGCCACCAAATGTGTGGCAATTTTGTTATGGCAGCCCTTGGAAACTAATACATCCAGATATACAGCACCCATTTGGGGTATTTTAAGCCTAACAGGAGATAATCCCGACAGGAGAGAAATCTGCTTTTCGTCTGCCATCTGCAGAGGCCTTTTGGTCTGGCTTATATGGCATGCGGCTCTTAAGGCATTAACAGGACCCAGGGCCCCCTGGCATCCAAAACACGTCTTCAGAGGCTATCAGGAGGGAGTACAGTGACTGCTGCATGAGAGCAGTCAACCATTGCATGAGAAACCACGAGAAGGTGACTGGGAATCTCAGGCTAGCCCTGGTCCAGAGCTGCCTTGGCTCTGGGTTGAGCAGGATACTTCCCCAAAGGGTCTTCTACCTAAGATACAAACCCAGGTATCCCCAGGACTGATTATTTTGTTGTTGTTGCTTTTACTCTTGTGCTCTGGAATTTGGCCAAGGAATCCTGAATACACAGAGAGATTCACCAAATACCCATCTTTCTCCCATCTAGGGCAAGTCCGGCCCACACGACTCCCCAACTGGCAGATTTTGGTGGCAGCCAACTTGGAGAATGTGTTTACATTAAAAAAGTGAAAAAATAAAAAAGTGACTAACCTATGTAGTAAAGAGCACTAAACCTAGGCATGGAAGGACAGCCTAGACTAGTGTAGGTGCTCTTGGACAAGTCCTTTAGCCCATAGAAACTCTATTGTTGTCATCTATAAAAAGTGAGCCTAGCTTCCTCTTCCCAGAATTCTGGGGAATAAACAAGATAACGTATGCGAAAGTAATTTGGAACCGATTAGCTGTCCTGCAGTCTGTATCTGAAGTAACCTTTGGGGAAAAGGACCCACAGTTAATTTTTTACCCCTTAGCACCACCTTGTGTTCAAGCCACTGCTCTTGACTTTCAGAGTTCATACAACACAGACCAGGTGTCCTGAAGAAGCCAGTGGGGTTTTCTTCATGCCATCAATGTGAAAACAAAAAGTCAAATTGAATAAACTACCGATGACCCCCGCGACGCCTTAGAATTAGCACCAGATACAATTGACAGTAGATGTTTTCCTACTACTCAGAAGTCATGGTGACTAAGAGACATCTCCAAACCCATCAATTCCCGTTTTTTGTCCCCCCTAAGCAAACAAAGAAGAACACCAAAGTTACATACATTTGCTTAGCTGCCAATATTTAATACCACGCTGTGTAGATGACAGAATTTTTGAGAAACCACTCTCTAATTCTTAGCACCTGAGCAGGCTGACCACCAGGCGTAGAGGGATCGCAACAGTATGGTTCTGAAGTCTGGGGATTAAGATGGGGCGAGGCTAGAAAAAAAGACCCAGTTGAAGATCTACTGCCAGGCCTGGCTGGCCAGAGGGTCTGATTACAGGGTACAATCGTGTGTTGGGTCTGATCGATGCCCGTGTTTGTACTGAATTTAAACTAGTTAGAGTGATGATGGCGGTCGATGGGCAGGAAGGACAGAGTATAGGAGCCAGAGTCTTGGGAGAGTGGCAATGACCATAATCCAATGTAATGATGTTGGACCTCACATCTTCAAGTGGTGGCATACTCACTGTAACATGAGTGAGTTTCGTCTTTGAGGGATGAAACCAAGGGTTGGTGATAGTGAAGATGAGACAGGGACTGTCATCCTGGAAGGGAACTTGGATGTAAACCAAGGTGCGGGGTGGAGTGCTTTGTTTTCATTGAGTGGCAGGAGGTTGAGCTCAGTAGATTTGCAGCACCGAGCCCTTGGTCCAGGGGAGCTGGGTCGTTGTGGAGAGTGAGGATGGAGATCACGACACATTGCCAGGTTTATATCCCGTGGACTCAGCATGAGGGGATTTTGAACCCAGAGGTCAAAGGGATCTGTGACCAGATAGGAAGTACATGTTTGACTCACCCTTGTCCTGGCCATGACCAAGTGACAAAGCCATGCTCTGACTTATGAACATGATCCGTTAGACTGTGCCTTTGGCCTATCCCAAGTATGTCCTGTTTCAGATGACAAATAAAGCCATCTTTGAAGACCTCATCCAATTGCTTTTTTATTATAAAGAGAAATGCTTTGAGTTACTTGAGGATTTAATTTAGGGGTTTTCATCTCACACAGTGTTATAACATTTCCCTCATCTTCCCACCTAGACTATAAACTCTTTCAGCATAGTATCTATACCTTTAATTTTTTTTTTCATTATCGAAAAAATAATCCTAGGATTCAAAAACAAAAGAAACTAAGAACTAAAGCCTGGATACATAGCCTATTCCAGGGGGTAATCAATCGTTTTCAGTAACCAGGAGTTGGGGAAAGCAGGATGAGGGTAGTGGGTGATATTATACTTAGATTGTTGCTGTATCGCTCACCATGGAGCCAGGAGCAACCACTCAACCTCTAATACTATAGATTGTCATGTGTGATGTTAATGCATGTGGAAATTGTACCTTTAAGGCCACACATTCAGAGGCTAATCACCCTCTTTGACATCCCCTCCACAGACTAGGTCTTGGTCTTGGCCTTCATTTGTGAAGGCTCTGGGTACCGCCAGTGAACTGAAATTTTCCAGAGCACTGTTTTGAATGACTGGTGTTAGAACTGCAACTCAATGGTTTAGAGTATTTCAGGCAAAGGTCTTCTTTAATGGAGGCAAGGATTTTCCGCTTATCTTCCTATAATGGTGCAGGAGCTTTGCTAGGGGGTGGACCCTGAAGTATCACTTAACAGCAATCTATTTCCTTACGATTTTCACCAACATGGTTTGTATTTCGCCACTAATAAATAGGATCCGTGTCATAGAAAGGCTTTTAAAAACACCGTGGCATTGGATTTGCCTGTACTTTAAAAAAGTATATATCATTTTGTTTGTTGCTTTTTGACCCTTTCATTGTCATTTTTAAAGCCATCTTTGAAAAGGGAGATATCTTCTCTGTCTTCTCCGGTGAGACAAGTGAACGAAGATGCTTCTCGCAGCCTCTTCTGAGATGCATCCTGTCCGGGCACTTTGCAGTTAAGAGCTGCGGGGCACAGCCTTCACCCTCACGCATTTCTGCAACTGCTTTGACAGAGAGATTCCTAAGACAGGTGCTAACCTGGCAGATCCTGGGACATATTTAGATCCAAAATTGATTCCCCAATTCTGGAATCTTCTGCTTCAGTAGATAAATTTGTGAAACTGTCTTTGAAAGAAGAAATTAAGGGTCTTATCCCACTTGAGTGTTTACAAATATGTCCACTCTCATCAAAGGAGTTATATAGATTTTTATCTTGCCCTTTTACTTTTCCAATATCCATTCATTCATTCATTCATTCATTCATTCGTTCATCATTCATTCATGTTGGTACTTTTCTCCCACCTTGCAAATAACCTGGATCTACTCTAAACCCAAGGATATGGGTGGGGAACTCAGGGACATTAGAAGCGTTGTTTTCATTTCTCAAAATCGAAGTGCAAAGCTGCTTCTTGGTATGGAGGAGGCCCACACAGCCCAGCCAGCTCAGTCATCCCAAAGCCCACAGAGATGGATCAAATACAGTGGGAGGGCCTGGAGCAGTGAAAATCGACCTTCTCATCTCCTCATTATGGGACCTTATTTTTAAATTACAGCCAGCATCCCCATGCATCATGTGCTGTTGATCCAAGCAGAGTCAGAGACCACTACGGACTCCCCATCCAGGGCCACTCCGTAGCCCCTTGGAATGCCACAGGGAGTGGAGCATTCTGACCAGGCCCTACTCCAAACCCACGCCTGGCAATTAGGATGATAGTGACGATGATTCAGGCTTTATGAAGTGCTGACTTGATGGGGTAACATAAGACTAGAACTACAGAACCATAAGTGTAAAGAGCAATGAAATGAATGGAAAGCTTGGCATCCAGAAAGCATTTAAAAATCAGCCTGGTCAGTGTCTTGATGATAAACTAGCCTTGGCTTTTGAAAGGACTTTGGACTTTGCAGCCAGTCGGGGTGCTGATGGATCTAATGATGGGTTCTGTGTTTGTTTCCTCTGCTACTTGTATGTAAGAGGGGGAAGGAACGGGATCTTGTTTTTTAGGTTATTTACCTAGAAATTATAAACTGAAAATCTTTTGCATATCTGTGGTTCCTGAAATAGGCCACAAAAAGATTTCTGTAATTGCGAAATCATCAGCATCTTGTGACTTATGTAACATTTGGTGCAAAGACCAGTCAATAGAAAACAAGTGAAAGCAAAACGGGGGAAGCTCGACAGACAAGCTCCAATCCTCATGGGCCCGGGTTCCCTCCAACACCCCACCCGCCCCCAGGTCTTCAGTGGATGAAATGTCAAATGAAACAAGCCCTTTTAATTCTTCTATTAGATCCAGCTTTTAATAACAAGCATCCTGGAAGAGGAACAGATATTTGCTTTATGAAATATAACAGCCGGTTCCCTTCCTGAACACAAACCTGCTCACAGGACTTTGTCTTGGGCTCAGGCCTGACAAGTTTGCAGATGCTCCAGCTTGTCAATTAATCAGATCCAGATGCTGCTTCCAAACAGTTCTCTCACTGTCCCTGCATCCCTTAGCATGGAGGGGATGGTGGCAGAGACAGGAATTGGGGTGAGCCGCAGTCCACCAAAGGCCTTTTTATTCCGAGCAGTTCTGCCATGTTCTCTTTATAATTCTGTTTCTTTAAAACATGGAGCATTTGCACCGTCCAACAAGGAAGCATGGGTGGGAGGGAAGGTGCCCATGAGAAGGTGCCCAGCTGCTTAAATCAGGTGCAGCATCTAGACCTGAGAGAAGCACGTGTGTCTTCATTTCCCTTCTTCACTCTTCTGACAACTCCTTAGATGGCCCAGCATCCCCTAAGTTGAACTTGGAAGAGTGCACAGACCTGAGAGACGACCTGAAAGCGGGTGATGTTATCAAAGCCCAGTATCGCCATCAATGACCTGCCAACATAACCCTTGGCTTATGTTAGGAAATGGGGTTGAGGGACGGCAGAGAAGGGAGAAGAGGAAAATGGAAACAGAAGTGTTCTTGTCAGCCTGACGTGGGAGGCGGGGGCTTGGGGGAGGTGGGGGGGGTGAATGGAAAGCTCATCCTCAGAGGTTCTGGTGTCTCTGCCTCACAGTGGTCTGTCCCGCTAGCAGCTCATCCTCACACCCGCCTCTGCCATCCTGACACTTGTTATTAAAAGCACCGCAGCTTTCTGTAGTTCATCAACTTGTCCCCATCTGCTTTGATAAAGAGAACTAAGGGGCCCCGGCAGTTACTCCAGGCGTTGTGGTTAAAAATTCTCAAACTTCAATATTATTTGACAAGGGAGAGAATTGCCCTCCTACCACATGGTGCTGGTATTTGGAGGTGCTTTCCTATAGAAAGTTCCAGGTGCCTTTCTTTGCTCTCTGAACACACAAACTGTTTATGAGGCAAAGTTGTCCTCTTTTATAGAGGGGTCTGTTTTCTTTCTTTCCCTCTTGAAGAAACCTGTTATTCACTGGGCTGTAAAATGGAAAATAAAGATCAGAAGTAGTGGAAATAATGTAATGTATCTGGGTAGAAACATTAGAACGCCCTCATAAAATGTAAAGCAGTTAGAAATTTTCACCCTATTATTTCGCCGGGGCCTGGTGGGAAGCTGCCCTCCCTACTGGTTCTTTTGGCCTTGTTCTGGGACATCTTCATAAGCTGGTGTTCCCCATTCCTTTAACTCTCAGTTTCCCAAAGGAAAGAATACCCATGTAGAACCACTTTGGAGGATTCAATTTGGTTTTCCTAGTTATAATTGCTTGGCTACAGACTGACATGTTATATCTCCACTGAGAGACTCCAGAATGGGCTTTGGTGTCTACCTGGCCACCCTGAATGCTGTGATTCTGGGTTTTTCGTACAGCGGGTGGGTAAGTTGTTTTTTATTCCCCCCAGCTCATAAATTGTCTATCGAATAGTACCATACTAACAGATTGCTTCTTTTCCCAAAGCCCCCTTTCTCTCTGCCTTACAGCCTTGCTTCTTTGATTGTGTCAGGCAATCTGTGTTCACTGGGTATTCTCTACCTTCTGGGCAGCAAACATCCCATTTGTGTTCCCAGTGGTTGGCCCCCCACTACAGCTGACCAGGCATGAGGGTCGGCTTCGCCTAATTCGTCGTGCCCATCCTGAGTCATCAACTGTCTCAGTTGAGCAGGACCTTCTTAAAGCCAGTCTTATTTGAAAACAAACACTCCGATGGAGGGTGTTCAGAAAGCAGGGTTTTGAGAGTGGGTAAGGCCACCCACTCTACAGGAGACATCACCCCAGTGTGAAGGAAGTCACCTCTTAGAAGGCCTTCTTCTGGTTCCTAGATAGGACCTTTCCTTTCTTCCTGCCCTCTTGCCTAACCACCGTCCCCCTCCTCCCCAATAAAATCCCAATAGGTTTCTCTCCTGAGAACAATGTGCATCGTCTTTGGTGCCAGTCCAGAGCGCGGAGGGAAAGTTAAGGTCAGTGTGGCAGACTGTACAGCTTTCCTTTGAGGCAAACAGATGGTGAAGGTTAAATGACAGCTCTCTGACTGCCTCTTTTGAAGTAATTGGAGATAATTTGTATTTTGAATCAGAACTTGACCATTGTCAGAAGGGAAGAAGGTTAATATGGAAACGATTTTACATTAGCCCCCGTTTCTTGCACTGGCCCCCCTCCCCACTTCTTTCTTTCTGTCCTTCGGATCCTTGTTTTTTTAATCCTTGCTCCAGGCAATTGGTGAGATCTTCTCTGGGCTCGATGTGCCTCATTTTAGGCTGTGGCTTTTATGAAAGCCAACAACAGCTTATTAAGGCCAGTGATAATCTCCTCTACTGATGTATAGTTGCTTTCCAGAGGTCCAATTAAGGCCGCACATCGGAAACAAGATCTTGTAAACCTAAGGTTCCTTACCTACGACAGTTTGCAAACAGATGCACAGTCTGCTTTCTCATTTCTGCTTCTGAACACAAACTGACTTCATATCACAGAGAACAGTGTGTCTGCCTTGAAGAAAGGGACGTGGTTGTCTTTCACTGCCTGCTACCCTTCCTCTCCAGTCACTTAAAAAAAATTTATTTTAATTTCAAAGCCTGGCTTTGGGTCCTGACTCTGATGTGGAGCATGGTATTGTTTACCTCCTAACTGCATCCTTTCAAAGAATTTATAGTACTTCCTGAAATCCCACTCGGGAAGGGCAGGGGAAGAAAGCCCCTGAAAAATAAGAAATGTGTTGCATGTTCGAGAAAAGAGACTTAAGGCATGTGGATTTCCCCTCTTCTTACTCCCATCATCAATTTACCCCAAGCCAGCAGGCTCTTAAAGTAAACGTGAACAGGGGAAGAAGTTTGATATTATTGTCGAGCTCCACTCGGGGAATCTGGGTGCAGCCTTCTGGAGGTGACTCTGGTCTTAATCTAGCCAACTCGCAACTGCACCATCTGGGTATTGCCAGGTACCATGGACACTCTGGTAGAGGGCGGCCACATTTATAATTTCCTGGCATATTGGACATGAAGTGTCATGAGCACAGCTGATGAGAAGAGGGGAACCCGTGCTTTCACAGAAAAGCATTGTCCCTCATTGGCTTCTCCAGGGGGTGCTGCTAGGAGGAGGAGTTAGTTACCTGTCTATCCCATGTCTCCTGAGTGTCAACAGTAGGAGGGAAATCTGACTACCAGTTGGGTGAAGATGAAACTCAGTCCTTCCTATACTGAGGTCTGAAAAGCAAGAAATTAGCAACACTTTGCCATAAAAAGAATCTGGATATAATAACTAACACACCCAAAAACATAGAAGTTTTATTCGATGCCACGACGAAATTTTTTTAATCCACAGAATCCAGACAGGAGTGAAAGTGAAGACTGAAGCCTGTCTACAGCATGTTTAAGTGCTATTTGCAACAGAAGTGCTGAAGGCAATATTGTATTTTATTCATATACATCTGGTTTATTATAAAGCACTTTTTTCCCCCCACTAAGTTGGAGAAAGAAAAGAAGATATTGTCGTGTTATTTCTGGTTTTTTCTTAACCACCCAAAGTAAAGAAATGGCTGCAAAACCTTTAGAAGCAATTCAAGTATCTCAGTGGCTTTCATCAGACGTTCTCTGTACAAGGAAAAGAAAAAAAAATCGTTCTATCTTTTTATTTTTACTTTGCTTTAATCTTATTTGATGATGTCTCAACAGGCTGGGACATGCTTTCTTGGATGGCAATTTCACTGCACCATATGTGTCTCTCACAAGATAGCAGAGTGAGATGAATCTTGGCAGGAAGAGAACTAAACACATCGACAAAGAAAAGAAAAAAAAATTATTTACTTAACTCCCTGTTGCCTGCATACATTTCCCCCCTTGTACTCTGACTCCCGGTGTAGTAGCTCAGACTTAGTTTGTTATAAACAACTGTGTGAAATGCAGGCCCCCATTTGTCACTTTTTCTGATCACCTGCTTCGGTTTTTCCGAAAACCCACATTAAGTATTTCAGTGACCAGATGAGGAAGCACGATGTATGGAAGGAGAAAAATCTAGTTCCCCCCTAGACCCTCTATGTGAAAGACGCTCCAGCCCTGCCTCTAGAAGCAGTAAAGGCTCCACCTTCCCCACCCTGTACTTGGTGATGAACTTGGGGTCTACTCTGCCATCTAGTCAGGTAGGATCCTCACTTCTGCTGGACACCCTGTCACCAGCTTGCCCTCAAGTTTGCTTTGCATGTTAACTTGCCATTAAGTCATCGTAAACTGGTTAATAGGACCAGTATATGCAGAATAGGTTACAGTCTAATAACTGCCATATAAATAGAAAGAACTTATTACAAGTGACATTGGAGGTGACCACTTAGTTTGGGTTATATTGGGAATGGCTCTGATATACCAGAGCTCTGTCACTTTTATTACAAGGACCAAGGGCTATTTCGAAGGACAGGCCAGAGCCTATGTCTGGACTCTGAGGTCACTTTAGATGGGAAGGAGCCTTGTTTGCTGTCATTCAGTCAGGTCATGGAGGTTAGAGTTCCTGATAACGATGTTGCAAAATATGTATATATTTATATTGTGCGATGTTTTCGGAGAATAGCTTAGTGACCTTGTTGTGACCTCTAGTGACCTCTAGTGACATACAGCAGAGAGAATGAAGCTCAGTGAGGTACTTCAAAATGTGTTGAGATGTAAGTGAAATCCAAAACTTAAAATAAAAATAAGAATATGTTTCATCAGCCATCTTTGAGAGAAAAGAAGCTGTAAGACTTAAAACATTTATAAGAATTTAAAACATTCAGAAGCATTGTTTTATTGGGTAAAACTTCAATGTTTGATTCTTCATTGGGTCGATGAATGAGTGGAATACACCACACTTGTCACCTCTTGGGTCAGCTTCACAGGTGATGTGATTAGAGCAGTTAACAGAGCACGGTGACATGTGACAAAGGGCGCTTGAAGAATAAAGTTTTCCTGGAATACTCAGGCTTGGGGACCCAAATGGGGGTCATGAGAAGGAGAGTTCGATTATAAGAGTCAAATTCAGAATCAACTGCCTTCAGATGTGTATGTTGACCGGTGTGTTATTTTCCAAGAATCATATAGGCAGAAAGATCAGTTTCAAGCAGGAAAATTTTAAGTATTTTTTTAATGCCCAAAAAGGAATATAAACAGCATGACAAACAGGTATCTGATATTCTTTTGCTACTGGACAAAATGCCTTTCTTCTCTCACTTCTACTCAAGTCCTCAGAGAACAGAGTTCAGAGAAAATTCAGTCTTTTAGTTTTCAGAAAAAAAATATTTAGGATTTGGAGTCATGCAGAGCCCATCCCAATTCTACTAATTTTTCAGTTGGAATTCTAATAGCAGGAATAAAATGAAAATGGGGAATTATGGTTTCTAATTGTTTCAAAAGTCAGGTTGATTTTATTAATTTAGTGGATTCCATGTCTCAGGCTGTTTCAGCTTCTGCCTCAGAAATTTGCATTTGGATCAGGATAGGATGATTCCTGAATGAAATGGCATAATGTTAGTCAATATGGATTTCATGACTAATTTTCCAGTTACTAATGGTATACTTATTAGGTGCTAAAAAGATGAATCGGGAATAATAGATATGTATTTCTCTTAATTGTGCACTTTCTTGGCTTTGCAAATTGAAAGGAAGAGGTGGGAAAAATTACCGAAAGCAAAGGGTAGAGAGAGGTTACTGGCAATGATGTAATTTCCCTTTGGTATCTCGTCCCACTAAAAACTCAAGATTGCCCCATTATAAATACCAGATCAATGCAATTTATTCCTTGAGTTAAGGCTCTAGTTAGAAGTCTATTTGGATGAGATGAGTAAAAGATACATGACCATGTCCGTGCATTTCCTTCCCCTCCCCCCGCCTCACACACACACACACACACACACACACACACACACACATTCACACACACACTCACTCACACATACACTCGTTCAGTCACAGACATACAGATATATCTGTGCTGGGATTTTTAAAATATTCTTTCAGCATAAAACATCAAGATAGAGTTAGCAAATGTTGATGCTAGTTGTGCATATATACACATCGTACAGGCAATATAAATTGTACATTGGAAGAAAATGAGTTACTGTAACTCCTTTTCCAAAAGCATACCAAAATATAAACCTCCTTAAATCATTTGAAGTCTCTGAATCCACAAAAATCTTACTTTTGAGCTTAAGGAATAGGATATGATGAGCTTACTTTTGAGCTTCAGGAATAGGATATGACGTGGATGTGTGTATTTTAATTTATCCAGTTTCTTTGGAATGAAACAGTACTGAAATCGATATGAAAATGAGATGTAACCTGCATGGTTTGACAAACTGAGTCCTTTTAGAAAAAAATAACTCTGAATTTTAGCAAGCTCTAAGGATTCCAAATTGCATGAGGAGACAAAGCATATGAACTCTGGAAAAGTAGCTCAGGTTTGGAATGTGAAGCAGACAATGAGAGCCAGACGCTAGCCCCACCTCCCTCACTCCTGGTTAAATATATCCCACAGCTGCTTCCTTATTTATCTGAAGGGTAGTTAATAGTTCGGTAAATAGATTATTTTTTAATTAGATTTCTACTTTTAAGACAAAACAGATGCATAATTTGGTCAAATTATTAGCCCATTTGTACTAACTTTTTTTTTTTTTTTCTAATTGTGTATTACCAACTGGTATTCAAAGAAGGGAGGACTTTCTATTGGATTCAGTTTTCGATTATGGGGGCCACTTAAAAATTCCTTCTCATTTTCCCTTCTAATGCAATATCAGTTAATTCTCAAGAGGAATCCAGACAAGGTGTTAAAACTGGGATAAAAGCATTGTAATACCAGAAAATCTGCTCTGTCAAACCAGAGGCCGCTTTGCTGGTGGGAAAGCAGAAAAAGTAAACAGTAGCAATCTCTTGTGTAACAGAAGATTTAGGTATAATTTGTTTAAATAGTAGCAATAATGATTATTAATTCACCCTTTGAATGTTAACAAAGACCTGGTTTTTGTTAGTTTGTGCTTTTGATTCATTTTCAAGCTGAAGTTTGTTTTAGGCTAATGCTTCCATCGATGGGGAATGCAATTAACTTTAGCTTCCCACTTCCCTGCCCCCTAAAGTATATTTGATGTTTGGTCATACAAAATAAAATAATTCCCTTCCAGAACACTGCCTTGCAAACGTTGTGATCACAACAGAGTGAATTTTTGTCCAATTCTTCTCTACTTCCCTGCGAAACAATAAGGAATTCTTTTTGTTCTTTGCCACACAAGGTATAACAAATGGATTTTGAAATACCTGCACTGGATCAGCAGTGCTTAGAGAAAGAGAAAAATCAAAGTAAGAAATAAAAATTACAAAATGGTAGAGACTGACCACTTTATCCACAATTTGTGTCTGACCTCATTGTTGAAAAATTTTGTGAAGCGTCACGGTGGCTAGTTTTTCTCCCTTTGACGCTGTAACATTAAAACTCGCTTGAGGGGTATTTTTTCTTGTTTGGTGCAAAAGGGACAGAATCCCTAGAGGACCCGACCACAGGGACCCCTCGCATTCTCCAAAAGGCAGCCCTGTATTGGGCCTGCTGTCAACAGAGGCAGGCTCAAGAGCAGGGTCCAGCTTGTCCCGTCAAGTTTATCGTCCACTCCATCAAAGGGCCTAATGGTCAGCAGAGGGGGGCTAAATGTGTCCCCCGTGACCTGACATTAACGGAGTGGACTGGTTTAAGTGTTACTGAGGGTGTCTCAGAATGATTTGGACGCCAATACCCGTTTCCCTCAATAAGCCGTCATTTGGGTCATGACTCAATACAGCTTTGCAGTGACACGGCCCAGCCTGGAAGTGCTCCTGGGGGACGTGGCCTCACCTCGGGAGACCAGCAGACAGCCGGGCTGATCAATGCCCTCTGACAACAAGTGAAACAATCACCTTTTCCCTCACCCCTCCACCTCTTTGCACCTCCCATCCCCTAGCCCGTCTGACCAGCTTGAAAATGATAAAGATAAATTGTTTTATCTAAACATAGAGTCTGACACTGAGAAAAGACAGGAGGAGTGAGGAGAACCGCCCAGTTTGTCGAGTCTTAGATTCCAGCTTTTTGCTTCTCATGTAATTTTGATGGAAAAAAAAATCAGTCTGTATATCAAATGTAGAGCTTGACTGATCCAGGGGGGAAAAAAAAAGCCTGGAGTTGTGGTGAATATTTTCTGCTCAGATTTAAGCTGTCCTATAAACATTAGTTTTGTAGGTGTTAAGGAGACACAGGGCATTTTCTGTGTTTGGATTGGGATTTTGACAAAACCATATGCGTAGGAAATAAATTTAAATTATAAGGTTCTTTAAAAAGCAGAGAATTTTTCAAAAGGAAACCAACAACATAATACTGATATGAGAAATCTTTAGAAAAGGTTTGAAATACTTTTATAAAGAAGATTCCCTGCAGAGTTCTAAAATAACCATTTAAACCATTTTTATATTTCTATTTATTTGGATTTGAAACAAAACTAAAGAAGACAGAAAAATGTACATATTCTCTTGCTATCATGACTGTCATTTTCTTCATGACATAAAAAATACAAACCTGTAATAATGCCCAAGTAAGAATTGTGATGTTTATAAAAACATATATGAAAAATATTTTAAATGTATTTGGAATATTTGAAATAAGTGGATTAAAATGTTTAAAGAATGAGGTTCCATTTACTACTAATAATGTCATTTTATATTGATTTTAATGTAACAATTCTGTGTGAAATAATTTCAAAATCATTTTCCTTTAGGCAGAAAAGGGAAAAAAAAACATTTCTATTAGATCTTGACTTACACTCCTCATCTAAGAGTACGATTACTTCTGAATATTTAAAAGAAAAAAAAGTATATCAGGAGAAAATTTCATTTCTGAGTATTATCTTTTGAACAATTTCTAAACGTCCCTTTTGTAATTTCTGAGAAGTAACTAAAATTCCATATACATTTTCTTTTTTTGTAACAAATACCTAGTTTCATTGTTTTGGCTGATGAAAGCTCTTTCTTTTCATATTTTTTCATTTGCTGAAGTGAACTTAGAATGTAAGTCAATGGGAAAAGATTCAAATAGTTTTATTTTTGATAGAGAATTATATTTTTAAAGTGCTTTTTATCATTTGATGTCTAATTTGTTTAAATAGCAATTCAAAAACCACAGTTTATTTACAAAATTATTTATATGTTATCTTTCCTTTTTGGTTTTGTTAATCTTTTTTTCTATTTTGTTTATACCTAGTGGAGTGTAGTAAATATATTGTGTATATAATGTATATACACATTTTGATATGTTATTTCAAAAATAGTCTATACTATTCTTAAAGATGATGTTTAGAAAATGTACATATTTATGTGGGTTATTTATAACAAAAGATTGAAGTACATTTTATTCTTTGTATACTAGCATTAACAGCAGATTAATGTCTTCCTTTTGGGAAGCACAAATATTTATTATATAATTGCACTTAAAAAAAAAAAAAAAAAGGCGAAACACCCAAAGTGTCAAAAGTCAAGCTTAATAAATTTAAAAGCAATGAAATGAAAACTTAGTTAAGCACAAAAGGCCTTTTTTGAATTTAGTGAAAAGCTGTTGCAAGAACTAAAGAAGACGAGATCTGTGCCTCCAGTATTTGGTTTATTAGGTCCAATGCTCGTCTTCAAAGGAATATCACAGCCGTGTGGCATTTAAGGATTTAGAGGAATTCTGAGAATTTGAGTGCTTTTTGCCAAAATGGATTCCGTGTGCACTTTAGCCATGAAAACTGATTTAGGACCTTTTACTCTTTGTGCTCCAGCCATATTTGTATAGTTAGATAACTACAAAATTAGCAGTTGGCAAAAGTAGAAAAATCAAGGAGGGATAGAGCTAACCAGAAATTGTCCATCTTAGCACAAGACAAATCAGACCCCTCTGTCCACAGTGAGGAGGGTGCAGGTGAGGTTACAGAGCTGGCCACTCAAACAAGAGCCTGTAAGTTTTCAGATGCTAAGGTAGCATTTGGGTAGCTCTTGATTTGCTCAAAGCACATAAAGATGTTGGTAAATGGTTTTAAAGTAACATTGGGCATTATTTGTGTTCAGAAGTTCTAAAATAATCAATCAAAATCCAGGCACTTTAGAAAGAGTAGTAGCTACAGGAATATGATGTAGAGTGAATTATGAGGGCCTAACCAAAGCGTGGAGCCAGGACGTGTCACCAGGGCAGGCTTGGTTAGCCTCCATCCGCAAGTCCATTTCTTGATTCAGGCTTAAATAAGGCAGTTTCGACCTAGTGTTAGATGAAAAGAGCTCCTACAAAGTCAACCTTGTGTTATGAAAATCAAGACCTATTCATTATCAAGATCACCTCCAAGCGTTATCTCACCCCTTGGTAACCCTCCTTCTGTCCACAGATAAAACCTGGTTCTAGAGTTCGAAAGGAAAGTGACAGCGATCTTAGGAGACTTAATCTGGAGTGAGGGCTTCTTGTCCCTGGCACTAAGGAAGAAAGCCAAAGAAAGGGAATGTTTCAGGAGAGGAAGAAAGTCTGAACTTTGAACAAAAGGAATGAAGTCGGATTTCATTTAAGCCAGGGTGCTGTGTTCTTCTAAGTTTGATTATGCCTAAGACCTTGCAGTTGTTTTCTTCTTCTTTTCCTCCATTCTTTCTCTTTTTAACATAGCATCAGTTTGGTCACATGGGGCTTGTTCTGTAAATATAAAAATGAATAGTACACTTGCTCATGTGCAGGAGGGGAGGAAATGGGGTATGTCCCCTAGCTACGAAGATCACTGCATTTTTTACACAAAGACAAATCTCTCCATCCTACGTTGTCATTAGGACAGAAAGATTTTTTTCCCCTTTCTTTTGTAAAATCATTTCAATATAAGAAAAAGACCCCTCTCAAGATGAGGTTCCTGCTTTTGCAGTGCTGGCTATGTTATTATTATAAAATGTGGTTATATTCTCTGCCTCTTACATTAACAATGGGGGCAGGGGTAGGGGGTGGGTCCGAGGGGCCTGAAATGACAGAATGAGGGACACACAATAGGATGGCCGTGACTGAACAAATAAATAAAACATGTGAATCACAGTCTCTGCTCTACCTCCCTCACCCCCCAACTGTGATTAAATTTGCTGTGGTCATTTCCCAAATGTCTGCCTGATAAAAAAAAAAAAAAAAAGAAGGAGGAGTTGCAGCGGCAGCAGCAGCAGAGCCTTTTCTCACACTGTGACTTAAAGCGAGGGCCCTCCCCGGAGCTGGTAATCTCCCACTCCTGCCAGTGGGTCCTACCAGCACAGACATGCACGCCGCTTTCATGAGTGAAAAGGCCCCACATCTGATTGCTGTCCTCCCCCAGCCCCCCAACAAGAAAGAAAACAAAAAACAAAACAAAACAAAAAAGCCCAAACCCTATAACACCAACTCCATAACAGAGACTCTGCCCCCTTAATAAACAGCTTCCCAAACTACCCCCAGCATCACACTGAAACCCTAGGCGCCTGGGGCTCAGTAATGGGATTTCTCATCCCCCTTCCTACAGCCACCAACGCAGCTTCCCAGCAGCCTATTCAATGCACAGGGGGAGAAAAAGAATACATTTTAATAAATCGAGGGGAAAAATGATTTGGGTCCTGTAGCCCTGTTCTTTAGTAATAGAAAAAGGTGAGGTTGTTGAGGGGAGAGGGAGAGGGGGGAATTTAATATTGCAAGAGATAATAGCAACTATGTTAATATCCGGAATTTTCAATGTACCATAAGTACATTTTGTTTTTCCTTTTAGCACGATTTATAATTAAAGATTTTAATCTGGCTTCACATTGAGTTAATAAGCCCTTTGATTGATTAGGATTCATAAAATTGCCATTTCCCGCTGATGCTTTGTGTTTCTGGGGATGTTCTTTTGAAAAGCTGGGTTAAGGTGAATAGGAAGCAGCCATTGTTTCGGCTGAGCTGTGCCAATTCTGGGAACTAGGAACTGTTTTATTCAGAGCTTGTCCCCTGCAATATCTTGTTGTTCAGCCAAATTAATGTAGATAGGATCTGCTGGGCTACAGTTGAGCCATTTTTAGGGGAAAACTTTTATTATCATTATTATTATTATTATTATTATTGTTATTATTTTTCTCAGCAGGTGTTCCATGCAATTTCTGCCTCTGTTTCCTGACCTGTTCTTTGGCTTAAATGAAATAAAATAAAGTAAAATAAAATAAAATAAAAGCCACGATGAAATAGCATTAAATTGATAAATAGAACGTTACAAACTGTTTCCAAGATAAAAGAAAGGTACAAACCAAATACATACAAATGCAGCAACGCAAGAAAACCGACCTCCAATTTTTCTTTTAAAAATTCAACTTCAGAGGCTGTACAGCCAATAAATTATCCTTTTGCATTAATGGCCAATACTGCAATATGTGGGAAGTGTCCTCCTTCAGCTAAAGGGATGTCTTAGAAATGTAAACACAAATGAATAAATAGGAGCGAGAGGCCGAGGCAGGGAGGCAGGGAGGCAGTGTGCTAATGCCGTTTATCAAGTTAAATAATATATCCTGCCACCCCCTCCCTCCAAAACCAAACCAAAATTAAGAGTAAAATCTAGAAACAATGATAAATCCTGTGAAGAAGGAAAAAGAAAGAAAATGTGAGAAGGAACCAGTGATTTGAAATGTCCCGTCAAAGGGCCCCTTTTCTTCAGTTCATTGTACCCTGCATGTCTATCTGGAGTGAGTACAAGAGAATTCTCTCTCCCCCCTTATTTTTAGCAGGGGGAAAAAGTGACTCTCTTTAGCTTCCGAAGGGCCTCACTGTGGGGACTGAACCAGAGCAAATTCCCTTTGTGTTTCTTGCTCTGAAGGGACCTGCTATTGTTGAACGCGGGGCCTCTTGTAAGACCCAGCCAAGCTGTGGGCTGTGGGCAAAGCCTCTTCAGATAATACGCAACTTGTTTTGGAATCGATACTGCCTCTCCTCCCCTGTCATCCACCCCAATTTACTTGGCACGACTAGCATTTTCATATCCTTTTATTATCACTCAGATGTTCTCCAAATGCAAAGATTTTTAGGGCGTAGGGAGAAAAACTAGAAGCCATGTCCATGGCATGTCTAGCTCAGAGGAAACGCCCAGAAAGCCTCCCCCCAAGGTGGGCTGGGAGGTGATGCTGGGGTTGCTTCTTTCCCACACTTTTACCTGTGGCTCTGCCGGGCTTTCCTTCCTAATGTGAAAACCCCATCTCATTGCCTGTGTTGCCAAAGACATCTTCCCAGCCAGCATCTTCAGTCCCTTCCTCACTCCATCCTCATCAGCCCCCTACACGGTGGTCTTTTCCCCTACCCCACCCCCTTCCCCTCTGAGGTTTCTGTTTTTGCCATGAAATAGCAAACACCAGCACAAAGTAGACAGTGACCAAACCCACGGAGGGAACCGGGTTTAGGTTTCCAAACAGACAGCAATGTCACTCCTACCCCAGGAGTCCTTGCTTTGCCATTACTGACCTCGTGAATCCCAGACCGGCAGGTCTGATTGGTGGGCTTTTAAATGTGACTAATGAAGAAAATTTACCCTGGGGGGGGGGGGTTAGGGCCCCCCTCCCTACAGCCAAATCGAATCTGCCCTGATGCGTATAAGAAAAAAGAAAAAGAAAGAAAACAAAGCCCAACACATGTATTTGTGGCAACATGGAAATAAAATAAATTTAAAACAAACTCTCCCCCACTCTTTTTCTTTTTCTATCCCAGGTCCTCGGCAATGACAGCTGAGAATGAATAATTCCCGGTGCAGTGTCTTACATCAGTTAAAGGTACCTTTGAATGAATGTCAGCTTCTTTCTACCTTTGTGCCAGGCGATCGATGCTTCATTAGGGCCGAATTGTCTTTTGCCCATGCAACCTTGAAAACAGTCCCTTTAATTACCTGTGAGGAAGTCGGGGACCCTCTTTTTCTCCCTCTATCTCCCTCTCTCCCTTCCCTTCTCTCTCTGATTTCTCTCTCTGGTCTGTCTCTCTCTCTCTCTCTCCCTCCCTCTCTCCCTCCCTCCTTTCTTCCCCCTCCCTCTCCCCACCTCCCTTCTCTAGCAGAAGGCTCTAGGAAGTGAGGGTGGACGGGTGGGGGTCACTCACTCACATTTATTCAGTCAGTCTGAGTATATCACTCCCTGATAGAGAAGCTGGGAGGAGAAGAGAAGGTGGGGCAGGGGGAAGGAAAAAAGGAAAAGAAAGAAATATCAGACCCTGAAGTGAGAGGGCAGGGTTCAAGTCCAGACGACAGATCTACTGAAGAGGTTTCAGCCAGGCAGTCTTCCACTTGACTTTCTCATCAGCCAGCTGTATGGATTCTCAGCTGTTCCCTTTACACCCCGGCTCCTTGCATCTCCCTGCTGTAATTACCAGGGGTTTCTAAATAACACACAGCCAGGCCATGGCAGGGACCCCAAAGGATTCTGGATGGGCTTCATCCAGGCCACAAGAAAAAGGGGGACCTGTTGGCCAAATAGTTTAGAGAGGTTGGGAAGAGAGACACAAGAGAACAGCACAGCTTGATTTAATCCCTCCCATTGAAACCCAAGGCGGTCCAAATCATTGTAGGCCTGGCAAGTTCGACTACTGGAAGAAAGTGCGTAAATAATCATTATTTGTTATGCACTATTAAAAATTCAGAAAGATTTTAAATTCAAGTGATAATCTGATCATCCTAAGGGATGGGCTTGTATTTAATAGCCAGGTATTTTTACCTATTCAATTATGATGAGAAATATTCTAATAAAGTCATAAACCTCAGCAGACGAATGTTAATCGCCTGTGCACGCTCTCTTAGCACCGTGTTGAAAAACATACCTGCCCAAGCTGCGCTTCCTCCTGACGTGGTAATGCAGTGTCGCATTTGGAACCCTTCCCTTCAGAGGTCCCCAGGCACCTGGAAATATATGGCTAAAAACTACAAAGCTCATCTGATCTTCTCTCCAGTGACCATATTTCTATCCACACAAGGAGTCAGAGGTCAAGAATGCATTTCCCCTAAAATTTACACAACAGAATGCAATTACATTGCACTCCCCCCTTTCCAATCCCCTATCACCACCTCCCACAGGTACACACACACACACACACACACTCTGTAGGTTTAGGGTTCCCAGATAAAATACAGAATGCCAGTTCAATTTGAACTTCAGATGAGCAAGGAATAATTTTTTCGCATATCTCAAATATTGCATGGGACATACTTATACTAAAAAAATCGTTTGTTGTTTATTTAAAATTCCAATTGAATTGGGCCTCTCGTACCTTTTTTTCTTGCTAAGTCTTGGCAACTTATATAGATTCCTCTTAAATCCAGGTGTTTTCTGCATTTGAAGGGTAATGGGGGTAACAGTGATTTTAAGTCACTTAAAATGCATAATTGTAAAAGGATTTATTTGAATATTTGTGGGTCTAGCTTGGGAAACAGAAACATAAGAGGTTATACTATGTATAGATGCCTCGCTCTGTCAAGAGGCATCTTGCTTAGTCTCTACATATAAATTCCACCAATTGAAGTGGTTACAGTGGACAGGTGTTGTCGGCCCATTTGGCTCAGTTGTATAAAAAGGAGGATTCTGGATAAAAAAAATCTCCAGCCCCCGTTTACACGTGCTCGAGCCATGCTGTCATCATCTGGCCATGCTTGGGTATCGGCCCGGTCCTGACAAGACTGCATGTGAGGCGTGTGTACACACCTGGGCAGCCCCGACTCAGGCCCAGATCTTCTGATCCCGTGACGAGCAGGGAGCCTTCATATGCACTAGATGCAGTCACTGGAAAGTGCTCGGGGAGGACGGGGAATGTCCTGCTTCCATGTTCAGCACTTGACTTCACTCAGGAACTTGTGTTGTTACCACGTTAAGTTATAATAACCACCAAACAGGAGAGCAAGAGCCCAGGGCTGGGAGAGGAGGCAGAGGGAGGAGGGGGAAGCACTTCTGCAGGTGCCTTGCCCGCTGAGCTGTGAGCAGTCTGTGAGCTCATTGTCCCACTTAAGGAATGGGGAGGACCCAGGCCTCACTCTCAGGGTGCAGGCTCCTCAGGCTTGCTCTCAGCCAGGACGTCAGAGGGCATGTTCGTAGCTTTTATTTAGTCTGCCAAGTACATGGAGGAATTATAGTTCTATTTGTGTTTCTGACTGCACGTTTTTAACACTTTGTATGGGGTGGGGGGACATGTCAAATCTCACCTAAGTTTGCTGGGCCCAATATAAATATTCATAAAGATGAGAATGTGTTTCACAATGCAGGCGGGTGGGTAGAGAGTGGGGGTCAGGCTGATGCTTTTGGACAACTTCTGCTCAGTGGGCAGGGGGCAGTACTATCATTTCTGGGACGAGCAAAGGAAATGTGGTCTTTGACACGGCTGCCACTCTCTATTCCAAAATAGCATCTCGTTTGCCTGGATCCGAATCCATTACACGTATGACACGTAGGCAGAGCCGTGTATGCCCAAACCTTCGCAGGCACATGGGCTCCGCCCGCCTCACACACTGGTGTCCGCAGTGGCCTCAGACAGTGGGCATGGTGATGGGTTCTGCCGGCGACTGATTCTGGAAATAGCCAAACGTGGTGTTCTGGTCTTGGTTGCAATGAAGGCATGTTCATCAACAAGCATGGTATTTGGTCTACAACACGGCTGATAAGCTTATTTCTGGAATGATATTCTTTCTGAAGGGAAAAGAGTCGGTGGCCAACAGAAAGGAAAAAAGGGTGTGTGACTTCTTGGCAGTTGGGGAATGGAATTTTCTCCAGAGGAGAAAATAACTATTCCTCCCCACCCCCCACCCCCCCAACCCCTTTTGACTGATGGTGAAATGACTGATCCCTTTTCCCTGTTAAGTTAGGAAAGTGAGAAAGTAGGGCTGTGTGTTTTAGAAAATTTTGGTGAGACAAAAAAGTAGGAGTTGAGATCTTTGAGGTCCTGAAACAAAATGGGGTTATCTCTTTTATGGAGTTTCTTATTGTGAGAGAAAACATATCTTCCTGAAAGTAGATTTAAAAAGTGATGTTAACTATTAAAAAATAGAAAAAGGTTGCACCGACAAAGCAGATATGTTTTGTTGCATTTTTACTTGTCTAGGGTTTTAAGTAGGCCAAATGGCCGTGGAAGCAGTTATTCCTGAGGGCTGCTAGAGTCTTTGTCCTCTTGGGCCCAGGTCACATGAAAGCCAGTAGCCCTGTCACACCTGAGAAAAATGCATTGTATTTAAATGCAATGTGTCTGCATTGTACATTATGACAAGGAGCGCCAAAAACCTCACCCTAGGAAGAGTGACTGAAATATATAGCTTGTAGCAGCATCGGCAGAGGTGATTGACATCTGTAAGATGTGGAGTCTAGGCCTCTGCTTTCACAGCATGGGTATCCATCGCGTAGTCTGTGAATTCCTGCTTCTGTTCCTATATGTGAGTGTGTGCAGAAAAACAGTGTCTGTATGTGGGCATCAAAAAGCAATTTCTTGCTGCAGTGAGTTTAATGTATTCAGTAACCTTCTGTTTATTTGGGTATTATTTGCTGAAAACACTTGGAAAGCTGTGGCGTAAGAGTGTAGGAAAACCCAGAGCAAGTGTAGATCCAGAGCTTCAGAGCTTCTGTCGTCACACGCCAGTGGCCTGGACCCACATGGGCAGACGGCGGAAGAGCCGTCTCTCTTTACTGAACAGCATCAAATAAGGTCAGTAATGCTGCTTGTGCGCCTTCGTCTTTTATTGTCCGTGTTATCGAGGAAACCTATAAAAGTTCCCTCTTTTGATATCTTGACCCTCGGTGTTGCTCGCATGCTGCTTTGTGGTTTAGAGATTTAAAGAAACAGAGAGGGAAAAGGAGTGAGAGAGAGAGTTTGCCTTAGGTGATAAACAGCAGTGTAAGGCCAGAGGCCTTATAAAAAAAGAAAAAAAAAAAAAAACACAAGAAGAGAATCAGCCATGGTGACAAGGGTGTTTGGAAATGTTCAGGGGCTTTGGGGTATTTGCAGGAAGAGGTGGGGGCACATAAGCAAGGATGTAAAGTCAGTTTCACCTGATAAAAATGTAAAATAGAATTCCAGACATTCAAAAACTCATTTACATCCTAGCTTGAATGCAGGGAAAGGTGTATGAAATATGTGTCTGCAGGGTCACATGGTCACATAAGAAACATTTGGAAAGCCACAGGTACATTCGTTCAACTCTCCCAGTCTTCAAAGACCAAAAAAAAAATAATAATAATAATAATGAAAGAAAGAAAAAGAAAACCTATTAGATAACATCGTAGGTTACCAGTTTCTGTTTTTGGTGGGAAATAGATGCTGCCATTTCCCCCACTTACACCACCTTCCCCATCAGCTCACAGCTTCTCAGGCAGACCACATTGCATATACCCCCTGCCTCATCTGTTACCCGTAGTGTTTCTTCAGGTAGGAGGCGTTGGTGCCTTTAGATTCAATGGATGTTGTTGGTTTATTGAAGTAACCACTTCGTACGGCTTGCAAGGCACATGTATCCAAAACAATGTTGTTATTGAAAAAATGGCGGAAGGAGGTACTGGTGTTGTTTGGAGTTTCGATGACCCAGGAAAGGCAGACCTACCTGTTTATTTTTTTGCACTGCATCTATGTGGCGTGTCAGGGTAAGCAACATGGTGGTTCTAAACTGTCATGTCTCTGGTATGTTAGCAGATGGGTGTGTGCCAGGGAGCAAGGAATTCGGGTCTATATGAGGAACAAGACCACCTGTGTAGGAGATGGTGACACTGGTGTGTTTCATCCGCTGTCTAGCTGTTTCTTCTGATCCTTACTTTGATGGGAAGTATGACCATTTCCTTGCGAAGGAGAGAAAATTTACAACTCTTTCAGAGAGATGTGAGTTTAGAAATATTAGGTTGGTGCAAAAGTTATTGCGGTTTTGCAATTGTTTTTAACCTTTTAAGCCGCAACTACTTTTGCACCAACCTAATAAATACTGAGGTCTTTGTTTCTGGGGTGCAGTCAGTATGCACTTCTTGACGGTATGCCTTCAGACCTAGAGTTTGGGTTCAGTTCTCAAGTGGAGGGTGACTTTCCTTTTCCATGGACTGAATGTTATTCCAGTTCTCCTTGGTGAAATTCTTTTCCCAAGCCCTTTATAGCAGAGGAAATAGAAGAGGACATAAGATGAAAAGCTGGAGGCAGTGACATGAAGGATTTTCCTTTTTTTCAGTTTAGTCTGGTTAGTGAAAAAATAAAACAGCAATGCAACAGTCATTGATGTGACGTGTACATGTTGTCAGGTGATACTGTGCTACTCACCTTCCACCCTCAGATCGTCTTATGTGATCACTTGGCTACCCTCTCTTTTTTAGTATCACGTTTTATTCAGACCAAAAAAAAAAAAAAAAAAGAAAAAGAAAAAATCAGAATGTGGGAATGACTAAGTAGTATCATTCCAGAAAACTTGTAAAACAGTAAAGCCAATATATGAAGGGTGAAAGAGGGAGAAAAGTTACTTTAAACAATGGCCTTTTCAATACTGCATCAGCAAATCCCAAACTCTGTGCGGATTCAATATACTACTGTGTGGCTTGAACATCCACAGGATTTCTTTCTTTTCCTTTTTTTTTTTTAATTAAAGTTTATGGGGGTGACAATTGTTAGTAAAGTTACATAGATTTCAGGTGTACAATTCTGTTCAACAAAGTCAAGACCCTTCCTGGTTTGCTTCGGTCCCTTCAGCACGTGTCCTTTTACCTGGTGATGTGTAAGAGAAGGCTGACGACACACCGGCATCATTTCACGGGGTTCCAGAAGAATGGCTGAGCTGCTCCAGCTGTGGGCATGAGTTTGGACAGGCTGGTCTCAGGCCCCTCAGGCATTGCTTTCCCAGGAAGCACATTTGTGGCCCGTATTTGCGAGTCTCAGGCTACCCGCTTCAGGGATTAAGGAGTGACTTTAGAGCAGGAATCAACACTTAAGAAAATACTTGGGGCTTTCGTCTGTTAGGGCCGAAAGTAGTATTGGTGGTGTTGAACTCGGAGCCATCAGCAACTGAAGTTTTGAAGATACACATCAGCCAGAAGCATCATCACGTCGACGCAGGGCTTGGAGACTCTGTGTTGAGTAAATTCAATTGGTTGTAACTAAGTCAGGCCTCTTATTCACCCAGCATGTGATGAGATGGATAACCTGTTTTTGGTATCTTTTGGACGCCCAGGTCAGATAAACACTGAGGCAAATTAACATGATCTTGAAGGGTGGAATTGGCCCGTGCTCACCGCGAGAGCTTCTTTGCCAATAAAGAATGTCATTGAATTAATCTATGCAAATATATCTTCTCAAATAATAAAACATTGATCCCTTAGGTAAATGATCTCATGTATTGCTTTCATTTTAACGAGCAGATTAGTTCTCCCCCCTCCGCCCAACAAATCCAGAATCTTGTGTGCTATGCAGAAGTGACTAGAAGAAAACCATGTGAGAATGAGGACGGCTTTAGAGAATCTGTGGTGTTTCCCCAGGTCTGTCCTGGTTACTGCTTTACATGGCACATACAGCAGCATTTCTTAATAGTTTCTTTATTCCAAAGTATATTAAAATATAATCAAGACATTAAATCCACGATTTTATAGATATTTTGGCTTAGGTTTCAATTAAATGAGGTTACACTTTATGCAGATTGAATGAATTGCATTTCTTTCCTGCTATACATTGACTTTGATGAGCTAGAGTTATGACAAGAATCATAAAAGTGGTACAAGAATGTCTGAAGTTGACAAATGACAACTTTTGGGATAACAACACTGGCCAGAATAAACTGAGGCTGTAGCTCCCCCCCCTTTTTTTAACCTTCAAGAACCATGTTGTTATTTTTTCCTGATGTAAACTTTATGTTTTGAAAGACTTTTCTAGCTTACACAAATGCACTCATTATGTAACAATTCATTTTTCCATTTAAAGGTATCTGTATCTGTTGATAGACATAAACTAGTCAGGGTTACTGACTGAATTGGTGTAACTCCAAACCCGAAAACACTAAGCATAATATGTTCTTAGGGCAGTCATGTGCAAGTATCAGAAACTACTGCAAGCTTACCCCTTCATGGGGAATTTATTTAAAATCAACAGTGACTTCTATGGAATCCAAGGGCCAACATCAGGAACAGCTGGATCCAGGAACTGGGACGTGACCAGCACCCTAGGGGGGAGTGTTCTTTGGGTCTCTTACTGTAGTTCTCTTTGCTGATCTTTATTCTCTCTGAGTAGATGGCCCTTTCCTGCTGCCCTGTCCTCATGGGAAGGGAATATGGTTGTCCGTAGCTCCCAAGTTCATGTCACAGCGATGTGAAGGATTGGCCTTTTCGGCTCTGATTCCCCGTCTCTGGGGAAGAGATTCTGATTGGCCCGGAGTGGATCACATGTCCACACTGATCTCACCAGTGGTACCCTGCAGCTTGCTCATACCAGCTCCTGAGAGCCGATGGTTACGTTTTTAGGAATTTTGGTGAGCAGGTTGTTCAATATGACCATTATTGAAAAGTAAATTATTTAAACCTGCAGTTAAATAAATTACACTTTACAATGCAATAATTCCTCAAAATGAAGCACTTTACTACATTTTACTATTATTTAGGCTCTTGAGGTTATTGATGTCTCTCTGTTTTATCTATAACTACGACGTAATGGTGTGCTACTGGGCAGCTCTTCTCAACTCTCAGTTCAGTGACATGTTAGAAGCTTGAAATCAGCCATGGTGGAAGGATTTATACCACGGAATTTGGCAAACCCTACAAGGTGGTGGTGGTGGTATTTCCCGGAGAGCTGGTTGTTACACATTTATGAGCACACCACTGAATGTATCCATTCCAGGTGGGGATGGGGCCTGGTCCCCTTCCCTGTAAAAAGAATGGTGACAAAATCCCACCCCGTGGAAAGGACTGGGGAATGGAGCCATTAAGAGAATCGTTATAAGCTGGACTCCATCCACAAAATTTAAAGACTACACTTTTGTACAAAGTGAATATCCTGGTGTTGGTTATTCATTTTTTTATATACCTCATGCTACAAAATGCTGTGAGAAAGGCTCAGATGTCATTATATTTGGCAACTGTGATGATGATGATGATAGCTAACATTTTGAGCACTGTTTTAAGACTTTTTCTACAGGTGATCTAATATAAGCCTCAGAACACCTGCCATTCAAACTGAACTCATTTTAATTCAACAAATATTTACCGAGCACCTAAACTATGCCAGGTTCTATTCTATGCACATAAGATACATCAAGTCAAAACAAACAGAGATCCCTGGTGTTTACATTCTATCTGGGCAAACAAACAATACCCATAATAAAGTTACACATTGTAGAGTACAGTGGAAGGTGAAGTATGCAATGGAATAAACCAGATAGAGCTGGCAAGGGGAAATGAAATGTCTGGGGATGGGGGTGGGCTGCAATTTTAAATAGGGTGGTCAGAGTACAACTCAATGCAAAGATATTTAAACAAAGACTTGAATATCCATGCCTTTGTGGATATTTGGGGAAAGCATGTTCTAGGCGGTGGGAACTGCAAGTGGCAAGGCCCTACGGTAGAAGCGTGCTCGGTGTGCCAACGAAACATCAAGGAGATCAGTGTGGCTGGAGCTAATGAGCAAGAGGAAGAGAAATAGGTAGTCAAAGAGGTAAGGGAGATGGGGGTATATATCACCTGGTGGGCCCTAGGAAGAACTTTAGCTTTGACCTTGAATAAAAGGGGGTCTTGAGCAGAGGAGTAACATGACCTCATCCAGGTTTCAAAAGGACCACTCTGGCTTCTGGGTTGGGAACAGAGGGCACAAATAGAAAGTCTACTGCTATAATCCAGGTGAGCAGTGGTGTTAGCTTTGACCAGGGCAGCAGCCACGGGGCTGAGGAGAAGGGGTTGAAGGGCAGATTCTGTGTGTACTTTGAAAGCAGGGCCGAGAAGATTTCCTGAAGTGAAGGCTGTGAGAGAGAGAAAGAATTCAAGGGCGACTCGACCCATCAGAATGGTGAAACTGCCATCAACTCAGGCAGTGACGGCCGAGGGATGGGCAGATGCAGAGGAGAAAACTAGTTTGGCTGAGTTGATTTTCAGGTGGCTCTTAAAAACCCAAGTGAAGATGTTGAGTCATTCCTTAGGTATTGAAGTTTGGATTTTACAAGGGAAGTCTGGCCTAGCGATGCCAGTGCAGGAGTCCTTGGGACACAGATGGGACTTAAAGTCATGAAACTGCGTGTGGTCACCAAGACAATGAGGATAATGACCTGAGGAGAGAGAAAAATTGAGAATGCAAGTTGGGAAGGGAGACCAGCTGGAGAGATATCCTTCAGTGGACAGGAGGGGTAGGATCTAGTAAGAAGCGTGGGGACTGGTTTAGATGAGAGTGTGAGTGGTTTATCTATGGCAACGAGACAGCAGAATATAAAAGTACAGCAGCTGACCGATGGGTGGCTGTGGAGTCTTTGGGGATTCACTTCTGATTGCTTCACTTTTTTTGGTGAAGTAGGAATCCGGGTCCTCAGCTAAGAGCGAGGATGGGGAAGAATGCCTTGATGGTTTGAGGTGTAAGGAAAAAATGTCATAGCCATCTTGGAGAATGAGATGGTGAATGAGCTATATAAATACAATATGATTGCCATGCAGCATAAGAGATCCACTTGAGATTTATGGTCACGATATGGGTACAGTTATTATTTTTCTATAACAATGAGGAAACCTAGGCTCAGAGAGGTTAAGTTACTTGCCTAACATTGCACAGCTAGTTAGTGGCAGAGTCAGGATTTGAACTCAGGCAGTCTGGCTCCAGAATCCATCCTCTTGAGTGCCATGAGATATGCTTTAGGGTTGACTAATGAACGACTGTGATTCTGCTTCTTATAATGACTACTAACATAACAGCATTCTGTATAGAGAATATAGCAAATTCACAATTCAGATCCATTAAAGGTAATAGCCTTAATTAAAAAGACAAAACAAGTCCTATATCAAACTTGTCAGATTAGAAAGGCAGCAAAGTAAGTTCTGGATTAGTGTTTCTTGAAGGGAAAGTTATTATTGAAAGGTTTTCAAAAGCATGTAAATAAGAGGAGACGCTGACCTGGAAGGTAGGAAGAGAGCAATATGGACATATTGGCAGTGGAGGCCTGTTAGGCAGAACGAAAGGGCAGAAAGGATGGCCTGGGCCGCGCCCGGCCTGAGCCCCAAACCAATTATACCTGAAATGAAGACTCCCATTAGAAAAGGCAAGATATCTTGAGTGTTGTAAAAGCCATACAATTTGTAAGTTTCCTAACAAATAATGATGGTTTAGAAGAAAAGCCATTTGGCATCTTTGACCAAAAATAATTATAACTCCTCTCTTCTGTTAATTAGCCGCTTTAAAATGGCTTTTAGGCTCTCAGCACGTTGGCATGTTTCTCCTGTACAGAACTGTCCCAGTTGGTGACTGGATGTTTAACCTTCACCAAGGGACAGACTTCAGTTGAAATCCACACATGGTTGTCAAGCATTTTTTTGTGAGACACAGGTTATGGAGAGGCAGGCATGAAGATCGTAATAAGGAAATCATATCGATAAGTGGACAATCATTGTGCAGTGTGGCAGTGCATTGACAGCAAACTAGGTCAAAGCCATAATGAGCTTTTCTTAATCAACAGAAGCTTCCACAAACATATAGAAATGTTGATAGGGTTAAAGTCATAGTTAAGACACTTCCTCTTTAAAAAGTGGTACATGCACCAGTAACATTGACATCATTTTGGCAGTTTTGTGAGTGTATTACAGTTTCAGAAGGTCTGATTCAGAAAACTTAAAAGCTTGCCCTAACTTTTGGGATAAGGGAAGCTGATTTGCAGCTATGGAAATGCATCTCTGCAAGTTCTCATCACATCTGAACTGAACTGATTAGGGAAAATAATTAACCTGAGACAAAAGTGATACTTTTCAACTGCCAAATACAAGGCAGTGTTGCACCCTCCCTAAAAATTCCCTTGCAGCGCTGAATCTTGGATACGAAGGGAATTATTTTCCAAGAAGTTTCTGTTGCCCAGTTGCTGTGTGTCATCACATAGCCTAAGCTCGCCAATTAAGCCACTAAGAAACAGGTACATCAATTGGAATGTAGCAGCAACAATCACAAATGACAATTATTTCCAGCACTTGAAATCAGAATTTTAAGAGTGTGACAATTATTTCCCACTGAATTACTATCTAGTGAAGGTATGAAGTTACGGTGCCATTCATTTCCTCCAAAGTATGCCTCTTTCTGGAATTTTGCTGTAGACTCTGATTTGTGCTTTCTCATTTGTCACCGGGACACTGAGCAGGGGCCAGAGAACAGGTTCGTCCTGCCTGTCAGCTGACCTCAGCGGGCTCCGAGGAGGCTGGGGGCAGGGGGGACAGGGGACAATGGTGCCCAGCAGTGGTGCCACCCCTTTGCTGTCTCGGGGTGGCACCACTGCTGGGGAACTGCCAGGAGCCTACCCTGTCTGGATGGGTGCCATGCTGTTTCTCTCAGGGGAAGTCTGGTTGAACACATCACTTGAGTGAAACATGCTGAATTAGCTTTTCTAGAAGGAGCAGAATATTTTTTATTAATCCTGTTCCTTGGCACCGAAATCCCTGATTTTTTTTTCCTTTCCCATAGACGATTTTGTTTTTGTTTTTGTTTGTTATAAGCTTACTTGAAATTAATATCAAATAGTTTGTTGACCAGGACAACTTTTGTCTTAGCAGCTGCTCTCTCCAGTGGGCAAAATTATTATTTACATACAGGGAGTCTAAGTAGCAGAATGAAATAAGGAACCTACCAATGTCCAGATAATTTAGACCCCCAGTATACTTTATGTTCAAAGTAGAGAAAAAGCTACTCACCCCACAGCCTCATCACACGTATTGTTTTCATACAGTGCATTTGTGCTGTGTGACCTCTTCCTGGGCATTCTCATATTTTATCCTTCGCTGTCCTCAAGGAAACCCTAGCTTATTAATTGTTAAACATGTTAAAGGAACTGGGGATTCATTACATGCTGTTCTCAATTCAGAAGGTTGGACGGCCAGATGCCTGTCCTATATCCAGGAGGCTACTGCTCGGTGATGTATCATTATAATGTAGCTGGTGTAATGAAGCTGAGGTCCTGGGTGTGATTCCCAGGATGCCAGTTACCTTGCTCTCGGGCTGCAGACTGTAACTCTGTTCTGATACTGTACTCAGAGGTGTGGTGGTGTTCAAAGTGAGACTGAACAAGCAGCTATGACGAACCCATCATCGAGACTTCAGGAACAACAAGTCATCACACACTCAATGCTAGTGTGTATGTTGCTTCCTTTCTTGAGCCCCCCCCCCCCGAGCCAGACCTGAATTCTCCCCCCTCCGAGTTCCCATCACTCTTTTCTGCTCTCGTGAAACTTACCACATTCTATGTTAGACCCCAGTGCTTAGTGTCCACGTATTGTCCTCCCTGCGGGATTGTAAACTCCTTGAAGACTAATACCCTATTGAATACATTTTATATCTCCTACAATGCTCTTGCATGCTCAATAAATATTTGTTGAAAGAATGGATAGAAGGATGGATAGTTAGAGAAATGGATGGATGAATAAGTGTGTTAAGTTGTTTTTGCAAATTTGTTGGCTAGTATCTCTACTGATATCTGTCAAGGACAGATAGCTCAGAGATATAAAATATAGTGTAATAATCGTGCCTGGTAATGACACTACATCTTCCACAAAACTGATAAATCTGATAATGTAGTGTACATTGATTACTCATAATACACTGGTAATGCATAGAATTTCCCTTCCCACCAGCAGAACCAAATCCTGTAGATGTTTAATTCATGTCTAAAGCCTCTCTGGGAGACTGCTACCATTTTAGAGAAAGGGAAGCTGAAACGTGGAGCAGTTGAATTGTTCTGCATAACATGTGGTCCATACAAGGATCAGTGGAATTAGTGAGTATGTCCTACCAATTTGTACAGAACAAATGACCCCAACATTTACCAGCTTAGGACAACAAACAATTATTACCTCAGTTTCCCTGGGTCAGGAATTTGGGTGCAGTGTAGCTGGATACCTCTGACTCAAAGTCTGTCATAAGGCGACAATGAAGGGGTCAGCGAGGGCTGCTGTCGTGCCCAGGCTGGACTGTGGAAGATCCATTCCAAGCCATTCACATGGCTATTGTCTGGAGCTGTCAACTCTTGGCCATGGGCTCCATAGCGCAGCTCACACATGGCAGCTTGTTTCCTCTGCACTGAAGGCTCCAGGGGAGAGTGAGACCAAGCAAGCAAGAAGTCATAGTCTTTTGGCAACCGAACCTCGGAAGTCACGCCTGTCACATTTGCTTATTCTATTTGATAGAAGCGAGTCACTAGGCTGTACCTACACTCAAGGGGAGAGGATGACATAGGGACCAAATACCAGGAGGCGGGAATCATTGGGGGCCCTCTCAGACACGGTTGACCACAGTGGGCCCCGAAGCTCCCAGACGGACTGCCTGTGAGCTGCCTCTTGCCAGTCTGTATATACAGTGTTGGGTCAGGAGGTGGTGCCAAATAGGAGATCACAGAAGCAACCTGCCTCAAAAGGGAGATCTCTTTTCTCCATTTTGACAGAATACAAAGGTAGATGTGACTCCTTGCTGGAAAGTTCTACCAACAATCCCTCACATCCTGAGTAGCACCTAAGCCTCTTACCTTTACCACCTGAGCTCACTTTCATAGATAATGATGAATTTCTGGGAAATGCAAACAAACGAATAGCCTTGCTCTGCATCCACAGTGAACACCTAGGCTGGGACCCCCTGAGACAGGAGGATTGCTTTCCCAATGGGATCAGTGATCGAAACAGTAAGTGTGTGGGTGGAGGAAGAAAAAAACCCTTCCTGATGGTTGGTGGAAATGAAACTCTGTTCTGAAACCAGTTGTCTCTTGTGTTAGAAATGAATGCTTCGAAATGACTAAAATCCCCCAGGAATTTATTCCTTTGTGTCTTTTCAAACGAGCCTTTCAGCATAGATATAATCAAAGCAACACAGTCTGCTGGACAAGGCGGAGAGGGTGTGTTTCAGCCCCTTTTGCTTCGCGTGGTCATTTGCCCTGAAAGTCCACTGTTAGTGCCAAATCCCCTTAACTCCTTAAGCAAGATAATGACATTTTATTAAAGAGCAATTGCTAGATTATTAGCCACTGGGCTTAAAACACTGAAGTGTCATCATTCTCCTACTTCCCTTGGCTCAGATCACCACGGTTTAAGCTGCTTCTGAGATGTGAAGTTCATAGCAAGCAGTTCTCTCCATCCCCACTTCGAATTAACCAATAAATTAGAATAACTAAGTGAGAAAGGGTTAGACAAAGGCAGTGTCAAAACTGGAGGCCAGGGCCTGGGTCATTTAGAATATGAAACGAAGCATGGTTTATGTTTTGTATTTTATAGGTTTTAAAACAAAGCTAAAGGATAGCATGAAGGATCAAGGTCAGGGTGTTATCTTTTGTGGGGTGAACAGGGTGGGGGTGGCGAGGTCACAGCTTATGCCAAAGACGTGGCCCCCTCCTTTCTCCGTAACATTTATTTTCCTGAGCTTCTGTCTAATTAATATAAGGCCTTGCTTGAGCACACTGGCCCTCATTGGGCCTGTCACTCGTTAATCAAGCGACCCTTCTAGCCTTGGGTAATGACCTTGAAAGAATATATCAGCCCATGATGGCGGAAGTGAGGAATTAAATTGTTTCTCTGAGTGCTTATGGTCATTGCTGACAATTTATATCTCACAGCTGCCCTGGGCTGGCCATACTGGCCATTGTGCGGCAATCATTTTCCTGGCCGGGAATGGATTGTGTGCCGGACAGGGACCAAACTGGCCTCCTGTACATCTCCATCTTTATGTTATTTCCCCTCCTCCCGCCTTCTTTTAATCACGTCTTTGTTTGAGAGGCAGGGATTGTACAAAGTTAAAAGCTTTGTCATTAAGGCCACCAAGAGCCAAAAGCTTGGGGTAAATCGTGTGTCTGGCTGTACCCTGCTTTGTCTCCAAGCACACTGCTTTCGTCTCTGCTGATGTAAGGCTTAAAAGGGAAGTGTCTTGAGAATTATGTTAGCTCAAAACTCATAAGAAAAAAATTACTGGAAATATTAAAAGGCTTCAAAGGGTGTATTGTGTACAAGTGATTAAGCCTGAACCCTTTCTGGGTCTTTCCAGGAGGTCAGGGAGATATTGCCTGCTGGTCCTGAGGGGAATAGGCAAGAATAGGAACTTTCATCCTTTTATCTTTTATAGTGGTATATTTCAACTTAGTGGTATCTTGGGGTACCCTGGTGTGCAGCTAAAATCGTACCCTTGTACCCAGATAAATGTTATCTGAACCTGAATAAGCACCGTGTGTCCACTCAGAACCTGTGCACCCCTTTTTCTTTTTCTGTTTGCTCTTCTTGAAACTAAGTAAGTGAATCTGAAGAGCTCTGTTTCTGTGAGAAAGGCATTTGCATTGTTTTACTGCACCACGGTTGGGTTCGCAAAAAGAAACAAGAGGGAGATTCTTCCCATTAGCTAAAATTCAGCAAATAAATGGCATGCCTTTGCTTAGCTCAAGTCACAATTAGTGGATTTTGTGTGTGAAGTTTTAGAAATACAGTGACATAGGTTTGATCTGCCCTGGGTTTTCTCTTGTATATAGACATTAAGTACCTATCACTAAATGTATGTGCTGAAACTTCAAAGAAGAGAAGCCACCAACAGGAACCTCCCGAGGTGGGGGGAGAGATAACTGTTTATAAAACTTAAGTCATTCCTTCATCTTGCTGGCTCCTGGCTTGGCGCCTGGTCTGTTCGTCATTATTGGACAGTGCCTTCTATACACACAGAATATTCTTTTTCCTGGGGTCTGTATGGCATGAGAGCTTCTGCAGGTCACACCTCTCCCTCCATCTTGGGGACCGTCCTGATGTGATCACGCTGCATAGAGGGGCTAGCGGAAGGGAGGGAGAAATGAGGAGAGCTTCTGTCTTATTGTTCAAGCACACTGGCCCTCCAAGAACATAGGGCAAATATTCATTCTGCCCTCAGCCCATCTGGGGAAAGACTGTGTACAAATGTGGAAAACCAAGACTTCTGATAATGCAAGTGTAAATGAAGGCAGATGAAAAGAATGCAATGTGATCCTAATAAGATTCACATCGAGATGTTTGCCCTTTAAGGTGTGTGTGTGTGTGTGTGAGTGTTTGGCGGGGGTGGGGGGAGGGCGTCATGGAAGGCAAAGTCTGCATTGTTTTTATCTTTGAATTCTTTACCGCACCAAGTATAGTGAGTTACATATAGTAGGCACTAAAGAAATAGATTTGTTGAGTGATGAGCTTAATTAATTTATTCCTTGATCAGAACACCTGAATCAAGCTGGTTCTTCAGCTCTTTCAGAAATGGGACAAAACTAATTGCCATGAAAGTTATTCTTACTCCTTTGTCTTTCTGTTTCTACTGCATGAATGTAGGCGAATGGAAAGGGCACAAAACTGAAATTCGGAGACCTCAGAGAATTCCTGCTCGCTCACTCAAGTGTCAGCTTTCTGTCATCCCCTCTCTGGGAAATCAAGGTCTATAAATCTTCTTTTTTTAAATTGTTTTATTAGTTTCATGTGTACGAAACACTTTAATTGTTAGACATTTATCATTTATACCCCTCACAAAGTGATAACCCTCCCCCCAATCTACTACCCCTCTGACATCGCACACAGCTATTACATTTCCACTGTCTCTATTCCTTATGCTGTACGCCACTTCTTGTGAATATATATACACACACACACACACACATATATATATATATATATATATATATATATATATATATATATAAAATTATAGTTGACATCTGAAGCTGAAGCTGAACAATAATGAATTTCAGGGTCTATAAATCTTAAGTGAAGGGGCTGGACTTGCTAATCTCTACGGCTCTTCCCAGCAGGACATTTCTGTAATTCTAGAGGACCACCTTTCACTTTCTGGGAGAAAAAGCCAAGTCATAGGAAGAGAATGTGTTTATATATTTTTTAAAAAGTCAGGATTGCTTGTGTGCCTTGCACATAGTAGGTGCCCATAAAGGTGGCTGCAACTGATTTGTGGAAGGAGTTAGATGACAGACAAGAAACCACTCAGTTCAAATCCATGTACATACTTGGCCTTCTGTCCTTCACTCACTCAGATATTCACATCAACTGCTTACCATAGCTCCTGGCACAATGCCAGAATATCATTTTTCCTATGTGTAATTTTTGTGATAAGGCTACTATTTGCCTGAAGAATTTACAAACTGAAATGACGGCGATTTGGAAAATTTCATTTGCTTATTTTACCTGTGTTCTCAAAACTCGATCAATCATCAGTGAGTTTGCTGGATCTTTCTTTATCCATTTTTCTGTGCTTTCAATTACAGAGGTCTTAATTGCTACATCTAAATATTTTAGATTTGGTTGGTTGTTTCTTTTGATAAAGGATAGAGTTTCTTTGAGACAGTCATGTCTTCTCTGTGATGGCCATGCAAGAGGCCAAGCAAAACAAGGAGAGGAAACTTCAGGAAGAGGTGAAAAGAAGAAAACCTCATCCATCTCCTTTCTTATTTTCTTCGTCATCCCTTCCTTCGGAATATACATGTGAAAAACACTGAGCTTTCTTCCCCCAGCACTGTACAAACTGCAGTGAAATGTGCCAAGCATTCAGGGTGAGTGGCCATTTGCAAGGCTCACTGTGCCACCTGGGCAGGTGAGAAAAGGCCACCGGTCCCAAGGATGTCAGTGAACACTGCTCATGGGACAGGAAAAATTCTTTGCTAAATAACTTTCATGTGTTTGTGCTTGTTTAGCCTTAAATTTTTTTCAAATTGTCAATAATCTCAAATCATATTTGTTATGCTCAAAAACAACAAACATTCATGCTCCGATGCCGGTCTTCATTGATTGAATAATAATGAAATCTTCCTATGTTTATTAAGTGCAGACATACATAAACTGACAATCAGAACTTCTGTGAATCATTAGATAACCAAGACTTTCATGCAAACTTACTATAGTTTTAGCCAAAGGGAAAGGAACTTAACATTTTCATCAAGGCTTGTGAAATCTCTTTTATTGTGGGAAAATACTACCTGTCCAGACTCAGGATTCTAAGGACCAAGGGCTGGAAACCACAGCTGTTACTGGTGGAATTTTAGGCACTATAATAAGCAGAAGTAAAAAAAAATAATAATAATTCTGTCAGTTTGAGAGTCCACCATTCTGAGCAGAGTTCCAACTAATAGAGGAACATAGTCTTAGAGTTTTCCCAGATTCCCACATTTCTTGCCTTTCACTATATTTTCTCACAGTGGCTTCCATGAGAGTCACCAGGGGAGGGGGTGGGTATGGGGGTTGGGAATAGAACAAGTATGGCGTTCAGTGTGAGCCAGAGATATCACCCCTCTGCCAGCCTATCTATAGGGTCTGTTAATTTAAATAAAAGTCAATTGAGGTTGGTAATGCACCAAACTTCATTCTAAACGCATTACAACAACCCTTTAAGGTAGTTATTATTTCCTATATTTTGTTGATGAGATTCCCCAACTAGAAAGTGGCAGAGTCACTTTAATATCTGCTCTGTAATTTGCTACATGGTATCCAACCAAATCACCAGCAACAAGACCTAGTCTGAGACTGATATCAAAGTCTAAGATTCCCTAACTGCTTTGAAAAGCAGGGTGCTACCATGTTTCCCCCAAAAAAGACCTAGCCGGACCGTCAGCTCTAATGCGTCTTTTGGAGCAAAAATTAATATAAGACCTGGTCTTATTTTAATATAATATAAGACCAGATCTTATATACTATACTATACTATACTATACTATACTATACTATACTATACTATACTATACTATACTATACTATACTATACTACCGGGTCTTATATTAAGTTTTGCTCCAAAAGACGCATTAGAGCTGATTGTCCGTCTAGGTCTTATTTTCGGGGAAACATGTTATTTGGGATTTGTTCATTTTGTTTCATTTTTTTGCACTACGATATTCTGAAGTGCTGTATCTGGTAATCTGAAATTCTTAAGGGCCGAAATATTATTTTGTGTATTTTGTTTTGCGGTAGTTTTCCTGGTCGTTCTCTCCTTGAGAGTTTACATTCCCCTTCTCTTCAGGTATATTAACTTGTGCCAACATATTATCAATATCACTCCGGTATATAATTATTGCTGTCCTTTTCCATATATTATTACGGACTCTTTGAAGTCAGAATCTGTATGTCTTCATAGTCATCTTTTTTTTATTACTTTTTTATTTTAGTGCTAAATAAATATTTGTTAAATTAAATTGATTTTGTCTAAACTTGAATTTAACTCCGTAGATGACCCAGGGTATTCTTTCAATAGACATTCATTTCACTTCTTCTATATATACATGCAAGACACCAGATGTTTGAAGACAGCCGACTTCCAGAGCAGAAGGGGCTGTGAGGTGAGGAAGCCGGTGGGAACTTTGACAAGCAACTCAGCTGTTCTTCTAAACACAGAGAAAGAAGTACAATCTTTGTGAGCTGAACTTTACCCAGACAACTATTTTATGAGATATTTTCCCAAAATCTATCTGCTCAAGTAAAAGCCCGTTGTCAATCTCACCTATCTTAAGTCTTCTAAATTCATGTGTTCTGTTTAACACATGAATTTAGAAGACTTAAGATAAGTTTATACCTTTATATTTTTAGTTTTAATCCCAGTGAAGATAAAAGATTATATAATTCCAATTCTAATTTATAGCAGTTGGTGCAATTTATGGAAAGTTTCAGAAAGTGGAATTTTGGGGATTAGACCTAATCGTAAAATAGAACAATTGTTGAAAGACAGAATAGTATTCCATTAAATCTTTTAAAAAGTGGGATTTAAAGGAATACTTTTTAAAGACGATTTTTAAGAGCATTTTTAGGTGTACAATAAAACTGAGAAGAAGTTGCAGAGATTTTCTAGATACCCTTGGCCCCCACACATGCATAGCTACCCTCATCATCAACACACTCACCAGAATGGTACATTTGTTACCAAGGATGAACCTACATGATGTATAGCATAATCACCCAAAGCCCGTAGGTAGTTTACTTTAGGCTTTACTCTTGGTGTTGTGTATTCAAGGGGTTTGGACAAATGTGTAATGACATGTATCCATCATTATAGTATTATATAGAGTATTTTCACTGCCCTAATAATCCTCTGTGCTCAGCCTGTTCACCCTCCCCACCCCTGTAGTAACTACTGATTTTTTTATTCTCTCCACTGTTTTGCCTTTTCTAGGTCTTCATGTTGTTGAAATCACACAGTATAAAGCCTTATCAGATCGGTTTCATTCACTTAGTACTATGCATTTAATTCCTCCATGTCTTTTCATGGCTTGATAGCTCATTTCTTTTTAGCTCTGAATAATATTTCATAGTCTGGGTGGACCACAGATTATTTATCCATTCACCTACTGAAGGCCATCTTCGTTGCTTCCATGTTTTGACAACAATGCATAAAGCTGCTACAAACATTTGTGTACAAGTTTTTGTGTGAATATAAGTTTTCAACTCCTTTGGGTAAATAGCAAGGTTGCTGGGTATTATGGTAAGAGTATTTTTAGTTTTGTAAGAAACTGCCAAACTGTCTTCCAAAGTGGCTGCACCATTCTGCCTTCCCGCCAGCAATGAATGAGAGTTCCTGTTGCTCCACATCCTCACTGGCATTTGCTGTTGTCAGTATTTTGGATTTGGGCCATTTTAATACTTGTGTAGTGGTAGCTCATTGTTGTTGTAATTTGCATTTCCTTGAAAATATATGATGGGAAACATCTATTCATATGTTTATTTGCCATCTGTATATCTTCTTTGGTGAGGTATCTGTTAAGATCTTTGGCCCATTTTTTAATTGGGTTGTTTGTTTTCTAATTGTTGAGTTTTAAGAGTTCTTTGTATATTTTGGATAACAGTTCTTTATCAGATGTGTCTTTTGCAAATATTTCCTCCCAGTCTGTGGTTTGTCTTCTATAAAACAACACTTTTAAAATGGATTCATTGTCTAAAAGAAAACCTCACTCTTCCATCCCAGACTTGAGTTTGTAAAAAAATGTCTGGCATGAAATTAAATCAAATATACAATGAGCCTATGAAAACCAACCCCAAATGACAGCAGTTTCCATACTTTCTTTTATCTTTGAATATGTGATTTGCGTTGTACCTAAAATACCATAATTTTAGTTTCTAAACTACTAATAAACCTTCTTTTCTAGAAATTTTTGTTTTGAAAAGGATATAGTCTTAATTCCTAGTAGTTTATGAGTAATATCACTTAAATATCTGAGTACAGTTCATTACTCAAATGGTTTCTTAGTGGCAAGTAACTCCTGGGAAAAGAAGCAGACCTAGGTATAGTGGAACCACCACTTCATCCTCCCCTAGAGGGAAGACAGAGAACTAGTGGGTCTGCATTCTGAGCCCCTTAACTAATGAGACTCTGGTGAAGTGAGAACAGAAAGACTAGACAGGTGACATGTGACCAGGAAGAACCAGGAGCAGTGAAAGGTGGTCTCATTTGGAAGGTAGAAAATGAAAAGGAAAAAAATTCCAATTGACCACCGTGAAAGCTCAAAGGAACATGATTCTCAAAGTAGGACAATTTATGAATGAGAATGAATAATAGGCCCAAGGCAGAGAGGAATGGAAAGGGGTTAAAATGGAAGGGAAAACTATTTAAAAAGAAAGGCAATGATGTTTTCAAAATAAATAAGATTTTGGAGAACTACAAAAAACAGATTTTAAAAAGAGAAATTTCATGGAAAATCTTAAAAAGAGACTGATTAAATGTAGAACATTTAATCATAAATAAATGCAGAGGGGAGGAAATAGGTTTATGGTCCTGATGATAACCAATAATGGAGATGTCTTTTTTCCAATGGAAACTTTCTGTCTTCTGATTTACTGATGGTTTGACTATCACAAATTACTGTCAGTTAGAGATACTGGAAAAATTTTTAGGCTTGAGGTCAAGAAGGATGGGTCATTTTGAATCTTCTGGAATTCAGCAGATTGCCCCTTTTTTCCTAAGAATTTGATGGGTTTGGAATATTTATATCTCTTTGCGTACTTAAATGAGACATGGGAAATTCACATTTTCCATTAGAAGACAGTGAATACCCCATCGTATCTTTAAGGTTTTCCTGGACTTTGCAGAATCTCCTTCCTTTTGCTGCTTTGCCTCTTGAACGTGCCACAAATCTCAGTGCTGTTTGCTCTGTGGCATAATGGCCCCTGTTTTGTTTAGTTAGGAAGACACGGTAACCTTTTAATGGCAAACTGGTCACCAAGTACCTATCCTGTGCTTTTTAAAGACCTCTTTGGACTCCAAAATGAAGGCAGGCAATAGAGCAGAACAGGAGAGGGAAAAAAAAAACAGCTTAAGAATAATTTAGGTTAGATAAATGGAAATTATTTTTCACATAGCGAAACCTATTAAAACACTCAAGTTTGTTATTGGAAGAGTTTGCTGCATCTCCTTCCATGGAGGTATTTAAAATTCGTGTCTCTTGCAAGTGGTTGACCATGTTCTGCTTAGGGCAGGGTGTCCCAGCTGCCACCTCCAAAGCTGTCCCCCTCTGCTGAGACCTGAGCTGGCATATCATCTCCCCTTGCTCCCCTGGTGGGAAATTAACAGTCATTTTACGTTGCAGAAGGTTAGGGACCTGTGCATAAGGTTGCTTCTAAGAATCCATCATTTGGCAAAAGTTCATTGAACAAGGCAATCAAGATGGAACTAATGGGAAGGTAACACAAGTTAATCCTAGAAGTGTACTTCTTTATTCAGGGAAATAAGACCTAATCACATACAAAAAGGAAATGATATTTCTAAACAATGCAGGCTGATTCTTATACAGCAGCCCTTTAAATAGTCAATCAAAAGAAAATTATCTCTGACTAGACGCGATGTGTAACAGACACTGAGTGACCTGCCCATACACCTCTAACCCCGGCTGTCCTGTCATGGCAGCCACCAGCCACATGTGGCTGGTAAGCACATGAAATGTGGCTAGTCCCAACTGAGGTGTGCTGTAAGTATAAAACGCATGCCAAATTTCAAAGACGTACTGCCAAAAAATGTAGAATAATCTCAATAATTTATGTTAATCACATGTTGAAATGACAATATTTTTGGTAATAGATTGAGTTGAATAAAATGTATAATATTGGATATAATAATGAAATATATGACTGAAGTTCATTTTACCTGTTTCTCTTTATCTTTTTAAATGTGGCTACTAGAAAACTTAAAATTACATATGTAGGTTGCATGTGGGGCCCACATTATATTTCTATTGAACAGCACTGCGTAGACGGGAACTATTTCAGGATCTACATGTCTGTATGTGAGGATCTACATGAGTTATGGCGGATGAAATAAGTGGGAATTAACATTCTTTTAATAACTAATAATCAATAACTTTCAGGAGTTGGTATATAAATGCCCCAGCTCCCTCACCTCACAGGTGACATACTTTAAAGGTGTTTTGCACCATCTCCAATATTTCTCCCGCAGTCACCCACCATAATCCCACTCCCTTGCTGGTTATCCTGTTCTTCCCAAAAAAGCCATGTGCCCTCAGATTCCTTGCCTCACACACTGAGACTACTAACTCAGATTCAAGCAGTCAGGGAAGGCTGTAGGGTTAGACGTGGCATTGGAAAGGTAGACAGGAAGGAACATTCACCTGTAATTTGTTCACCAATGAATTTTATCGATAAACAGAGAAAGACATTGTGAAGGCAGAGATGACCACGCCTGTTAGAGGCGCATGAGATGACAAATAATTCTAGGGGAAAGATGAGTGGGAGACTCAGGTAGACAAATATGCAGGCCCCCAAATATAGATGATCTCAATAGTTTTGGAATCTTAGAAGCCCCAGGGAGCAACTTGGTGAAGGTGTTGATTGGTAGAACAATGTAATCGTGACACAGCTTTAGGAGGTGTTATTTTAATAGGAATATGGGGATACTATGAAGGGAAACTCTGAAAGTAAGCAGGAAAGTTCAGCTGGTTAAATTTGTTGTGCGATGATGAAGATCTCAACTCGGAGGTTAGCAAGCAGAAGTTGAAAGGAATACTCATAATTACCATCAGTGTGTATGGTGTTGCCCAGTTTATCAAGCATTTTCAAGTTTTCGATCTCATTTTATCCACCACCAACCCAGTGAGGGAAACAAGTGCAAAGAAGCCTTTGAAGAAAGCTTTTACAGGGCCTGGTGTCTAACTGGAAAGGAAACTATCAGAGATGAGCTCCCAGGTGGAGAGGATAGTGATGTCAGTGTTCCGTCCCTCTATCCATCCACCAAATCATTCAACACATGATTACTAAGCACCTACTGTGTGCCAAACACTACTCTGGGCCTTGGGAATACAGTGGTGAACATATTAGTCAAAGCCACCTGCCCCACTGGAGTCCTCCTAATGAAAACAATGGGGAATAAAGAAGTGGGGTATTGTTTGGGGGCAAAGGTGATTATTTTATTTTTAGATATATTGGATCCAAGGTATAGTTTTCAAATGAAAATTCTTAATGATCTACAGGCATTTGAATTGTCATTCCAGAGAAAGTGCTGAGCTGGAGGTCTATCTGACCTGCAAAGGGGTGGTATTTGAAACTTCTAATCACTACCCTGTCACATCAACGTGTCATGTGTTAGAACATTCAAATAATGAAGTCTGCATGCAGTGTAACGATGATAAACTTTGGGTACTTGAATATATTTTTGCATGTGTGTATGAATATGTATATCTTTTGTGTACAGTTATACTATATACGTGTGTATACACACAAACATGTGCACACACATGTATTTTCTTTTCAAACCATTTAGACAGTTCTGTAGATGTCAGCCGTGGTAGAATGTAAGCCCTGACAGCAAAGGACATGTTGCTCTAACTTCCTCTGTGCAGCCCCAGCTACCTGAAGCGATTTTAATGCTGTTACCTTTTCTAGCAGTGATCACACTTAGTGTTAGGGTTTTGTGTGACTTATTTAACTTTTCCAAATGTGTTCACATAGGTCATGGCATTGTATTCTTAAAAGAACCCCTGGGTTAGTGTTTAACGATGATAGTGAAGAGTTAGCAGTAGAGGTGCTGACATGTTTTCCCCTGCTTTCTGTCTTTGAATATAAATTTATTTCACAGGGATTACTTAGTTCCATGTTATATCCCGTGAATGGCAAATGACCAATGGAAACAATGTGTTTGCGTTTGCACAGAGAATGTAATATTTTGACTGACTCTACATCATCTTCCAGATGGGCTTGTTTGACTGATTTAGCCCATCCGTCCAGCCACACAATTATTCCATTTAAACAGCTGGTCAGATGATCAAAATGGTTAGACATGATATAGCTCAAAGAAATGTCTCCCAAATAGAGTCCCAGATTCCTCCATGACAGATTTTAAATGGTCCCAGATTCCCTCTAGCCATAAATCATTTCAAGGGATTATTTTCCAGTCCCTTCTCCATTACGTACTTCTAAAGAAACTATATCCTCAGATTCTCATTTTTGTTCTCCCTCTTCTCTCTTCTCTCCCTCCCTCCCCCTCCCTCCCTCTCCCTCTCTTTCTCCCTCCCCCCTCTCTTCGCTCTTCTCCCTTCCTTTTGCTTCTCCATCCTAGTTTAAGCCCTATCTTATTGTCTTCAGACCTCCACTCCATCTTCGTTACCCAGGAATCCCTTTACATATTTGACTTGGTTATCATTAGCCAGTACATTCTGTTCCAATTTAATGTGCTGTGTCCCGCACATCCCCGAGTGCACAGAATTGGTAATTGGCAGCCTGGGAAGCTTAACAAAAAGACGACAAGACTTGCCGAGCCTCAATTGTGCTGTCCTTCTGCACACACAAATCCGATTTAGGTCAATGAAAGTTATGTAGATAAAGGCATGGAAAGGGGGCCTTCAGAAAGCAGATTTCCTGGCCCATAGGAGATTCAAAGTATTCTGGAAAGTCTCATGGAAATGCCTCTGAAAAGCATTTGGGATATATGCTTTACAATAAATATACTATAGTTCTCTTTATTTCTCAAAATATTAGTCCTTTCTGTTTATGAGAGAAAAAAAGAAACGGGAATAAAATGTCAAGATCGTAAAAATGACTAAGACCAGCTCAATTGTCATCATTTTGTCCATCATCACATATTTGGGAGAGAGAGAGGAAAGGAGGGGAAAGGAAGGCAGGGACAGCAATCCTTCTAAGGTAGATCAGAAATACTGGCAGTTCCTCTCAGCTCATTCATTCATTCACTCAGAACAATTTGATCAAGGTCAGTGGCCCACTATCACTGACCTTCCACCTCTAACTTCTAGACAGGGTTTGGAGTGACATACAGTCTTAGGTAGAAGGTAGTCTCAGACGGTGATAACTAAGGCAGATCGATGTTCAGTTTCTTTGAGATTCAGTTCATCCCTTGTAAAACAGGGACAATAATACCTATCCTATAGGGTTATTGATGATTAAATGTGATGATGGAAGCAAAGTTTGTTCTTAATCAAACTTTGGTTATTAGTGGAAGTATAAAAGAATGGTAATAAAAATAATACTTCCGAATATTCAACTTCATCATATATAAAATGGTAATTCATAATAATAGGATCTAATTCATAGAGTTATTGTGAGGAATAAATTTGAAGATAGGTATAAATAGCTTAGCATAGCATTTGACATACCGTACACCACACACATATATATATGTATATATATGTATATATGGTAGTCAATATTATTAGTAGTAACAGTAGTAATAGTAGTAGTAATCATCACCTACCAAATACAGATTCGTTTTTCATTATGACCAAAATATCACTTCCTATGTGAAACCCTCCCCTCCATTGTCAACGCTTCCTGCCTCTGCAGAATGAATCACGTGGCGTAGCCAAGGGAGAAGAATGGCTGACATCCACAGGATGAATCCTCCTGCTTAGTCATTGCCCCCCCTGAGGTGGGCATGAATAAAAGATCCATGTACTTTGTGCTCACACGGATCTATTCACATGTCTCTTTCTAAGACCCTCTTGTTTTCAATCTTCCATACTTGCTCTTTCTGGGCTTCTGCCCATCCAGACATTTGCCGTTGCTTTTGAGTGTTTGTGTATCTTCTCTCAGACCATTATTTCATCTTCGCCTCAAATCTTCTTTTCCATTAAATTCTTCCCCTACCTGCCTTATTTTCCAACCCTCCTGTCCTACCACCCTTTGCATCCATTTTCATGGATGCTACATGTCCCACTACAAATTTGCCATGTCCTACCGTTCCTTTGGTATATTAGCTGTTTCTTCATGGAGCAGGTACTTTATTTCCCCACTTGACTCCTTTTGAGCTTCAACCCTGGTTATCAGACTATAGGCAGTAAGGGATGGTGACAGTGAATCCTGAGTACCGCAAGTTCTTTTTTTCTTAAAAAGCACCTCTCTCAGGTGAGGTCTTTGCAGGGGAGTCTGGGTGAGGGGTGACCGCTGTCTTCCAGCAAAGGAAATAGGGCTGCCTCTGCCGAGTGTAAGAACTCAGGCAGTCCAGAAATTCAAAAGTCTTAGGATCCTCCATCCAGATTATAAAATTTCAGTTTTCAAGGTCCCACCGTTTTTCTATCAAAGTCCTGACTTTGGCATAGGAGACCTGTTGATACTATGCCTTTAATTTCCCTTGTAGCTCTTCTAGCCTCGAAATTATGTCCTTGACCCAATTTTCAGCTCTATCAGCCATGAGACTGTAGGAGATGAGAGCTCCTCAAATGTTACCATAGAGACTCCTGGTTTTCATAGCTGCCTTAGATTGATAGTTGTCTAATCCAAGTGTATACTTTTCTGGAAGGTTTCCAAAATGGTTAACAAAAGTCATTCGAGTCAGTAATATTTGTATTTGTCACTTCCCAAAGCCATGCAGATGTTCTTATGGTTCTCCTTCTACTTGCCCTCCCTCCCAGTGTACCACAGGTGAGAATCGGTAATTGCGATGCTTCTGGTTGTCTCCACTCCTGTTACCACCTGCCTAGGCCTGAGTTCCCCCAGAAACAAGAGCAGGGAGGGGTGATTTGCAAGTGACTTCAGAGAGTAGAAATGAGGGGACTGTAGGAAAGATGCATGGAATAAGGGAAAGCCAGTAAAAGGTTACATGGTTGAGTTGGCCACCGCTGTGATCCTTGGTGCTTAATTCCACCTCAAGGTTCTTAGGAACTTTCCAAGATGGGTCTCAGAGATGACAACCTGTGTTATAAAAAGTAGAAGGAATTTCCCACTAAATTTCATCCCTAGTTGGCCTATTTTGAGGTGGTCATGCCTGAATGTTGATCCATTGGCATTGCATTCCTCTGTCTATTAAAGAGGCTAAAGGGTTCCATGAGTGCTCATATTTGAGCCTTTGTACAATCAGTACAGAGGTATTTCTCCCCAAGATTTATTCAAAAGACATCACAGACCCTCACTCAGCACAGATCTTATTTTGGTACAAGTGTCAAAGACACACCACCGGCCTCCTTTGACAAAGGAGGAGCAAGACATACTGTTCTATTTTTGTCATTTAAGGCCTAAGTCTCACTAAGCCACAGTTTTCATTCATGTCTGGACAGTAATGTACCATTGCATCTGCGTCCATTTCCAATGTGTACTATTCTCCCTGGACTGTGTTTTGCCTGTTTCTGATGATGACTTGTTGGATGATGGAGAATAAATTGAGTATGATTCAGGGTTGTCCAAAGTTCAGCTCACGCTATTTCCCTTAACTGGTTCCATGTGATAAAATGAAAGCTTTGTTTTTATGCTCAGCTCTGCCTAACTCACATATGTGTAATGACAGTCCTGAAGAAATGCATGTCTGTGCTTGAAGTATAATCCCCTCTACCTGCATGGAGTGTTCATGGTAGTGTACACAGGTCTGTTTCCCTGGCATGTGCTTCCCCCCAACACCTATTTTTGTTGTTAAGATGCATGAAGAAGAACAAAAATATAGCCCTCACTAATTGATCTAACTTTCCCCCATACAATATAGACATTTATCCCAAAGCACTTAGAATGAAACTAAACCTTAATGCTTTCACATGGCCCATCTCACCTACTTCACAGATGGAGAAATTGAGGCCTGGGAAAAATAATTCTGTACATTAGTGGGAGAATGAATTCACTAACCCCTCTGGGAGCCTTGGTAAGCATTCCTAGAGCTCCATGTGAATTGTCAGGGGTCTGCTTAGCTAATAGGAACAATGGGCATTTGGCATAAGTCACTTTATATCAAAACCAAATGATCATTGTTAAGTATTTGCAAAAGGACCGCATATATTGTCCTTGTGCCTCTTCCTCCCCCACCTTGGTGCTAACATTTGTTGAGCATCTGTTATGTCTAGGTATTAAACTAATTACAAAAATTGTAATGATTTGTATTGATGGGGTGGCTGAGCATCAGGCATGTTAAAAACTTGTCTGTAGTCGTAGAAGTAAAAAGTGGCAGAGCTGGATTTCATGCTCACCCTCTGCTACTGAATCCACTGCCCTTTGTAGTGTGTCGCATGCTGGGGTATAAATGGACTGTCTGGTGTAAGTAGTTCTTCCAGGCATCACTACGGGGTAAGAGGGATTTTGTATTACGCCCAGGGTTCACCATGTATACAGTAGGCACAACCCATTCTGGATTCTCTGCACCCCCTTTTTTCCCATTTTATTCCCATCCCCTCTTTCCTGAAACAATGTCATTCTTCTCCCCCCAAAAGAGAACACCCAAATCAAGCTGTGCCCAGCTAAAGGAACACAAAAGCTGTAGGCAGACATTAGAACCAAAAGACTTGCTAGGACCGGAGAGGGTATTGCATCTGTCCTGAGTGTGGATCTAAAACTGGAGAACCTAGAGGCAGAGGGAGACTGAGAAGGAAGAAACGCTCTGTGTGAAAGTCTGTGGAAGGGGCCAGGTGAGAAGGGTCACATTGGAATCCTTTCGGAAATGCTGACTGTTCCATATGGCACAGTTGAGAATGGATTTCTGGACACAAAATACGCGTTATCACCTTGGTTCAGCCAAGAAGAGGGCTCTCTGAGGCCACATGCATATTAAAGTGTGTAAAATTGCTGTTACTATGGGGAAATAATTTACAGGATCATACAACCCGCTGCCTCCTGTCATCTGCTGGGGCCCTGTGGTTGCCGTGGCTGCGCATGGGGACTCAGCTACCGAGTTAATGTCACCTACTGTGTAAAATTGCACCTCAACAGAAGGAGGAGGCTGATTGGTGTCGGTCAGGGCTACATGTGGTGAAGGCTTAACTAGGAGAAAAGCCATCTGAACCCCCGTGGATCCTGGTGAGGGGGTATCAGAACCAGGCCTGACATGGAGACCTGCTTTGGTGTCATAGCATGGGGTCATCCTGGCTAATACGCATGGGCATTCTGTGAGCAGGTCTGTGCTAAACTTCAGGGCATTTTCTTGGGACTCTGTTAATCTAAGAATGTGAGTATTCAACAGGGGAAGAAAATCTGGGAACCAAGTCTCCATGTCCACAATATGCTGTTCTTTTCACGGGGAACAGTTAGAAAGGCATGGATGTCGAGGGAAGTGAAACAGAAAATAGGACAGAACTTGTGCCTTAGATTTCTTAGGCATCCCTAAATATCTGCAACAAGTCCAGGCAAAGTGACATTGGAGGGGCGGGGGGGGGGGGGGGTGCGGAACTAGTAGCATTGCATGAAAAGATAGATAAACTTGCTGTTAAAAAAAATGTTGAGATTCTCTGCAAGATCCAGTCTACAACAACACAGCTGGGGACCTGAAGCAAATTCTTTATCCACTGGGGTTTCTAGTGTCTTCATCTGCAAAATAGTAAAGTTTGAACGAGATGTACTGCAAGGGATCTGCCTCCCTGACCCCCATCATGACATAATGCAAGCTCCTCCATCGTCACTGTCTCCATATCCCACACACATTGTCCAGCAGGGTGGCTTGCACATAGTAGGAACTCAGAAAAATATTGACTGGAAAGAAGAAAACATCTAGTGGCAGGCAGAGTGCCAATCAATCCTTGGGCATCAAGCAGGAACGCATGTGCCCCAGTGAGCCCGTCTGTGTTAATGCAGCTGTGTTCCTTGGTTCTGCTCTGCAGTTCCTCGAGTTTTCTATCTTGGGAACAGTGACAGTACATTTCAAGGCAAGCAGAAAAGTCTCCCAGTGTCAGCGGCTGGGGGTAAAGTGAGAAGCAAAATCTAAGATTCAGAGATCATTAAGGGCAGCTACTGAGACGTATCGCCTGTACGAGGAGTAAAGTTTTCAGGATCCTTTTAGATTCACAGCCAGATGGACTGGAATCTCTTCATTCTTATCTTGACTTATTGGGCTTATGATTTTATTTATATGTATTTTTTTTTTCTTTCAGTGTGTTTCAGCTTTCATTAATGCACAAGGGGGCCTGGCTAGGGAATTAGTGGAGGAGGTTCCCAGGATGAAGGAGACGGCGCTCTGACTTTGCAATCAAGCCAGACATTAGAGAGTTCATTATTGAAGGGAGTAAGAGAAGAAACCAGTTAAAGAGAAAGTGAGCCAGTGGTCAGCCCCACCATTCATGCCCTGCCTCCTGTAAGTGACGTAAGCCTTCTCAGAAAGGCAAGAATTTTTTTTTTAAATATTTGTTTATCTCCACTATCAGGTGTGCACTGGCTGCCTCCTGCATTTAGACAGCAGAGCAAGGAGGATATACACATATATTTATATTTATTGTATTTTTTTCAAGCACATTCATCTGAAAAGGCTTGGGTTGATTAATATTTTCCGCTGTCCGGTAACCATGGCAATAGGGTCAGCAGATATAATACTTAATTTAATCTTCCAGCTGCCTCAGTGTGCTTCACCGGTGTCCCGAATAATAGAAAGCCTTTGCCTCTCTCGCTCTTCCTCTCTCTCTCTCCCCCCCCCCCCCGTATATTATTATCTTTGCCAGTGGCTCCCTCACATGACCCAAAAGAAATACACTGGGTTTTCCCCCTCATTTCATTCTATATATGCACTTAAAATAAATTCCTGTGTGATTCTCCTTCCCACCCGAACCAGTCCCCCCTTCGACCCCAACCACCCTCTTCCCCCCTCCACCTCCACTCCCCACCGTCCCCCCCCACCCAACACTCCAGCAGCCAATCTCCACGGAATGACAGGAAACGTGGGAAGATCCTGATAGCTTTCATAGCTGCACCGTAAGGTTTATGAAACACACTCCTCGGCCAAATGAACCCATGCCGACTCTCCTGCCCGCCGCAGACCCAGGCGATTGGCTGAGAGCACCTTGCTGGTCCGATTTGCTCTCCAGGTGGGTTAAGTGCATTGCTTTGTCTTCATTTGGCCCAGTTCCCTTGTGTCATATCTCTTTATTTTCTTTCTTTTTCCCTCCTCCTTGCCTCTGATAATTATCTTTTTTTTTTTTTTTTTCAGCTACCATGTTTTTGCACACACTCAATATTTGGTTGGTTCTTAGGAAAAAGGAGAAATTGGTTTTGAAACCTAGGTAGACTTTTATGCAGGAGCAAATAAAGAAAAAGACAGTTTGGGGAGAAGAGAATAGGGGGTTGAGATTCAAGATGGGTATTTTTTGTTTTTCCCGCTTTCGAAAAAGCTGATGTGAATTCTGTGATTTGAGTTCACTTGTTTCTTTCCTCCCCCTCTGTGTATCATTCTGCCACTGTTTTGTTCTGCAGACGTTAAAAGAAAACATTAAGATTGAAATAATACTTTTTTCCCAAAGCTGGGGGGTATTGTTTAAAAGAGAGAGAGGAGTACTGAGAAGGTGATGTTTAAACGAGAGAGAAAAAGAAAGAGAAATGGTTGGAATATGGGTTATTAAAATACTGTAATATTTTCCCCATTTCTGTTTATCTATTAATCAGATTTTTATTCGTTCTGTCATTGACTCAAACAGCAAGCATATTTTCCCATTTATGCACCTACCCCCTCACCTTTTGGTGTTGTTTTGGAGATAAAGAGCAGTTTCCAGAGCAAAAGAGTATTTTTTTAAATGAGGAAATGTACCACAATCCCCTTCATTTCTTTCTCTGAGGAGCATAAACCCCAGTTTATTCCTTCAGGATTTCTTGGTTTCCTTTTTGGAAGATACAAGTCAAAAATATTACCAAAAAATGCCAATTGTGTATCCATTGGCTTTAGTCTGAAATTGGGCCAATTCAGTTGATTACGTTTTCCCAAAATGGAGGAAGCATCTTCCATCTCTCCTTGATATTGTGTTTCATTTAGATATGATGCAGTATCCGCCCTCTTCAGGGACAATTCCCCATCCCCTTTTCCCCATTCTCCCATTGTCTATAATTGACACGGTGGTAATTGAAAGCCACTGGAGTCGGGCTGGGGACGGAGGAGAATGGATGTGCGGCTTTGAATCTCGTGCAGCAGGTGCCCCTGTGAAGCCCCCACCACCAGGAGCACACGTTGCAGACCAGGCCTTTGGCAGACAGGCCTCGTGTGGAGCCATGTGACATTTCTCAGGCGGGTCCTGTATATGTGAACCGTTGTGACTTGAAGCAAAAGGAAGCCCGCAGTTGTCACATTGCCTAACATCCCAGATATCCTCAGAGGCAAAGGGACCTGTAGATTTACCCTGGGTTGCTAATGCTGTTTACCTGATGACATACAGACCCTGGAGTGGGAGGCTTGCAAACAGCTAAGTGGAGATATATAGACAAGTGCCTCTCGCTCATCACCACGGCCACAAATAGCTCCCACGTGCGACTGGGGATACCCACAGCGCTGTTGTGCACGCTGACTCCCATGTTAGGTCTGCATCATCTAGCTCTGGTTAGAACATGCATCGGGAAAGCGGGAAAGGGGAGCAGCAGTTCCAAGTGAATATGACACAGTGGCTTTGACTATCCCAGTCCGTGGAGCCATAGGACACACCAGCGAATGCACCACGCACCACGTCTGCCATCTTATTATGCCAGCGTATCAGGAACGTGCCGAGGGCTTACAAGGAGCCAAGACTATCGGAGTTTACCCCAATTTATAGTCTATTTTAAAAACACCCAGGGAAATGAGAAGGAAAGGAAGCCATGTCATAGCACACAGCCAAAGGTTAGGAAGAACCAAAACATCACCTGGGGACGCTCAGGAATCCTAGTGGCTCAGCAGCCCATCTTCCTCTTGTGGGGATACCAGGTCCTCTTCTCTCGCCCTCAGCACCGATGCCCATCGCTCCTGCTCTAGCAAACACATCGAGTCTTGGACTGGGAGTCCAAGAGATCCACTAATCTCTCTCTGCTTCTGTTTCTGTGTCTCCCGCTGGCACCCATTCTCTCTATAGTCTCCTCCCCCATGGCTTCTACCTTCCTTCTGTGGGGGTCTCAGCTTCTGCACCATCAATCATATAGGTCTAAAATCCATGTTTGCCGTGGTCAAGAGTCTGGGCGGTTAGTCTCCCTGCAGGACAGAGCAGCTTCTTAGGCCACTGCCTCAGTGTCAGTGATTGTCTTAGGATCAGGGCCCATCTCTGACCCTTTTAATTGTGGCCAATTGTTCGGTCCATGAGGTACCGAGGAGTCATGACGACCCCTTCAAAAAGGGAACATGGGCCTGGTGGGTCCCCTGAGTTTCTCAGCCAATACCTTTAATCATTAGATGTCCCAGGCTCTTCAACTTAATGCTGTCTGGCAGGTCTTGTTGGCACTGGACACAAGAAAACCAAGAAAAATAAATGCATTTTCCAGATGCTTTCTTTAATGGCCTTTTTAGAAGTTCCCATTTATATTCAAAATGAACGAATCACACGTTTCTTGATCTATGGCCCTTTTTTACCCTATCAATGACTTTTAATGCTCTATCTTCAGCCACTTTTCAGTGGTTTTACTTCCTGGTGGAAAGAAACAGAAAAGAGAGATAACCTGCTGCTGAGGGAGGCAGTTTATCAAGGTAAACAAATGGCTCTTTGCTTTTAGTATGTGTTTTTTTTAAAGTCCTATATAACAGCAATAAGCCCTTTTCTCCATAGAGTCTGTCCTCTCAGGGCCTTGTCATCTGAAGGCAGAGACGTTGGGTGTAGTCTGTCACATCAGGCCTGCCTTCCCCACGTGGGCACAGACCAACTCTCTGAACCTCCATCTTCCTCCCACAGCAGCTTTGCTTTCAGGTTTCTTTAATTTTTGTAATTAATTTTGAGCTCTTTGAGACATTTTCCATTTTGTTCACAGTTTGAGTTCTGCTCTGAGGTGTTCTCAATAAAATGTCTTGGTGTCTTTAGCAGAATTCTTTCAGGGTCATAGATCCTTTGGAAGAAACTCATATTCCTGTTTAATTTAGATGCCTGATCTGATTGTCCGTTTCAATCCAGTGATGGCTTTGATTATCAGCAGTGACCTATAAATCATAAGTGCTCGCAACACTGTTCCGAGAGGGAGGGGTGAGACTACTGTTTTCATGTTCTGGAATTAAGGAGCTTGTATGTGATACAATTTCTTTTTGTGAGTTGCTGGGATAGCTTTTCTTCTAGAATGGTTGGCTTATTTCATGCTGAAGATAGGTCCATGCCAGAGTCCCAAAATATAGTTGTGTGCAGGGGTGTATGTGTAAGGAGAAACAAAACATTGAGAAGTTTTAATGCGGATTTTTGTGACCGTGGCATATTCTTTCCATTTCCATATTTTCTTCTTTTTAATTGCTGAGATCTTCTCTTATGATGTCTATAGTCTTCACTTGTCAGGTTCCCATCTGGATTGTCATAGCGATGCTTCGAGTGGTTTCCGCGTAAAGCTGTGACTCTCGTGTTTGCGCATCAGCTGGATATTTGTATCATAACATGAGGAACTTAGAAGGCAATTCAGCTGTTTTCCCAAACGTGTAACTTGGAACGATCCGGTATTCCACAGTGTGAAAAACACAGATGTCCTCCTCCACTTCAGAGAGTGCCTGTCAGTCAATTGCCACCTGTTCAGAAACAGAATCGCCGAATGCAAAGTGGCAGCTTGTCACCACCTTCCCAAACCCGAGTGTACTAATTAACTCATGCCCCCTCATGCAAACTCATTTGTAACCTGCACAAAGAAGCCTCTCTCTAGCCTGGCAGCACTCAGGGGACTCACCCGTGGGTGGATGAGCCTGCAGCTCTAGTTGTCTTTCTTGGCTGCGACCCAGGAAAGGAGGCCATGGGCACGAGGGACTGGGAAGGTGCCATCCAATTCTGTTTAGCCACATGGTGTTTGCAGTCTCAATATCCTGCTTCCTAGGACGCCAAATGGAATGCTTATTTAAATAAACTAGTTCTGTAATTTCGTCCATGACTACAACCCCAACTGCAGGTCTCATAAGCACATAGCTCACACATTTTGGGTTGTTGGGATACTGTTAGGCATAAAAGTGGTACCTGCTCCTTACTTCTTGCCTCCACCCTGTAGTGGAATCTTCTAGCACCATCTAGCTCCACCCCCACTTCAGAACAGAAGCATTCATTCCCCCGGCTGTTGGAAATGTTGGAAGTTGACAGCTCTCGACAGTGTCCTCTCTCTAGTAGCCCCAGATTAATAAACCCCCTTCAGCAGCAGCAGCTTGCATCCCAGCTCTTGAGCATCTCTTTGGATGAGGCCTTGGTTTTTGTCTCCATCGCAGTGTAATTTCTTCCTCAACCCAGTCCTGCTTCCTTTACCCCACCACAGGCAGTATTGGTCCCAAGCACACTCTTCAATAAACTTTGTGCATTAAAATATCCCTCCCAGAGTCTCCATACTTAAGACCTATTCCCATTAAGACCTTCAGCGTGGTGCCCTAGAGGCACCTCCAGGCATTCCCTGGACATCTGGGAAACATGGTCCGATGTACTTGGCCCCCTGCTTACCACCAAGCAGTTATTCCTTGAGCTGACTTGTGTGTCTACCCCAATTGCCAAGTTTCATGAAAATGTTCATCCTTTACAAAGGTAGTGTCTCCATTCTTCTTCTGTAAAGAAATCCCTTCTTCATCTGTTCCATGGTAGAGGTTACAGGACTTTTGGAAAATGATTATTTTCGCATTTTTTATTGAGGTGTACATACATATAGTAAAAAGTGCAGGTCTTGAGTGTAGAGCTTACATGTTGATTTTTACACACACACACACACACACACACACACACACACACACACACATATAAAATCCATAGTCATGTAACCAAACCCATAATACATGTCAGGCTCATCCAGCATCCCAGGACGCCCCCTCATGTCCCCTCTTTCCCCCCAGCCAGTGTTCCTCCACCAAAAGCCAATATTGTTCCAACCTATTCCCACATTAATTAATTTGAAAATGCCATTTTGTGCATTTTGAGTTTCTGCCTTCAGTGATGGTCTTCGCAACATGGTGAGTGCTGGTGGAGGAGTCACCATTTCTGTTATGCTTTTAAAAGGCATGAAAAAACATTTCGGAAGCAGCACACACAATGGAAAAACCCGCAACACAACATTGTAGGAAGCACTTAAAAGTATAAGCAATGACATTGTTAATATTGTACACATGTATAGCTGCGTTTATATTATGGTTTGCAGAGAAATGGTTACAAAATGCTGCACAACCAAGATGTCAAATTATTTGTAACTTAGTCAGCAGGATGGTTAGGTTGGAGTTGGAGGAGTCATTAGGCTGGGATTTTGAAGTTAAATTAAGATAAGCAATTTAGGTTGTGGATATAGTGCCATTTTTTTTGTTTGTTTTATTAAGGAGTCACACATTTTCTATGATATCACCTTGTAATCCTTATAACCCTTTTTTCCCCAGTGCTGTTGACGTTCCCTCCCCTTTTCTAACCAGTCCTTTGGGGTGCTTCAACAGTCAGTCTCATTCCTTTCCATGCGTTTCAAGTTGCATTTATCGAAGTCCAGAATTGAGGATTTCTTTCTCCAGGGGGAAGAGGACATAATAATAATAATAATATGTGGTTGTGGCCAATTTGTCAGATGGGCCTCCGGTGGCTGAGGACTGGGAGAGGCTGGAAGCAGATTTGTGTTTTGCTCCTCACCTGCGTGCTGGTCAGTTGGAGATGGTGGTACAGTCTCCAAGCTTCCCCCACCCCACCCCCCAATCAGTCAGGCCCCAGCCAGAAAAGGGAGCCTATGCACTGTATACAGGGAAGTTAATGTGGGAGTCTAGTTTCACAGGTGCTGGAAGGGCATGGGGAGGCAATCCAGAGGTTAGCAACAGCAGGAAGCTAGAGGAACAAAGGGAAGTGGTTGGTGGTACAGAGCCCAGGAACCAGGGCTGTCTGGAGAAAGTTAGAATCACAAGAGGACCGTCTGGCAGAAGCTAGAGTATGGAGGAGAAATAGCACCTTCCCATGGGGCCACCCAGAACAGAGGCAGTAAGAGAGGGGGAGGGGATGGGGGAGGAACACCTGGCTTCTCCCTTCCCCATCCTGCAGACTCGTGCCAGTGCCTCCCATTGGCTGATGCCAACCAGAAGCCACTTGGCAAGGGAGCCCTTGGGAAATAGAGTTTGCACAGAGTGGCCCTCTGGAATTTGGAGGAGAAGGGAAGAGGGGAGGATTTGGGTTGGATAGAAAAGATGCCGATGACCAACTGACCCCCTTTCCCCATCCCTTTTTAACTGATACAGAGAAAATCTTCCTACCACTTTGGTGTAGCTCTAATTTTTTTAAAAGATGTGCTTCTAAGGGAAGCGAAAGGCGAAACATTTAGTGCGTCTTTGTTTTTAGGGCCCGGGGACTTCCAGCCGGAGGCTGTGCTGAGGGGCTCTGTCTCTTGCTGTTTGCAAGCTTATGGAAGCAGCGCCTGACTTTAGGATTTACAGGCGATCTCAGTTTCATAAATCAGCGCTGTGCGCTCCATGTGTGAGAGTCTGCAAATTCTAAACTAATATGTCGCTCTCGTTCTGTCTCGCATCCTATTTATGCTAAGGCTCCATAAATCGTGCTCTACGTGTCCGCAGCACGACCGTGATGAAACGTGATGTAACCAACAATAAGAAAGAATGCAAATTAAAACGCAAGAAAACAAAATGAAATAAAAATGCATGTGACCCGCGATGTAACGCCGCTTCTTGCAGAAATGTGCATTGATTAGGGAAAGGAAATCAAGTATTCAGTCTGCATTTAGCCATTTGGCTGCTAAGCCCTCAGCCTGTCCTTGCCATGTCAAATGTGCCCCTTGCAAAGGCCGCAAGGGCTGATGCTGGATCAGAGGTGATGATGGTAAGCTGTGGGGCCTTCACGTCTTTTCAGGGGCACAATTTCCAGAGGGCTCTTAGGAGCCCGCGCATTGAGATGGGATTGCAAGGGCAAAACTGCTATTTTCAGAAACCAAATTCCCCCCAACAGGTGAAGACAGAAGTGGGACACAAAGAAGCACTCCACAGGCTTGAATCAGGCATGTGGCTTTTTCCTACCTAGCTTAGCTGACCAAAAAACGGGTGGATTTTAGCAGCTGCATTTTAACCAAAGCATTTTTGTCATACGGATTTTAGTGCGTTTTATGCACACAGATTTCTTCCCTTGTATCAAACTCCGAGGAGGCATGAATGTGCCAGAGCTAAAGAACAAGCCTGCTAAGTGGTTCCCTTGGCTGGTAGAGGGCAGTGATTTCAAAGGGAAGACAGCCGGATACAGAGCATCTTCCTTTTCTTTAGGGGTGTTTGCTTTAAAAGTTTGTTTATTACATTTGAAAACTGACTGAAATATCAGGTTAGGCATTAGATCAAGGAATAAAAGGTAATATTTTAACATGCTAAAGGAATTCTGCCAGCCAGTCATAAGTATCAATCCATCACAATTATTAGAAACAATGTACTCTGCAGTAGTAAAGAGATACAGCCAATATGCAGACACACACTAAATAAATTCCCTCTTAGACTGGCTGTTTCCTCCTCTACCCAGGCAAATGCAGCAACTGTTTATACAAAAGAGAAATGTTGGATGGAGTGCAACACCACATAGTTTTTTGTTTGTTTGTTTGTTTCCTGGTTTCAGTCATCCCTATAAGTCTCTAAGTAGAGCTTCTATCAGCACCCAGTTTCTCTCTTAAAAACACAGATTGGCCCTGGATTTGGGAGTTTAATATACACAGATTTGGATTATAACACCATGATTACATGTAAGCATCAACAAAAACAGCCACTGGGGAGGAAGAAACAAGGGGTGAGTGGAAGAGGCAAATTGATTCCACCCAGAAAACAGACCTCACCTTAGATTTGCGCACATATGGATTCCCACTTTTGTTTCTATATGGCTCTCCTTTCTTTTCCAACCATATCTTCATTAGCAGAGAGAACGCTGGAGGCAGCCCCTCTTTCCTGTAGCCGTTTGCTTTACGTAAACCAGCTAGCAAACCGCTCCGTTCGTATTGATGTAGACATTACCACAAATCGCCACTTAGGGACCTCAACGAATTGACTAACTGGTTTCAGATCCAATACACATAACTTGATCAGACACAAAGTTTAAGTACACTTGCAGGCATGCCAACTGCACCTACCGGGAAGTGACTCTTCGGCTGCCAGCTTCAAGAGGCCCAAAGGGAAACTGGGAGGAAGGCGTGCAGACCTAGGGGTGATACGGCACGTCTGAAGGTTTCAAGGACAGCCCAGGGTGGAAAGAAAGCAGGCATCCTGGGCAGGAAGCAAGGTAATTTCAAAAGTCACACGGATACTGCAGTCCAGGGTGCACTTAATACAACTTTCATTAATTTAGCTTTATATCCTCCATTCTAGAAGCTCTGAGGTCTGGGACACCAAGTGTCAGATGACACGGGAGATGACTGAACTCAGATCAGAGAATTCTCAGCTGGTCAGGGGTCAGCTGTGTGTGCATCTGCCCATCAAATTGCCAGGCATCTAGGAACAATGGCTTTTGAGTTCATTGTTTTCTCAGTAGCCAGGAAATTACCTGATAGGGCTGGCAAAGGCCTTGGGAAGAGTGACCAGCAGTGACCCTGAGAGGTCAGGCACTGGTATCGGTGTGGCTGGGTCTGCGGACCACGGAGCCAGTTTTTCCGGATCGCAGGGCGTTAGCCCACCCTGATTCGGTACTGACCACACCGGAAGTGGTCACTCGTTTCTGACCCAATCTGAGCACTAATTCTGTTAGCTGCTTCTCACTCCTTTGGAGTAGAAGTTTTTGTTTTCCTCCAGCCACCTGGGAAATGAGAATGTGCTTTTCTGTGACATGAAGCTCTCCCTCAGAAAATTAAGTGACAGGACTTAGAAGGCTGACTGTGTAAGGGATTTGTTAGGCATGCAGCCATGAAAGTTTTTGGAAAAAAAATAAATGAGAAAAATCTGTCAGTTCAACTGATGTGTACAAATCTGTGTTTATATATGTGTGTGTATTGGAGTGGGGAGTATACTGATAAGGGTGAACCCAATAGCATCCTGGCGAGAAAGCAACATGTAGTCTGTTAGGAGCAGACCAGGCTAACAGCTGCAAAACAATAGGGGACTCGAGAAAGATGGACAGTTAGAATAGAGATGAGAGGAGTGATCAGTTGCAAGGAGAGAGGTAGTAGTTATGGGTAGACTTCAAGAAGGATTGATTATATTAGAGGGGGAAGCCCTTAAATTTTGAAAGAAAAATCCTGGTTTAAACATAGACAAAATATTTGTCATCATATATTTATTTTATTAAGTATGTATTTAATAATATTTTATTTATTTTATTATTTGTGTGTTGAATGTGTACGGATTGACCACCTACTAGGTATATGGTCAAAGCTTTGTGGATATAGTGAGAAATAACACAGACATGGCTGTACACCAAGCAGAATTTGTCGTCTCACAACAGTTGTTTAGGAGCCGATTATTTGAAGCCTTAAGGCACTGGCAGTGAAAGCTTAACCCTTATAAATTGAAATAGTTTCACATTAAAGGTGATTTTAAAAATGATATAATGATAATAATAATAATAACAAACAATAGTGAAACATGTTGAGCACCTATATGGACTCAGGACTTGTCCCCAGTTGAAAACCACTAAGGTAGACCAAGGATGTTTCATTCTAGTCCGTATGACTATATACAAGCATCAGACAGACAGACAGACAGACAGACAGACAGACAGACAGATAATATTATGTATACTTAACCAGTCAGTGGGGATCAATGCTACCCTTATAATAGCACACACAATGAAAAATGACTGATACTATTCTGATATGAAATGGTAAGAATGCTAAATATTTCTGAATGCTTTGGCACCAGTCACTCGCTTATAGTTTGAAATCTTTTGAGGCATGTTCAAAATCACTTAATCATACCATTTTATTTTAGTGTCTGCGTCAAAGCCCGTTGGCGCTCACCACCCACTCATGTGCTCGCTTACATTTCTCAGACACATGAGTCAGAGCCAGATGCCTAGGTCTAGTTGATGGATTGGGTGAGAGAAAGTGGCATGCATCACTTCTGGGCTGAAACAGATAAAAGCCAGGTACCTTGTCCAGCCAGGTACCGCTTTCCCTGGCACAGTCGTATTCGAGGTCAGATTATAGACTTAGCTTCAAAATGAAGGAGGACTCCCTGGACCCAATCAGATTTTGCATAGATACAAGGTATCAAGCCACTAAGGCTTCCAGGGGTTTATTTGTTACCACAGCAGAGCTTAGCTTTACCCTGACTTATAGAAATCCCATTAGTATAAAAGGCAGGATAAGTAGGGATGTTTTAAGGAGGTTTTGCCAAATGTATGTCCACTTGATAGGAATAATGTCAACCACACGTAAAAACTATATCTAACAGAGACGTAATATAAATGTTAATTACAGTGAGAAATCTGGCATCATAGTATATATTCATTCAAAGAAACATCATTTAGCTGTCACCTCTGTACTTTCCTGGTTTCAGTGGAATTGGTATTCATTCATTCATTCATTCATTCATTCAATTTTAACATGAGACGATTCTGTTAAACCGAGTTTGGGTCAATGAAAGGTGGAATTATGTAACATACTAATTCCCTCGATATTTCATGTCCACCTTGAAACTAATTTCCACATATCTTGAGATAAAATTTTCACTAGTATAAACAATAAGGAAATCACCTATGGTTTTTTTCCTATATACTTAAAAAGTTTTACAATGGTCAAAACTTTATAACTCTGTGATACTAAAAAAATGAGAAACTTCCTGTCTTTGAAAAATATATTTTTGGAAGTACTGGAGTGAATGTGATGATTCTGGAACTGGATATCTCTCGAATGCGTCTTTTGAAGCAAAAATTAAAGTAAGACCAGGTATTATATTATATTATACCTGGTTTTTTATTATATAAGACCTGGTCTTATATTAAAACAAGACCAGGTCTTATATTAATTTTTAATTATAATTAAATAAGACTGGGTCTTATATTATATGAGACCCGGTCTTATTTTAATATAATTTTTGTTCCAAAAAACGCATTAGAGCTGGTGTTATTTCTCTATTCTGAGCTACAGCGACATTTTTGATAAAATCATTAGCATGTCAGCTGATAGTATTTCCGTTAAGTTAACTTTAAGGAGCAAAATGTAAAGGCTTTAAGAGTTTCCATAAATACTTGAATAACTGCAATGAACTTCTGTGAAAATTAATTATACAACAAAACTTGTAACAATTATATAAACGGTGCATCTCATGATATGATGGTTTTCATATTTACATAGCAGAATAGACACTGTTATCATGTTGTGATTTTATTGAAGTGCAGTTCAGGCAAACTTCGACATCGTAGAAAATAATCTGATCCCTGCTCTTAAAAGAATGCTAGTAATATTGCAATTACTATGAGCTTTGTTTTAGTCAGTTTGAAAAAAATCTGAAAATATTTTTTTATGCATTCTGGATCAGAATATTGGTCCTTTTTATAAAGTGTTTTTCACCATAATTCTATTTTTAAGAAACCAAGGGGAAATTACATTGAAACCAGAAATTATTTGTGAATATTCTCCCTTAGAACTGAATTTAGAAGAAAGATTTCTAAGATAATGCTGTTTAAAGGAAGTTGTAGAAGAAAATTGCTAGCAGTGGTGTTTGTTGCAATTTAGATCCAATGCATCAGGCAACAAGGACATGTGATGTTAATTGTTGAATTATTCCAGAGCTTTGAAGGCAAATCTCAGTGCTTTTATAAATTATGCTGGATTCAGTTGGAAAAAAGCCCTAAATGGGATGATCTGGAGAAGATATGGAATCATTTCTACGTTGCTCATCTCACTTTGTCATAAAATGATCTTTTTAATGAACTTTCAGTTCTTAAATCATATCTTAATGAGAACTTGCTAGCTGGATGGGATAGAAATAAAGATCAAATATACTTGAATGTGCATATAGATTTTCATCAGGAATACATTAAAATCCCAAACATAAGGAAAGTACAGAACTTTCTTCTCTCACTGCCAGATTCAAATGCTGTGATCAAGAGGCCATTTTCCTTAATTAATATATTTTAGGTATCACAGAAAGTTTTGACGGAATTCAAATGGTGAAATCTTTCTGGATAATCCCAACGAATTACTCAGAACCTTGAGCAAATGTGGAGGTCTAAATAACTATTGAAAATAATGATAATAATATTTAGAGTTTGCTACCGTGTTTCCCCCAAAATATGACCTAGTAGGACCATCAGCTCTAATGCGTCTTTTGGAGCAAAAATTAATGTAAGACCAGGTATTATATTATATTATACTTGGTCTTATATTATATTATATAAGACCCGGTCTTATTTTAATATAAGACCGGGTCTTATATTAATTTTTGCTCCAAAAGACGCATTAGAGCTAATGGTCCGGCTAGGTCTTATTTTCGGGGAAACATGGTATGTACTGGATACTGTGCTTAACTCTTTAATGTATAATTTTATTTAATCATTACATCAATCTTACAAGATAGGAAGTATTACCTTCATTTTACAGATGAGGAAACGGATGTCAAGTAAATTGGCTGGGGCCATCAGCCAGTAGGTGATTAAACTGGCATTGGATTCTTGAACAGATGCTCTTAATCACCACTCTGTCTTGAACCCAAACCACTGGGCGTACAATTGGATACCAACTTCAGTAGTGGATGGGGTGATGGAAATAAAAACAAAAATAATGTCTAGACTGAGCGACAACTTTCCTGGGGTATGTATGTCCTGGCATACAGCTTTATTCTCTGGTATCCCATGCTTCCCTAAATCACTGCCATTTAGTCTCTCATCCCCAAGGAGGCTAGCCTAAGCTTTTATCACATGATGCTGGAAGGAGTCCCAGCATGCAACAAGAGAAGACAAACTCTAATGCAAGAGCACTTTTCAAACTTCTGTGGGCATCACATTTACTAAAGTCCCCTTGGCCAAAGAAAGTCACATGGCCAATCCCAGAGTTCATGTGGTAGGGACTATCCAATCACGTGGATAAAGCGAAGTGTGATTCGTTGAGCCAGTGCTATAACAGACTTCATTAAAGTCGTCCTGGAATTGGTTCGGAGACATGTGAGTGACTCTGCCCTGCCACGCCACACCCAAACTGCCTGCCATCGACTGAACTCTTCTATTTGATATTCAAGGCTCTCATCAATGTGGCTTTCTTCCAAAATTATCTTTTTATAAATCTTCTCAAGAATCCTCTACTCCAGCCACTGTTCCTATTCACTGCCCCTTCCCATTTCCTCAAGGTCACAGCCTTGCTGTTTCTAAATAGCAAGCCATTTCAGCTTACGAAACACTATTCTTCTACCGAACTTCAATCTCTAGTCCCATTTGCCATCATTTCATTTCTGCTATTGCTATCATCTGATGAGCCGTATTTTTTTCCAAGTGTGCTTTATGTTCTAACACATATATACCTAAGATATAAATACTCAGTAACCTGAATTGAATGGGGCTTAAGGTAAAAGGAATTTGCCTCATTGCTTCGGAATTCCCTGCAAAGGTCAAAGAGGTCTTGTTCTGGGTTCTGGGTAAAGCTTGAGATTGTGAAGTGTGCAGAGCAGAGCACAGTATTCTGAAGGATGTATTCTTTGCAACATTTGCAGACATAAACAAATTTCTTTACTGAAGAGAAAAAAATAGAGAAGTGAAGCCTTAGATTCAGCAGGAAGTGAGGAAAGTTCTGACCTAGAATGAAAACTGCATGACAGAACCCACAAGGTCAACGAGCACTGTTGAATTAACTTGGTATTTGGAATACTTGCTGGTCTATCTTAATGTCAGGGGCTCCCTGGAATTCTGGAATTCATAGGCCTTTTCTGGCAGGCAGGATTCCCCAGTGCAGAACCAGTGTGGTGAAGTGTTATCCAGTGACAGTCCGGGACCTCATTAAAGCTTTGGGATAATGAGATGGCCTTCGTTCAACAAATGTTTATGGCTCAACTACTAGGTATGTGCCAGGTGCCATATTAGGTACTGGGGGCATAATGATGTGACAAAAGAGGGGCAGTCCCTGCTCTCCAGGAGCTCACAGTCCTGGAGAAGTGAATAGACCTTTAGAGAACTTTATAGTAATTTCTAGCACTGAGCACTGTGAGAGCAAGTGGGAAGCAGCTTACCCCAGACTTGGCAGGTCTGAGAAGGCTGCCCGAGGATGGAGCATCTAAGCAGGGAGCTGAAGTGAGCTCGAGTCAGCCTGAGGGGTGTGTTTGTGTGAGTGCGCTCGTGCCCATGTGCCCACGAGTCTGCAGTGCCGGTGCTTGGGTGACAGCGCGGCAGTGCCCAGGGACATCCCAGCAGGCAGAGGGAGCAGTTTGTGTGGAAGTAAGAGCTGATAGAAAGCATGTTGCTTTTGCGACACTGAAACACATCTAGTGCAGTTAGAGTTCTAAGGAAGGAATTAGAGTGACCGGGAAGCCTGGATGCTCCAGGCCTTGTCAGGCATGGCAGGGGCAGAAGAACAACAAAAGCCTAAACAGAATCACAAAATGGGAGGACGTTTTCACCAGAAAAAAATTTTTGTCTTAAAAAAAAAATTTTAAATGCTAAAGTTTTTTCCACTTTCAAATTTGTCTCCAAAGAGACTTGAAACCTGGATTGTACCTCACAATTGAGCATTCTTCATTTAAAACTAGCCAGGAATGGGGGACGGGGAGAGGTTGCACAGAGAAACATAGGCCAGTCGTTCCCCGCCTACGAACTGGGGTGTGAATATTACGGAACAAAAGGAGCCAGTATCTTGGGCCCTATATCTCCACTCAGCTCCACTCCCTAGATCATCCTTTGGTCCCATCTGCAGTGACATTGTGCAAGCAATTTGTCATTTCCACTTACTCATTTTTCAACCCTCTTTTTGACTTTGCTATGACTTGATCTATTTTCAGTCTTTCTCCTGTTTTTGTTAATTTTCCAAATACGTGCAACTAGCCATTAGTTCTTTCTTTACCCTTTGGAGGACAAAATTGGCAGGATCCTTTTGTAGCTGTGTCTCTGAGAATACTTCAAACCTTATAAAAAATCCATTAAAAATATTTTTTTTTCCTTATGGGAAATGCTGTCTGATTTTAAAGGCCTGTATGCAGCTGTATCTTCCCAGTTATCCAAGTGGAAGGTTCCTATTCCTTTCCATGTTTTAACACTGCACATTTTTATAAAATAAAAATAAAAATAAAAATAAAGTGCCAAAGCAATGCATGAAATGTTCCTATGTCACTAGAGGAACATAAAAGAAAGACATTGTATTTCCAGAGAGGCCTTTTTTCACTGAAGGTATTCTTCTGGCAGAACAAACAGATGCTAAAACAAGAAAAATTGGAAGTTGATTGCTTCAAAGGAGACAGTGCTTTTGGAAATATGGTCCTTTACAGTGTAGCTTTTGGGACACCGTTTTGGCTGTCCCCTCTGATGCCATGTCTCTCGTCCGGGCAGTTTGGCCCCGAGCTGACCATTCCCCTTCACTCACCCGTGCCACACAAAAGAGTGAGCTCATCCCAGTGTCACCTGATACTTCAGTGGCCCATCTGGTCACCGCTGGGGATTTAAAATTAGGCTGTGTCAAGGGAATGCCCAGGGCTAAAGTCTCCAAACCTGTTCTGCATGAGTTTGGGGCTTAATGCATAGTGATTGGAGGGTTTTAGGCTGGTATCTGAGTTGTTAAAACAGTACATACCGGCAGTCAGAACTTTAGACTCTTTGGGAATGAGATGGAAGACACCACACAGCTGTGTCCCAGGAGGCCGGCCTCTCCAGACCCCGGAATGAGAGAACACTCGTTGGAAAAAGCGGTTTCTCAGACACTTCACTTCCAAAGCCTCATCTTCTCACCCAGGGCTGGGAGAGGCTGGCTGCCTAGGGAAACACGGGCTATTTGTTCCCCCATCAGGGCAAATACTGTGACACCTTTCTTACCTGCAGGCCCTGGGCTCAGGCACAGAAAAGGAGCTCCCTCCCCACCCCTATTCTTCCTCCTGGCGAACTTGACATTCTTGCAATCCAGTCCTGCACAGTCTAGTGGGGGATTTCAGACTGTTTTCTTATTACTAAATGGAGAGGTATTAACAACACAATGCAGAAATTAAAAAAAAAAAAAAGAATGAAAAGAAAGGCTGAGGGTGAGGAGTTGGGGGAGAAAGGAAAAGACAGCCGCCTGCTCTTTTCTTCTTGGTATTATTATTTGTGACAAAGCCCGGGTCCATTTTTCTTCATAATTTGCAGGACTCCTAATGGGAACAGCACCTCCCAATTACCATGGCTGCCAAAGGCTAATTTGGTTACCCTCCAGATCCACAATAGCGAAACTGTGTCGAGTCTTTGTGGATATTTGCATACTATACATACCAGGAATGTAAAACAGCTGCCTGGCCCCTCTCCCACTATCATGGCAATTATGGGTCATTAGCTCCCCCCCCCCCCCCCCCGCCCCTTTTCTTGTTCTGGTCTTCCAGAGTCTGGTAGGCAGTGGTTGGCAGCTGACGGGTTTGCAGAGACAAGAAATGAGAGCGCGAGCTGCGTGGCCTATTTGTTAGGAGTCGGAGGCGGACGGACTGCCACTTGAATTGTGCTAACACAGCCTGTGCTTTTACCCATGATTACCTCCTCTTTTCTTCCATCCCTTCCAGTCCCCACCCGGACTCCCCCCTCTCGTTTGGGAAGCCTCTCCGAGGGTCATTGCTGGCCCCGCACGTGTCTGTGTGTACGCATTTGTCCAGGCAGCCGGGCCTGAACCTCAGGAGCAGGCGTGTGCCGCCACTTGGCATTGGGGACGCGCTCCTCCGGACACGCGCTCCTCCGGACACGCGCTCCACGCTCCACTCAGACACGCTCCGCTCCGAGCTATCAGGCCTCCGACGTGCCTGGCCAGCCGGGAGCACCCGGGCCGAGCCGCATCAGCAGGAGGAGATGCTTCACTTTTAAGTTTTCTTCTTGAATCTGAGCCCCACGGAGGAGGGCAAAGGGGGACAGGCGCAGAATAAGAAAGGGGCTTAAAACCATGACGCGCTCCCTCCTTTGGCACAATGTGTTGTGTCTTGCGGTAGTTAATGGGAAGTTATAGTTTTGAATATAATTTTTCCCCTTCAAGCTGCTAATTTTATTGACAATATGGATAGATTGAAAGACCCAAAGCTTTTGTGTTGTTTTGTTAAAGCAAATAAGTGAGGCACAAATGTAAATTACATCTCCAGGTTCACATTAGAGGTTTGCAAATAATACTGAGCTAATGGTTATTGCAAAGGAAAATAGCACTGGGATCAATATTCTATACAGTGGAAGGCGATACCTCTCTCTCTTTTAATCACCTCATTGCAGAAATGGCATTGAAATTTGAAATCTCATTTTCTCCATTTGTACAAATTGAACATAAATCACTATGAGTGAGGGGAGGTGGCAGGCAGCTTCACTCTTTACGGGATTGCATTACTAATTAGTGTTGGGCTAAAGCAGTGCACAGCCTGGGAGAGGCTTTGCTGGACCTCTGGCCAAATGCAGGATGCTCTGGGAAGCCTGGACAGTGCGGGGGAGGGGCCCCTCCTGCCTGGTGGGGAGTGGGCGAGGCTGTGGTCAGCCCTGCAAAAGAAATGAAACAAAGGGCAAAAGGCATATCAGACCCTTGCTGGCTTGTATCATTTTCTGTGCTTGGATGGCAGCTCCCCACCAATCCCCTTAGATGTCACTGGGGTCAGAATGTAGAGGACATCGTGTTCCCAATAAGAAGGAAGGGAGATGTCAGCTTCCAAGCCTTGCTTTGTCTATGTCTGTAGGAATAGGGTTGGGTCAGCAGAGGGTGGAAAACTGCTCGCATGGGCACCGCTGTGTTACCTCCCCAAGCCTGCTGCCAACACCGGTCACCACTTCCCTCCCTCCCTCTGTCCTTCCCTTCCTTCTTTCCCGGACTTGATCTACTTGTACTGAGGGGCTGTAACAGCTCTAAACTGGCTGACAGATGTTATCCGCCAAGGATCTTTAGAGATGTCCAAGGGCCTCTGCTATTGTACCCACTTCACCTACATTTTTCTCAATGTTCCTTACAGTGCACTCGACTTGCTGGCTATGGGGTTATCATGGGGAAAGAGTCCCAGACTTCTTTCTACCTCCCTGGGCTGAAGTAGCTCATGGCCTCGAATCTCTGCACTGGGTAGATACTGGGGTAGAAGGCCTTATGTTAAAGGTGACAGGAGGTTGCTGAGTTGGTATCTGAAATACGGTAATGGGGAGAAGAGGACAGTGAAGCAAGGTGTCCACCCAGCTTCTGAAACTGTTGGATTCAGGACTCTGTTCTTGGAGATTTGAGAAGATACAACGATGTCGGGAAGAGTTGTGCAGACAGGGCCCTTGATTCGTCTTTGCAGCTGGCCACTCACCCTCTACACTTGGAGTAAATAACATTCTGCTGGGTGATTAATGGAGGACATTTAGTTCATTAAACTTGATACCCGGAGGGCAGGATGGACTGGTAAAATATTTATATATTTACATGCAGGGCTGCTCTCGTAAGGGCCAGTGTGTGCAGATTAGCCCAAAGTGGGAGGAGCTAGTGTCCATGGGGCAGGGCCTCAGCAGTGGCCACTGACACCAGCGTCCCCTGATGCAGCCAACAGGTCAGCATTAGAATGAAGACAGGGACCTTTTCATTCCGCACCAGAGAGGCCATTAAGGAGGCCACAGTGGCTCCCGCCATGGCCACGCAGGACGACCAGCTAGTGTACCAGCCAGCCAGGCACCTGCAACATTCCAGGCACACTTCTGCTCTCTTCCACAAGCCACTCCTTCGTGCCTGAGGGGAAATGGGGGGGGGGGATCCCATAAACTTATCAGCGCCCGAGGAATTTTCCATCGTTTTCCTTATCCTTAGCAGAGGCAGGAGGAGTTAAAAATAGGAGAGCTTAGGGGGGAAAACTGGAAACAAGGTTCATTACCTAAGGTTCCTCTCATCCATTTCAATAGATGAAAGCAAAGAAAATACAGCAAACCCCATCCAAACAGTAAGCAGGTGGTGGCCACTAATAGAGAAGAAATAAAAACCTTTTAGAAATCAGAGCCAACTACAAAAAACACTGACAAAGTGATATGAAAGTTCTGAACAATCAGTTCAAAGAAAAAGGTGTTTGAAATAAACCCTTAAAAACATTTCAAATGCTGAAGAAAAAAATAAAAAGCTGCTTTAGGTATTTGAAGCCAGGATGACTTAATCTGGAGAGAAGAGTTTTGAGATTCTACTTAAAAAAAAAAAAAAAAAAAAAAGAACTGATGGGTCCTTGGAAGTGGGGGCTTAGAGAGCAGAAACTCGTCAGGTGCACGTGGACTGCCCTGCTTTGATTGCCAGTTGCAGGTCCATCACCAACACTTGGGTTGACCTGGGGGTTTTAACCTCCTGTGCCTCCATTTGCCCAGCTATAAACTGGGGTTACTAATAGGCGTGTCCTCCCCCCCTCCCCCCCCTTCCCTGAGGAAGTGTAATAGGGTAATGGGCATGATCCTGCTGATGGAGGAGTAACTGCCGTTTTGTGACCTCTGCCTTTAGAGGCCAAGCAGATATCCTCCCAGAGACCTTTGGGGGACTCTCCCCTTTTGAGTGAGTTTTAACATTCATTCATTTCACATGAGGTGTGCGTGCTTCATACCAGGTGTAGTACATGATGACAAGATGAGGGAAGCACACCGCCCCCTCCCTCAGATTGGTTGATCACAGGTTGAAGGAGGCGGGCAAGTTAGCCGGTGATTATAAAACAGTGAGACAGGATGGTGGATGTCTTGAGAGCAGGCGGGAGAGGCCTCCTAAAGATGGAGCTTGTTTCTAGCAGAAGGGCAAAATGGCTGGGAAAACATCTCAGCTAAGGGAACAGCATGTACAAGTATGAGAGGAATGAGTTTGGAGCACATCAGCAAAACTCTACGGCAAAGGATCTGAGGCACGAAGGGCAGAGAGGGGACAGAAGAGCGTGGAGCAGGAAGCAAGACCTGTACCCATGGGCGTTTGGGTAAGTCAGGAACTGGATTCAGTTGCTGGTCTGGAGGTTGGCAGTGTATTAGTGTGGCGCCTCCCCAGTCATCAGCAATCCAGGATTCTTTTCTTTTTCTGAGCCACCCTCCTTAGATGGCTTCCGTCTTCAAGTGCGCCTCACTGCTAAGGAGGAAAGGTTGTGCAGACATGGCAGAGGCGCGGAGTAAGCTTTAGCACAGCTTTTTCCAACACCTGAGCGAGTGTACACTGTGGCCCTTATCTCGATGAGATTTGCATTCCTCTTGCAACCACACCCTATCAGATATTCACACCTCTCTTTTCTGTTTTATGAAAGGGCCAAGAATCCAAAGAGACAGACGGATGCACAGAAAAACACTTAGAGAAAAGGATAAGAAATGTAGAGATTTGCTGCAGTGAAAAGAAAACCCAGGAATTCTAAAATGTAGGGTGACAGCACATCCCAGTTTACCCAGGGGAGTCCTGGTGTATGCCTATTGTCTCAGCATCCCTTGTTTAATAGTTTAAATAGTTTTGCATTTGTCCTGGATTTTACTTGTATTATTATTTTTTAACAAAGTGTGCCACTATTGTTGGATTAAAATAAGCCAGGAAGGGCCGGTGGACCTCCGTTCTGTTTTGCGGGCTCCTGCCAAGGTTTTCATCTAGCTGTGTGTGAAGTACATGTTCAGTGAATGGAGTTCTCATTTTAACTTGTGGTTAAGGCTGAAAACTACCAGGATGACCCATCTCTCTTTTCCCAGTTTGTTCCAAACACAAGGTACATAATTGATTCCCCTTTCTCAAGTGCAGCAGGCAGGGTACTGGCTGATGCTGCAAAGAGTGCTCAGCTGTGAGCTCTGGGTTCCGTAATTCCTCCTGGTTTCCGGTGCTGAGGGTTCATTTCAAAGTGGCTGGTGCTGACTCTACCAGCTACCTGTGTTGTGGCCGGTGCTGGGGCGCTGGGAGTGCAGCAAGCCACTATGACCCTGTTGGCAGAGTCTGGGCAAGCTGTGGAAAACTATCGCGTCGGTGTGTAGGAGACTATTTGTCCCATGCAGGACGCTGTCTGAGCAGCCCTGGCATAGAACACACAATGCTTTTACAATAGCAGTTTTGTCATTTATTATCATTTAAATCCACAACATTTATTTTATTATTAGGTAACATTTTCTTTTTTTAAATTTCAAAATAAACCCTTTGGCAGCAATGAGGTCAAAAAACAAAAGTACATGCTTAATGAAAAATTACTGAGTTTCCGTTTCTTGCGAAAGTTGATGGACGTGTAACTTGCACAAAATGTCCACATTTACCATATACTATGGCAAATGACCACATGAAAACAGAAGACAAAATTTGCTGACAAAACAGCATCTAATTTTAAAATTCAGTAATTAAAAGACTCTCTTGTGGATGATGGATTCACATATGATTCTGTAGAAGGTGGGTTTACAGATTCCTCTGCAAAGCGTGATTTTTCATTTATATCAAATGAAAAATGACCGTTTTTAATTCATTTTTTAAAATTCCAAGTCTTCTTATGCATGTGCAAAATATGAAATGTTTGCAGTTAATGTGTTGATACTTTAAGCAGAAGAAAAACTGCCAAATAGTTCAAGGCTATCGATTTTATTAGTGCTATTAGATGCTTCATAAAGAAAATCAGTTATTTCTAATAATTGGGTCAAATTATCACTTCCAATTGAGGAACTCAAAATAAAGTTTCTGGAAGTTTATTCTGAAGAAGGTGAAATATCTTATCTTATGGCTAATGCTAGTGCCAAATTCATTTTTAGATGAACTTTTTAGTTTAACATTGAATATTAAATCATTAGTTTTTGTACTGATACTACACATTCAAATTTTGGTGAAGCACAGCTTTACGGTACAAGCAATGTTATTACAACATTAAGAAACTTATGAGGCAGAAATAGGCTTGGGATTTGTTTTGGTGTTCATATAATTCATCACTAAGCTGCAGTGTTAGATCAATTGAAATAAAATTTGTAAGGTTTAAATTTACAAATATTTTAATGTATCCTGTTAAGAGTAGTCAGGCCACACATTTTTTCTGATGAAGCTGATGCTGAATATTAAAAAATACTTCATTGAGACAATATACACTGTTTCTTTGTTGCCCACCACCAATAGGGTTTTTAAAGGTTTTTGTACCTTTAAAGAACTACTTTGTAAGTCAACCTATGTGTTTTACTCTGGTGTTGAACTTTTTCTATAAGCAAAGTTGTAAATGTTGGTTGCATTTTATTCAACATCAGTTGAGTAACTTTAACCTAAATCTCCAAAAAAATGGAGTGTTCAAAAAACTCCATTTTAAAGCTTTTAACCAATTATAATTGTTGAAAACAATGCTTGCAAACAGGAAGATAATGAAATTTATCTCTAGACCAGAAAAAAGAAAAAGTGAACAAATTAAATATTGAAAGCTCAAAAATTATAGATTTCACTTTCAAACTTATAATTGTTCTTTGGAATATTTTGATCTATATTGGAAGACTCTTTGATGGCATTTCCATTTTTAATTGCATGAAATTATATTCTTGTCCAATGGAATGAAACTGAAAGGCTTATGATTTGGAATCATAGCGACAACTTATATGAAGAGTTTTTCACTGTAAAAAAATATCTGTGAAAGATAAATACATGGCAGGTAAAAAAAAACAATATCTCAGAAAATATTTGGGTAAAATATTTACACATTTTAATATCAAAAACTCTGGAATACACTCTAGTAGAATTTGCTCTGAACTTACAAGGCATGTTAGTAACTTTGGAGAAAGTATTTTTCTCAATTAAAGATAATCTACAGAGAAAATTCAATTGAGGGTGTCAACAATCTCAAATTTATTAACAATAAAATGCAACTTTAGTACTTTTCAGTATGTAATACTTCAAAAAGCTTTAAAAATGCAACTTTGAAGAAGATTATATGCTATCTTATGAAACAAAAAGATTAGAAGATAAATAAATCCATGTTAAAAAAAACCATTCTTTTGGAAAATACCATGATGTAATAATATTAGAAATAAATTGACTAAAAAACTATTAAAATATATGAAAATATGCCAAGTGCCATTATTCTACTAATGGTATTGTTTAATTTTTGAATAATAACGTTGAATAAAATAAATTATTTTTAGCTTGCTTTAATGAACATAGATATACATTGTTTGGTGGGAATAATTTCATTTTGAAAATAGTTTTTAAATAAAACTATTTCATAATTCCACCAGTATAAATAAAATCAATGTATTGGTCAATAAGTTAATATTTTAAATTACAAAATTTAACCTAGCACCCCCTTTTACTCTCAAAAATGCCCTCATTTGGTTGATAAACTATGTGGCCTCCCCAGTAACAGGAATAAAAACTGAAGAAATACTCAGCAAGAAGAGATTAAAAAAAAAATGGATCAAAGAGAGTAGAGGAAGAGGAACCCAAACCATGGAAACACAGACAGAGGGGGAGGGGAGACAGAAAGGGAGATGGGGAGCCCCCAGGGGGTTGGGGCGTGTCACACTGCTCAGGAGGTAACCCCTCCTAGCCACCCTGGTATAGGCCAGCAAAATCTCAAGTTTAGGCGGATTTTGCCAACTGCTATTGAGTTCCCATACGTCTCCTACCTTGTGTTTGCCCTTCCCCCCTGTTCAAATGGAAGCGACCCCATACACAAATCAGCTAAGATAAGTTATTGTTATTTGGCACAGTTCCACTCAAGGGTGCTGAGTATACCAGAGTATACAGCCTGGTTTACCCTCATGAGGGTGGGTAACGGGGGAAAAAGCAGTACTGAATCCCTGCAAAGGGCCCCATGGCTGCAGAATACAGCATTTCTCTGGTGGCAAATTCTTTCTGAAGGAAAGAATTTATCAGCTAGACAGACAATGCTAACAATTGTTGATTCTTCCATTCACTGATTCATCTGCTCAATCATTAACTCAATCAACCAAGAAGCATTTGTTGAGTACTTAGTATGTGCCAAGCATTTTGTGAGGCAATAGTGAGGCACACAATGGAATAAGGTAAAACTCAAAGGTGTGCATAGTCTTAGTTCCAGAGATGGGCAAGGAGGCCACCAGCTGCAGTGGAGGCATGGAGCAGGCCTTTAGGGGACCCAAAAGGAGCATCTGTGTAGAGCTGGGCATCGGGGGGTGATGCCAGGTTCTCCAATTGAAATAAGCATCCTCCCTCCTGCCCGTCCTCCCCCTCCCCCCTCCCCCCTCCCCCCTCCTCCCCTTTCCCCTTCCTCCTCTTCTTCTTCCTGCTCCCCCTCCTCCCTGTCTTCACCCTCCTCCCCCTCCTCCCCCTCCTTACCCCCTTCCACCCTCTCCTCTCCTCCCCTCCTCCCCATCCTCACCCTCCACCCCTTCTCCTCCTCTTCCCCTCTTCCCCTCCCCTTCTCCCCCCAAGAACCCAGTCTCACCTGGAGGGGTTTTATGTCAGAATGCTGGCCCCTGCTCTTTGCTCTTGGTATTTTTAGTAACAAAAGAAGAGCAGTAATGCAGATCCCCCAAAATGATTCTCTGTTCCCTGGGTGTGGTTTCCAATTGTTGTTTCATTCCTGTCTGGTCTCAGACAGTGTCCTGGAAAAACTTTTAGGACCCAGTAGCTGTTTCCTGTTCCAGGTTCCTCGTGTGTTGTTTCTGGGCACAGAAACACATCCAATTCAAGCAAATAATGCTGTCATCGGGATCTTGTGCAGGCGTCGGAGGGGGAGGCCTGGCCAATGGGGTGCTATGTTTAAAATATCTTGAGATCTTCAGAAACATTTGTTTTTATTCACAAGTGTTCATTTGATGTTTCCCTGACCCACGCAGTTTCCCTATGGGCTTAAGCTCCCATTTGTTAAAGAAACAGATGGGAAAACCAGTTCAATTTGTGTTTGTTTTAGCATTTAAGACAGCTTACCAGGAGTTGGTAGAGTTTGGATGTCGCAGATAGCGACACATTATAGTTAGCAGGCATGCGGGGGAGTAGAATCAAGTGACCAATTCAGAGACGTGGAAGCAGGACCGGCCCAATTCCACAGAAGAAATCATTGGTGGCACAGGGAGTGGAGCCCGCAGACTCCTTTAACTGGAGCGGGATGGTCACCCGTAGGCCAGGAGACTCAAGTTCAGGCTGCTTTTGCCAGCTGCTGTCGGTTTCCCATGTATCTCCTACCTGCTTTTGCCCTTCCTCCTTAGCAAATGGAAGCGACCCCAAACACAAGTCAGCCGAGATGGGCTATTGTTATCGGATGTAGTTCCACCCAAGGGTATCCAAGAATGCTGACGAGTGTCCAACCCGGAGGCATGCGCCCTGTCTGAGCCATCCTCGGGCATGAGTGTGTGGAGAGACGGGAGGTCTGAAATGCTCAGGCCACTGGACCAGCTGGGCATCCCTTTGTCAGAATTAGAAGGTGGGTAGGTGATTTATTACCACAAAGTGGGCTTAGTCACATGCTTCAACTCTTAGGTGCTGTCAGATGTCTCAGCTTGCTTCCGGGTCTTGCCCAGTCTAAGACTAATTGTAAAGACTCAGGCAATTTCTTAACTCTGCCCTTCTCCACCCAGGGAACAGACATTTGAGTCTCCCTTACGTGAGCTCCCCTCTAGGTAGGTTGCCAGTAGAATGCCTTTCCTCTAGTTCCCTCCCACCTCGTCTCCAAGGGTATCAGAACCTGTGCAGGGTCCTCGAAGTACTCCTTTTCACCAGCGTCACCCGAGTTGGGTCTGCAGTAAAAGATGGACCTGAAGACAGATGAGGTAGTCAGAGAGTCATGAGGTGGAGGTCTCGCTTGCCCACCTGTAGCAAAGGTAGGGTGTGAGTAGCCTCTGAGCTCATCCCTTTGTGATGCAGACTGGGTCAAATCCCAGTGGTCAAAGTCAGCCCTCGGCAAGAAGCACCTCCAACTGTTCCACTTGCCACTTTGTAAGAACAGCTCCAAAAACAGTGCCAGTTACACTAAGAGCAGTCAAGATTCCTACACAGCACAGTTAATTGTTGACTATGATAACATATCTTGTTATCAGTTTTTCTTTAATGAATCCCTTAATAGATGTCATTAAACGTGAAGTGCTACATTACTTTCTCTAAGAAGAAATATTTAAGGAAACGACACACATACAAATTCCAACGTCCTGAATCCGCTGTGAGTGCCATCCTTAGCTATCACAGACTACACTGTGGAGCCCCGTTGTCCTGACTGGTGTGCTCCCATTAGCTTCTCTGGCTTCCGACAATATGTGTTTTGGAGGATAAGATTTGAAGGTACAAGTAGCTGTCCATCCAAAAAAGGAGACAAAGGACTTGGAATTCTAAGAAGTTCACTGCCTCCCATAGGAAACACGTAGCCATGATGAGAAATGGATAAACAACCTCAGCGTGTCAGCACCCTGTGTAGGGAATTAAACTCACAACTTCCATGTTAATGACACTTTCTCATTTAATTTCCTGTGTGCCGCACTGAACATACGTCCGTTGAAAAGTGGAATTTCACTCCATAGAGCTGTCTTATTAAGTGAATGTGTATGAGGTTGTACCTGTCAAAACAAAATTCTGGAAGCTCATTTAGAACTGTAATTTGGTGGTAGGGGGAGCCGAGGGGACTGTACCATGTAGGCGATCCGTTTTCTCGGTGTCGTTATTGCTATTAGTCATTGGTTACTCATTAGCTCTAAGCTTTAATTATTAATATTAAGAGCTGCACTGAGCACCTGCAGCTTGCTCTTGCTGTGTCCACCATGGGCCGTTCTAGGTCATTGGCTTTGTGGATGACACTCTAAATGTAAAGGCGGAAGTAGACCAAGTGGCCCCGAGCAGCAGGCCTGGGCTCCTGTCAGGGACGGTCTCATGACAGGGGCGGACTTCCGGCCTCTATACAGGCTGGCAGAGTAGACAGTGCATCAGAGTCCCCAGGAAGTTAGCAGAAGTGCACATTATCTGTAGGAGAAATGCAAGAGTCAAATTTCCTACTCAAGGATGGGCAGGGTCAGCATCACCTGGGAGCTTAGTAAAATGTAGTCTCTGGACCCATCCTGGACCTGGTGAGTAAGAATCTGCATTTTCACATAATCCCAAGGTGATGGATATGTACATTCACGTTGGCGGGTCACTGCTTTAGATTATAGTGACTCTCCACCTTTGCTGCACTTTAGAATCTTATTGAAAGGTTGGAAAAATCCTGATGCCCAGACTAATAAAATCAGAATGTTGGAGATTAGGACTAGGGATTAGCATATTTTCAAAAAACCCAGATGATTTCAGTGGACAGTAAGATTTGAGAACCTCTGATCAAAAAGTCTGTGAAACTAGATTAACTTAAAACCCTTCCAGAACTTTGAGAACTCATATTCTAATACTTGGAATAGATCTGAGACCATCGTATGTGATCTACACCAACCTGGACACTTCCCTTTGCTAATCCGCCCCACTCCTCTCCATGACCACGTCCAGCCTCCTCCTAGAGGCCCCAACCACTCAAGAATGGTTGAGTGACCTTTCTTGGCCTAGTGTTTTCTTACTGCACCCCCCCCCCCCACACACACACACACACACACACTGAAGTCCACTCCGGGCTTTTTGTTGCTTGTTTTCACCTCCAGGTGAGATCACCTGGTTAGGATTCCTCTGCTCTTGGGCAGCCTCTGCGTTTTGTGGCTTTGGTTATCTGATGGAGGTAGGGGGGCTGGGTGAGGGGAGAGACTGGGGAGCCTTGCTCTCTACATCCTCATGCACTTAAACAGCGGCCTCTAAAGATGAGAACTTCACCAGCGTTTTGCTTTTAGGAAAACCTTTGTTTCTTAGCTCTCCCATGGTGATGCCAATACCTACCTTCTACTTTGCTTATTAAATTCTAAAGCACTTAGTTCATAGTTTCTTTTTTCCTTCTCCTCCTCACTATGTGATGCGGCCAGAAAGGAGACCATTGTTATGGATGTCAATGGATGAGGTCATCGCTGACCCTATAGGAAGGCAGACTGAGAAGAACATTGGATTTGTGATTGGAGCACGCTAGAGAGACATTCTCCCCACCTTAGAGAGAGACTGTTAGTTGTTCCCCCAAATGCTTTCTCCCTTCTTTCATAGCAATATGATTTCTCTGTTGGGCCCACTGCTGCTGAGAATAAGGACCGCGTTTCCCAGTCTCCCTTGCAGCTAAATATGAACATGTGACTAATGTTGCAAGTCAATTTCCAGGAACCTTCCTTATGAGACAGCTTGTGCATACTGTTGTGCCCTTTCTTTGCTCCTTCCGCCATCCTGTTGCTTGGAATATAGTCGCAGCCATCTTGGACCATCTCTTAGGGATGCTGCGGCAGTGAGCTGGAAAGGACTAGGGCTCTTAAGATGCTTGAAGGGCAGAGCCTTGGGTCACTTCCATGTGGACTGTGTTTACGTGATCATGCGTGGAGCTTCCATCTTGGTGAAGTCACAATTGTTTTGGCCTATGTGATGCTTGCAACCGAACCTCATCTCAACTGATGCACCACCTAAAGTTCTGCATTCCACTTCTGAAGATGTATTTCTTTGGATGTTAAAGACTTGTATTACTCAGGAAACATCTGATAAAATACAGATTCCATAGGTCGGGTTCATAAATATTTATAAGCAATGCTGTCAAGTGCTGGGAAGCTGTGTGGAAACGGCAGAAGGCAAGTGGGGAGAGCTGAAGAAAGTCCACCCGTTCCCCATTCTGCCAGCGGCTCTTCTGGGACTTGTCTTGGGCCCACAAAGACATGAGTTGTAGTGTTTCCAGGTGGGAATTCCCGCCCTTTCTCAGGAATTTTTTTTGCTTTCCCATTCCCGAATCCCAAGAAAAGTTGGTCAGGAAATTGGGAGAATTGGCTCTGTGAACCCAGTGATACCCACAATGGGAAATAAACGTACTACTCACAATGTATCTCTTAGACGTTTTTCCTATTTATCACTAGGGTTCCCAGGTGGGAATTCCTTCTCACGCATTCTCAGGAATTTTGTTCTCTTTTCCATTCCTGAATCCCAAGAAAAGTTGGTCAGGAAATCAGGAAAATCGGCTCCTTGAATCCAGGAGGTTGGTAATATTGGCCATCACTTTGTGGAAATGACTCATCGTGGAGAACAGAAAATAATTTATGTCTTGGGATTCAGGAACGGGAAAGCAAAAAAATTTCTGAGAACAGGTGGGAATTCCAACCTGGAAAGCCTAATGAGTTGATTATTTTGGCTACTGTTACCTAGTTTTTCTCCCCAGTTGTTGATTATGAAAATTTACAAACACAGAGAAAACATGTTTACAGTGAACATGCATTACACTCACCACCTACATTCAGCTGTTAACAGAATATTCTTGCTTTATCAGAGTCTGTCTTTCTATTCGTCCCTCTGCCCATCCTTCAATCCATCTCTTTAAAAACTGTGTTTCAAAGGAAGTTGCCACCATCAGAACACTTCCCCCCGAATACTTCCCTACTACCTACATTTTGTTCATTTTTAGCTTCTTCTCTGTTCCTATTCAAGCCCATATCCCTGTAAGGAAAGTGAGCAGGAGCTCCAGGACCAAGAATTCTGACCTGGATGGAGATCTGCAGAGGGTTCGTGCCTCTTCCGGCATCTGAAGGTACTGGGCAGTTCATGGAAATAGCTCCCAAAGTCAGAGCTTTGTCCTGGAGAGATCCTGCCTCCTCCTCCTTACTCTTACACCTGCTCTCAGATTGTTCTCGAGATCTCCCTGAGCCCTGTTGGTCTTCCTCCTTACCTGACTCCTGTCGTTTACCCTCCTGACTGACTGAGGTACAGCGATCATCCCCCATTGACCAGAATCTTCATCCTCTGTAACTAGATCTTCCTCCATAAACCCTTCAGTGAAGCCTGCTCCCTTTGTCCCATCCTTAAGGTATCCTTAGGGCCAGGTGTTCTGTGCCTGTCAGGTCCTACCCTTGTCGCCCTAGAAAACCAGTCCAAAGCTCGTGCTTTGCTCTGTGCGTCCTGTCTTCGTGCTTCCTGTGGTTGCAAGTCCGGCCTCATGAAAGCCTCAGTCTCTTGAGCATCCTCCCTCCTACTCTCTGGAAACCCCAGAATATCAGACCTCCTGGAGCTGAAGAGGGAATGCGGAATTCAGTACTACATCTCTGAGTTTTCTAGTGACAACAAAGTACCTAGAGGGATTAGTCTGAGAAATGCTGCCACTGGTCGAGAACTGACAATGTATCAGATCCAATAACACGTTGGGTAGGTACTTTTATTTTCTTCCTTTCACAGGTGAGGAAATAAGCACAGAGAAGTGAAGTAACTGGCCCACACTTACATAGCGACTAAAGTCTCTAGGTGTATTTTTTGTACAGGGGAAGCTCAGTTTAGAAAGACGGATTTCTGTGGGGAATTAGGACCTAATGCTTTATAGAGCTACAGTTATATTTATATTTTCATGCTGCTGGGTTTCCGTTTGTTTCTCAAGGCAGTGTGCTTCAAACTGGAATCTTCAGACCCCAAGGGTTCACGAACATTCTTGTGTTTTACTACATTTTCTTCTAAAGGCCTCTATTCCTTCTTCCCGTTTGAGAAACACTGGCTTGGAGGCCAGGAGTGGGTCTGTCCCTCCCAGCCTGTCCTCTCCTTGTTGTCACGGCCCCAGGCTATAATCCAGGCCATTTGGGTGGCTCTGTCCCAGAAACTGTTTCGCAGGCCATTTGGAGTAATTTTCTTACCCATTTCATCTTCCCTTCAGGCTAGAAATAGAGCCAAAAAAGGAGGAGGGGAAAAGTAGTGAGAGGTTTACTGCAGGCAGGGGAAAGGCTTAAGTAAAGGCCCAGAGGCAAGAGTCCAGTGGAGCATTCTGGGACATGGGAGGCTCGTCACCTGGGGTGGCCCGACTGACCAAGGCAGCAACTGCAGTGAGGTCCAAGGACAGCTTATCTGTAGAGCCTTGAATGCCAAGCTAGGGAGTCTGGAGGCTGCTGCAGGCAGTAGGGAACCAGAGAAGGAACGGATGAGGAGGACCCTTCTAGGGTTAGGGTCTCCAGTGAAACCTCGGAGGTGCCTGGCAGGAACAGGCAAGACAGCTTCTGAGATGGGAGGAAGTGGGGGGAGGGGTGGCCGGGGCAGTCCCAGTAGGCCCGAGCCCACCTTGCCTGGCCCGCCCGAGGAGTGGTGTGGGAGAAGAAGCCCTCTGGTTTGTCCCCCTGCCACGAGAAGGAAAACATTAGTGCTGAAGACGACTCCGCTCTCAGACCCTAAATATAGTTTTCAGCCCATCTTCTTTTGAAAGAAAATTGTTTAATTCTGCTTCTTGAGCTGCCCTTTGCTTTGGGGCAGCATAAGCTGGAGAGAGAGAGAAAATAACTACTAACTCAGAGAATTGAAATCAGAGCAATGCAGTGGCTGGTTCTCTGTGTTTCTCGCAAGCGTTGGACCTCTCCCTGAAGTGCTCTGGCCTGCACTGGGACGCCAAGAGTAGCTGGGTCCCCTGACCTAGTGAGCATGCCAGCCCTCGGGGGCACATTACCACTCAGCCCTGCCTGTCCCTATGAAGGTGAGAGCCCCTGCTCCTGCCCACAGGTAGCATTCCCTTGGTACGTCCCTGCCACTATGTGCCAGCCTTGCAGAGAACCTGAGTCAAAGCAACAGACCAGTGGCCTTTGATGGCCGAGGGAGGGATGTACCAGGAAAGCAAACTTTCCCATGTGGACAAAGGAAAGATAAGGAGAGAAGGACCAAGAGGTGGGTCAGGGACGAAGTGGGTCCCTAAGCCCCTTGGCGTGACCGAGCCCCAGCACAGCTGTGACATTAGCAGCCAGCATTTGAGGCACAATAATAATTCTTCAGATCAAAGCAGCTCCGTCTTTAGACAATTATAGTAAAATTGAAGCTCTCCTCTAAAAGAAACACATGCTCTTGTTGTGTGTTACCCCTCCCCCTCCTTATTTTATTCTTTATGAACAAATTGGTTTTCAGGGCTATAGAAAGAACCGATTGGAAGCTTAAATTCTCACTGTCTGCCCAGGGGTGGATTCGCAGGGGTGGACATGAAACATCTGAACGCTGATTTTTTTTTTTTTAAATTGATATCCAAGAATAAAAGAGAGAATGGTAGGAAAAGCTGATCAGGAATGAATAAGTCTCCTTTTAAGCTGAAATAACCCCCTCCCCCCATCTTCCCTCCAGAAAAGCCGGACTGTAATTGCTTGCAATCACTCGGCACAAATTGTCTGCTCGTATTTGCTTTTTAATTTTGTATAATCTGGTCCATTTCACTCTCTCTGCCTTTGAGCTTAACCTCTCTCTCTTTCTCCCTTTCTCTCTCTCTTCCTCTTATTCCTTCTCTCTTACTCTCTCTTTAATTCTTCAGGGATGTTCAAAAAATTAGTAATAATTCTCACTGATATTTAATGGCTTTTACCAAGCAAAGGCACTTAGGGAAAAGAAACACACACACACACACACACACACACACAATGAATCGGTCTGGGCCGCATCTGCTTAAATGTTCATTTCTGCATCTAAAGTATTCTTTATTTCAATGCATTCATACTGTTTCTTAAGGCCTGGTAGACATTGTAATAAATAAATGGACTGACCCCAAACTGAGCAAAGAAAAAGCCAGAACAAGAGAGGTGACTTCTCAGAGTAACTGTGCACCATTTTCTTCTGGTTTTTAAGGTTTCTGTTGGCTGACCCCGACATGTCCCCCATGGTCCTGCTGTCATAGACACGCCTTCTGTTTAGCACGCTGCAAGGTCCATCCTGCCACCTCCCCAACCAGTGTTTGTCCTTCTACCTGTGTTTTACTTATGTGGGGGCCAATGAATCTGGCAGGAGACACATCAGTTGGTGTGGCTTACTTTCCAACCATATAAGACGTGATGGGGAGGTGAGGGGGCATTTAGATAGAAAAGGAGTCCAGGGTAAAAATCCTCAATGGACAGAGAAAAGAAAAAAACAAGGGAAAGATGTGGGTGCAAAGAGAAAGCAGACACATTGAACAGCACAGGTTGTACCGGAAGCCATGGGTGCAATGCAGATACAAATACATGCTTTCTTTCGGCACCATATGCCCTGGTCTTCTGAAAGAGAAATGAGGTGTCAAGAGAAATAACTTCAGTAGAGCAGCTTGGCTAAGAGTTTGATTTCTATCCTGCCTCTGATCCTTTACTGTGGGTCTGTTTACAGCTTACTTCTCTGTACTTGCTTTTCCTTTTCTGTAAAGTTGAGGTGACAAGATACGGGGTTGCTTACATGAAATAACACATGGAACGTGCATGGCAGGTGCTTGGCGTGTTTTAAGTGCTCGGTAACTATTAACTACTATTATTTCAATATAGTAGCCAATGAGTTAAGTAAGATATCAGTCAGGATGTAATCAGGGAAGCGGATCTGAGAGTGTTGTGGAATAAAGAATTTACTATACGTAACAACGTTGCACTGTTGTGGGAGAGGTGGGGAAGTAAGCTCTGGAAGGAGATTCGAAGAGACAGAAAACAGTCTCTGGGCCAGTGTTTTCACTGGAGGATTCCATCAAATGTTTAAAGAATTAACACCAATTCTACACAATTTCATCTAAAAGGAAGAAAAAGAAGCAACACTTTCCAATTCCTTTTTTGAAGTTAATATTATCCTGATGCCAAACCCAGACTAAGACAAAAAAAAGGAAAACGACAGACCAATATCCCTCATGAACCTAGAAGCAAAAATTTTTAACAAAACATAATAAGCAAATACAATTCGTCGATATATAAAAACATATACCCCGACCAAGCAGGGTTTATTCTAGGAATGCGAAAACCTGGTTAAATAGTCAAAAGTCAAACAATATAATCTACCATATTAACAAGCTAAAGAAGGAGAATCACATGACAAAAGAAAAAATAATGATAAAATTCAATGCCCTTTCATGTTACCTCAGAAAAATAGGAGTAGAGAGGACTTTACTCAGCTTTATAAAGAGCGTTCACAAAAACCTACAGTGAATATTACACTTAATTATGAAAGGCTGAATGCTTTACCCCAAAGATGGGTTGTGAGGCAGGATCCTCACTCTCACGGCTGTGTTTCCACGTAACACTAGGAGTTCTAGTCAGTGCAATAAAGCCAAACAGGGAAATAAAAGGCACACAGAATGGAAAGAAAGAAAGAAAATTGATTTGCAGAAGACATGATTGTCAATAAAGAAAATCCCAAGGATGCTCAAAAAAAGATAATTAAAACCTGCAAGAATGACTAAGCAAGTTCAAAGTCACAGAACACAAGATACACATGCAAAAATTGATTATATTTCTATAACTAGCAATAAATATATGAAAATAAAAATTAGAAATATGCTGTCATTTATAATGGCTAAAAAAAATGAATGCACGCTTAGGTTAGGTATAAATCTAACAAAACATGTATAGGATTTATATGTTGAAAACTAGAAAATGCTGATGAGAGAAATCATATCTAAATAAATGGAAAGAAATATTAATTTCATAGTTTGGAATACTCAGCATAATAAAGCTGTCAATTCTCCTTGAATTGATACGTAGGCTCCATGTAATTCCTATTGAAATCCCAGCAAGATTTTGTTTGTAAACATTGGTAAGATTATTCAAAAATTTATATGGAAATTCAAAAAAACTAGAATAGCTAAAACTGTTTAGAAAAAGAAGAATAAAGTGAAAGGAAATCAATCAACTCAATTTAAAGTCTTCCATGGCTATAGTAGTCAATGCTGAGTGGTATTGTCACACAGATCAATGGAGAATAGAGAATCCGGAAATAGACCCATACAAACATGTCCAAATGACTTTTGACAAAGACATAAAAGCAATTCAATGGAGGAAAGTTAGGCTTTCAGCAAATATTGTGATGGTACAATTGGACATCCATGGGCAAACAAAAATGAGCTACAACCTAAGTTTATACCATATATAAAAATGAACTCAAAGTGGATTGCAGAGTTAAATTAAATCATAAAACCATAGAATTCTCAAGGAAAAAAAAAAGGAAAATCTTCAGGATCTAGGGTTAGGCAAAGATTTCTTAGACTTGATACCAAAACCCCAATCTATATAAGGAAAGCTTGATAAATTGGTTCAACAAAATTAAAAACTTTTGCTGTGTGAAAAGTTTTTTTAGGAGAATGAAAAGATGATCTACAGACCAGGAAAAAATATTTGCAAAGCACATATCCAACAAAGGGCTAGTTTCTAGGCAACATAAAGAACTCTTAAAACTCAACAGTAAAACAAACGATTTAACTAGAAGATGGACAAATGACATGAAGAAATGTTCGCTACAGATAATATGCCAATGGCAAGTAGTAAGTACACAGAAAGTTGTCCGATATCATTAGCTATTTGGGATATAGGTGTTAAAGCTATAATGACCTATCACACACCTATTAGATTGGATAAAATAAAAAATAGTGACAACACCAAATGCTGGCAAGGATGCAGAAAAATCAAATGACTCACACATTGCTGGTAGGAATGTAAAATGATACAACTGCTCCAGAAAAACAGTTTGGGAGTTCCTTAACTTAAAATGAAACATGCAGTTATGCAACCCAGCAGTTGTACTTCTGGACATTTATACCAGAGAAATGAAAACTTACATCACACACACACACACACACACACACACACACACACACACACACACACACCTGTACATGAATGCCTATAGCAACTTTATTTGTAATAGTGAAAAACTGGAAACAACCCAGATGTCTTTCCATGGGTGAATGGTTAAACAACTGTGGTCCATCCATACCATGAAGTCCTGCCATGTGATAAAACAAGAGCCAGCTATTGATATATCCAATGACCTGAACCAATCACCAGAGAATTAGGCTGAATGGAAAAACCCAATCCCAAAAGGTTACGTACTGTATGATTTCATTTACATAACATTCTTGAACTGACAAAAGTGTAGAAATGGAGAACAGATTAATAGTTGCCAAGGGTTCAGTAGCGAGTGAGGCTGGGAGGAAAGCAGGCGTGGCCATAAAAGGGCACCAGGAGAATCCCGGGGCCATGGAAATGTGTATCCTGACTATGTAAGTATCCTGGTTGTAATATTCTACTGGAAGATGGTATCATTGGAGAAAACCAGGATTAAAGGGGACGTGTGAGCTCTCTCTTTTATTTGTACAACTGCATGTGAATTGACAATTGTCTCAAAAGAAAAAAGTTTAATTAAAACAAACAAACAAAAAAACACGCCAAAAAACAGAAAACAGGAGTCAGTGTATCCAATGACTCCACAATTTTTCCCACATTCAAAGTAAAATTAACTTTTTGTGTTTTCTCTGGTGTTGTTTGGAGGAGTTAACTTCCTCAGCAGATGTCAAATATGTGTGTATTCTTTCGTTTCTCTTAGCTTCCCGATACCTATCAACAGGTACATAAATGGGACAGCAAGAGTGGAAGTGCCGCAAAAGCAGATGAATGAGTTTGATTAGCTGCAGTAATTAGGCAAATGAGCTTCTTAAGCAAGTCAGTTGGAACAGTGTACACTGAGCTATTTATTCTCCCTGTCATTGTAGGCAGGTTTCAGTTGTTACTAATATGAAGCCTTATTGACAGGTTTCAGTTATGTTGGTTCCTTAATAGTTTAAAGCGGGGAAAGGAGAGAGTTTAGAGAGCAGACGATTGGACATAATTTTAAGAGTTTTTACAAAGAAGGAAAAATATAAAAGCAAATGAAAATGAGACAGATTGGGGGTGAGGAACAGGGCAAAGTAACTTAAGGACTAAAAAAAAAAAGAGTCAGGAGAGGCTCGAAGTTCAGATAAAGAATTCTGCTTGGGTATCTTAGACAGTAGGTAGCCACTGTGGGGCGGGAAACATATATCTAAAAGGAAGAGAGAAAATGAGGGAGAATAATGAGAACGAAAAGGAGGTTAGAAAGAGGGAGAAATTTCTTTTTAGTTGGCTAAAGAGGGGACAGAAAAATGAACACCAACAGCCATTACCAGGATAGGTAACCGGTTGTGATGACATAGGCCAAAATGGTTCAGACACCTTTCTGTGAAGCCAGCCCATAGAAAGGGACAGAAAATCCTTTTCAACAACTGAGCTTAAGCACCCCCTTCTTTAGCTAGTGTCACAATCTTCCCAGAAGGAGCTGGGATGGAAGGAAACTACAACCAGTCTAGCATGTCTCTTCTGAGCTAGGCTGTGTGCTAAGAACTTTTTGTGCTTTATCTCATTTAGGCATCACTGTAAAGCAGGTATTACTCTCTCATAGGTGACTGACTATGGTTCAGGGAGGTTAAGTAGCTTGTCCAAGGTCATTCTGCTAATAAGTAGCAGAGCCACATGGAAGGAAACTTTCCAGCTCCCACAATGCAATCAAAGCCAGGTGGCCCAGGGCCACCACTGATAGAGGGACATTTCTTGACAGGAAAGGCCAGACCTCATTGTCTGCATCACTGGGGCTCAGGATTTCCACTCCCATTGGGGTCTCTCACCATCACCTCTTGACCCACTAGGCTGGTTTGAAGGGAGCGGCCCAAGAAAGAAAATTGTCAACTTCCTCAATAAAAATCCTCCAAAATGGGAAGAGGACTATGTGAGCTGTGGAGGGAGGGTTCAGGAAAAGGGAGAGGAGTGGGTCTTCCAGTCCCCCTCCATTTCCAATCTAAAGCAATCATTGGATTCCGTTCCTCCTGAATGTTACCTCTAGTTGGTCTGATCCTAGAGCCCTGGATCCTTCCATGACACTGTGCCTTATGGGACAACCCTCTTACCATTCAAGTACTTTTGCCTGAAAGGTGATTGTGAAACTTAACGGGGAGGTAGGGGGAGAGCTATCAGTACTTAAAGTGTATGCATATGGTTTTCAGTAGTTGATGCTTAGTAATTCTTTGTTAAATAAGTAAATTATCAAATGCAGCTTAATTCAATCCTTCCATCCAGGTAGAAGGTGGTATGACATCTGGATCCTATTCTCCAGGCCTCTTCATTCATTCTGAAGTTGTAATTTTCATTTTGACATCGAGGCAGCTACTTTTAGGACCTAAACAGACAAGATGAAAGGTTGTGATTTTTGAGTGGCACCTGCTTTCTACCATAGCTAGCTGTGGTGTTTTGGGTCAGGATGTATTGTCCCATGTTTTCACAGTCTTGGGCGGTAAGTGCCCCGTGTCAAGAAAGTAACATTTGCCAAGGAGATCAGTTGTAGAGGTTTTCTAGAGGGTGTAGCTCTAGAAAGCCTTTTGGTTTGTCTTTATCTTCTTGCTTTGTGTAGTATGGAAGGTGATCTGTATTAACCACATGGGCCTCATGCTGCCCCAGAAAAGGGAAGGAAGGAAGGAAGGAAGGAAGGAAGGAAGGAAGGAAGGAAGGAAGGAAGGAAGGAAGGAAGGAATCTCTTCAATTTGGAAATGAATTCCAGTCTCTAGCTACTTTTAAGAACTTGAAAATTTGAGAAAGCTCTTTTTTTCTTTTCTTTTCTTTCCAGGGACTTGAAAAAGGGAAATGAGGAACAACTATAAAGTATCCCTATCCCACGGCCCTGCCTTATCCTCAGGGAAATGAACATATGGAAGACTGTGGGACATCCTAGCAAAAGAGGCGAGAGGCTCCTGTGCCCTTCCCTCCCCCCATGAGAGGGAGAGCATCTCCAGCATCCCTTCTTCTCTGGATTGTTCGAGACAACAGTATGGCTTCCTGTACTGAAGACGTCTGATTGGTGACTTTTCCAGGTAAGCGATACTTCAGTTTCTAAGAAACAGGAAGAATAAGAAAGAGGCAATGCACTGTGATTTGTAAAGCCCCCACCCCCACACCCCCACCCTGCACCTGGGGTAGTGCACACACTACAAGTATTAAGTAATGCTGGGAGTCCCTACCGACCCAGGTTAAAGGATTTCTCCAATTGGGCCTCCTCATGTCTCCCCAAATCAAACAGATTCCCTTTCTGAAAATGAATTGGTACCTGCTTCTTAACAAACAAACCTTTGAGGGCAAAAAAAAATGCAATATTAAAACAAGAAGAAAATTACATGTGTATTTTCTCCTGACACAGTTTTAAAAGCTGTTTACACCTGATTTACAATGCTCATAGTATTCAGCTTTTCATTTGAAATTCTAATAAGTTCTTTGAATGGGTTGGAGCTTGTTTGGAAGGAAAGGAAATGAAATGTCTTCATTGAACTGGGAGGTTTTACTGGCTTCTTCATGGACATGCTGGGTCTCTCTTCAGTGTCACCTTTCTTTCCATGGAATGTGGTTGAGTTGATACAGGCGACAAAAACACATGTGGAGTGGAAAGCATAACTGTGTAGAACCATTATGTATATTCCTTTTATGTAGCCACCTGGGTCTGTATTTTCTACCCATTACTTTGCATGTTCTTTTGACGCACGAATGAATTGGAAGAATTGTTTTTTTTCCAAGAAATTCTCCTCCAGGAATACAAGGGCAAAGTTTCTGCGAAGTGTTTGGACCTCTCAGATCAGAGGTGTTATTTTTATGGACTAATACATCCACCTTTGTTCCGAAAGCAGATGTTCGCTGATACGAAAGCCAGGCTGTTGTGGATCTTGTTTCCTATCAAGAGGCTGTGCTCTAATTTTATGAGCTACCCCATCTGTGATGGGCACCAAACAATGCCATAATGGGTTGAAAAAGACAGTTAAGTCAGCATTTGTGATGATAGGTCTCCACTTGTAAATCATTTTTTAAAAAATAAGTAGCATGTTCTCGGCATAAAAGGTCTAATTCTCATTTCGTCTGACCTTGGCAAAGATAAAGCAAGGCCCAGGTTAGTTTTCTATAGCAGGGTTTTTTGTTTTGTTTTGTTTTGTTTTTTTCTGCCTTATGCTCTAATATCCTCACTCTCCCAACACTGTTATCATAAATGATGGAAAAGTCTTGAATATTTGCATAGCATTATAGAAGATTTGTGACTGAAAGGATAGAATGTTAACTTATGCAAACCAGATGTCTCCTGTGTCCTAGTCACTTCTTGTTCCTCTTCCTTCGCCACAATGTCCTCTTTTTTGCAGGGGTGGGGCCCTGGGAGGAGGTCTGGGGTGGAGGTGATGGGGAGGGGGGGTATTGACATTCTAACTTGATAAAGGAAACAGTAATTGTGAAGCTTTGAGTGGGTTGAAGAATGAATAGAAGGTAGAGATTCAGATGTGTAAATGGTTCTTTTGAGAAACTCGGCTGTGAGAGTGAAGAGAAAGAGTCTCAGTAATTGCCCACTAACCTGAGTAAAATTTCTGGAGACACTGCTGAATTTGGTAGGTCTAATGGTTCCAATACTTTTTTCTGGAATTCAAAGAACACATATGAAATTCTCATGAGGTATTCATTCCCTTTGGATTGGTATTAGGTTCAGAATTCCTACTAGTTTTATTAAGTCTGCTGACTTGACGTCAAAGAACCCACTCTCTTCATATCACCTGTAAAATAATTTCTGGTTGAATAAGGATTTTCTCTCTAGAATAAAACTAACGAGTACCTGAGATAGTGACAAAGGCATGGTAGCATATGAGAGCCTCTTGAGATGTGCCAGTTTTGTATCGTTTGTTACCTTACAAACCCCAAAATGCAGTGGTGTTGTGGATGGAAAAGGGGCCACAGGTTAAACCTGACAAGCTCAGGAGACTGAAAATAACCACAAAGGATGGCGTAACCATAAAAATCCCTAACTAAGGTGGGCCTTGGCCGGAAGTCACATCCTTGGCCGGAAGTAGCTTCCTTGACAAAGGTCAATCTTTACCTTAAGTGAGCCTGTGTCTTTTTGCCTCTCAGATAACATACCCTTAGAATGTCAGAGTAATCCCCTTTTCCAGACCCCCCCAGGGCACTTCAAAATCTCTCATTGTTTTCTTATTCCCCAAATACCATCGATATGCGCTGTAAAATGCTATTAAATATCCTGTACTCACCACTGTAAAAGAAGTGTGTGTCTCTCCATTTTGATTTTTACCCAACCTCAGAGATTTTCTTACCTTGCTTTCTCCCACCCCCTTCATCTACAACCAATGGATTTCATGTAACCCTCCTCCTTTGATTCTAATGTATAAAATAAGTTGCAAAACAGCTGGAGCATTTTCTCAATTGTTGAGACTTTGCTTCCCGGCAATTGTCGTCAGTTTGGCTCAAATAAACTATTCTAAGCTTTCTCTTAGGCTGGAGGTTTTGTCGTCAACAGTGTAAAACAATGATTTTATTATGCTCACAAGTTCTGTGGGTCAAGAATTTGGGTAGGGCTCTGTGGGGATATTCCCTCTCGACTCTGTGGCTTTTAGGGCTCAGTACTGGTTAATTGAGAATAGATTCTTGGCTTTGTTGGCTTCAACTGCTTTCTCTTCATGGGACAACATTTCTGGCAACTGAAGAAGTCACAAAATGTCTTACCTATCTCCTATTGCCTGTGTGCCTTAGACTTTTTAGTGTCTTTCTGCCAGCCAGAAGAGTTCATTATATTTTTAATATGATTAAAAAATTAAAATAAAATGGTGATTTTTTTTTATATACAGACGTTGATGAAAAACGTGTTTTTAAAGCAGTAAATTAAAATCTCATTAATATTTCAGTGAGAATATTTTGCGCTTATCTGTTTCATCTCTATTTTTGACCTATGGCTTAGAGTTCACAGCATGAAGGAGATGGTAAAATCTGTTCACCATAAAATGTTAATTATAAGTAAATTACAGCACAAACGTTCAATCAGCCACATTAATTCTACATAAAGTGAATTATTGTAGCAGAAAATTTTGAAATGTGACTGAATTTTGTAATCTTCAGTTTCCTTTTTCTACTATTCACATCAACCTTGATGTCCATGTGTTTCCCCCAGAAACTCTGAGCTCTTTGTGTAGTGTTGAGTTTATTCTACTCACTGTGTTTTGAAAGTTAAATACAGTGTGCATACCCCTTCTCTCCAAATGATTCTGAATTGTACATAACTCTGTTTGCCCCAGGGCAACTTAAATGAAAGCTTTGATACCTTTCAAGCAGATAGTTGGGCTTTTAAAATGAAGGGGTTGGGTTTGTCATATGAAACAATTCTCTCCTAAAATATAAAATGTCCTCCTATATATATTTGTTATTTTCTAATATATAACATCATTTACATAGAAAACGCTTAGAACATCCAGACTGCATGTGGCTCATTCTGACAACTAAGTTAATTGTTCATTAATAGCAAAACGACTGATGCTTCCTTGAGCAAGAATGCCTCTCTATGTTAATTTTGTAATTAGAAACAGGGATGCTGCTTATTATTAACAGGCTATTTAATGCAATGACTAGATGCCATTAGGTACTGAACATAAGAGAACCCACAGATTTTGCAAAACACTGGGGCAGAGGGGACTCTTTATTACTTGATGCAACTAACTGAATGCAAGTAACAAGTAGCCTATCGTAACTGCATAGTAGAGATTTATGACTCCTACTTGCACTCGGGTCTAAAGTATTTTGTGATGGATCTGGTCTGCCCCCTTCCACTTATCAAGGTCTAGTGTATTCCTAGTGGATCTGAAAAGTTTATGTTGAAAATTTGGGTCACGTTGTGGAGGATCCCCATTTCAGATCCCCAGGTCAGAAGTGAACTCTCCTGGTCTTCTTTTACCCACTGGGACAATGTCATTGCTCAGGTATCTACTCTTTGACCTCCTGAGAACGCCGTGACTTAGTGGACCTCAAAGCATCACTCATGTGACATGTGCTGTTGCCTACCAGTGTCTGACTTCCGTATGAAGGATCAGTGTTCCTGGTAGCTGAAGGTAGAGTCTTTGTTTGCTCAGATACGCCATTCTATTTAATACTTGGGAAACTCAGCAGAAGGCTGCAGCAGCCAAGAAAAACAGAAATGCTTTATAGGCTGCATTAATAAGGAAGCTGCAGAAATGGGAATCATAGTACTATTAAGAGAAAGAGACTCCCACTATAGAGGGATGAGGGAAACGATTTCCAATTTGCTAATGGCAGAAGCTCTTAATCTGCAAATGTGTGCATGCAGGCCTTGGTGAGTCCTCCTCTGATGCGCAGAAAACCCTGCGGATTAAAATGTCTGAGGAGTCAGAACTCAGGGGCTGGTGCCCTTAAGAGAAAAGGAGCATCAGCTTCCTAAGAGGCTAGATCTTCTAACGAAAATAGCAGAATAAACAATGTAGTCAAGTTAAATGACAGCTACTTTCATTCGAAACCATAGGCGAAATAGTTTATTTTTTAACTAAAGATGTGATGCTTCTGTTATGATTTTCTTTCTCTTCTTTATGTCTCACGTTCCCTGTCTGGGCCCTTAGTGTCTTCCAGCTTGTACTTCCCTATTAAGTAGAAAATCATAAACACATTCACAACAAGATATTTGAAACCTATATTTTTTTTATAGACTAATGACTATTGTTTTAATAAAAAGTATGCATGTTAACTTTAAGTACTGTTAAAGTACAAAGAAGAAAGCAGAATTTCACAGACTATTTCACCACTCAAAAATAGTCACCTTTCAGATTTGGTGACCATGTTTCCAAGCATTTGTTCATCATGTATATATAGAAGAAAAGAGAGAATCCTGAGAGAGACAGAGAATAAAAGGCTCAAAAAGACAGGTTTAAAGAAAGGGATCGTGTATGACAAAGACAGGAAGTATTAAATGTAATGTTAGTAGACTTTGTTACATGAGAATTTAACCAAAAAAAAATTATAAAGGTGAAACTGAAGGAATTTCTCATCCTTAGAAAATAATATTTTTCACTAGAATATAGTTCTTAAATAATCTATCTTTAATTAAGACAAAAGGTTAGGAAAAAACTGTGTCTAGATCCATTACTCTTTTTTAACTTCATGTTTAAGTGTTATACTGTAGTGGTTGACACGCTGCTTAAAATGAGAAAATTAACACACAGTTACCCAATCTCCTTCCCCTATCTCCTGGTATTTATTGGTTATTGCTTTACTTTGTCATAGTTTGTAACATTTGTCATCTTGTTCTGCAACCATAAATGCTGCATTTATTTTGTCATTTTTTTGTATTTGAATAACAATTCAATGCTCAAGTTTTTTAGTGTTCCTCGTGCTTGTGTTTTTAAATTTTTGATATCTCTTTTAATCAGATGAATTTTATTTTTGAGTAGACTTGGAAAGGTTTTGAGATGCCATATTCTAGGTTTTTCCTGCTTAAGAATATCTGTTGCCTTTACACTCACAGTGCAGTGTGAAGGCACAAAAAGTACAATAAAAATAACTAAACAAGAATAAATGAATAATTGAAAGGACACTTTAGCTGGCTATAAATTTTTCAGGTTATACTTTCTTTCCCTCAGAAATCTGTAGACTTTTGTCCGTTGTCTCCTGGCACTGAGTACTGTGCCCTGACCAGAGTTGTCATTCGTATTTTGTTTGATTGGTCAATGGGCTCATGGATCCATACTCTGAACTCCTTCATATTTGAGATTCTCTCACTGTTATGATTGTCTCTGAGCATTAGCTTGACTGAATAGGATATTCTATGGAGCATACTTTTTTCTTTAGAACCTTGAAAAGACTACTTTCCTGTTTTCTGGGATTAAATGCTATGGAGAAGACAAGCTCAGCTAATTTTTCTGTTTATAGAGAACTTGATTTTTCTACTTGACCAACTAAAGAATGTATTCTTTATTCTCTACACTCAGCAACTAAACCAAGATATGCTCAGTATGAACTAATTTGTGTCTGTTTTTCCGAGAATATACTCTGCCCTTAGATTGATCTATTTCTTCCTCTTTTAAGGCACGCTATTTTCTTATATGTTTGATTTCCCCAACATCTGTTGTGTTCTTTGCTCCAGGTATAATAATTATTAATTATTCTTTCTTTTCCTATTATTTTCCTTATTTTTTCTTTTTCTTTTCATTAAGATTATCTCAAGCCTTGCTCTTATGCCACTAATTCTATTTTCAGTCATGTCTATTTTCTTCTACCTATGCTAAATTATTTACTAGTTATATAGCGATGTTTTGATCCTCAGTTTGTCTCCCAAGCTCCTCAGTCTCTTTTTTTATGCCATTATGTTATTTTAAGAGCTTATCATTTAGCAACTATTTTAGTAAATTTGTGCCTATCAAATTATTCGATAGCATGAAGTACTCAAAAATAAGTTTTGTTTCTTCTTGGGTTGTATTTTCTTCCAGATGGGTGTTCCATCTCTCTTTTGCATGTCTTATTTCCTTTTTAAATGTTCTTTTTCTTAACACGTAATCTTTTGAGATCCTGGCTTAATGTGGGAAGGTCTCTTCTTAGCTTCATCACCCTGGATGGGCTCTGAGCATATTGATATGTGCCCCCCCACACACATACAACAAGTCTATCAAAACCAAAATCCAAATTTGCAGATTTGGCAAATATCCTCACTGACAAATGTCTGTGGGATAAAGAGTGTCCCTCCTGCTCCACTTTCCTTTCCTACTTCCGGCAGTCCCTTTAGATTCAGCAGCTCCTTGATCTCTCGTCAGGTCCTCAGTGCTTTTAAGGTGGTTTTACTAGTTTATCCAACGTATGAAGTTGTTTTCAGCAGAAGGTCCAGTTTAAAAAAAATTAGTTTGCCATTATTGAAAGTAGAAGTCCCTTCATGTTTTTTTTATCATTCATTCATTCATTCATTCATTCATTCATTCATTCATTCATCTATCTTGTTCTGGCTTAATATGTGAAGCCCTGTAGATCTTCATGCTGACAAATAGATGTTGGGTAAATTCTTTTTGACCTCCTACTTTATCTGTGACCTCTTTCCTCTCACCAGCAGCTTAATGTGTTCTATCCTGTTGCCTATAGTCTGAGTGCTTTGAACAAGGGGGTTTTCTGACGGTCTTTGTCTCAGAGAACCAGGGGTTCTGCTCCTTTTTCTGATATTTTGTGAAATGCCCTTCATCAGGGTTCACTTCACCTAGTTGGGAATATTATCGGATTGCCCTGGAGCCCTCCTTCGAAAGTATTGTGCCCCGAATAAGACTGAGGTTTTATAGTGATGGGTAAAGGGCTTCTCTTCTTGCAATGACTTTCCTGACTCAACCTAACACGCCTATGCACACCTTCAGTTTGTTTCTCTCCAAGCTGTGAGGTGTTCAGGGAAAATTCTAAATATTTCCTCTATTTCTTTCTACCTACCCTGAGGTTTAGGGTGCAGTTGAAAGCAGCATGGAGGTACATCTGAATATTCCCCTCCTCTTTCTAGCTGATATGTTTGGAGGTTTATGGCTTGAGGTTGCACCATTTTCTTTGTTTGACTTTTGCTGCTGAGCATTCGCTGCTTTTTTGCTACGTTTTGTTCCTTTTATTAGATATTGGAGCAGGGAGATTCTGTGATCCAAATTCATATCACCTAATTCACGTCTTCCCCCAAGTCTAAGAGTTTGCATTTTAATAGAAGAAACCTTAGCAATAGCAATGCTATACCACATAAATGATCATGTATCTTCATTTAGGTTCTCTCAGAAATAGACGCTGAGACAGGTAAAGGTAGTTTATTTGTATGGTAGTTTCAGGAACTGGGAGAAATGTGGGGAAGCAGAGCGGGGAAGAAAAAGATGGGAATAAAGACTGCATTAGCAAGCAAGTTGCCATCATGGGCTACTGGAGCTAAATTTTACTGGCAAAACTCAAGGAAGAGTTTAGAACCCACACTTCACAGTTATTCTGACCAAGGGAAAAGGGAGCTGATGCATTTGCACACTAACTCTTGTCATCCATTGGCTGAAACCTGCTCCCAGGGGTGGTAATTCTTTTTCACTTCCTGCCTACTGCGTGCACAGGCCTAGGTGGTCAAGGAAAAATCTCAATAAGATGTAGGCTCTAGAAGCTGGAAGTTGGACTGTCATGCTCTGAAGTGGTAAAAATCCAAGGGAAGGTGGCCAGAGCGTATCGTGTGACTATGAATTTCAGGCATCTTGGGACTTGGGAGGAGCAAGACTGGGAGGAAGGAGGATCACCGCAGGGCAGCTCACAGGGTACCACTCCGGTGGTCTCTACTTAGTACCAAGTAGAGATCATGGGCAGTGGCCCCTTGGGCTTCATATCCTTATAACATCTCTTCAAATTTAAAGGATGCACATATAGAGAAATTATCTTGGGAGGCTTAAAAACAGGTGAGGGAGAGCTATTTTAGTCAATAAAGTTGGATACACTATGGGTACTTTTTAGAGTTATACGTATGTATATATATAGTGTATATATGTACACATAGAATTATATATGTATATACACGTTTAAATTTCATTATATGTGAAAAGATTTTTATAAGAGGTGAGCATAGGGTAAGGTGACACACAAAATGAATGTGTATGATGTTGTACGTTGCAAGGGTGCTGTATGGACACGTCTACCGAGAGCATCAAGAGTGTGGCTGAGTTGCATCCCCATGAGTTCCTATCTAACAGGGAAGGGATCACGTCGTTCTTATGGAGGCCACCACACAATCCACTTACCCACAATCCTACTTTCAAATAATCCCTCATATAAAGGTATCATACTGATTTCAATTTTAGAAGGGGCATGACTTTTGACTGCTGGACATGTCAGATGCTGGAATGGAGTCCCTCAAATCCATCCCTTTCCCTCTGTGTGAACCATCTAGCCGCGTGGTTAAAAAAATGGTGAGTTGCATTAAATCTAAGCGGAAAAAGCTAAAAAGATCTCCAAGTTCATTGATTAAGGAAGGGAGAAAATGATCACGTGAAATACAGCAAGTTAGGGAATTCCAGTTAGCTACTTTGTATGTAAAATGTATATTCAGAATATATTTTGAAAGGCAAGTGCACTTTAGAAGTCCCACGCAAGGGACTGGAAATGTGTATATATTCATGTTATAAAGAATTCCAGTTTGCTCGCTTCACGGTACTTCACAAAATTATCCATATGTACTAGAAATCCTTATTTAAAAATTCCTGAGTGTTTTTTCTTATGTTTTATTGAGGAAAAGCTAAATCTAGGATGTCAGGTAGGGGAAGGGAGAATGTTTGATATTTATTTGGCAAAAATAAGAGAAAAGAGAAAGCCAGGGAGTAAATTAACTCCTCAAACATATGTTGGAATTTTCTGTGGATATTTCTGAGTAATTATTCTCCGTATATGTAGAGGTAAGAAGAGAGACTAAGATAGACTGAAAGATAGACTAGCAGGGAATGTGAAAGAGGATGAACTCACCAAAGTTCATGAAGCCTTGAAATGCTGAACTTTGGCTTCCATTAGCAAGAGATTTTGGTCTAACTTCTTGTTAGGCCAAGTAGATAAATCATCAGAGCAGATTTCTAAGCGGTCTTACGGAGTGCCTACTTTTGAAGTCTTTTAGGGAAGAAACTACTATCATTTATGAAAGGTTTATGTGAAAGGTTCAGGCCAGAGTTTGAACATTATGATAATGTCCAGAAGCCTGATTATTCTCTGAAAGGGGGTTGTCTGTTGTTTTAAGGAAATGTACACACAGAGGCTAACTTCCCTCCACAAAACCGTTTGCTTTACCGAACTCCTTAGTCTCCAAATCTTTACACTGACGTCACTAAAGCTTTGGGCTCTTCCATGTGATTGCAAATTTGTTTCTTTCACTCTTTGTGTTTTATTGTCACATTAAGTAAAGCTCCAAATTCACCTATGAATTTACGTATTCTTATGAGCTGAATTGTGTCCCCCACCCCAAATTTATATGTTGAAGTCCTAACCCCCAGTACCTCAAAATGTGACTGTATTTGGGGATAGGGCCTTTAAATAGATAATTAAATTACAGTGAGGTTATTCAGATGGGCCCTAATCTGAGAGGACCGGTGTTCTTGTAACAAAAGGAAATTTGGACACACACAGAGGGAAGAAAACAGGAAGCCACGGGGAGAAGACAGCCATCTACAACTTAAGGAGAGAAGCCTCAGGAGAAACCAACCTGCGGAGTGAGGCCTTGATTTTAGACTTCTCGCTTCCAGAACTATGAAACAATACATTTCCATCGTTTGAGCCACTCAGTCTGTGGTCCTTTGTTATGGCAGCCCTAGCAGACCAGCACAGATGTCCTCCCTTTGTCATCGTCTCTCCTTTCCCTTTGCTTTCTCCTGGATGACCTGTCGAGGCGGGCTAATGTTTCTTTTCTTTGTGGTCCTCTTTAGAACGCACCCCATCCTTCCTTCCTTCAAGTTCCTAATGAGGTGTCTTCCTTGAGAACTGTCATTTCCTTGCTACCCTACCCAGGCCCCATCAGGGAGAATCCCATCAGGAGAGAAAACATTGTGAATCCCAAGACTGAAGAGCGAGTTTGCATGCACATTAGATGTTGCCTTCTGTCATTTCCATTTTTAAAAAAGTACATGTTTTAGAGAAACTTTTCTATTTGTGTTTGTATGGCACATCACAGTTTAGAAAGTATCTTTGCCGGTATAACTTTGCTTAATTCTCCCTAACTTTCAAGTCAGTGGTTTTTAACGACCCTGGAGCTCAGAGAGGTTAAGTATTTTGATCAGAATTGCACAGCTAATAAATGGCAGAGCTGGAATCTGAACCAATGTGAAGATGAACGTTGCCACTGATTCCCAGTGCAGATGGGCAGTGGTAGCTGCCCTTCAGTGTGGCAGGTTTCTCTCTCCTCTGAACTGGACTTTTCATGATCTTTCTATTGGCACATATTATTACCTCTGCCTAGGTGTTTGCTCATGAATCATTGTCACCTCAACTAAATTGGAAACTCTGGGGAGGTGGCTTCTAAGCGGTCCTTTCTGTTTAGTTATGGTGTTTGAGGAACATTTGTTGATTGATTGTTTAAATGGATTTTTGTTTTTAACCAAAGAATTTGCCATATCTCTTGGCATCTGGTTTTCCAAAGATATATGCAAAAATGACAAGACTCTTCACAATGTTAATCTGGTCTTTCTAGATAAAGGTTAGGAAAGGGTATGTATAAAAATAATAGCGTGGCTTGACATTATATTACAATAATTATAATTATTATACCCTGTATTTATATAGCTCTCGCACTCTCTCTCACTCTCTCTCTAAGGGGCTCATAGTCATTTGTAAGCAGTGGGCCTTATCCTGCTGCTAAATAGAAAATAAATTGCTTATCTCTTGGAAGAGAATTAACTCTTTCAGGGCACTGGGGTACCATTTAGTAAATTAGTAATCCTCTAAATGGCACTCTAGATACGTAAGATCCCCCATATAACCTGGAAAATGAACTTGTTCCCAGTGCTTAAAAGAAATCAGGGCATACCTAACAGAAGTCAGACAGCAAGCCTAAAATATATGTAATATACTTATCTCTCTCCTGTAATAATTTTGTGTTCGTTCTCATGGAAATCTGTTGGTGAGTAAAGATGCATCTATTTGCTAAAAGCTGGCACTTCTGATCTTTTAATCTCCTAATATGACAGCGATAAAGAGGGAGGAGGCAGATGACAGAAAAAGCAGAGAGATGGTGTTTGCACACGTGGGATCAGTGGCAATTTGTTCAGCTAAGCAGATTTTGAGAAACTGATGAATTGTTTTTCAAAACCATTTGAAAGGCTGGTCTCGATAGTTCCCTTAGGTCCTGAAAATGTTCATCTACTACGAAAACAGTGGTTAGTGAATTGGAATTAGCATCATAGATGTCCTGGGAACCAATGGTAAGGTAGGTAGGGGTCCAACTATGAATCAACAGTAGCTTTAGAAATTCGACTCTCAAACAGTCAGAAATGAAGTTGAGGAAATTGAGAAAGACTCAGAGGTGACACAGATTTTCCACGGTGGGAATAGAGAAACAGGAATGGGTAATTAGCGCTGAAGTGGACCATTTTATAAAAAGCAGCTTGACCACAGTCTCTCTGTTTCTCGTTTTCACTTTATTTCTCTTGCGTGTCCCTCATGGGCTGTCTTTAAGATGTTGCTCCCCAAAGTTATGATCTGATCACCTCATCCCATGTCACATTTTTGAAGTTCACTCGTTGACTCACATGCCTCGGACACACTTGCTCATCGAGGTGTCGCTACACTGAATTCTGATTGTGATTCAGTAACGTGTTATTGATTGTTGAGACTTTTCGGTGTACGTGCAGTGAGGTAGAATTTGGAAACTGGTGGTGTCTTATTGACTTTCTGATTTGCGCTGCTGGGAAGCTCATTGGCTGGTCAGATGGGTTGCTGCCAAGCAGTTTGGCAGTTCAGTAAACACTCGGTGATTATTCCACCAAGTTGTGTAGCATTCCCGCCAGCGTCCTCTCACTTAGATCCCAGGCACTCAGGAACACCTGTGACTACTAACTAGCGTCCTTTTACCTCTCCCAGCCCCATGTCCAGGAGTTACCCTCTTTCTGAAGGCTTATCCCTCTCCTTTGTTTTTTTTGTCTTTCTTCTTCTTGCCCCGTGGATAGCCAGCTGCCAAGGGCCTCTTTACACAAGCCTCAGCTTTCAAAGAAAATATGCCACGTTAAGCTCAATTTCAGCAATCCACACACCTCTGAGCCCTCAAATTCCAAGGAGTATCCTTAGAGAGACGAATCAGCGGGCTGCTGAAAAAGAAATCAGAAGCAGATCCAGCAACATGTCTTGACAGAGGGAAGGAAGGCTGAGCCACACAGACTCACGGCCTTCATTTTCCAGTCAGCAGCATATCTGGTGACAAAAATAACCACGAACGGGGAACGTGTGTGTTCGATCTAATTGTGTAATTGCAAGTTGCTTTCCGTGCGTCATACAGGGATTGCAGTGATGTGACACCGGGAAGTAGCTCAGTGGTTTCCCTCCTGCATACATGTGCCTTTTGCATTTCGTGGTGCTCTGGTGTGAGTGAAAGTCCACACGCACCACATTTGAGGATGCTGTCACCCCTAACTTCCTAACGCTCATCATCTGAAGATGGAGGTCCGTGGCAGTAGTGCTGTGCGCACAAAGGTAACAAAGCTAGATGAGCAAAGCTGGCTTGAGAAGCACAGCCACTAATTCATCTCTCAGGCGGCCCTTTAAATATTTAATATTCCAAACAGCATTGAATCATCAAGCAGTGTGTTGAACCAAGGAGCTGGCTGAGCACTGCCCTTCTGCTGACTGACTTCTCAAACTTTCTAGCAAGTAAGGAAGCTGATGGATTTCTTACCCGGCCTCTACTGCTGATACTAGACCTTTTTCCAAGGATGACGAAGTTGGATTCCCTCCATTTTCTTCACACTGGAGAGGAGAGCAACACCCCCAGAGGTCGTATTTCCCCCAAAATAAGACCTAGCCGGACAATCAGCTCTAATGCGTCTTTTGGAGCAAAAATTAATATAAGACCCAGTCTTATTTTACTATAACAGAACACTGGGTCTTTAATATAATTAATATAATATAATATAATACCAGATCTTATATTAATTTTTGCTCCCAAAGACGCATTAGAGCTGATTGTCCAGCGAGGTCTTATTTTTGGGGAAACGGTATGATGGTATGAGACAAACGTGCTCCTCTTCTCCAAATCCCGTCCCTTCCTTTTCGGCATTCTATCACTCACAGATTGTACCGTCCTCAGCAAATACCGCCCCTGGCTTCACTGCTGTGAGCCTCTGTCACCTTTGAGTCTGATCCTGGCTGCCAATTCTTTTGCCTTTTGTGACGCTGATTTCCTCTCTAGTGGAAAACACCACCACATACAAGGCAGGTAGGAAGTTTCCATGAACAGGTCCTTGGTGCTGCAATTGTTGAAGTAATTACCACACATTTTATTCTCAAATTTTAAGAGCAAGCTGGAAATATGGAAAGAATTTGAGGTTCTGAAAATAAATTGTAATTGTACACAAATGTAATAATAACAATTAAGGGTTATCATTAATACATTTTAATTTTTCTATTTTATAACCAAGGTGCTTTTTTTTTTCCGCTTCCTGAATTTTGTACAACCCGGAGGCAATGCATAGATAAATAAGATTTGCATTCATTATTTTTTTTTTTTCCTGTCAGCATAGGAGTTTACTAATCCAGTAGAACTTAAAATACATTTGGGTGATTATTTCTTTTATCTAGCTATGTGCATTTTGTAATTTGCTTCCCACTCTCTTCTTTCATGATTCTGTGGCTCTGTCCAAACGGCCAACTCTGCCTCTGAGCCATTATGGGTTCATAATGACGGATGGCCTTATCCTAAGTACTGCGTTATCAGCATCTACCCTTCTGCAGGGCAAACATCTTTACCAAGGAAGATCCAATTTTTGTTTCCCCCTGTTTGTTGTTAATCTGACTTTGTGATAATGTCATCAAGACTCACTCTATACTTTTCCTTGATGAGCTGGAATTCTCTGGAGCTGAGAGTTGCAGGCATGGGAGAGCATGATAAACAGGGACCATGGAATTAGGCAAATATACTTTGGACATTCCCCTGCCTCAGACATAAAATTGATGGACCCACATTTGTCATTTCTCCAGTTAAGTGCAGTCCCAGAACCACTTGTTCAAATCAAGCTCTGTTAGAACATCCAACTCAAGAAAGGAACCCAAATAAGATGTTTAACATTTATGTTGAAAGAGAATATTACCCTACATTCAGGTTTCTTTGGTGCCCATTGGTTTAAGAAAGTGGTGTAATGTTGGAAGAGACTATATAAGAATTTGCAAGGAACACTGCAAATGTTTTGAAAAATTAACAGGCATTAATGCTTAGTGGGTAAAAATTATGGGCATACCTGGGAAATAGTGAAATCTGACTTTCTTTTGATTAATATTTCCCACTTGGAAATAGTTTTATCTTCCCAAAACTGCTAAACATAGACTTGGTGAAAATACTAATAATAGACTATCTCATTTATCCAAAATTACATACAGTAAGATTGACTATTTGAAACAAAATAAAAAACTCAAAAGTAATGGGTGGGGATAAGACTTTTACAGAAGAAAAAAAAAGGTGTGACATAAAATGCACACATGAATAGCGATTAGGTTAAAATCTTTTGCCTGTTCTTATTTAATATATTTTAGAAATATTTCATTAAAATATTTAAAGAGAAAACAATGCTTTGGTGCTTGAAAGCAATTTCCCACCACATTCATACACAAAAATCCCTCATTCCAGTACTGGAAAAAAAAGGCCCTGTTGTGCAAAACCTCTTTCCTAAAATTAATGCATTAATTTCTACAATACTCTGTAGCTTGCAAGTTAAAGACAGTCACCAGACAGGGATTGAGCCTTGTATCCTTTGCTTGTGTTAGGAAAAGTAACAATTAGACATCTGATCCTGAATCAGTCATTTCATCTCTCTGGCCCTTAGTTTTTGCATCTGCAAAATAAGGTGTAACTCCAAAGTTAAGTTTCTACTATTTGTTAAAAGCCATATGCTTCTTATGTAGCGGTGATTCCAATTGATTGTATCGGGTAACTCGTGGACTCCAGGCTTCCCCAGAGGTTCTTTGGCCAAGAAACTGGGGAAGCTTTAGTCTGAGAGAAGCTAGACCAGCTTGAATGAATTATAAGGCATCCGTGGAGGGAGGAAAGGCATGACTGGGAGCTTAGGAGAGCCAGAGATACTCGGATGTGTGCTTTGGGCCAGTCTCCCAGAGGCTCTCGTATGAATCTAAAGACTTATTTTCAGGAGAGCTCTGCGCCACCTCAAGAGAAGGTCAGATTGCTTTGCTGTTCAACTACTGAGTGTAAAAATAATCAGGGAGGAAGCCATTCCCCCTCTTGAGCTAGGATATCACCTGGCTTCACTGTGTCACCATCTCAGAACATGGCAAGCCAGGCAGGTGAGGCCCGGATAGCCTAAGTAAGTAGTAGGCAGCAGGGGTGGGTAGCCATCACCCAGCACCCTGGGCTGCAGGAGACTCACCACCCATTTGGGGAACAACAGCAGATACCCCTGATGTGGACCCCAGAGCTGGGAGGCATTCTCAAGGTCTGCAGGGGTGGCCCAGGCTTCACCAGCAGATACCACAGATGAGCGGGGACAGCCCAAGAGGCCAATGGCAGATTCCTGTGGTAGGTGCAGTGACTCATTTGGGGAGTACCTGTGAAAACCAGCCTAGCCACGGGAGACTTGAGCAGAGGTGGAGGTTCTCATACATGTGACTTTAGCTCAGTGGTGCTCATCTAAGGCAGTCTGCCCTTCAGGGACGCTTAACAATGCTTAGGGGCATTTTGAGTTGTTACAACCGTGGATAAGGGGGTGCTCCTGGTATCTAATGGGAAGATGCAAATACTACAGTATACACCCCCCCCTCCCAAACCAAGAATGAGCTGGTCCAAAATATCAGTAGTACCGAGACTGAGGAACGCTGTAACCCCACATGCAGGTGTGACCATGGAAAATACAGACCCCACTTATGTATACCAGGAACTGGCCTATGTGCCACATGGCCAACCAATTTAATAATGAGGATGTTCTGAGATCACAGTAACATAAATAATGCCGCTAATAATAAGTCACATGTATTGAGTCCTATCTACTGCCTGCAGGACTGTTGTAAGCACTTCACGGATATTCACTCATTTAATCCACACCACCACTCTAGGAAGTAAGCATGGTTCTTACCCACAACTTACAGACAGTTTAAATAGCCATGCTGGCAGTTTACGAGAAAGTATCAGCCAAAGTGCTTGCTTGGCCACTCGGAGTGGCCGGTCACTTCAGGCAAATGGTCCATGCAGGAGTGACTGATGAAATCATTAACCTCACTCGTCTCCACCATCGTCCCAGCAACTGGAAAACAGAAGGCCAGCCTCCTCCTGCCACTCGCCTGCTCTGCATCTGGAGATCAGCCCCAGTGATGTCATCTGACCACCTCCAAAAACACATGATTGTTCTCTGCGAGGGAAAACGAAGAAATTACAAAACCACAGACAAATCAACACAGCACAAGGTCATGGCAAAGGCACTGGCAAACAAACATCTAGTGACTCCATGTGTTTCTGTCTCCTTTAGTGAAACACATGCAGATTGTTCTTACATTGCCCAGATAACGGGGGCAGAGTATAGGGTTTTATTAGATGAACTTCATGAGACGGACTGATTAGTCCTCTAGCCCATGATTCCATGGCGTTGGTTTCTTTAGAGGAACACACCACCGCCCTCCCATTCACCTTTTATCTCCATCAGTCGTCTTGTATTTACTGAGGGCCTCAGGAGTGAGGCACAAGAGGTGTAGATCATTCAATTTGTCACAGCACATATTTTCAATATTATGATAAGAAGACAAGGGACTCTGCATTTTGTCAACTTGCAAGGCCAAGATCGATCAGCAAATAGATGGGCCTTCCAGTATTCTGAATTAAAGTGTGTGCTTTGGCGGTTTATTGACAGTTGATAACTACTGACCACTAGTCCTGATAGAGTTACAAAGGTCGGGTCAAGGCAGGTCAGAGCCACAAAGAACCCCTCCTGCTCTTGGAGCCTGCTCCCCTCCCAGAAGGGATGCGCTGGTCAATAACGAAGCCACCTGTAGGGTCTAAAGGCTTTTCCAGTCTTTCTCCTTCTGGCTGTGCTGTGACCTAACGCTGACCTAATCCCCACGCAGCCCCATTCTCTCCTGCTTTTACCCTCAATACCGCTGCCCTGGGAGGCCCTCAGGTGCCCATGAATCCAGGACTAGCAGGGATAGGAGGCAGCATGCCACGGCAGCGTGGGCTCAGCTCTGCGTCCCACTGCAGACGCTCTTCCCAAAGGGGTTGCGAGCACAGGCCATGCTTCTGCCCCCTGACTCCCCTCCCCCCCCCCCCCCCAGTTAAGGACACACAGAGGCAAAGGAAGTGGCTGTCTTTATGGCTCCCCCCAGGAGGGCCGTCCCTCCTGTGCATATGCAAACCACTCTTGGCAAGCAGAAGTTTAATTAAAAGCCTCTCAGAAAGCCTCTCCAGCTGGGGTGGGCCTCTTTGCCAGGAGGGGCCTTCTCAAATGGCTGTGGAAACACACAAACGCTAGGCCTTGTTCCCAGGAAGTGTCATCTAGTCTGCCGCACTTGGTGCCTTGTGAGGGGGAGGGGGGGGCTGTGCCCACGCATTTGATGCACTATCCTTTGTCTACCTGGGAGATGCAAATGATATTCAAATTTGGTTCCAGCGTACAGGCTGCTTGCAAATACCCCACAGCAACCCTCAAGCAAGTGACTAATGGGAACATGTGTTCTTTCTATTTTTATAAGGCTGGGAGAACAAGGGGATGGAGAGCTGAACTTGTGGGGTTTGAAAATCTCTCTTTTCAGGGAACGTGCTGCTGTCTAGAATGATAGTAATATTCAGTGGCAGCTCCATGGCGGTGGCCCAGACCTGCCTAATTCTCTGTTCCATGGAGGCCCTGGAGCTGGGTAAATGGCCCTGCCTGTCCCTTCTGTCCAGCCAGCAGGAGCGGGACCAGGGGGTGGGACAGGACTGTTCAGACAGTGGCAGAGCCACCAGCCTGTCCTTCCTGATGGCTTGCCCAGGTACAGTCTCCGCAGGCACTAGTGGACTGATCACCTTCTACCGTATCACTGGTTCCACAACCTTACGCATTTGATTAGGAGATTCAGGACGGTCCTTCTGTGAGGTGAGCTGGGGGAGCTTAACGGTGATTTAAGTAAAACCTATGTTCAAAGCATCTTGGAGCCTCTTGCAGCCCAAATTGGAAATAAAAAAAATCAGAAGAATGATTCCATCCAAGACAACATTAGTATCAGAAATCCATTTTTGCTCCTCAGTTGCTGTTACTGTTCTGAAGGCAGGGGCGGGCCTCCCACATGGCGACCACGTCCATTCACACCTCCCTCCTCCAGTGAACAGTATCATATGGCCAAGAGGGCAAAAGAGATGTCAAATGAGATCTTTTATATACAAATGATCTCTTGTTATATGACTAACAGGGTGTAAGAATCTTGAAATGTTAGGATTTGGCGGGATCAGAGCAGATTGCCTGTATCAGTGGCCATCACAGAGAACTCTAAAAAGTCTTTTCTGAAGGAAGGAAGTGGTTTGGGCTCTGAACTCCTCACCCCTTCGTAAAACAGTCCAGCTCCCATTGATTTGTTTTATATTGTGCATTTCTATACCCAGACTATAAAATGGAGTTATGTGCTGGCTCCCGTCAACTAATCTGGGCTCCCTGAATTGCTCTGATGAGGACCCTCAGGCCAAATCCCGGATCTTTGTAAGAGAGGGCCATACCCAGCGGATACAGGGCTGGAGAGGACTGGCCTGGAAACCATGCATGTGCCATCCCTACTGCCAACTTTGTTTTTAAAGAAAGGATTCTGAGAGTTTTGCAAGTTCGAAGACAGTCAAACCCTATTTTCTTGCATTTAGGTAGTAACCTTCATCCAAACCTGGAGGGAAATACATTTTGATTTGAACGATGAACTTCATAAATGTTCAGAGTGACCCATCAGCAGCTCAGCAGCTCTTCACATCCTGTTGGGGGTAAGGACACCCACCAGCTGCCTTCATAAAAATCAAACCTCAGCCTTTGCCTTGTCAAATGGAAGAGTGTCTCGGAGATGAGATTAGGATCCCAAGGCCTCGTTGCTTCTCCCTGTGTGGAGACCCCTCTCCCGTGACACTGTTGGAGGTCCCAGCTTGTCTCATCCGTAGGGGGTTTCCTCACACTGGGGTATAATGATTCTTAGAGGTTAGGTGCTTCATGCATTTCAAGTATCTTACCAGAGGGCATTCACTCGACCATACTTCCAGGACTTTCTCTCTCAAGGAAATAAATCATGGAATTGTAAATAAAAATGCTCATCACATCATTCATTATTCTAAATAATGAAAAAATATCTAATAAGTAATTGGATTTATAAATAATGAAACATTTATGGAATATATATTTCTACACATATATACATATGTATATATGTATAATTGCTATTATGAAGCTTGTAAAGACCTTATCTTTTTTAAGAATATGAATGTTTTGGAAGACCGAGGTGAAAGAAACAGGATACAAAAGCTACATACAATAGGATTCCAAATTATTGTATATACCTGAAGGGGAGAAATACACATGCACACTCACACACACACACACACACACACACACGGCAGGTGGTTGAGTCAGGACGTAGCACTCATCTAAAGGGATAGAAGAAGACACTAAATGTTGGCAGGGACTATCCCTGAATGGTGGGATTCTGGTGAGTTTGGAGGCCTTTTGTAACTTTTCTTTGTTGTACAAATTACTTTTATAATCAGAAAACATGTTTTTAAGAAAAGTCCAGGCTCTCATAAAAATTAGGGTTCTTTAACTGTAAGGGTATTTCTGCACCAAAGTCTCTAGAAACAAGCTGCCTTAAAACATCTATAAAGGGAAAATAAAGTGAATTTTCTGATAGTATCTACTTGGGGTTAATATGCAAATTGCATCATTGAGGCTAAAAAGAGACCCGTTCTTTCTCTGCAAGTAGGTATTTGGCCGCCTTTCTCAGGGAACTTGCTTCAAACTTCCATTTCTTTTTGCTTGTGTGGAGACAGTCAAAATCCATGCCTTGTCATGTACTAAAGCAGCCATACCTGGGACCCACTAAACTGACCCACTGAGTCCCAACCACATGCCAACAATGTACCAGGCCCTGGAAACAACAAGATAATTAGGATGCCCTCCCTTCTTTGGAGGGGCGTTTTGGACTAAAGGGGGTCAGAGAAATGTAGGCAATTAAAGGTTAATACCTGGTATCGCCTGGTACAATGCCATCTCACCTACTATGTGCCAGGCATTGTTCTAGAACCATACCTGTAGACGTCACCTCACCTGCTCACATCAACCTGCAGCACAGGCCTCATCCCCCCATTTGTGTGACGGGGATGATGACATCTCCGAGGCGAGCTGGCAGGTGGTCGCGTCAGGACGTAGCGCTCATCTACCGGTACTTTCTTTTGGTCTAACTCTTGAGCCAAATTGATGTTGGCATAGAAAAGGAAACCCTTGAAATGACTGCAGAATGTAAGCAACGTCTGCAAAGGGTTTGTTTGCTTTTTGTTTCAGTTCATTTTGTTTCCTGCTGTATCCCTAGCCCCTATCACAGATCCTGGCAAGAACTCAGGGTGGTTGTGCTGTAGCCAAAGTGAGGCGGCCAGATTTAGCAGGAAAAATAAAGGCCACCCTGTTAAATGTAAATTTCAGGTAAACCATGAATAGTTTTTAGTTTAAGTATGCCCCCCATGCAACATTTAGGACATAATTAATAGTTATTCTTTAAATGAGATTGAAATTGTTGCGGACATCCTTGTACACCTGGCACCTCTGAGTCATGGCGGCCAGTGGCAGGTTGGTGCTGAGTTAAATCGATAGCAGATGAGAAGGCCTTCACCAAACACACAAGGCAGACAAGGCCTGGAGGGGTGGGGATGCTTGGTTTATTTGGGGAACTGTAGGCAGCATGGTCTGACTCAAGTGGGGAGCAGAGTCCCCAGCTGAGGACGTGGGCTGACATGTTTTGGTTGGCCTTCTAATTGTAATTAGTTATCAACTTTTAAAATCTTGCCAATTTCGTGTGTGTGTGTGTGTGTGTGTAAAGTTTGCAGGAGGGCATGTGGGTAGGAGTCCAGAGGTCATTATTTCCAATGGGAAGTGCATAGTAGCTATCTCTTTTGTGGGGGTGAGAAGAGAGAAGCTCAACTCTCCCATTAGCTACAGTCTCCTAGCACTTGCGTTGGACATACAGTCTCTCCTCCTGGACCATGCAAGCTTCTGTGTTTGCCACCCCTGACAGAGAGTGATTGGGAGAACTGCTACCCAGGTGGAGGGTGGCTGGGGGGGCATTGCTACCCCAGGGGTAGGGTGGCCGACAAAAGGTGAAAAAGGAAGGGAGGCCCTGCCTAGGTTGTCAGGGACCTTGTGCAAGCCGAGCGGAGGAGTTTCATTCAACAGACAGAGGGATCAAGTGGGTGTTTGTAAACCAAGGAAGTGGCATTCCCACGTGTCCTTTAGAAGGGAACTCTGGTGACCTCGTGGAGATGGATTGGAGCAGACAGTGACTGGAGTCAGTGTGGAGGCCACTGCCGTGGATCAGGGCAGTGAGGATGACAGAGAGGACACGACGTAGAGGACAGCTTAGATAATTATTAACTGTCTTCAGGTCCGTGCAGGAGGCCCTACATGCTTCCAGAGCACTGGATTCCCCTCATACGCCGTTGTAACTTGTGAGTTGGCATGGAGAGCGAGGTAGATTTAGGGGATAATGACACATTTATTCAATCTGTCTGTCTATCTGTTAATTTATTTATGGTGGTTGAAAGAGGAAAAAGACAACAGATGGAGTTAGAAATGGACATGACCCCCACTCCCATTTGCTCTGCTAACTCCCCTCAGCTTAAGGAAATGTAGCTATTTCCCTGCCCTGCATGTCTGGCTGACCCGGCTGTCCTCACTGGTCACTGGTCGCTGGGGGCAGATGCATCTATAATGCAAGAGGAGAACTCACCATTGGGGGTGGGAGGGAGGGCACTGCCTGCTCACCCAATCAGGAAGGAGCAGGGGGACGTGTTTTCTTCTCCTGTAATAAGATTGTCAGGGCCCCTTCCTGGCCTGAACCGACCAATGGAGGCTGCCAGGATGGCGAGCTCACTCTTCTTAATTAGCACTAATGCAGTCGAGGCTGTTTTCCTGGCCTGACCAAAGGGAATAGTAATTAATATGGTGGGGGAGACAGACGGAGAGTTCAAGGCCAGCATGTGTGCCCCCGACCCTCAGGTCGCTGGGGAAGGGGAGCCTGGAAGACAATAGCCCAGCTCCCTCAGGCCTGGACAAAGGCCCGCCCTGGTTCTCAAACCTCAGCTCCCTGCAGCCATCCCATTAATGAGAAAGTCTGTCCTCCACTTCTGGAAAAGGGGATGGCTTGTTAGGCCTCCCTGCTAAGGCCTGTGGATGTGTGTCTACATATACGTGAGTCTGTATGTTTTAAGAGATATTCTCCTACTTCAACTGCTAACCTCACAAAGGCTGGGGAGGTCCTTTGTTTTTCGTGGTGGGACTTGGCTCCCATTGGTTGTGGGGGGCTGGATTTATACCCCCAACACACAGAACAGAGATTTCACAATGTCCATTTCATCCTGGGCCTGGGAGCTTAGAACTGAGGTTGGTCAAGCTGGGAAGAGGCCACGTGAGGAGGTCTGGTATCAGGAGCCCCAGTGCATGTTCAATCAGTGGGCAGGATAGCAGGCAGGCTGACCCACACGTGGTGAGGGCTAAAAGTGACCCCTCCACCTTCCAGGGAATCCCCACAGAGAGGCGGAATGGGAGCCAGTGTAATGGTGGTGAGTGGGATCTAAGCAACTGTCTCCCTCTTCAGGGATGACCTCACTGCTCTAAATGACAGGTAGACGTGCAGCCCCACGAATAAATGAAAAGACATCGGACTCTCCGTGTCTCTCTTCCTTGTTTTGAGATGCTGATCTTCCCTGAGATGAATTCAGTTCTTTCAGATTTTGCCCTCGACTTTCCTTAGGCTGGTTCTTCTTCCTCTTTTTTTTTTTTTTTTTTTCCTTTTTAATTAAATATTGCTGCCTAAGTCTTTCAGGTCAGCAGCAATGTCACTACATCCGCCGTGAATCATGGCCGAGCTGACATTTTAAAAATGGCATCGTCAGGGCAGCGCGTGCAGGCCAGACACCCAGGCACAGTGGCTGGACCCCGTAAATTACACTAAAAGTCTAATCAGAATAATCAACACGCTGACATCTTTATGCGTGTGGGCAGATCGCAGGGAGGGGAAGGCGCTGCTGGGGCTTTAAAGCTCTGCGATTTCACTTGCAGCAGATTCTGGTGCTTTTTAAGGATACAGAGAGAATCTTCAAGGTGTATCTTTTGAGTACTCTGTGACCTCTTTGTTCACATTTACGTTTTGCAATAAAAACAGATATAATGAGTGTTGCTTTATATGCAGCTCAGGCAGCACAGCCATGTATTTTTTTTTTCCTGCAAACATCCCACACACACATATTTCTTCATCAATACAGGTACACGAGTGGCTCTTGCTTTGTTGTGCACGAACACACACACAGACAGACACACCCTGTGAATATGATTTGAAGACATTTGTGGGTGCTTCTCGTTGCAGGACTGTATTTAAACTCTTTGTCTACAAGAATGGTTTTTATAATTCTGATCCGAATTCTTTACTGATCCCCATTTATGTGATTTCCTAAGGCCAGATAGGATAGCCACTGTCTGGCTGAGACCATTTTAGTTTGTGTGTGTGTGTGTGTGTGTACCCCATTTAAGTTTCGTGGCCTTTCCCTTTCTCTCCTCCAGTCTTTTCTCTGTCTCTCTCAAACTACTCCCACCACCCACTTCTTGTGTCTCTAGTTTGCAAACCACGACAATAAAATCCTCTCCCTGCCTGGGCTCCCTGCTTCTAATGGAAGGTCAGGGATGCTCTCAGCCATACATATGCAGAAAGGGTGCCTTAGGTGATTAATTGGCCCCACCAGGTCACAGGCACAGAGAGCCCATTTGTCATAGGCACAGCTCTGGCCATCACAACCAGGCTGCCCAGGGCTTGTGGGCGGCCCAGTGCACACCAGCTGGGACGAGCCACTTAGTACCCAGTGAGGTGTGGCCAGTCGGGGCCCAAAGGTGAATGCAATGGGCTTGCTGGACTCAAGGAGGGGATGGGAAACAAAAGGAAGCTTAGAACTGAGGTGGGTCTTTTGCAAGCTGGGAAGAAGCCATCTGAAGGGGGCAGGTAGTGGGAGAAAAGGAAGAGAAAGTGCAAAAAGAGGATGACGATTGATAGATGAGAAGCAGAAACATGTTCTTAAAAGGTAAAGAAGAGAGTTATGTTGTGCTCTGATTGCTCCAACATTTATCGAGTACCTGCTGTGTGCCAGGAATGAGCAAGACGTGGTTCCTTAACCTGGTGCTGGAGACTGTTGATGCTGTTTGAACGGCTTTGATAGATTTTGCTACAATCTCCAGAAAAAGATATGGCTGATATACATATACACTAATTTTTCAGATGGGTAAACTGAGTCACGTGCCCGGTGGTTTCCCAGGACCACGCACGCTGTGCGTGGGATTAGACATCGCCCTATTGTGCTTCTTTTCTTACGTCACACACAGGAAGGTATCCACCAGGATGACATGAGCCTGCCATCCTCTTGGGTCCTTCAGCATATCCTGACCATGGACGGTCCTCAGACCTTTTGACTCCTAGACGTAAAAATATGGGCTCTGGTTTGAGTTTTGACTGTTTTGCTCATCAGCTATAGGGCCTTGAGCAAGTCCCTTTAATTTTTACATCCTTAGTGTCTCCATCTATAAAATGGGCTTCATACCCTGATAATGATGGAGATTAAATGAGATCAGAAAGCTTGGGGCACTGTGCGTGGCATGGGTTAAGCAATTAGTAAATTGCTATGTATGTAAGGTACATATATATTTATATATAAACATTCTGTCCTGGCTGGGCCATCTGGGCGCCCCCAAGTGGCCCCAGGATAGGCATGCACCCTGAGCCAGTCTGGGCAGAAAGTTGAACACAAGGACAAATGCCCCGAAATGCATTTCCCAGAAATACTTTTCTCCATTCACCCTCCTTCCCGCCCCATCCATCTTCCTATCACCAGCCCCTCCCCAGCCTTTGTTACAATGATCCCTACAGCCAAGCATTTGTTCAGTAAGCATTTACTGATAATTACCGTGTTTCCCCGAAAATAAGACCTAGCCAGACAATCAGCTCTAATGCATCTTTTGGAGCAAAAAATAATACAAGATCTGGTCTTATTTTACTATAATATAAGACTGGGTCTTATATAATATAGTATAGTATAGTATAGTATAGTATAGTATAGTATAGTATAGTATAGTATAATACCGGGTCTTATATAATACAATATAATATATGACCAGAGCTTATATAAGATAAGATAAGATAAGATAAGATATGATAAGATAAGATACGAGAAGGTAATATAATATAATATAATATAATATAATATAATATAATACTGGGTATAATATAATGCCGGGTATTAATTTTTGCTCCAACAGACGCATTAGAGCTGATGGTCCGGCTAGGTCTTATTTTCAGGGAAACACAGTATTAGTGGAGAGTACTGTATTAGGTGCTGTGGAGCAGGGCAGGTGAGGTAGGAGAAGGGACGGGGCAGTGAAAGAAACCAAGCCCAGAAGAGGTGTGGACAGGCAGGACACCGGCATGAAACCCCAGTTAATACCACCATGTGGATGTGTCCTGCTCAAGAAAGTTCCAGAGAAGAAAGTCCTACCCAATGAGCAGTTTCAGGAAAGGGAGCTTCCTACAGAATAATGTACACTGTTTTGTGGAAGAAAAAAGGTGATGGACTTTTGGGTCAATAGTTCACACTACTTAACAAACGAGCAGGTTGCAGAGTTCCTTGAAATAGCAAGCAAGCCACCTTGGTAAATTTGATTATAATTCTGTGTGCAAAAGTATTGGTAGCCTGCCTTGTTGGGCCACGCTTCTTGTGAATACATAGGTGGGAAGGACAAGAAGAGCCATTTCCAAGATACCAGAGGCCCTGGAGAAGTGAGAGCTAGTGAAGGGCCTTGTTTATTGAGCACCTGCTCGGTACAAGGCAATGCGTCAGACACATTTAGAGTTATGAAATCATGCTAAGGTTATTATCTCTCCTTTACAAATAAGGAAACTGGGGAACTAAGAGTGACTAGTGAGCATTTAGTTAGTGACTAGTACGTGGCCTGAAGACATTGTATTGGTTAGGATGCTTTCAGCTGAAAGTGGTAAAAATCGGTTTTAAACTGGCTTAAATAATAAGAAAAAGCATCATCTCGCCCAACAAGTTTAAGGGTAAAGCAGGCTCTCTGATGGGTAGATTTGGTGGCTCAATCATGTCCTTGACAACCTGGACTTTTTCAGTCTCTCCTGAATAATGTTGTCCTTACGTTAGCTTGCCCTTACTTCAGGCCCCCTCAAGACTGCACTATGGGCGCAGAAATTCCAGGGGGTATACTCACACCCAGTATGGTCCAGACGTAAAAAAGGACGCATCGATTTCTAGGTCTCTTCATAGCAAACCATAGCCAGATTTGGGTCACGTGACCATATCTAAACCAATCACAGACGAGCGCCTGGGAAAACCAAGACAGCCCAGCCTGGTCCCCATCCGGCACAGCAGTGTCTGGAGAAGGATGGAAACTAGGGCAGAATCTGAAGAAGAGAGGGGCAACTGGAAGTCGGGAGGCCGTTCACCGTGTCACCCGCAGCCAGCATTCCAGCTCTTCCTGATAACAAGAGGAAAAGTTAGTCTTATATCTGTGAAATTGTGTCTATCCAGTACTTCTCAAAGTTGCAGGACTGCTGAGGCTTTTTTCCCCAACAGCTCTTGAATGACAAAGGGAGGTCTTATAGACTTGGGGGTGTCCTCCCCAAATTGATATGTTTTATTCCCCAGGCCCTCAGAATGTGACTGTATTTGGAGATAGGGTCTCTAAAGTGGTAATTAACTTAAAATGAGGTCATCAGAATGGGCCCTAATATAAGAAGATTGGGGTCCTTGTAAGAAGAGGAGATTAGGACATATACAGTAGATACACCCACTGAGGAAAGATCACGTCTTGACACTGGGAGACGATAGACATCTACAAGCCAAGGAGAGAGGCCTTAGAAGAAACTGTCCTAGTGACATCTTGAGTTCAGACTTCTAGCCTCTAGACATATGAGAAAATAAATGTCTGTTGTTTAAGCCACCCAGTCTGTGCTAATTCGTTATGGCAGCCCCAGGAAACACATGCAGGAAGATTGTCAGTTTTTGCAGTGGTTCTTTTAAATCCATAGTATCCAGTGGAGATTGGGAATGACAGGGAAGGTGGAGGGAGTTTAGGAGGATGACTGCTAAGAAACAGAGGGAAGATGCAGAGGAAAGACTGCACACGCGTGAGTATGAGATAGGGAATGCGGATGTGCCTTTGCACCTGGATCCATTAGGCCGCACGTTGAGACCTTAAGCCTGGGTGCCTGGACCATTCACAGCGTCACCGACATACTGTGAAGTTGAAAGGGGACGTTGCTCTGGGTGAAAAGATGAATTTGATTTGGGGAATGGTCTCTTTCCTCTTTGGTAACTATGAAAGAAAGAATTCATGTGTTTCCTCTGTGTCAGCCACTGTGCCAGGGCATCGAAGCATACCGTGACCCCTGGCTTCAGGGAACTGCTATTTACTCAGAGAGAAGGAGGTTAGCCTGAGTGGTGGGGGGAAGATTAGCAGCAGATATCTGACTGCCACCCACCCAAACTCCACTGTCAGAACGTGTATGATGTGCATGCAAGAGTCATCACGGTTTGCAAAGAGAAATGGCCCCATCCTAGGGTTGAGCAGAGGAAAATATTTGCAGAGCTCACCTCCCAAATTGAAACAAAACAAAACAAAAAAACAACAACACAAAAACTAGCTGTCTTCTTAAAACGTTTTGTTTTATCTCTGTTTAGTCTCCATGTGCTTTCTAAATGGAGGGAGAAAAAAATGCTTGGACTTGAAGTAGAAATAGGTAGAAAGCAAGGGCTTCCAGGAGAGAAAATAAGTTGCCTCTTTGTTCCCCACCTGTAGCATGGCGAGGAATTGTACCTTACGGGTGAGGAAACCCCAGGTAGGTGGCAGGCCTTAACTGTGTGTCTCTGATCGGTCCTGGGATCTCACAGGTTTTCCCGGTGGAGTTCAGGAGATTGCTCCAGTTGAGGGAAATCAGGGTTCATTTAACTTGTGGCTTTTCTGAAGTCCTGCCAAAGCAAGGGCTTTACTTATGCAGAATAAGTGGAGACACAGCATTATCTCAAATCTCACCCTGGGTATCTTTGCTCCTGGAGAGAAGACCACATCTTGCCCAGCATCCCTCCCCTGCCAGCCTGAAGCCCTAAAGAGATAAAGCTATGATGGCCCATCTATTAGCAAACCGAGGGCATCCAGAGTCCCACCCAAATGCAAATTCTCTATCAGCCAAGCCCAAAGTGGGGATTTATGGTAGATTGTAAAGATGACAATTTATTTAGTCTTTCCTGTCTAGAGTTTCTTGTCTTTTTTTTTTCTGTTGATTTTTATTGGCATAAAATGTTTTACATTTACTTTTGCCCATTTATCACTGTGACAGGGATGTTTGGATGATGACTGTAAATGAAATATGTATGCATCTTAAAGATATTTACGTAATTTCGCAAAATTATTTTTCAGGTTTGTTCAAAAGAATCTGCTTGGTTCATGTCTTGCTAGCACCATGAAACATTTTACTAATCACACCCTAATGTGGGAATGAACACACATTACTTAAACGTACCAAATATGTGAACATATAAATAGTGTTTAAAATAGCTCTTACACAATAAATTATGATCACTATGTTAAAATACCAATTTCTAGAGAAAATTGACTTAAGAAAAATAGCTAATTACGGTACCCTGTGAAAGCAGCATTTTTTTCAGTATCATTTAATTTTCAAGCCAAGAGACTTGAACTGTTGTTTCATTTTGTGTTCCATTATTTTTTTTTTTTCCATTCATTTGCTGAACAATCATCTTCTAAAACATCCCACTTCTGCAGTGGTATCAACTGGCATGATACCAAAAAGATGTAAATGATTTAATTGAATTAGTTTAATTAGGTAAATTAACAGTTAAGCATATCACACACAAGCTTGTTCTGTTTATACTACGTTAAGGAGATAATTTAGTGCGGAAGGAGAATGGGCATGACCAAAATTCCAATGCAGTGAGCCAGATTAGCTGGCAAAGGAAAAACTACAAAGATAACAGTTGCTGGAATTAAATCTGGGTAAATAATTTATATGGTGGATTCGTTATGTCGTTTGAGTTGTAGACAATGACCAGTTGATAGTCAACGAATGTGTAAAAATCATTGCTGCGGAGCAAATATAGGAGACAACCAAAGTATTTCTGACCTTTCCAGAAGCATATCCCCAGGAAAAGTTCAGCATTCCTTGGTATGACAAATTGAGGCAATGAAAGCCAGCTTGGCTGGCCAAAAATCTGAATTAGAGCAGGAAAAAAACAAACAAGCCATAGTTTGATTGCTTTCAAGTGTATGCCATTAAATTAAACAAAACAAGGATTCTCAACGTGGGCACTATTGACATGCTTTGTTGGGGTTGGGGAGGCAGTCCCATGTATTGTAGGATGTTTAGGAGTATCCCTGGCAACTACCCTCTGGATGCCAGTAGCACCCCTGTGCCCCAAGCTGTGACAACCAAAATTCCCCCCCTGGGTAGGAAACCAAAATCGCCCTGGTTTGGAACCACTGAAATAAAACCATTGAATAATATTTAATTTGGATCTTTAAGAATCTTGCTTTAGTGAATTATTTACAAAGAGTTATAACATTCATAACACTTACATAGGATGTTATGTAAGATTTGAAAAATACTTATTACTGAAGTATTTGAACCATCCTGTTCTTTCTCATCTATCCATTCATCCAGCAGGTATTAGGCACAGAGGGTAGAGTATCAGTAGATACAGAGTATCAATGCCTTCATTGGGGAGGAAACAGTTGACAGACCTGTGAAATGAGTAAATGCTGGCAGATGTGTGGGGCTCAGGAAACTGTGCCCTTGGGAGAGCCCCAGCCTTGGATAAAACTTGCTTTTCACTCTGTGTGGCAGAATCCAGGGCCAGAAAAGAGGACAGGTGCCACTCTCCAGACACTGAAAGTTAGCTAAGACGTTAGCTGACCTAGTGGTAACATAAGAAATTAGAAGGGTTTAAGCAAGGGAGTGTTGTATGTAGTCAGTGTTGACTTTTGAAAAGAGAAACGATTTCAAAGTCATACCCACACAGGTTAAATCCTGACTTTGCCATTCACCATTTGGGTTACCTTGTCACACTGCAGCTTCTGAGCCCCATGTCCTTATAGCTCAGACGGAAATAATAATAGCTACCTCACTGCAAATCCTAAATGAGACAGTGTATGTAAAGCATGTGCTGTAACACCTGCCCCCATTATAGTCACCCAATAATTATCAGTACTTCTTTCCTTCATTAGCCGCTCTGTCCTGCTTGCATTTTTCTCATGAAGAATGCAGTGGAAAGCGTACACGTATGAAGTTTGCACTCCCCGACATCTGGGCTGTATTGTTGAACATCACTGAAGTTGTCTAAACCTTGCCACTGGACTTTGTTTACTCTAAAGCTGAGTGTTTCAATCTCTTAAATTGGCAATGTCAGTTTGACGTCCATGTTAATCTTCCGTGAGATTTAAGGGTCTGGAATCTGGAGGTGGCTTGCTCTTACCATGTCCGTGGGTCTGGAGACAAATGTGGCCATTATTACCACGGGAATCGGGGAGAACGAACGTGGGAAAGTTCGTTGGAAGAAATGCTCATTTTCTATACAAAGGAATTGTAATGTTTTGCCAAGCAAGGTTCTGGCAACATGTCTTGAATGCTGGCATTTTCATTCTGTTGGAAAACAGTGACAACCAAACAGAGGGGAAGGGAGACCTGTTTTGCATTTGGAAATACTAACAAAACCACATTCCCACTCCTTCTGCAAATTTATCACTAACGTATTCTGAGCTTTGTATATATAATGGAATGCAGGGCTAAGCTGTTTTCCTTGGGATTTTGGCATTTCTCTCTCACACACACACACACATACACACACTCCTCAGTGATACATCCACAAATAAAGAAGATGTTTCCACGAACCCATTTCATTGTCAGAAACATATACACATAAAGTAAATGCCGTGGGCAAAGGTGTCCTCTTCCCCCTGACCCTTGCCTGGCTGCTCCCTTCCCATCTTGTCCTGTGATAATGAGATTCCCCATTCCAGGTGATTTAGCCAAGTGAGCCTCTGGGAGTACAATCTTTAAGCTGGCTGTCCTCAGACCCCAGACAGCCCTACAGACACTTGACATCACTCCCTGCTGTATTAGCCCTCATCTGCAGCTGATGAGGAAATCAGAATCTTCCTTAATCCCTTCCACGCCCAGGGACTTATTCTCAGAAGTTTATTTATCTTATGCTATGGCTATAATAACATACAAGTTCCGATTAACCCACGAGGGGGGATGGCAAATTTCCAGTAGCCTCAGCTTCCAGAAGATTCTAGAAGGAGCAGTCAGTTGCTGTGCTACATCTCTGTCCCATTACCCACTCTCTTTCCTCTCCCTGGCTCCCACAATCTTTTTTTTTTCCTCTCTCTCTTTTAAAATTTATTGTGAAATCATTTTAGACTTAATAGACAAGTTGAGAAAATAGTTCAGAGTTTCCCTAGCTTTCCCTAATGGTAACATCATATATAACCTTAGCACAATTATCGAAACTAATAAGTTAATACCGGTACAGTGTTATTAACTAAATGAGTCTCCTTTTGGTTTTCACCCATTTTTCCACTAATGTCCTTTTTCTGTTCCAGGATCCAAGCCAGGATCCCACATTGCATTTAATTATCACATCTCTTTAGTCTCTTTTAATCTGTGACAGTTCCTCGGTCTTCCCTTGTCTTTCATGACCTTGACACTTTTAAAAGTATCGCCCAGTTATTTTATAGAATATCCCTCTATTACTGTGTGCCTGGTGTTTTCTTGTGATCAGAATGAGGAAATGCACCTTGTGCAAGAATCCCCCGGATGTGATGTCCTTTTCACGCTGTGTCATCTCAGGGCTCCATGTGTCCATTTGTCTTATTATTGAAATTAACTTCGGTCACTTGGTTAAGAGGGTGTCTGCAGAATGTTCTCACTGCAACTCTACCATTTTTTTCCCCCTTTGTAACTAATAAATTCCTTGGGGGAAATACTTTGAGACTCTGCTAATACCCCATTTCTCCTCAAACTTTTGTCTGCTGGTTTTAACATCTGTGGTAGCATAGATCTTGCCTGTCACAATTGTCACTGTGGTGTTCTAATGGCAACTTTCTACTTCTCCCACTCCTTCTATGTTTATTAATCGGAACTCCCAAGACCTTTTTCCTGACAATCCACAGAAGTCGTGTCTTCACCTTGTAGGGTTTTGCCTAGCCGCACACTCTGGTCCCTAAAAAGGGCTCTATAGATATTTTTGTAATGGAAAGGAAGAGGAGGAAAAAAATGACAAAGGAGTGAAAAAACCTAGGAGGCTTCCAGTCTGGGCTCACCGTGTGACTTTAAACAAGTGACTGTCCTTCTTTGAGCTTCAGTTTTCTCTTCTTCAAGTGCCATCTCTGAGACCCTTCTGGCTCTAAAATGCTTGATTCTATGACAGGCGGTTGGGTTGTGACAAAATCTGCAGCTGGTGTCACCAAACTTCCCAACAGTAAGGGGAACATAGAGTAGCAACAGCTACAGACAAGGAAATGCAAGGAGAAGGAGAGGAAATGGTCCATGAATCTTTGAGAAGCACTAGAGATACTGACTTGGTAATACTTTCCACACCGAGAAGCACGTTGGAGGGGAAGGCTAAGGTTTGGGGAGGAGGCAGCCCCATTCCGGATGAGGTCTTTTATCTTTGGCCCTTGAAACGGATGAATCAGCCTTTTCTCCCCAGATTGAAGAATCCATAGTGTGTGTTTCCACTGTCAATTTCATTACTTTGCATCAGACTTAATACCCATTTAAGGCTTACTGGTTGCAGAATTATACTAGATGTAAACTATAGCTTTTAAAAGGATAGTTTAAGAGCTCATGTCCTCTCTATAAAGCTCACGAAACATCCAGGCCTCAAAACTGAAAATTTCTCCTAATCTCTTGTAAACTAAGTCTGCCTTCTGATTTTCAACCCAGAGCCAATTTTGATTGATATTTTAAATATACAATTAAAGATTAGAGTTTATTTTGCCTATCTTTTCGATACACCAGGTATCAGACATTGTTTAAAAAATGTTTGAACATTAGACATCATTGAAAAAAAAAAGACTGAGGGAGAAACATTGGTGATTATAAAGGGAGGGCTGTCTTCCAGAAGTAACTGTGAATACTGACGGAGGCAAGACACCCAGGAGTGGGCAGTGGTCTTCTCTGTTACAGGGAGAGGGGATCCAGAGAGAAGTAAAATCAAAATTAGTCCCCAGCTCTTTTTATTTGAACCAGTGCTTGTTAAACTCCTTTTCCCAAATAGTCTTTTCTCAGATCTGCTAGCAAATAGAGCAATGCACTGGTCTGGGATCATACCTCTTAATTCTCCATTTTAAAAAAGGCACTTTTGAAATTTCACTATGAAATTGCTCTCTGTAAATATAGTTTGGAAGATCCCAGGAAAGTGAGGGTGGAAGAATGAGTAGCCGGTTTGTCACAAATTATTGTGAAGATTCTGTTTATTGATTAAACTGTGAGTTTAGTTCCTTACACACAGGAACACATTTCTCTCTTAGTCACTGCTTTATTTCTAATGCCAAGCACAGTTCCTGGCACATAGTAGGTGCTTAATCAGTCCTGGTACATAGTAGGTTCTCAATACATCTCTGATGCATGAATAAATGGTTGGTTATAGAAATTATCTCTGTGTGCATTGCTCTGTGAGCTATAACCCCTTTCATTTATCTCTGAGGTGATGGTTGTAGGTGAAAGAAAGGTGATCTAACAGGAATAATTGCATGTGGAAGTCTATACTTAGTATTTATATAATACTTTGTAAGAATAGTTTTCAAAATACAGTTTTGAAAGTTAATAGATATTATTCAACAGAAAGGTTCTGTGGTCAAAAATTGAACTGTGAAGGTTAAACTGTTTTTTTGTTGTTGTTGTTTCAAAATGCAGGACTTAGCAGTCTGTGATACTTTCTTTGAATGAGTGTTGGGACCTACTGAGAAAGCCATTAAGCATTTGACTTCTGAATCTATTCTTTTTTTCTTGAAGCATTTTCATGCTAATGATCAAATGAGCAATTTGAGAAACATTGATAATACACAGAGCATTTTATTTGGGTAAATAATCCTAGAACATTTGGTTTCTCCTATCTTTGACTTTGGACTAGTTACTTATGTGTGAATCAAGTGTATAACATGGAAAAATATCCCTAAGCCTTCAAATACTTGTTCAGAAAATGAGTGAATGAATGAATGAAGTGGATTACTAGCTATATCAGAATAATATTGTTAGATAAATGATATAGGTATAACATCATCATTTCCAATATCTAAGAGAGTTGTTGAGATGCCCAAACCACAGACATTCTCACATGTAACTTTTTTGCCCTTCCCTTTGCCACTCCCTCCCCCACCCTAACTTAAAGCTACTATTACCTTTCGCTAATTATAGCAGCAGTCTTTCCACACCCTGCCTCCTCCAGCCCATCATGCCTAGGCCCTGACATGTCTCTGTGTCACTCAGTCACTAGTCACATGGCCATCCTCAGCGTGGTGCCCAGGGCCTCTGGCAGCTTGAGCCCAACTCACCTCCCAGCCTCATCTCCCATCACCCCCTTGTGCACAGGTCACATTACACCCAGACCAGCATCCCCTAGTTTACGGAATGCACTCAGACATTTTTCACTCCCATGCTGTTGTTTTTGTTTTTTCCTCTGTCTGGAATGCCTGGGGAATCCCACATCATCCGTGGAAAGGGCCTCTTGTAATATTACCTATGTTTCATTTTCCTTTCCAACCGCCTCCCTCATGAGCCTATCTCGAGTCCTGCTATATTCTGAATCTCACTGTCATTCGCTTATGTCACTTACAGTTGCCTAGTATTCAGTTTGTTCCATTTACCTCTTTTCTGCCCCACCCCACCCCCATCACACACACACTGGATTGTAAACTCCTGCAAGGCAGCATTTTACTCTTTTTGTTTTGTTTTGTTTTCAGTACGTAGCTGGGCTCCTTGCACATAGTGGGCTGATATTTGGTGAGTCGAGCACCCCTCGTCAGATCTCTAAGTGCATCTGCATTATTGCCTTTCGATAGAGAAGCACAGAGAGTCACAGGTCTCATCCTAAGAAAGCTTAAGTTCCAAACGGGAAGCCCAATTATCTTCTCGAATTAAGAAGCATCGAATCTACTAATGGGCTATGTTGCAGAAGTTCGTCTGTCTGCTGGTGGGAACCTGGGTTACATTTTCTCTGAGAAACAGTATTACGAGTGGTGGTCGTGTTTCTCAGCCAGCCCACAAAAGCCTATTTAACTTGTAAAGTGTCTAAAGCCTGATACTACTAGCCCCAGGGGTCCCTCGGCCCCTTCTCACAGGCCATCATCAGTCTTAACACTACAGACCTTGCCCTGAGGCAAAGTACGAGGCAGGGATGGAATGGGATGAGGGGTACTGTCCTCAGGGCTGTGGGTGAGGAGGGGAAGGAGGGAGGAGACGAGGGAAGGACTGAGCAGGAGGGAGGACAGCAGAAGGCGAGTGGCCCTGAGAAACTGCGCTACGGTATCTGGTCTGCAATGGCCTTTCTCGTGTAAGGGGTACCAGGTGAGCCCACGCGTGGCACTTTAGAGGATTCATATGTTCTCTGACATTTCTTTCTATTAGAAAGTCCTGAAAGCCTGCCCGCCTATGCCTGTCTTGGAGGTTTTTGATTGTTCTTCCTTTAGTTTTAACCACAGTAGAAACTAAGGACGTCAGCAAAGAAACCAAGGAGAGGGTTATTTCAGTACATGGAGGCACCTGCTGTGATCTAGACTGGGGGCCACACACTTAACTACCGCGGGGGGGGGGGGCCACACACTTAACTACCGCAGGGGCAGACAGGCCATGGAAGTGGGTGATGCAGGCACAGGGGTACAGATGCCGGGCTGCTGGCGACCAGCAGAGCACAGGCTGCATCCGAGGGTAGAAGCTTCTTCTACTAACTTCAGGTGTTCACGCAGGGCTCAAATATTCAATTCTTTCAACAGAAGACATCAATCTGAATTTATGTACTATCTCCAGGAGTTTATGATGACAGATAATTTAAAATGTTTTAAACATTGTATAAGGCAAACCACACACACACACACACACACACACACAGTTATGGGTCCCACCCAGGAGGTCGTTGCTGAAGGTGGTCATATGTCACTTCATGTGGTCCAAAAAAAAAGAGGAATTATAAATAGACTTTTTGTAGGTAGAATCATATATTTCATTTGGTGGACATGAAAATTTCAGAGATGTGGTTCCACAGAAGAAGATTTCTGTTCAAAAACACACGTGAAAGTCATACTTCAGATTATAGTTTGTGTACATATTTCAAGGGGTGCGTGCCAATTTCTCATAAAATTTTAACAATAATGCACCAACCTCTATTAATTTTACTTGCTCGCACCTCTAAAACCCACGGTGAATTAACTCAGGAAACTGAGGACGCTTTCAACCAAGTACTGGGGTCCTTTTAGACAGAAACTCGTGTGAGCGTTTTTGAAGTCAGCTCCGTCACGTGCCATTCCTACCCTCTGCAGAGTCACAGGACACTGTCTTGAACATTCTCAGTTTTTCTATAGTAGCCACTGGGTCATTCATCCAAAGTCTAGGGGCCTAAAAGTCCCCGGCTATGATCTATTCGCCCTCTGGGAACGTCCCGCCAGCTCCAAAGCTGTTCTCTTGGTGGCCGTCAGAGACGTATTATGAAGACCTCAATGCCCCCCGCAGCGCCCTCCTCCAAAAAGAAGCCCCTAAAAGCTCTATCTATCGCACATGTCGGAGCACTATGCTGTATCTGCGTGGGGGACAAATGGAAATCAAATGCACGGCATCTTGCCTAAATGTCAGTGCTGGCTTCTAGTTCTAGAGCTGCCACTGTGAACCTGGACAAGTCACTTAAACTCTTTGTACTTTAGCGTCCACATCACCAAAAAGGTACCCACCCCGTGGGTTGTTATGGGAGTGAGATGAGAGCACACTTGTGCAAAGCACATGACTTTGTGCTCAGTGGATGGTAACCATTGTGATCAGTCTTTCTTAGTAATATCCTTAGCATCACCAGAAGATGCAGCCTCTACTGTTAGAGTCTTCCTTGACCCAGCAGCTATTGACCCTTAAGATCACAGGTCAAGGAACAGGAGATGGGTCAGTACCCACCTCAGCTGTGGGTACAAACTGGAGACACTTCTTAAAAATGAGAGGTGCGAGTGTGTTTCATGAGTCAAGATTTCTTATTACCTTATCCAGGGCATAGTTGTCTCCAGACCAAATGGAACTATTTATTCTTGTCTCTGGGCACATTCAGGGTGGATGATTCAGCCACGATGTGTCTTGTCCATGCTTAGACACATCACGGGGCTCTCTAGGGAGCAGGACACTTGAAAGGACGTAACATGTTCTTCTAGCTTGCTGTCTGCAAGGCCTAGGCTGGCACTATAAATAAAAGGGTACTTATTAAGTTGCTTTTTTAGCAAGGAAACTACTCATTGTGGGTGAACTACTCATCTAGGGGATGAATTAACACTTTCCTCTCACCGTCGTTGGCTTTGACTAGATGAATGCATCTCTGACTAAATGCAGGGAAAGAGCTATTTAAAGGAACAGCTGAAATCCCTTTGCACAAAGCCATGTTGAAATGAATGAGGAGAGAGCCAATATTTTGGGGATCCATAAAACTCATGTCTGTGAAATTTGACCCAGTATGGCAGATGAGGACAAGTCTGGTTGTCTCGGCTGGCTTTGATGTAGCTCGTGGTCCTCTCCCGAGGGACAGTTTGGAAAATACATCCACTGTATGCGAGGCCATCGCTGTCTCCCTTCTGAGCAGAGGCTAAGCCATTCTTCAAACACTGATGCACAGCAGCATCTGGGCCAAGGCCTGACCCGCTGGCCCACCCAGTGGGACCATCAAGGTCACTGCTGCTCTGACTCCAAGTCCAGAGGACCCCAAGTGCAGCTACTTGGAAACCAGGTTTCCAACGCTCTGCTCTGCACGTGCTTCTCTCATTCCCAAAGGACTGAGTATTCCCAGCCCGGAGGCTTCCAGACACCAGACACTGAACCACAGCCCTCCCAGCTGCGGGGATTCCAACTTCCCTTTACTTCTTGGCCGGACTGCACTGGGGACGAAAGGGGCGGGCAGATGTGTCCACGAGGAGCCACTGGCAGCTGCGCCTGCCGCTGGTTACAATTATTGGCATCCAGATCCCTGTTTCTATCACCCCATTGGCTTTTGTTAGACGTCAAGCCCCTGCTGGGGACTCAGGCTTGTCCTTTCCTTCCCCCAAGTTCACCCTCTGTAGTTAATTCTGCCCCAAGATCATTGTCTCCATTCTGCTATTTTGATGATCGAACAATACAATAGTCTTCTCTTTCCTCGTATCTGCACTGATAGAACGTAATGCAGAAATGTCTACAGGGGCCTTGGGATGAGTGCTAGCCTCGTAGATCCCAGGCCACGTCCCTCCACCCAAGCAGAAAAGGCATCTCCATGGGCTGCTGCAACCAGAGCTCTGTCCCACGCCCCCCATCCTTGGCCATCTCCCCAGCAGCCCCCGTCTCCCATTTCCATCAGAGGAAAGGGTAGGTGCACTTCCCTCAATTGCTGTTTGCTTTCCCCCGCCTGTGGGAATCAGAGGTTGGGGTAGAAATTGATAAAAGCAAGCATTTTGCCATAAAAAGAATCTAAGAGGGCAATGGAAGGCCATCATGCGATTCCCCAGGCTGTCTGTCTTTGAAAAGGAAGATCTGGCCAAATCTACAGAACTTGCTGCCTCTGGAGTTTACTCTCTATTTCACTCTGTGCAGCACGTCCTTGTGTATGAATTAAAGATTAAAGGCAACTTAACCTGCATTTTGCTATATCTCTATATACAGGAGAGGAAGGGAGGGAGGGAGTTGCGTGTGTTCCACCAGATCTCCTGGTTCTAACACCGGACGAGGAGATGGGAGACTACAGGTGAAAAGTTGGTTGGTGTCTTCTTGACCCTGCCACTCCTTCATGAGATGACCTCTGGCAAGGCATTACCCTGGTCTGTGCCTCCATTTCACGAGCCACAGAATAAGTATAATGACACCTAACTGGACTACTGATGTGTCCTCTGCTATGTGGGTCTCAGAGTGGTGGTGACATCATTATAGCACTGGCCGTTTTACACAGGACTCAACATGTGAATCACCTTTCAGTGGGAAATCAGCATTTGGGCCCCTCTCTCGGTTTTGGATGGTGCACAGCTGAACGGTAATCCCAGATGCTTGTCACCACCGAGTGTAGAAGCTACCTTTGCAATCCCCCAGAACAGGGTTTCTGACCTCAGCACAACAGATATTTGGGGCTAGATCATTCTGTGTAGCGGAGGGGCTGTCCTGTGCATTTTTAGATGTTTAGCAGCAGCCTGGCCTCTCCTCACTAGATACCGATAGCACCCCCAAGTTGTGACAATCAAAAATGTCTCGGAAAACATTGCCAGGTGTCCGCTGCAGGACAAACCGCCCTATGGAGGACCGCTGCCTTTGAGTCACCCACCATGGAGGAGGCATCACCAAACACCCTGATCTGTTGAATTGTGACTCTAAGACACTGAGACACGACTGCCTGGGCTAATTCCGTGCCTTACTCAGGAACTGGAATGTCATCAGAGCATATACGCCAGTCCCAACCAAAGTTCAAGAAGATAAGGCTTCAACAAGAAAACACATTCCCAAGCTATTCGCTGTTATTTCACAGGCGTTCTCCATCCCACTAATATCTTGTTAGTACACATCGCGGATCGGTGGCCTGTGAGAGACCACCCTGCAGACCTAGCATGGTAGTAACATCTGTAGGGCACTCAGAGTTTTTCAGGCACAGGCAGGATGTGCACAGGAAGGTATTTTACAGACTCATATGGGCTAGATGTGCCTATTTGGCTCTGGATCTGTAGTTCGTTGTCTATGTAACAAATGTTAAACAGAATTTATTGCATTCCATACGAATATATGAGCCAGGAGCAGCTACATGAAGCTACCGGTATCTGCCAAGATGGATATGTTTTTAGAATGAGACTCAAAATATCAAACAGAAAAAAGGCAGGAACAGACCCTAAAGGTGGAGCCCATTATGTGGTTATATGAAATTGTCTTCAGGTCCAGCAAGGTCCTTCCTTGATTGAATTCGGTGCTAGGTCTTGTGACTGCAGAGACCCCCAAGGAACGGTTTAGTAGACACATACAGTGGTGGTCCCCGTGTTTACCAAGCATCAGAGAGCCCCCATGGTCAATATGGCCCAAACCAGGACCACTAGCAATGTGTTGTCGGTACAGAAAAAGCTCTTGAGGCTGAGTCTGAGATGGAGCAATTAATTCAGGGTGCTCTTTGCAGCAGCCACACAACAAGGCATCGCATGGGGCATCCTGAAGCCAGCTTTCCAGTCCAGATGTTTTAGCTCTGCTGCTTCCTCTTATAGAAAATGGAATGTCTGTCCTCCTCATGCCCTCCCCATGGTGAGCCTCTGCGGGCATCTACACGGATGCCTCTTGGAAACCACATTCCTAGGAGGAATTGTTTGTGTGGTGCTTTCCAGCGCCCCTGGAGCCGAGACAAAATTTACATTTTGCTGTCGGTGTTCAACAGGTCCCAGTCATTTCCTCTCTTTTCAAGAAGATTCCAAAGGAACATAAATCCCACCCCAGCTCTGACAGCCTCCAGTCATCTGTTTACCAAAATAAACTTTAAGCATACATGGAAAAATAATTCCTAGTGAAATATGCATCCCCATAGCATTCACGTCTGGCATTGAATGTCTTTTTTATGGTTAACAATGCATCAAAAGCACCCCCTGTCTGAAGCTGTCATTACATTACATACATGATGTGCAGGACCCATTTCAAAAACCTTGGGAGTCAATTTTTATTTAAAAAAACAAAACAAAACAAAAAACTAATGTATAATCACAGTGGCCTGTTTCCCTCTATCTGTTTTCTTTGTAATAAATCTGTGTCTTGATGTGATCAAGCCACTGAAAATACCTAAAAAACGTCTTCGCTTTGTGCAGATAGAGAGACGTCCTATATAAAGAACTCCAAAATTCCCTCACAGAACTGGGTTCTATTTGGAGAGGACCCTAGTCTTCTTTTTTATTTTATGTTGCTTTATTAAAAAAATAATAATAATGCAAGATAGTATGGAGGAGTATAGCTAGGCCGTGTCCTTCCTGGTAGACATAGAAAAGTAGACTATTTGTATTAAAACATTGACATTTATTTCAATTCTGGCTCCCTAGCATTAAAAAGAAAATCAGGAAAGCCCCATTTCCTACTGTTAATTGCAAAGTGAACGGGCCTCGGAAAGCTTTTCCTTATTTCCTGTCTGTTTGGTCACTGACACTGAGACAACAGCATGTTCTCAGTAGGAATGGGAGGGTTGAAAGTTTCTTTCCTGTGTTATCTAGAGGCTCCTTGAAGTACACAGACGCATGTCCCATCTTGGCCATCTGGAGTGGCCACACTCATGCCCACGAGTGGTGTCTTTACCACCCTGCACCATTGCAGATGGCCGGAGGAGTATGCAGCTTTGTGGGGGCAGCCAGCTCATGAATGCGTGGAGCTTGGGCAGTGCCTCCTGACCTGGGTTTGTGGCTCTGAGGACCAAGTGAGATAATTAGGTGCTCAGGACGGTGGTGCGCCTGGGAAACACTCAGAAAATGGCAACACTTCGGATCTGGAGGGGCCGGTGCAGCGAGCGACTAAGAGCATGGCTGGGGACTCAGGTGCTCTTGGGTCAGGTGGGACATGCTGGACTCAGAGTCTTAGTTTCCTCATGTGCGAGGTAATCACTGCTCAGAGCGGCGATCTTAAACACTCTCACCACAAACGGTAGTTATGTAACATGATGGAGGTGTCAGCGGAGGTGTGATGGTCATCATTTTGCAACTCAACACATTGTACACCTTAAAGTTACACGATGTTATCATCAACTATATCTCAGTAAAGCTGTAAAAAAAAAAAAAAAGGAGGCAATAATAATAGCCCCTACCTTACTCTCTTGCACAGATATTATGATGATGACAATAAGAGAGAAGGTATGAAGCGTGAAGTACTCAGTGGATGGCACCTATGAACAACACCCACAGCCGTACCTGGAATTTGCAAACACTTAGGTCACGTGATCCAATAGTCGCTGCGTGGCTCCTCCTACTTATGATTTGCGAACGATGGAGGTTTAAGACCCAGAGTGCTAAGTGTGAGCCACGGTTCATCCTAGGAAATGGAAGAGGTTTTCCATCCCTGCAGATGATAAACACATGTTTTAGGAAGTAGGGAAAGAACGGAAGGACAGCTGCTTTCATGCCTTGTAGGTCTTACATTTTCATAGTTGGTTCCAGGAAACCATTACGAACCACAGAACACAGGTTGAAATCAAGTCTCCTTTTGCACCGGATGGAGGATCCTCTATCCAGAGACTAAAGGCTGGCTTCACTCAAGGTCAAGATGACAGAGCTGGGGGGTAGGAAGGTTGGGGTGGGGGCTTCCCTTCGATGGCCTTAGCTTTTCCCTGGCCCTTGACACTGGCTTCGTGGTGGCTCCCAACAGGCAGAATGCCCCTGAGGCTGAATCCTGAAAGTTCCCACCGGTGCAGGAAGTATTTGTGTTTTTTTTTTCCCCTTAGTGCTTTTCTCAGATCTGAATTGTGGGATCCCCAAAGGGACTCCTACTCCCTTAAAACTCCTCACAGAAGTTTTTCTTCCATCTCTGCCTGCAAAGGAACATTCTGGGATCCAAAGCCAAAACCGCAATGACTCCACATGCCACCAGCACCAACATTTGGGCATTCTGTTCGTTTTTGGCTTATTCACCCGTTATCCCTTCCTCACTCTCCCCTGTAACTCTTGTTCCCCTACCCCCACCCCGAGGGGCTGACAGGCCTCACAATCTGGAGCTAATGCTGCAGAGTTCGTCCTTTCAGAGGCGGTTTAAGAAGTTACCATTTGGATGTGTTCACCACTGGCTTCCTTTCAGTTCCCCAGCGACCCCCGCCCACCGAGTTCAAATCCTTTCTCCGTTTCCCTATTGTCTGACTCCACGGTACTTTTTAAGTGTCAAAGCAAATTTGTGTTTCCAGTAAGAAAGCACCTTTTGCTTTTTGCCTTTTTTTTAATTGCGTGGGACCCTCATGATTCTAATTCTCATGCAAAACTTAACTGGATCCCTAAGAAAAGGCACACACATGCACACAAACCCAGCCAGCAGACACCCCCGTGCCTTCACAAACCCTCGCACACAACACAATTGCATACTGCAAAGCGGGCTAATGTGGATGCACCCAGGTTGGAAATGACAGGATATTGTGGAGGGCCAGTCACTTAATGAACCCCTGCGGGACCAGTCTTGGTTACTAACAATTTCTCTCCAACTCATCAGGCAAGGGAATCGCAGCCCTCGGTGTTTGACTCCATCACGTCCCCCACTGCCCGTATCTTCCTGCTCTACACAAACAAACCAATTACAGCAACGGATATAAATTGGATCCCTTTTCTGAAAATGCTCCCTCAACCTTTATTTTTTTGCCCTTCCTTACTCAACTCCAATCAGCCTGCCCACCAGGTGGACTTCCTACACTCACATGTGCACGTACACACGTGCACACATGTCTGCATATGCATACACTTGGGTATACTCTGTCTCACAGCCTTCACAAACTTCCTGTTCTTTGGTCCAGCCTGGTTTTGTCTTTCTATCTCCTTCATCTACTATCATGTGGAATACAAATTAAGAATCACTTTAAATTGTTGTGTTTTTTTTTAACCTTCTTTCTATACTGCATCCAGCTCTAAACCTTCCCTTCCCTCTGTCATACCTTGGGGTAACTTCCTGATGTATTCTGGGACAGTGCCTTGTGTAACTCCTATTGGTATTAACTGTGTCCTCCATCTTAGTTATCAGTTGATTACTTAGCTTAGAGTCTTTGTATAAAGATATAGCCCCATGATTACTTAGCTTAGAGTCTTTGTATAAAGACCTGTCCCTGCTGAAATGAAGCTACTATTAAAACATCAGATTTACGAACTCTTATGAGGAGTGAGAAGTTGCATAATTGGACCTTGAGCCATTGTAAGTAAGATAGCAAGACAGTTAATTGTGTGTATATAAGTGCTACTCAAAGTGTGATCCGCAGGACACTCGTGTCTGTGAACCATTTGTTAGAGATCCTCAGCAACTTAAGTGCAGAAATTCAGAGAAAGAGTTGAGAGACTTTTAGAGCCACCTGACATGCTGCAACTTTTAAGCAATATTTTATTTTCCTAGTATCCATTTTGAAAGAATTTGACAAAGTATCAGTCCCTGAAGGATTGGATGTTAACAACAGTTACAAGTTCTTCTGGGCCACAGTTAATATAAGAAGCAAGTTCTCCATTATCAGGGAGAGCTTCAAGTTTGCCTAAAGAAACAAGGGGTTCCTTTGAACAGTTAGATTATTTTGGTGCAATTAAATGTCTGTTTGCAGATCTTTAACTGTTTGAGTGGATGGTGTGATCAAGAAAAAGCAGAAAAAGTTCAAGCTAATATGTATCTCAAAGGAAAGATCTCAAAGAAGGTAACACAGCCTTGAATAAGTATAGATATGTGGGAAATAATCACATTGTGCAAAAATTCTCTTTTGAAGTAACTTTGGGGAAACCAAATGTATCATGTAAAGCCACACTGTATCCTAGAATGTTGACCCCCATATCCATATTCTGGAGGGTGACTGTTATAACACTGGAATCAGGTTGTCCTACTAACCTGCCTACTAAAAGCTCGATGCATTTGTTTCGGGGAGGAGGATATTGTTACTCCTGTGGCATGTACAAGTCTCCATGGAGTCAAAGCCTTGTCATAACAGGGCTCTCTATGCTTTGTCCATGCAGATGGACAAATATTTCAAAGAGAGACTTTCGCTCCCTCCGGCGTGAGGAGCAATTTACCCAGTTATCTAAGGAGAATGATAGGTGTCTGTGACGAATCGTAGACTAGAGACATTTTAGAAATAGTAACTTGAATTTTTACTGCACTTTCCCATTTACGAAGCACGTCCACCTCTAGTAATTCCCTGGATGCTCGAAGCTAGCCAGCAAGAGAGATCAGGCAGGCCTTGTTACACACCTGCATTTTAAGGCAGGCGTCTGTCACCTAAGCTCATTCACTTCCTCCACTGTTTCTGTGTGTCCATCCAAATGCTGCCCAAGGCCTGAGAAGTTTCCAAGGGAATGGACAGACCCTTCCTATGCAGTCATTTTTGCATTGTGTAACACAAGGAGAACCTGCAAAGGGACATTGGTGGATTTCCACTGTCCTCTGAGATTTCAGGATTTTTTTTTTTTTTTAAAGCCAAATACCTGTGGGTTTTATTGGCCGGATTGTGACTGGAGGCAGCAGAGAGAAAGGGAACACCGGGCATTAAAAATGACAAAGCACTTTCATTTGTGAGAGCCATCCGAGGAAGGTGGAAATGAACATATTTTTCTGAGGGAAAGCAATTTCACAAGCCCTGCCTGTGTACAGATGAGCAGGACAGAGAACCGGCTCGGATGGCCTCCGACAGTCTAGGGAAAGACGGATGATTGATGTTTTCTCATTATGTGGGCTGGGAGGGAGTTTTATGCAAAATTCAAAGAAAGAAAGAAATCCCAGTTCCTGCCCTTTTTCCTTTCATGAGGGCCTTCCTGAACTAGAGACAGACAGCATGGTGATAGCGCTGACCCAGAATCACGCAGAGGTGATAGGATCATTTGTGGGTGGTTAGGTGAGCCAGACATAGCCAAGCCTGGTTCTTACAGAGGATCATGTTCCCCTCTGGGGAAGAACGCAAGGTAATAAATGGCTTTTGCAGCAATTAAACACAAGAGCAAAAGGTGAGTCTCCACTCCACCGTGTCATCCCCTTTTAAAGAACAATAACAAAAATGACCAGGAGCCACCATCTCAGAAGAACCTTCCCCCACATGAGCAGCTGTCTGTATTTTCTCTCAGTGAACTTTCCACTGCAACTCCTTTTGGGTTTTGCGGATCAGATGTTCGGTAGGAGCTGAGAGAGTCGCATTCCATCTTGCATTTGCTAAATAAAATGCATTCAGAATCGCATCATTATAGATTATGCAAGATTGGAACATGGTAGAGATGAAAAAGTAGCCCTGATACTTCTGAGAGAAGGAAGTCAGCCTGACCCCTTGGAGACCAAGCTACCGACTCTTTGTTTTTCCACAGATCTACTTGCCGGAGGGAACAGTTCAGCTTTTCCTTCCTTTTAATTCCTGTCTTGTGGGAGATGTGAAAACATGAAGCAAGGAGAGAATATCCCTGCAAACTCCCACCACACACCAACAGCTCTACACACACACACACACACACACACACACACACACACACGCATGCACGCACGCGCACACACAGTGCAGTCAAGGTTTTAGAACTTTATTTTTGTCAGCTTGTTTATGGGGGGAAAAGGGCATGAGAGTTGGACATAAGGATAGCAGGAACTCACCGCCGCTCTGATTGGCTGTGTGTCCTTGGGGAAATCACTTAATGTCTCTGGGCCTCAGTTTCCTCATTTGAAAAAAACAAAGGTTTGGATTTGATGACGTCTGATTCCTTACAGACTCAACATTCTCTGATGCAGTGAATGCATTTCTAAATGAAAGCATCACTCAGGAAGGCTCATGGGTTTTGCGTGTGTATGTGTGTGTGCATCTGTGGGCACGTGCCCCAGCTCTGCACAGCAGGTAATGTGAGGACTCCATTTTGTTGTCCTCTGAGCCCAGCCTCCATAGGTACGTTCTCTGCTATCTTCTTCCCCTCCTTCCTTGCACTTTTGATGCCCCGTCCTATCCAGACAGCTATATGTTCTGAAAGTCATAATTAGAGTGATGCTGCAATGACACCTCTTTCAAGCCCCGAGCACCAATGCGAACCAGTACCCGACTCCTGTTGGAGGCAGGCAAGGTGACCACAGCCCACTCGAGCGTGCAGGGAAACAGCCTGCATGCTCCAGTGCACCGGAGCCTGTCAATATTCCTGAATAAACTAATCAGCCCATTTGCACCTTTGTGAAAACGCATCTTGGAGTCAATGAAATAGGTGTGGCAGAGACATGCCAACATTGAGTGGAGGAAAAAGGGAAAAGAGAAGGGTTACAAAGAAAACACTTGCTGCCTTCCCAAAGGGAAGGGGTTGCTGTTGGGGCAAGGTTGGAGAGATGTCCCAGACGCCCGGAAGCCTGGAGTTTCCTGCTTCCCTGGGCCACATGTCATCTCCGTGTTTCTATCAACATCCCAGAGGGGAGAAACTCCCCAAGTCGTCAGTTCTTTTCAGCCACTGTTTAATAGAAACAATGTTCTCTACCTTTCTAAGAGCTCATTCCATAAAATCACTAGATTCTCAGATCCGAAACCTTCCCTTCGATTTTCCCAGGGCTTGTAGGACCCATTACCGCTATCATCCATCCTGAGATGGCAAAGGAGTGAAGGTGGATGGAGATTGGAATGTCACAGGAAATCCTGGTTGATAGGACTATGTCACTATGTGCTGTCAATCATGTGCCAGGTGGGTCGGCTGATGTCGGAAGAAGGTCCTACAGGTGGTACTTGGGCAACTCATGCCAACCCTCTGACAAGGTTGAGTACTGTGCCCCCCACCCTGGGAAGGGATCAGTGGTGTGCTGACAGTTTGGCTCTCAAATTTTACAAAAAGGCCCCACTTTGGAACCTTTACTGATTTCCATGGTGAAAATGCTCCACCTTGACTCCCATGCTAACGTCTGTAGTTAACAACTGGCTCGCACGATTCCCGGACATTTAACAACCAGTTCTCAGGAGCCCAGGGGACAGTCCTAGGACTCCCCACTGAAAGGGGATCCCATAATACTAACTGAATCGCCAGCAATGGCATGGCCTTCCTCCTTCCCCTAGAAATTGGGTGGGTTGTTTACCCCAGAGATTAGTGGAGAAAATGCTAAATGTCTGCTAGGTCAGTTCTACTTTTTCCTGAAGCCCTTCCTTCTCTCTCCTTCCCATAGCCTAGGAGGACACATGCAGGCCCAGGACTTTAAATTCCATCTATTTGCTGAGCAAGCCCTAAATTACCTCCCCTGAACCCCAGACTCTTCACTTCAATGTCTAATAGGCATCTCAACCTTAACACTTTTGCAACAAGCCTCTTAACATCCTTCCCCCAAAATGAAATTTTCTCTCCCAGTCTTGCCCAACTCAATAAATGGCACCACTGCCCGGTTGCTCAGGGTACAAGCTCTCCTTCACCCTTCATGTCCACTCTATCAGCAAGGCTTCCTCACTCTACCCTTGAAATGCATCCTGGGTCCAGCCCTTTCTCCCCTTCTCATACCAGTATCCTGGTCCACGCGACCGTCGTTGTTCACAGAACCATTGCAGATATGTCTTCCTCGGTCTTCTCCATTCTAGTCTTGACCCCTACAATCTCTTTTCTATGTCATACTCAAAGTAATCACCAGTATTCAAATCAAATGATAGTGCTTTCCTGTTTCCCTCTCTCTGCACATACGCACACACCTATCTCTGCTTTAAGACACCCCCCCCCCCCCCCCGTGGCTTTGTATCACACTTAGAATCACCTCTGGTCTCCTTATTCTGCCTCTTCTTCAACCTCACCCGTCCTGTCACCCTAATCATTATACTCCAGGCACCTTACTCTTCTATTCCTCAGATACAAGTTAGCTTCTGCCTTTGCATTTGCTTTTCCATCTGCCTGAGTCCCCAGATCTTTACAGGCCTGACTAACTTTATCATTTAGGTCTCATCGTAAATGTCACCTCGTCAGAGAGGCCTTCCCTAATTACCTTTGGGATTTACTGTCTGTCTAGAATGTAAGTTCCATGAGGCCACAGAGCGTTATTAGTGAGGCATACGTAACAAAGGTTATGGCAAAGAGCCCCACCGACAGAGCAGCTGAAAGGACAGAGAAGTTCATTTCTTGCTCACAGGAGAGCTCCAGGTTCTTTCCTTCGTGTCACTCCCCTGTCTGTCAGAGCGTTATTGCCATCGGCAGGGTCAAAGCTGGGTCCCCGACGTTTCCCACACTGGGAAGGGATCAAAGAGGAGGTGGCGTACCCCCGTCTCAAAGTCTAGGCACAGACATGGCTCACGTCCCTGCCGCTTATCTGCCACTGCTGAGCCTCATTCCCGTGGCTCCACCTAACTCCACACAGGCTGGGAAATGTAGCTTACGTGGACCCCAAAAGAGACCCTGGCACTTAGTACTTGTTGAATGAATGATTAAAAAAAAAAAATGAGTCTTCTAGTTTAGCAAGTAAACATTTCAATTCCCCCTTGGAAACTGTTTTGAAAGCTGCAGAAGTTGGTTTGGAAGGTAAAATACAGCCTCCTCCAGCTTGGTCCTATATGGCATACTTGTACCAGGGAGGTGTTGCTATAGAAGCCAGTCTTCAGTTACCACGGGACTAACCAAATTCTCCATTTTCTCCTCCCCATAAGCCTATACTCATCATGCAAACAAAGTAATGGAGAAAGATACCACTTGGAGGCTATTAGAGAACAATGTATGTTTTCCATTTTGTAACTCTGTGTTTTCTTCTTAGACCCCTCAGCCACTTTTCCCCAACTTTAACAGAAAACTGCATTCCTCTAAGGCCCTGTCCTATATATTCCAGGTAGGGCGGTGATTGTGAAAGAACAAAGGACAAGCTAAGACTTTTATAGGAAGCCATTGTTTTCTCCTAAGCCTTATTAAAAGTCTGCCTCTACCTAAGACGTGCATGTGAGCGTCTTTAACAAAGTCCTATGGGACAACTGGTAGGGATGGGAACAAATCTGTAGATGTCTTACACGTCTGCACTTAATGTGGGAATTGGGGTTTATTAGTAGGATTTCTGTTCTCTTCTGTAGTGAGTTTTGTACCTCAAGGCCCCCATTCTGAGCATCTGCAGTGAAGTCCAGTTTACAGACCATTTTGAAGTATGAGTCACCTAATGAGAGAAAAACAATTGGTGTCCTTTAGGTAGCAGTGTAAGGGCTTTAATAATTTCAGAAAAACAATCTGTTAGGTAATGGTTATAAGGCCATTAATAGCAACTATGTGCCAGGCCCTATTCTGGGTGCTGGGGATAAGGCACTGGGCAATTAATTCAGAATTTCTTAAAGAAAGACAAGTATAGCATAGTTAGTACAGGTTTCTCACCCTTGACCTTCTTGGAATTTGGGGCTATGTGATTCTTTTCTGTGGGGTTGTCCTATGCATTGCAGGGTGTTTAGTGGCATCCCTGGCCTGTACCCGTTAAATGCCAGTAGCACCCCCACCCCCACATGACAAATAAAAATACTTCTATATATTGTCAAATGTCACCTGGGGGTAAAATCACCATCATTTAAGAACCACTGCTCTAGTGGGGAAGAGCATAGTCGCTGAGATCAGATCTGGATTCAAATCCTAGGGAATTTTTTTTTACCTTTCTGGGCCTTGGTTTCCTGATCTGTCAAATGGATTAATAAGAGGATGGCATAAGATACACATGTAGGATGCTTAGGTCAGCGTTTGGCACTTAGACGTGCTCTAGAAATGTTATCTAAAGGGTATGAAGTTTGATTTGTTCTGGGACCATGAAAAAGCTACAATTAATATAAAATCTAGACCGTTACTTCTAACGTCAATTTCTATGATTTTAATAGGGTTTTGTGTACCATTATAAGTATATCTATATCCTTCTTCTTCATTTATGTAGAGTATTGTTTGAAATATTAAATAGGACATCACTGGTGGCATAGAGATGGGAATTACTAAAGAGTTCTTTCTTGTTCTTAATCAACAATTCAGTATTTTTTAGCACTTTCCTTTGCAACAATTCTTTGGCCCACTGGATATTGTGGTGGCTCCTAAGAGTGTGTGCTTTCCTGTAGGTAACATTGTCTTCTCTTTCCAGACAGCAGATCCTAATTTACCTTAGTTGATTCATTGTGATTAGAGCTGGGGAATAGCACAAAGTATCAAAAGGAAGATTCATGTGAGAAGGTGTGCGTACTTCCAGTAGCAACTAGTTTTATCTCTAGTGACCTTACACGTGTGAATAGCACCAATTACTTTAGGTTCATCTCTGTTTCAAATTCAGGATCCTAACTTTGGTAACAAAGGAATTGGCATGTGGACAGCTGGCTGGATTAGTAGTACTTAAAGTTTTATGGAGGAAGGGGGAGGACCAGAATTGCAGTATCGTGATGGTGAAACACTTAACAATCATGGAGCAGATCGTTAGGCCCAATCATCAGACTGTTGGGACTGACAAGAATATATTGACAAGTGACATGCTGATTTCATCAAGGGAATGTTAAGCCTAAATTGGAGGGATGGCGGGGAAAAATTATGCAGCAAAATATATATTTTAAAAATTACGTATGATGGAAGATTATGTAAAGATATGAAAAGAATAGGAGAAGTCTTCTTATACTTTCAAGAAAAAAAATTCAAGAGCAATAATCAGATAATCTTTACGCCCCCAGTTATCTATATCCCAATGTACCTTATGTGACTAAGAAACAAAGTGAACTTGAAAGCTTAAGGCAAGTATGAAGATCCCGGAAATTGAATGGCAAGGTGGGGATACTTGAGCCAGTGGGTTGAAATGTGGTGGAGACTGTGTGTGCATCTGGATAAAAAGAGAAAGAAATAGAAGTGCCATCCATATGGGAATATACTGCAGACTACCCAATGAGATCACTCGGCTTATGCGTTGTGACCCATGATTGTGAACGTCACATATGCAAAATGCACCATTCTCAGGGTTTGTCAACTCTCCCCCCCATTTACTGTGTTTCTCCTTCTGTTAAAGATACACTTCCTGAAACATTCTTGACCTCTCTTGTGTAACATTTCATCTATTAGAAGGTTCAGAAAAACAAGACTAACTGCTAATTCTGGACTTAATTCTAATAAACCTAGAAGAACTGGTGATGAAATCTATTGGTGGGGCATTTTTCAATATGAATTTTAATTTTATAAATTTAATTTTACTTTTATGAAAGTTATTCATATGCATAGCTTTTAGATTCGTGTAGTCCTAACAGCCTTATTTAAAACAAAGAAACAAACAAAACAAAACAAACAAAACCCCACAATTTCTCCTGAAAGTCTCCCACCCAGTGGCTACTTCCCAGAGACAAACTCTTTCAAGTCTTTTAACTAATTCCATAGGCATTTATCTCCACATCTCTAAATATCATTTTTTAAAATTTCTATGTCTTGATGTTTGCTTCTAGGCATTACCTTTTGACTCCCTACTATAGAAAATGAGGACTCAGCTCTATTTTAAATCCCCTTTTTAAAAAACCACATAAAATTCCCATCCTCCCAATACTGTGATATTCTAATTTTCATTAGCTCAATATTCAGCCTAGCTGAGCCATATAGTGTACTATGGTTGCTCTTCCTTTCTTGCATAACTCTGTTTTCAGTGGCTCGATTTTTTTCTCTCCTATGTAATTATTATGGACATGTCTATAAATTCTCTCCCAGTTGTGTACACCTCCTCTCAATGTATTCCAATATATTGAGTATTAAATCAGTTTTATCTTCTTATAAAAATTCTCCTAGAACTATCTGACCTGCTCCCATAAAGACTGGCTGATCTGTAAACCTGCAGTCTTATCTGTTGCCTCTGGATGTTCCTCCCCGTCATCCTGGGGACCCCTTTCTCCTCTGGAGTGTATTGAAATCTGTTTTCTGCATCCCATTTCACTTAATCCACACCCAGTAGTAGATACTATTATTAGTTCCATTTTGCAGGTAAGCCAAACTGAGGCATGGGGGAATTTAAGTGAAATTTCCCAAAGGCATGTGGGAATGGCACAGTCGGGCCTCAAATCTAGAATCCATCTGACACCACACTCGTGCCCCTAATTACTCAGTGAACAGTCATGACACAATCTTTGGCCATCCTGGCTGAGAGATCAGCTAAGATGGCAGAAGCTGGAGGCACCCGCAGGTGGCTAAGGGCTCCGTGTAGGCTGTGCTTCCCATATTTAAGTCAGTTTGTTGTAACATTTCTATTTTAAAGCACTTTTACAACCCCTGACTCACTGTCCCTAATGGCATCTTCTTATTTCTGGGATTAGCCTATAAAAAAAAAGAAAAAAGAAAAAAAACATAGCTTCTGGGCATGTGACACTATTCTCAGGCCTTTCATGTCAGAAATAAGGGTCATAAAAAAAAAAAAGAAAAGAAAGAAATAATGGTCATGTTCAATTGGCGCTCATTACCATGGAATGAGACCTCATTGAGTCCTCTTTTTGGGGGCTTGTTCAGTGATTTATTTATTTTTTTTAACCTCCTCCTCAGTAGCTCTTTACATGGTGCATGGGGGAGGGGGTGGAGTGGGTGTTTGGAGTGGCAAATTTTTTAATAAGAAAGCGCTCCTTTCATCAATGTAAGGAAAAGGGTCCATCCTCCATTGTTCTCACCAAACGCTGGCTGTTCCTTTGTTATGGTCTCGTGGAAATTTTCTGAGCCCTTTAAGCCACTAATACCAGTTGTATCCCCAGCAGCCACAACATGTACTTAACGCATTATATTCAGCACAGCCTTTTCCATAATGAATCTGACAATCCCATTTTATGATTTGTTGAGTGGTTAGTTGAAAATATACCGTTCTCTAGAGCCAGCTTTCCGGTGGAATCCCTGCTAGGCCTTCAGCACATGCACAAAGGTTTGGCGTGACCATTCTCGGAGGGCACCACAAGGTCGCATCAGACCAGGCTGCTCCTTGTGTCTGGAACTCCAGAAACAGAGTGGCTGCTGCCCTCCGGAAGCTCCCCTGGTGAACTGTCAGAACTATGACCATAAATGAATGCCCCGTTTGAGGAGGGACCCAATGTCCTCACAACCTTTAAAGTATAAAAAGGGCACTGTCATCCAGGAACAGTGACAAAGGATGCAGAGAGCTTACATCACGCCACACAAGGAACAATACAGGGACTGGGGATATTTAATCTGGAAAAGCGAAATACAAAGGTAAGGCTTGTCAGTGGTCCCCAAATACTTGTGTTATTTAAAAGGGATTGACCCCCCCACTTCCTGACTGGCCCCCAAAGGCAGAATGGGAATCAATGGGTAGAAATTATAGGAAATCAGATCTTCATTCCAGATTAAAAAAAAACCTTATCACAGAGTTGTTGGGAGACATCACAGGCTTCCCTGTGAGCAACTGTGTGTTTCCTTTTATTGGAAGTGTGAAGGGAGGTGGGACATCCATAGATTCCAGAGAATCACACACCAGTCCTTAGGTAGCACTAATAATCTAAAACATGCCTTCTAATTATAGAATTCTATGAGTCTTAGAGGTGGTATTTATGAATCACTTCTACAATGGGGGGAAGACCTTTTGAAAATTAAAAAAATATATATTTTCTACATATGAGGTGCTACTTTACAAGTCAGCAAGCTTTTTCTTAAAGGGCCAGAGAGTAAATATTTTAGACTTTGTGGACCATATAATCTCTGTTGTGACTACTCAACCCTGTTATAGGGCAAAAGACAATACACAAATAGACAACACACAAACGAATGAATGAGTCTGTGTTCCAATAATACTTTATTGACAAAACAAGCAGTGGGCCACATTTGGCCCGTAAGCCATACTTTGCCAGCCCCCACTTTAGACAATACTGAGAAGCCCAAGGAACAAAATGGCTCTGCTAGTGCCACCGGGTGCTTGTGAGCACCACACTCAGACACAGCACACGTATGTGTATCTTTGTGTGTGTGTGTAGGGGTGTGTATTTGTGTGTGTTTTGGGGAGTGGCAAGGAGAGAAGGAGACAGAACACAAGTCTGCACACAGAGACAGAAAATCTGTAAGATGTGCGGGTCACGGTCTGCACAGACCAGTTCTCTGTCACAGTGATAGAAAGCCTCCAGCCCCAGAGGTACCCCAAGGGGAGTTAGACACAGTGTCTGAAATCCCTACAGCTCCTCTCTCTTCGCTTTGGGCATCTGCCTTGTGAAGGAAAAGGCCTAACTAAACGTAACTCTGTTCTGAAGGAGGGAAAGGACAGTTCCCCAGGTTGGGTTTATCAGATTGTCACGCTGGCCTTCAAATACGGAAATCGAGCCTGATTGGTCCCTGGCACTGCCGGGAATGGCAAGGAAGTCCTCAGCAGCTGGAAGGAAGGTAGCTAGGGAGCCAACAGAGAAAGAGAAGGTGGGGAAGGGCACAGATCTGCATTGCCTGCTTGGCAGGTTTGCTGAGTGATTATCCTCAGTTTGTGCCTCTAATCCCCTACCCATCTCTCTGGAGTAATGTCAGTAATGTCATTTTAAACAGATATTTTTAAGCAGCTGATGAGCAGTCACAGAGAATGGGACATTTTGGAGTCTTTGGTCATCTGTGATGGTTATAGTTCAAGGGAGTTAAAATACTGCAAATTTTAAGTTTCTTGGAGTCAACATACTTTCCTGGTGGGTAGTTCTTCCAGATCATTACCCTTTGCTGTTCTCTGACATCTTTTCTTGTCCCCTGCTCCTTCTTTCTGCATCCTTTTTCTCCATCTGAACTTGAAAAGCCTCCTAGCCCATGTCTCCCCGCCCCCGTCCAGGCCCGGTCATTCACAAGCATTTCCTCAAGCATCTGGGAAGCCCCTCCGCCACCATTTACTGCTCCTTCAAGTTTCCATGGCGGCCATTTTGTCACATCGGAAGAGAAGGAATCAACAGCTTCCCCTGTTCCTCCTGAAGTGTACTGTGTAGTACTGATTTTGTTCCAATCATCTCTAAATAGAGGTTTCTCTTCCCCCTCCTACCAGCTCACTGGAGCGGGCAATGAGCGTGCCCTGCATTTGAAATCTGACATCTTCCTCCCTCATTCACTCCGTCTTCAGCTTGGCAGAGCGCTTAAAAATTGTTATCCCTTTAACTAGGCGAGCTATTCTTCTGCTGGGAGATGACCTTTTCCACAGAAGATAGGGCTGTCATAAGTGATCTCTGATATATGGAAGTTTCCTGTGTGTTCCACCAAGGAACGGTACCACACCAAATAGCAGTGGGTGTACGAAACGTGTTTCTGTGAGACGTGTGTAAAGATACATTATATTGCTATATATGGGCCTGAATAAATTATTACCAGTTCTTGAAAATACTGCCAGCCCGCTTGAGGCACATTCATTCAAATTTTTTTTTTAAATTGAAAAGAAAAATTTTGTCCAATTCAAAGGTTCTTGGGGGAAAAGTTGGGGGGAGAAATCATTAAAGATAGGAAAATTGTACACAGGTTTTCTAGAAATTAATTGTACTCAAAGTTAGGAAAATAATCCATAAATAATTCTTCCCACAGTCTTGGGGAATGAAAACAATGAATGGCTTTTTATTCTCCAAGATAATATGCTATCCTGACGTCTTCAACATTAACCCTCTTTTCTTATCAGAAGCCTAATGTCTGAAATTCCTCCAAGCAGAATATTATTTGTTATTTTTTTCAGAATGTTAATCTATATTACCATAGAGTTGTGGAATTCACGAAGCAGAATGTAATGTGAAATTTCTGAAATGGAAAATGATAAGGATTTGCTTGCATGGCACGGATCCACTGGGTACCACTCTCAGTGTTAATGCATCTGAACCTCAGAACCTTGTCATTTACTCAAATAATGCATGTACCATGGGTTATTAGTATACCAAGTAAACGGGACTCACACAATCTCATGGAATGTGCTGTCAGATGGAAGGGAAATACCAGGGATGTGCTGACTGCCTGCCTGCAGTTCCCTCTTATTTTGTCACTTAAGCAAGAATCTTGGGATGACTGCTCTTGGAGTGAAAGAACTACTTCACTTTGCTAGTGGGCCTTTCTCCAAGCTACTAGAAAAATGGATTCTGAGGTTATTCCCAGGCTTCTTCTCTTCCATTGTCACTTGGAGTTGTCTCCCCCGTACTAGTTACTTTCCCTGGAGGGGTTTCCGCTCAGGGTCTGTGATGGCTACGACAGCTTATATCCTATGTTCTCTCACTACACATGCTTTGAGAAAGAGGGGACATCCTTTCACAGAAGTCCCTGTAAAGTCCCATGGGAACCAACTAGGTCACATACCCATCCCTCAATCAATCACAGTGACCTGAGGGGGCCTGCAGCATTCTGATTGGGTTAGGCCTGGATCAGGTGCTGCATCCCTGGAATCAGCCCCACCCAAACCATGTGAACAGACATGAGAGGAGAGATATATTTCAAAATGGCTGCCATCAAGAAAGGGATGAATTCACACCAAGGGTCAAAAGGCAGTGAATGTCCAGTGCAGGGTCTTTCTGTCTTTGGCCGTCCACAAACATGTGGAGGAAGTAAGCGGTGTGCTCCCGTCCTTTCCTTTGGTGCATGCTGCTAGGCTTCTATCAGTAAGCAAAGCTGGTGAAGCAAGGAAAAGGGATGCCCAAGCCTTTCTTTGATTGTGGCATGCTCAGGTTATGTGAAGCCGCGAGGCCAAATGTGTGCCCTGTACGTGGTTGACACTTGATGTTTCCCAGTTCATCATACTTCTGTTTTGGTTCAGAAAAGCGTGTCTTAGAACCTTGCTACTCAAAGAGTGGTTCACAGACTAGCCTCTTAGAAACTGGGAATCCTGGATCACACCCCGAACTTGCTGAATCTAGGTAGTGGCCTGCAGCATGGGCAAGCAAATTTTTCTGTAAAGGGCTAGAGAATAAACATTTCAGCTTTGCAGGCCACTTATCTGTCATGACTACTCAAGCCTGCCTGCTATAGGTGTTTGAAAGGGACCCAGACGATATGTAAACAAATGGGTGTGGCTGTGTTCCAATAAATCTTTGTTTATGAAAACAGGCTTTAGGCCAGATTTGGCCCCCAGACTGTAGTTTGCCGATTTCTTGCCTAGAGGATCAGACTTCCTCGCAGGGATTGAAGTTGCCTGGTTCTCACCTGTGCTTTGCGTTCACATATCCAGATGGATTGTTAGAACATGACTCAAAAATAATCTCATTCATTCATTTGTTTCTTAAAAGTGTGTATGTGTTGAGTATCCACTGTTTGGGAGGCATTGTAAGCCATGCAACAATGATTGAAGGAATTCAGAATTTCTTGAGTGCCTCCCATCATGGCCGAACTCTCCAGGAAGCACGCACTGCTGTCTTGTCCAAGACCCGCATGTTAGGCAAGTGGGGCCCTTTGTGCCCACTCCTTGGGGAACCAGACACAGGCTTGGTCATGGAGGATAGAACATCCTCAACTTGCCCAGAGGCGGCTGTGAGATGCAGATTTGTAGGAGAACTGACACCCCCAGCCCTCAGTTCCTTCGGATCCACTTCCCTTTGCCTACTGCACAGGGGGTTGCAGGCCACAGAGAGGCCTCCACAAAGATAAGCCGCACAGAGCTCTGTAGCCGGCTGCGGGGTCCCTCTGTGGAGACGCTATTCTCTTCCCTTTGCAGCAAATGTCAGCTCCACCGTCTCTCCCCAGCAGCTCACGGCTGTGTGTGCATTCTTTCATTTTTCTCTGGAGATCCCTCCTGTCCAGGACATTTTTTATTTTACATTTGAAAAAAACAGAAGCTCTGCACAGAGCCTGAGTTACCGGCTTCAGGCCCAACACTGCTGTGCAGCCTTGGATTTTTGCCTCAGGCTCCCTAAACCTTGCACAGGGAGGGCGGGCACTCCTTTGTGCTGTCACTCCAGCTGCCAGTCCTGCTGCGGGGTGGGTAGAACCCACTTCCTAGCTGAGGAGAAGGACATTGTTATTTCCCTCTGACCACTCATCAGATGAAAACTCTTGGCTTCACATGTGGAAAAAATGACTCGCAGTCAGGTTGTTGAGTCTCCACACCTCAAGAGCAGAGAGGAGATTATTTGGTACTGTCTTCCCCCAGACAGGGGCTGCAGGCACATGTTCTGTCCCCTGTCAATCTTCCCTCTTCCTTCTCAGTCCCATCGCCTTCCTCCCATGCCCAGCTTAATTAGGCCAACAATCCACCAATTCCTTAAGATTGTAACAAGTTTTCTTGCCTGCCCGACCCCCTCCCTATAACCAGAGCCAAGAAGGGTGATCAGACAGAACCACCTGGGCCAGGAAGGCAGAATTTTCTCCAGGACCACCTGGATGCACGTTTACTCACCTGGAAAGACTTAAAAATCATGCCACATTCTGAATCTCACCTTCCCTCAAAAAAAGGATCGCGGTGTCAGCTCAGGAACCCTTGGCCTAGATGCCATAGGGAGCATGGCGTAGAGGGTTTCATCAAAACCCAGCCCACGTGTATTGAACACCTATTAAGCCTTCTTGGGGACTCTGCAGAAACCATCCCCCTGGCCTCCCTGGTTCCACGATTGTCCCCTGACCCCCACAATCCATCCTGAACACAGCAGCCTGAGTGGTCTGTTTAAAACAAATCATATCACTCCCCTGCTCCCAACCTCCAACGGTTTCCAATTGCACTTAAACTAAAATCCATACCCTTTGCCCATTTTCCTGTTGGGCTGTTTATTTTTCTTGCCTATTGGTAAGAATCCTTGGTAAGTTAGAGCTGTCAGTCATGTGTGGTGTAAATATTTTCCTCGAATCTATTGTTTTATCTTTAGACTTTGTTTATGGCATCTTTCGTCACATAAAATTTTACATTTTTATGTAGTCAAATATGTCCAACTTTTTTTTTTATGGCTTCTGGGTTTCTTGACGTAAGATGGATGCCCTCGTTCACCTGTAGTCCATCTGGATTTTTCTTCTAAGAGCTTTTCGTGGTTTATATTTTACATTTACGTCTTGACTCCATCAGAATTTATTTTTGTATTCGATCAGAGATAGGGGAGCTAATTTCATTTTCCTCTAGACCAGAGGTTGGCAAGCTATGAGCCACAGGCCAGCTACCCGTGTTTGGGAGTGAAGTTTTATTAGAACGTAGTCATGGCTACTCATTTGCATGTTGTCTGTGGCTGTTCTTGAACTATAATGACAGAACCGTATAGTGTGGCCAACAAACCTAAAATATTTAATATCTGGTGCTTTACATAAAAAACTTGACCAGCCCTGCTATAGATGGCTAACCATTTGTGCCAGCACAGTTTGTTAAATATACCACCCTCTTCCCTCTGAAATAATATTCTGTCTTTGTCATATATGAAATTCTAACGTGTCCTAGGATCTTTTCCTGGATTTTTTCATTCTGTTCCACTGATCTCTTTGTCTATCTTTCTGTCAATACCGCTTAGATTTGATTACTGTGACATTCTATCTGGCAGGGCATATCCTTTCTCACAATTTTTATTTTTTATGCTCTCCTTGGCTGTTCTCAAATGATTACCCTTCCATTATAATTTAAGATATTTTTATCTCTTCACCAAAAATGAAAACTTTGTTGGAATTCCAATTAGAATTGTATTAAGTTTATATATGTATTTTAAGAAGAATGGATATTTTTATAATAATACTAAGTCTTCCTATCAAAGAAATAGCTTTCTATCTTTTCAATTCTTGTTTGTGCTCTTTAATGAGATTTTATAATTTTATTCATATAGGTCTGTGTTAGTCAAAGTCTGGTTAGAGACAGAAACGAGGCCAGTAATTTGAACATGGACTATTTATAAAGACTTATTAACTAGTAAAAAGGTGGTTAACTTTTGAAAGGGTTAAAATAAGACTTTCAGGAATACAGAAATAGCAAATGCAGGAAGCAGCTACAATTCCTGGGCTGAAGGAAAGAACACAGAATGGAACAAAGAACTTAGAAGAGGGACCCCCCACCCCAAACTCAACCCTGAAATTTAGACATCACTGGAGAGGGTGTAGCTGCCACAGGACAATATAGCCTGGGTTCAAGTTCATTTGATGTTAAATTTATTCCTACATATTTTTATAGTTTGGGTTTTTTGTGTTTTTTTTAAATCTCTGTTGTCACTTTTTTCCATTGTCATTTCTAGGTGCTTATTGCTATTAGAGAGTGAAGCTATTGATTTTTGTATATTTATCTTTACTATCTTTACTAAATTGTCTCATTTATTTGACTATGTTTCATTAGAGTCTTTTGGGTTTTCTAAGTATTTAAACATATCAGCACAAAAGAGATAATTTTATCTATTTTTCTCAATATTGATTAGCAGTGATTTCATCTCCTTGCCTCAGTCCATTCACTAGTTCCTCAGATAATGTTAACTTTAGCAATTTATGTATTCTGCTGAGTTTTTCTTAATTAAAGTCCCTCTGTTCTTACTCAATTTTTGTCTCCTAGATATGTTCAGTTCTGAGAGATATGTCTGGGTATCTTCAACTCTTATTCTATTTTGAAATCTTCTATATGTTTAATAGATTATTTTCTTTATATATTTAGCTGTTGTGTTGCATGGTGCATACATGCACCAGTACTGGTGCATAAGACCCAGTACTACAATATAGTATAGTATATAAGATCTGGTCTTATAGTAAAACAAGACTGGGTCTTATATTAATTTTTGCTTCAAAAGACGCATTAGAGCTGATTGTCCGGCTAGGTCTTGTCTTCAAGGAAACGCGGTAACTTCCATGTACTGAGTCTGGCTCTATGGCAGGCGCTTCACATACTTTACACACATTATTTCACTTCACCCTCATAATAGTCCTGGAGATGCTAGTACTCTCCCTAGTGTACCGATGAGGAGAGCAAGGTGGCATGCTCACAGAAACACAGCCTGTGAAGAGCAGAGGTGAAACTTGGCATTTCTTTTGTTTTACTCCATATACTGCTTCTCCCCTCTCGAGAGTCCCCCAGCCTGCAATGCAGCCCCACCCTGTGTTGAGATCGGGGCTGGGGGGTGACAGAGGCAGAAAGTGAAAGCGTTCCAGAATGACCCCCTCATGGCTATTTTGCCAGCTTCGCCACTGGCACTGACTAATGCCACCATAAACTTTACTGGAACTTAACCATCAGACATTGTTCAACATTGGAAAGTCCAGTATAAAATCTTTTACAACAAGGTTTGGGGTTGTACAGGTATATGAATATAAAACATCTGATCTCCCCCACCTTGCCACTGACAGACAGCTCCTCCTGCCCCGGACAGTGGGAACCACCCATGCGCTGTGTTCTTGGGACCATGGAGACCGGGTGTGAAGAACCGTGAGGTGTGTTTTCCTCCCTGAGAGTTTGCACTTCAGTTAGGATGTATGCCCCCAAAGAAAAATTTTTAAAAGGTAGATGGCACAGAGCACAGGAAAGTGCCACAGGAAGTGTCCCAGAAGGTCAGAAATAATGTTCTCCCAGGGAAAGATTTAAGGAGAAAATGCACTTGAGCTAGGCTAACGGGAGAGAAGAAACGAAGAAAGTGAAAAGAAGGAAATAAGATGAGAGCAATGAGAGCCAAAGCAGGAAGGGGGGTATATATCCTGTGAGAAGGAACCACGGGCAGACCAAGTTGGTCGAGGACATGGCGTTGTGTGAGAAGAGTCACGGTGGAAGGTGATGCTGGAGCTGTTTTGGTGCAGAGTGTGCTCTGGTTACACTGTGGACCTTATCTTGTGGGCACCAGGAAACACTTGAAAGTATTAAAGCAGAGCTACCAGGTACACAACAGTGGCCTAGAGATACTAATTTCACAGTGGTTATGGTGGGTTGGAATGGAGAGAGAGAGAGAGCTGTAGTAACTGGTCCAAGAACAAGAACAAATATTTGACAAAAGAAAAACTTTAAAGGGCCAATATGCATTCAAAAAAAATGGTTAGCTTCATTCGTTATTAAATAAATACAAATTAAAACAACTATGAAGTATCCTTCCTCATCCCTTAAATGCAAAACAGTTTTAAAGTATGATATTCAGTGTTATCAGGGAAAGTGACCTTGACTCTTTCATATGCTGCTATTGGGCACATAAGGCCTCTCAGACATTTCAGGGACAAATTTAGAAATGTGGACCAAGATTTCCCCAAATATCCAAGCGCTTTGACCTGTTATCTCCATCTGAAGAATTAATCATAAGGAAAATAATAAGTCTTTGTTCAACATTCTAAATGCAAAAATCTCTACTACTGCACTGTTTATAATAGAAAAAAAAACCACAGCAGTAACTTAAATGTTAAGGGTTAGAGGATTGGTTAAATACATGGTGGTACAATGATGGTATATTCATGCAATGGGATATGTAGAGTTATTAAAAATGATGTCTGTGAATAGCAGCTGAGGTGGAAAGTGTGTTCATCTTTTCCTGTTGGTCTCTAGGACCCTCTCAGTCATAAAGCAAGCATCTAAGTTTGCAAGGGTCTGTCTCTGGCTGATCTCTTTTGTTCCATTGGTCTAATTGTCTGTCTTTATGCTGATACCACACTGTCTTAATCACTATAGCTTTCTAATAAATCTCGATACCTGGTAGGTCTAATTTTGCTGGCTGCTGTGTGAAGAAGAATTTTGGGTGGAGTGACAAGGTTAAAGCACAGAGACCAATCGGGGCACTGTAGCAGTAATTAACAGTAGAGAGGGTAGTGGAAATGTTTCTGGAAAATATCGGGGTTACTCCAATACTCTGCAGAACCCACGGTATCAGCAGCACTGATAAGAGCTTCTTAACCCATCGATTGGCAGCTTCATAAAATATCTTAGATTTCGGACCAGTTTTATAATCATCAAGGAAGAGAAATGAATTACTGAGCAGAGCATTGAATTTAAAATTCTGTGTCCCCTGAGTCTTCCTTTTCCTCATAGATACAAAGGAGACACATATCCCCCCGCCCCACCCACTACTACATTCCATCAGTCTCTCAACCACAGTTTCCAGAAAGCATGAATTACTTTGTGCCATCTCTGGCCTTAGAAACACCATGAATTAAGACTTCAACACTGACTCAAGCCAATGGCGAAAGAAGAGCATCACGGCTGCTCATGCAACAAACATTAAGAAATCCCAAATGGTTGTGCTTTTTTAGAGGCACTAATAAGTGATTTCAAAGGCTTTCCTTCCTTTCATGAAAATGAAATAAATTAAAGTTTAACAAGAAGGTGGTGAAAGCTTTGCTGACATGGCTGAAAATTTCTACAGAAGAGCGGATTGAAGGTCAGGGAGAGAAAATGGTCCAAGACCTAAAATAATTTTTCAGGAGTTTTCTACAATATTAGAGAATTACAACAAGTCTGTAATGACCTTCTTAAATGTGAACTGTTCTAGGATTTTAAATTGTACTTCAGTAATTATAATCCAGCAGGAACATAGATAACTCATTGGTGTGTCTAAAAGATTATGTAAAGTGTAAGGTAAAAAGGAAGCTGCCTGTATCTTTAAAAAGATTACAAATGAAGTATCAACCATAACTGTTTTTTAAGTTTCTTACATAGGGAACACAGTGAAGGCACTGTGATGAATGCCAGGAGTTACACTTCTTGGAATATATCTTGTTTTGTGCGTGTGACTTTAGACTTGTGTATGTATTTACATACTTATAAAACAAATGTAAATGTTTAAAAGCCAGTCTTAAAAAATCAAAGTGAAATAAATGAACTCGACTCTGTGTCCAGTGGGTGGCATGTCCACAAGGAAGGACTTGTCTAAATGAGTTTAAGACATAGTAATTTGATGTGCCTCATTGAGGACAAAGAGAACTGCAAAAAATATCAAGGTGTTGTGGGTGGTTGTAATGTCATTGTTAGTCTGGGACTATTAGGTGTGTGGTGTGGGATACAGCAAATAAATATTTAGATTGGTGCCGTTGGCCACTGAGATTTTTTTTAGCATGGGAAGTAGATACAGCTGAAAGATCAATAAGGTTAAATTAAAACCTTATAATCCTGAATTTGAAGAAAGAGTATCAGTATTGACTTATAAGGTATTTTATCTTAAATATATGTGCTTACGTATTTTATATAATTTTATATATTATACCAGGGGTGCCAAAAAAAAATGGATACAAGTGGACCCTTTGATCAATGTGGCTCAAGCAGTAGTTCACCATCATCAGAAGTTTTGGACGCTGATGGTAACCACTTTGAGCACCTCTTGTAATTGGAGAAGTCAAATGTGACTTGTGTTCCTCTTTTGTTATCGATACATATTGAGTATTACAATTTTAATACAGTTTTCCTTTCTTAAAATGTGTATACATATTTTTGGCACCCTCTGTATAATGCGTATGTTTATAGAGTGTGTGTGTGTGTGTGTGTGTGTTTCCTTGCTGTGTTCACTGAAAAGACCTGAAAACAGTGATGAAGCCATTAGCAATGACAAACCCTAGCACCTAGATTGTAGTCTATAGATATTCTCACTAGAAGGATCCAGGGCTCGTTGGAGAAATGGCTGATTTCACATCTGGGGCAGGAGACAGATAATCGTAAGCCTGGAACATTTCGTCACACCAGAAAGCAAAAACCCATAAGCCAACTTGAAGAAGCTCCCACTGGCCAAAGATGACACAGTTTATTAGCAATAATCATAAAAAAACACACAATGAAGTTCAATATATCGAAACTACAGCTCAAATATATTTATATTTATGAGTTCATAATGATTTAAAACAAACAAGCAAACAAACAGGAAAAAAAAAGCAAAACCTCCGGGAAACCGAATGAGGGCAAATGCCTCTCTATAGACATATTCCAGCTTTATTTTAAAAAGAAGGAGAAAGTTGGGATGATAAGAGTTAAAAGATCCCCACTTTGTAATCCTTAAAGAGCTAATAGATCTAGGCAGTTCTTCAGTGGAGTGCGTGTCAGGCAGCGAGAGCCAATTAGGCATTAAACCTCCTCATGGAGATGAAAACACCACCCATGGTGTAGTCTTTCCAAAGAACTGAGTCTAATGAAGCCTCTGGATTGAGACGCCAGTTTACCAGGGATGAGGGGGACAGCAGAACATGTAAATACCACCATGAGAATGCAATCGGCAAAATCCCGACTGTTTGAAACTCTCTAGGACACATGACCCAATTTCTTCAACAACAACAACAATAAACTTCCAAGGACAGAAAAAAAAAGATTGAGAGGGAATCCCAGGGATGAAAGAGACTTCAGAGACGGTCAACCAACCGTATGGTACAGAAGTTATGGCTCCTGCTCTGAACTTGGAAAAAGTAAAATCTATAGGACAATCGGGGAAACTTAGACCCTGACTGGATATCCACAGATGTTAAGGAGATATGTTTAGGTGTGATGATGGTTCCAAATAACACGGTAGGGGAGAGTGGGGGAGATGAAGCAAGGTTGGCCATGAGTGGATCATCGTTGAAGCTAAGTGATAGGCTTATTCTTTTTCACGACAAAAGTTTTTTTAAAGACAATTTCATACCGTGTGTCCCCGAAAATAAAACCTATCTGGAAAATAAGTCCTGGCATGATTTTTCAGGATGACATCCCCTGAACATAAGCCCTAATGCGTCTTTTGGAGCCAGAATTAATGTAAGACCTGGTCTTACTTTCGGGGAAACACGGTATATTATATATGTTATAATTAAAAACATGTCATTCTTTAAGAAACAGCCCACCCCACCCTCTCATTCTTCACATTTTGCACAGTGTGGGCTTCCCTGTGTTCTCCATTAGCTGCTTCCCTTGCGTCCGCTACTCAACGTGATTCTGATGGACCATCTGAAGGGCTCGAGGAGCTGGCTAACCTGCTGTACCCCAGCTTACCCCGTGTGTGCTACATTCCATCCCCATCCTCATCCCAAGAGTACATGTGCTATGTGGCTTTCATTTTGCAGATTCTGTCAATCTCATGTGAAACAATGTAATGTAAAGTAGGGTTTGTTTGAGCAGCACAACTTCTTTCAATAGCTTTGTAAATCATCATTGTCTTCCAAAGTTTACACATCATTAATAGTCGGAATGACGGGTTAACTTAAAATTTTCTGTTGCACTTTATTGTGTAATCTAGGGGAAATCTTATATTGTGGTAATGACAAAGATGGAAGTTTGTGAAGCTCTCTTTGTAAATGTCTAGACCGAAAAAGTATTCAGAGGCACGGCCTGAGGCGTAGAAGGAGAATTTGATCATGTACTGCCTCATTTTTCCTTTGAGCACGGATAATACCGTGCACCCATCCTTAGCAGAACCCACACTTTTTGCTTTAGTTTTGCCATCAGCTCCCCAGCTGGGCCAGCAGTGGCTTGATTTCCTGGCTAACAGAAATTGAACAGAGGGGTAAAAGGGACAGAGCCCCATGTTTCCACATCCTGGTTCCCTAAGACTCTTGGTTGGGGGTCACCCCTGAAGGTGTCTCTCTTACATGGGACAGTATTAAGATAAGAGACCCTTCCATATTGCCCAGCAGGGGACTCGATGGATCCTAGGATGTAGCTGGACTCTCCTCTTCTAACTCATCTCATCCGAAATTCCTGACCCGAGACTACGCTTCATAAAAACAATGCAGTCAGCCAAGGGTCCATGGAATGAATAGCCACCCAAATGGTGAGAAGTGGAAGCTGAGAAGCAAGCGGAGCATTTCTCTCTCTTAAAGAAAATGAATCTGGAGACTTTGGAAACCTCCCAGCCCCACAAATTGAAGTCCGCAGGCCCAAGTGTCTCTAATTCTTCACACTGGAAAAGTTAGAAGCCTAAGGACAGGCGGCAACTACAAGTCGTCTCTGGATGCTCAACTCATTAAACTCTGTGAAAGCAATTTGACAGCGTCGGGGATGTTTTGTCATTTGGGGTGGGATTCGCACTGTTATTTGTTTTAGCCAGGAAGAGGTGTGTGTGAAGGTGTCTGCATGCGAGGGTATATGTTTCAGATGTAGGTGTCACTGAGTTTGTGTGTGATAGGGATGGGTGTGAGTTTTTTGAGGATTTCATTACTAGTTTTGTTTTGTGTGGTTCCTACTGAAGAAATGCCCCCCTAAGTCCGAGTTTGATGCATCAGGAAATTCTGTGCTTCTCCCCTGTGTTACTGAAATCATCCAAAGCATCATCCTTCCTCTGGACTATTTTGACCAGATCATTCCGAGCAGCCAAAGGGAATCATCTCTGAATTTCACATTTCACTTTCCTTTCACCTGGTGGAGCAAGCTGTCATTCTAATTAAACAACAACTTTATTACATGATGCAAGGATTAAAATCTCTGAATTACTTTCCCTGAATTCGAGTTTAAATAAAGTCTTGCAAATGATTATTTGAACATAAATTATTTACCCATTAATTCTTTATTTGAATTTGGGGGAATTCAAATACATTTTCTGGCAGGTGCGTCACGATAAATGACTTGCTTCATTAGCAGTAAGTGTATTATTCTTATAATTTCTAACAGGTCATAAGCAGAACCCAGCCATTTCTGTTTCATGTGTTCTTTGTAAGCCCTTTATCTCCCTTAAAAAAAAAAATCTCGTTTAATAGATCACAGACATGATCTTTTAAACTGTTTTCAGTAGTTATGCAAAGTCTTCACAAAAGTGCTGGTGGGCAGACTACAGGGACTTCTCGACTTTAATCGGCCACCAGAGTAGGCAGGATTTAGAAGTCATTTCTCAGCTCAGCATCACCTGCAGAAAATGAAAAAGTCCCGGGAAGACTGCTGAGTATAAAATGCCATTGTGTACATAGACTTTTATGGACTCGGAAAAGCCCTTTGACTCCTTGGAAACAGAAGCTATGTTGGAAGTGGAAAGAGTAGAAAAATTTGTGTGACAGGTGCATGTGCACGCCGCACTGATGTTTAGGCTTGAAAAAGAGTGACGAGGTCCAGGAAGGGGGCTCGTAGCCACTGACAGTCTTCACTGCTTGCCCAGAGGGGCTGGGCTGAGACCTTGGATGGGAGGGAAAGGGCATCCAGATCAGGGAGCGAGACTTTGAACTATGTGCCAGTGACATCAACTTCAGAGTCCCAACCCAGACAGCAAAAATCCAAGAACTGGAACAAGATATGGAAAGTGGGCTCAGCACGAAGATGAAGAAATCGTCTTTAAAGAAAGCAGGAGAAAGGATCACTACTGTTCAAAAGAAGCTGTGGGCCTCACAAGTGTCCGCTCCAGCACACCAAGATGGATAAGGCAGGGTTGCAAAAAACACGCTGGTTCCTGCTGGCAGATGGAGCTTCCAGTCCTGCCTATAGCACTTCTCGTCAGGTGAAGATGGGCAACTCCTTTAACTTCTCTGGCCTTCAGTTTCTTCACCGTGAAGTTGGGGATTGCAATGGCTGGCCTTGAGAACCTTGGCAGGTTTAACATTCTATAATTCATCAGTGATGTACGAGAGGGAAGAGCTTGGCTTCCTGAAAGGATTCCAATATGTACCACATTATCCCAAAGAGCCTTTTATCCTCTCTGTATTCCTAGGCATCTTGCTGTCTGGGTAGCCAGCTACCCACGCCCCCACCATAGACAGCACAGAAAACTGGAAAGGACCCATTAAGTCTAAGATGGCTGGACAAAGAAAGACAGCGACTGGTGTTTCTGTGGCTGGTGAGGCACATATACGTCGAGTTGCAGAGCAGTCAGTACCAGGAGAAAAGAAGCCAGCAGTCTCCATCCCAGCCCAAGACTGACCTTGCCTGGCCAAGGTCAGTGTGCTGTGCACGGCTACGCTGGGATGGCAGCCTCTGCCAAGTGAGCCTGACAACATGGTAATCACCTTGAGAGCTCCAACACAAGTGTGTGTGTGGGGGGGGGCTTACAGCCAGGAAATTTGAGTTGAACCTGCATCAAATTACAGGTTAGTACGTGGGCCTTCCTGTATGCCATCCAACCACCCCAGGCACCTCTGAGCTTCCCATTTATATTCATGTACCACCCAATTAACACCGCGTTCATGGCTGTACACGTGCACTGGCTGTGCCTTGTCACCACTACCCTGCAGCTTTCAACTGCCCCCAACCTGCCGTCCCATATAATAGAACTGGAATTAATACTCCCATTGCAGTGGGACACAATCTGTTAAAAAAAAAAAAAAAAAAGAAGAAAAAAAAAAGTCAAATGGCTTTGATGAGAGGATGCATGTGACTTGTCAAACGTAGCCAATCTGTCATTCCCTGAAATAGACACTCAGGTGAGAATGCAGCTGAGTTACAGTGACATGTGCCAGGTGGCACGAGAGCTATCACCATACAACCAGTTTTCTGCCTGGATTTGAAGTATTTCCAAAGAAAGGCTGCTGTTGCATCTCTGTTCTCCCCGGCACTAGTCTTTTCTAGTTACGTGGCAACCAGATGCCGGGAGCTTGAGGGTGGGAAGTTCTCAGGGTGAGAAGTTTGGCCTTGCAGTTTCAGTTTCAAGTGAGGAATCATTGCTTGCCTAGTGGCACAAAAGGAACATTTGTGTGTCCTAGAGCCATATCACTGACAGACTGACCAAGCGACAGATTGAAATGAATTCGTAGAGTGAGTTTTGGGGACTTGGAGCTTCAAATGTGCCTTGACTATAATCTCAAAACCAAAGAAAGGACCATCTGACTTCTGCGTAATTAACAGGGATGTTTCTGTGCTAAGTCACGTCTTTTGCTCGATAGTGCACCACTGCTTGGTCCTGACTATGCAGCCGAATCTCCTGGATCTTGTTAATCAGATGCACAGACCAGAGCTCCTGGGTCTGAATCTGCAGAACTACTAGGATCTGCATTTCTTCTGCAGTTGTAACAGGCTCACAGGTGGTTGTGCTGCACGGTCAGGATGGGAAACCACCCGCAAGGTGCTTTGCGGTTAAGTCAGGACATTTTCACCCACAGTCTCACTTGGTTCTCCCTACAACCCGTAAGGCAGGGATGGTCTCCATTTCATTGATGAGGAATCAGAGAGAGGCTAACAAAGGCCCAGTGCTTTGCTCAAGGCCACAGAGTTGATAAGTCACCGCGGCAGCCTGGCTCCCACTGCTGACACTGTCGTCAGGGGGATACAGCCTGTGGTGCAGTTGCCTAGATTCCAGCATTCAGGAGCCCCATGCTTGGTTGAAAGCTCTGCTGCTGCCTTCTTGAAATTCTTAATAATTCTTGAACAGAGGCACGTTTTCATTTTGTACTGGGCCACGCAAATCATATAGACCACTGCACTGGGTTGCATCAGCTATATTAAATCTATGCTGGGGAATTGGAAGTGTTTCTCTCCAAAGAGATTCCCAGTTCTGTAGTCATTAGCTTCAGTCTGCTGTAATGGAAACCAGAGATAATAACAATGTATAATAATGTTTCCATCTACTGAGCACTGTCTTATGAGCTCTCCGTAAATTGTATCACTTAAAATCCACATAACAACCTAGTGTAGTTATTGTCACCATTTGATAAGTGAGGAAACTGAGGCACAGAGAAGTTAAGTATAACAACAGAGGTCATGTCGAATATGATTGTATATGTCTATGATGATAATGGATTCTGGACTCAAATCTATGCTCTCATTTACTTAGCTGTGTGACCTTAGGCAAGTTACTTGACATCTCTGAATTTTAATTTCTCAGACAGTAAAATGGGGATGGTAATAATTGCTTCAAAGAATTGTTTTGAGGATGAAATGAATGAGTATGGACAAAGTGCCCAGCACATAACAGATACTCACTGAATGTCGGGGCATTTAACAACCTTTGCCCTCAAGAATATTACCCGTTACATACCGAAATAGATGATGTTTAAGTGGTACCTTACTTAAGGGCCTGAAGTGTTTTCATAGCGTTGGATAATATAGTCAAGGTGCAATTAGCCATACATTATAATATTTTTAAGTGATTCAAGTGACACTTTTTATGTCTAAGTGTAATCTCTCCCACTTTAGCATTTATCATAGTTTAATAACTACTGAATGCTGTTGAATTAAAATAGTATTCTATCTGGGGACACGTTGACCCTTAACGTAGTAAAGCTTGTCCAAAGCTCTGCTAGAGCCCAGAAAGAAGCTCACTAGAGCAACTGAAGTCACATGCTTTCAGAGACAAGAATAGACCATAAGTAAAATGGAGAGCCTCTGACATTTGGGAGAAGCCAGGCAGCTTCACATCCACAGGAGGAAAAGGCCTAGGCTAGGGGCGTACTCATAATTATGGTATCTCTATCACATTTTGCCATGGGTTTTTTTGGGCAGTTATTCCACACTTAAGTCATTTGAACCACCCAACAACCTGTGTGGTAGAAAGGGGGTGTGGCATAAGACCTTCTGTTATTGTCTCCTCCATATTTACCCAGCAGAGTGTAGCTACAATGGGCGTCTATCCTATATCCGGTCCTGTACGTACATTCGCTCGCAGAGTTCTCGTACAACCTGCATGATAATTAATACCACCCATTCTACAGATGAGGGAAGTGAGTTTCAATGGATAGAACTAAGTTTGCTTGGTGGTTGAGGATTCAAACCCAGGGTGGGCTGGCTAGAGCCACTACTCCTGAAGGCCCACTAATTCTTTCCACAACGCCAGCCATATATTACAATTTGTGCTCTGTGAGGCGGAGGAGGAGGCCAGGCATAAGGAAAGCAGTCAGCACCTGGTTAGTGAGTGCAGGAATGTGAGCTGGATCCGAAGAACACCACAGTGTTTTAATGACCGTATGAACTGGCTTGAACGCGTGACCCAGTCAAATGTACCATTGTTTTGAATTATTCAAAAGCTGTGAAACATTTGTTTTTCTAAGAGGCCATTTTTCTTTTCTTTATTGCACACTGTTCTTCCTCCTTCACACCATGAAATAAGCCAGCTTGATTTAAGGGCATGTGGTCTTCTGGGCAGTTAGCCATCTTGGTTCAACAGTCTCCCTCCCGGGATCTTTCTCTGTCTTATGTATCTTAGACTTGTCTCCAAAGCCATAGAGTTTGATTCTCCCAGTGACCATTCACTGGGAGGGAATTGAAGACTTTGTAAAGTGATGTGAGGTCACTGAAATGATTTTAATCAAAAATCCCTTTGCTCCTCTGAAGAGTTACCTGGTGAGCTCCTTGGACCTGAGAGATTGGATGAAAATTGTTCACTGGGTACGAGAGAAAGTGTGCACATGTGTGTGTGTGTATACTCACGCTCAGTGTTGAATCCAGCAGAGGGAAGGAATGGGCCCCACATGCAAAGCAGTCATGATGTGGGCTGCCAACTGGGTCCTCAGAATGTTGGGAGATAGATGTTAGACAAGCACCCTTACAGCTATCTCACAGGACTTTAGAATCCCAACCAAATGCGTGGTCCCAGCCAGAAGATAGTTTGAGATACACTAATTTGAACTGTCCTCTGTAGTCTTGACATGAGAAATAATGAAATCTTGGAGGCCTCACCTCATCCCAGACAAAATTCACACATGCAGTGCGCGCACACACACACTCTTTTCTAAGCAATATTAAGTGATTCGTGAAATCTGTGGATTGCCCTCTAGAAATACTTTAGAATTTCTTTCCTGTCTCAAGTCTCCAAGCCCAATGTCTTTCTCTTTCCATCCATCTCATTTTGTCACTTGTTCCGCTTAGGAGTCAAAACAGTGCAGGGTTTTATTTTCTAGTTTTTTCCCCCCACTATGTTAAATCATAATCCCTTTTCCATGTTGCTACAAAATCTTTCTAATAATCATTTGAAGAGTTGTAAAATATTCCATCCAGGAGCAGTCTCAGAATTTCCTTTAGCACTCCCCCATTGCTGGACACTGAAACGGTTTTCAATTGGGGGATATTTTAACTCACATTTCAGCGAACAATTTGCCACCAGCATTTCCCATTCCCCACTTCAGCCTCCAAACCTTTTCCATCCTCTGGAAGTGTCGTGGTGGTCATCATTTTCGTTTACTTGATTTAAATGTACTTTGCATCTATCCTTCCTCCTAACCAGGAAGCAGTGGCGTTCATCTGAATGCTTGATTCCATCCCATCATCCCACCATCAGCTATTCCTTTTATTCCCTTGCACCTTTTGTTCTTTCCTTTCACCAAGCATGTCCGGGTCCTCCTTGTCTAGATAAATCTCTCTTGCCTCTATGCATTTTCATGAGCTGGTTCTTCTGCCTGGAACAGGCTTCCCTCCCACCTGCACCAGGCAATTTCTCCCAAGCATTAGACTGAGAAACGTCACTACTTTACAAGGTGACTCCAGGCTTGGAAGGGGGAGAATGTGACTTTCTGTGAGAACTGTATATTAATGGGCTTGTGTGGCTCTATGCCCGTGGTGAAGGAGACCAGTCTCTGCTGAGGTGGAGATCGTGGGGATCTGCTCCACTCTGAAGCAGGCAGAGGGCCGGAAAGAGTGTGCTGGTGTTTAGAATTGGGTTGACGTTGACTCACGTCTCAGCTCTGCCATGTACTAACTCTGTGACCCTATCTATATTGCTAAACACCAGTTTCTTCATCTGTAAAAGGATTGATGACATTATTTGGCTTGGTGCTGATCCCCATAGCTAGTGTTTCATAAATGGTTTCTCTCCTCTGTTACAAGCCTTTCTACCCCAGCAATGTCTAGCCTCATGTCTGGCTCTGAGTAAACACTTAATAAATATTTGCTGAATGAGCAAACACCGACTGATGGCTCTAAGATGCGGGCATCGGCCCTCCTCTGCATCCTTGCTCGTCACAGCCCAGCAGACGAACAGGCAGTGCTTGTTGCAGCCCAGGGCCATCTCAACGTGAAGCAGAAAAGTCTGCAGTCACAAGTGTACATGCAGCCAGGCAGCAGCTGTCACCAGAGAAGGTGGTGGCTCCATGCCAAGTACCCATGGCCTCTCCACAGAGGTGCAGTAATCATTACAACCCCTCACGTTCCTTCTGGAGAGTGTCTCTCCTCTTGGGACACATGGCACTTCACAGACATCATCTCAGGGATTGTTACCACATGCCTGCGAGGATGAAAATGCAGCACGGCTTGCCGCATGCCCTGTGGGCACATGGCAAAAAAGGATTGGTGATGTGGAAGGACAGGGCAGGGTGGCAGAGGGGCGTATCCTCATTCCACAGGTGGAAAGGCCACCAGATGGGTTCCAGTGGCTCACCCACTAGCCAGTAGGGCACAGGGAGCAAGTCCAGGATTTCTTTGTGGTCTGGGCTCATCTGGGCAGTTCCGCTGACCTGGGTCAGGCTCGGCTGAGCTGGGCTGGGGCTCGTTCGTACATCTGCAGCCCCAAGGTCTCGCTAGGCTTTGTCTGTAGTGCTCCCGTGAATGGAAAAATGCCCACCCAGTGGCAACTGTGAGATGGACAAGGAGGGAGATAAAACTATACAGACCCAGAGTGCTCATAATCTAACAGTTCAAATCCATAAACTCCTTAAAACTCAGTCCCAAAGTCTTTAAAACTACAGAGAACAAGAAGGTCCTACAACTGCCAGCTCAGGTTGCAGTGATGTTGTGCCAGGCTGTTTGCGATGCCCAGGAGTTCCCCAGCCACGCCACGCCACCCGGCCTAGGCCAGGCTCCCGTGTGATAATACCCTGCACTTTTCCTTGGTGACACTTGGCTAACTTGTAATTATTTATTAGCATGACAATGCATATACAGTAATTTTTTTTAATCGTTCACCGTAGTTTTTGATCACACCTCCCAATTACACATTTAGTCTCCCGGACCAAACTGAAAGCTCTGTGAGGTCAGAGACTACTTTGGTCTAGTTCATCTTATAGATAGCATTATGGAGCATGGAGCACTCAATAAATATTTGTTGGGTGGATGAATGAATTATAAAGTTTAAATGAATAGGAATAAATAAGCCAACAACAACAACAAAAAATCAAGTTGCAGAAAAGGAAACACCTCATACCAGGATGAGATGGCATTTGTTATGACTATACCTACTCATAAGCCTTACTTGTAATGCCTACCTACAGTTGTAAAATGAAATTCGTTATTTTCTGTGTTACACAGAACTAATGGTATAAATTTCTACAGTTCTGTGAGGCCAGGGATGTTATCTGTCTTGTTTATCTGTCGTATCCTAAGGGTTGGCATAGTACATAGCACAAATTATGAACTAAATAAATATTTGTTGAAGAGTTGATGGAAGGAGCCTGCAAATGCTTTAAAACTCATCAATCCATGCCCATTAATTAAGACTATTGGGTAATTAAGACATAGTCTTAATTGAGTTTTTTTCTTTGTATTTTGTTTATTTATCTTGTATTTATCATTATTTCCTGCCTCATTTAGAAAAAAATTGAGGTGCCAGCAAGATAAGTCTGTTTCACACTTTTTTTATTCAACAAATATTTATTCAGAGCCTCCTCTGCTGTACACGGGGTTAAATAATGGGAATATAATGGGAGGGAGGCCAGCTCACAGTGTCTCCATGGATTTTACAGGATTGAAAACATGTTGGCTAAGCAAGTCGATAGAATTTGGAGCAGTTTCTAAACTATGTAACAGTTGGCTTTTGCTGCATAACAAACGACTCTAAACATTTTGTATTTTAAAACCAGCACTATTTATTTAATTTGTGACACTGTGGGGCAGCAAATGGTCGGGTCTTATCTGGGCAGTTCTGTTGACGTGGGTCGGGCTCAACTAATGTTGGCTGGGGCTCCTTCAAGCATGTACAGGGAGCCGCTTGTTGGGCTGGGGGCTGGCTGGCTGGCTCTCAGCTGAGGTGGCGTGGTTCTGTTCCCTGTGGCCTCGTTCCCTAGTAGGTTAGCTGAGACTCACTCACATGGAATGCTCAGGGCTCCAAGAGCTTGAAAGTAGAGGCTGCAGGTCTCTTTAGTTCTAGGCACCAGAAGCCACACAAGTGTCACACTGCTGCATTCTATTGGTCAAAGAAAGGCACACGGCCAACCCAGATCCAAGTGGTAGAGAAATACGTTCCACCACCTGATGGAATGAGTTACAAAGTACTGTGATCACCTTTTTTAATGTAAATGTTCCATATTTTTATTGTTGTAAAAGAATATTTTTGAAATAACTGTTTGGACTGAACAAAACCTGTCTGCTGACCATGTCTGACCTTGGGCTTATAATTTGTGACATCTGATTCATTTACCCATTTGTTTTTCTGGCTATGGCCTGTTTTACCTGCTAGATTGTGTGCACTGGGTGGGTCAGGGGACATGTCTGTCCTGTTCATAATTATATCTCCAGGACTTGCAAGCATCTGACGCACTGTATGAACTCAGGAACTATTTTATTGCATAAATGGATGGATAGATTTAAATTGTATACACATACTGTTCAATCATGCTTTCTAATTGAATGAATAAAAATGAGGTTTAAGACTGAATTATTTGAAAAGAACAATGCAGTAGAGGCAGGTAACATTTAATTTCATGTGTGGTCATTTTTTTTTAATCTACCACACACATTTTGGTAAATATGATGTGGTAGTCCAAAAATATTGAAAAGAGGGTCTAGTGAGATACATGCACACCCATGATTACAGCAGCATTATTCATAATAGCCAAAACATGGAAGCAACCCAAGTGTCCGTTGATGGATGAATGGGTAAGGAAAATGTGGTACGTACACACAATGGAATATTATTCAGCCTTATGAACAGAGGAAATTCTGACATCTGCTACAACATGGATGAATCTGTACATATATACATATATATGTATTATTGTGATAAAATTCACCATCTTAACCATTTTTAAATGTACATTTCACTGGCATTACATACATTCATGATGTTTTGCAGCCATCATCACCGTCCATCTCCAGAACTGTTCATATTGTATTATTACAATAAAACTGAAACCTATGCCCTTTCCCAGTAACTCTCATTCTCCCCTCCCCCCAGCTCCTGCTACTTTCTTTCTTTATGATTTTGACTATTCCTAAGTATCTCATAAAAGTGGAATCATACTTTATTTGTCTTTTTACTGACTGGCGTATTTCACTTAACATAACCTCCTCAAGGTCCATCCATGTTGTAGCAGATGTCAGAATTTCCTCTGTTTTTAAGGCTGAATAATATTCCATTGTGTGTACGTACCACATTTTCCTTACCCATTCATCCATCAATGGGCACATGGGTTGCTTCCAAGTTTTGACTATTGTGAATAATGCTGCTGTAAGCATGGGTGTGCACGTATCTCATTGAGACCCTCCTTTCAATATTTTTGGACTACCACATCATATTTACCAAAACATGTTTTAGGTCTTAATGTCTTACTTTAGTAGTTCTCATTTGTATGTAAACTAAACATGATACTTAAAAGAGATACAGAGCTTCCAGGAATTTTATTTGGCAACTCTTTGGTAACTGTTTCAGATTCCTTAATTCTGACAGCCTGTCTGCTCTCCCTCTCAGTTCACACGAGCGTAATGCTATTGTTCATTTTCACCTGTGGGAGGTTCATCACATAAACTCATGTGGGCAGTACCACTTGCTGGTGGTCAAGGGCCCTATTGCCCTGCACCATCTTGCATTAAGCCACATGCCCTGGTCATATTCCACGTAATGGAATATGAGATGACTTCATCTCTAGTTCTGGGTGTTTCTTTGTGACTCATTTGCAGGATATTCAACGATCCTTCTGAGCATTCTGGGAAGTGTGCTGTGTGTGTCTGGCGAGGCCTGACACCCATTAGACACTCCTGCTGTAAATTGGATGCTCCAGCCCCTGTGAGCTGGTGAAAGGTGTGAATTAGATAGAGATGCTTTCAACTGTTCCTCTGGCCTCCTGACTCTGTTCCTGGGCCATCCCATGGCAGACCAGGCCTCCAGGCAGCAAGCCTGACCTCAGCTGCCCAAGGGTAGGGAGATTCCAAAGTAGGTAACAGTAGGGAACTGGCAGCTCCTGTATCCTGTTTGCAAACTGACAAAACACAGCCGTCTCAGAGATCTGAGCTTCTGCTGATTCCTTTCCTCAGATGCAGATCTTAGATAGGGAGTAAGCTCGGGAGCCAAGGAAAGCAAGGAGGCATGTAGCCCAGGACGGAAAGCCAAACCGTTTTGGCTGCCGTAAGTCTCCCAAGTTATGTTGAAACAAGTTGCCTGGGAGGGGTTTCTCCTCCATGAGGATCTGGAAAATGAAAGTTGCTGCTAAATCCTCTGGGAGCGTATCCTTCTCTGAGGATGATTAGAAAGAGAATCAACACATTGATTTAGGTTGGTTACAAGAACAGTAGCAGAGGGATGGATAACATGGTGGGAAGCAAGTTGATTTTTTTTTCCAGAGTCAATGTTTAAGGGGATAAATCTCTACCATTGGCTGTGCTGTTGCTATGTTGTGGGGGAGAATTGTCACCCTCATCTTCAAATAAATAAAGATGGTCACTTCAGTACTGCCCCAAAGTTGCTGTAGAAAGTAGTCTCAAAAACCAATATATTATCTATGAGTATATATCTGTATATGTAAAAGTTTTTTTAAAAAGCAAACAATTTTTTTTGATGGACTGGCACCAAACCCCTAATTTTGCTTACTTCTACAACAAGGGAAGGAGACCAGAAATAGGGATGGAAATCAAAGAGGACTTCATCTTTATCTGTGGCATTCTAATTTTTAAAAAAAATGAATGGATTCCCAGGAGGTGTGTTTCATTGGTGGCCACCGGTGTAATAGCTGCCATTGTCCTTCAGTTACTCCCGACCACGAGATTCTCTCGGGGACAGGGCTTAGGCCTGTGACGTGGCGGTTGCTAATGCTTTCAAGCTCTGATGAGCTTTCCTAGATCTCAAACTCAGAATGCCAAAACTGCCCACCTTTCCTCGTTTGCTCTTATATTCGCTTTTGCTTTTCCATTGTCTGTTCCTTTCTCATCTTCCCTCCCTCATCCAGTTTTTTTGGGGGGAGGGTGATGGGGTGGGTAAAGGTCTCGTGATCCTCCGTCACTTTCTGTTGTATTACTGTCCCATTGGGAAAATAGAAAAACTGATTATAGTAGCTTGCAAAGATTTAATAGAAGGGACATCACAGACTTCTGGGTCCTCCATCAACTAACTATATGGCTCTGTTATTCAGCCTTCCTTCAGCATCTATACCCCAGACACTGCTGTACATACATTAAGGCCATAATCTCGGGTTAACAGCGCCAGCTCTGGACATCAACTACCTGGCTTCAGATGCTGGCTCCATACTGTGTTACCTTCGGAAAGCTTCTGTGCCTCAGTTTCCTCATTAGGTGGTTGTGAGGGTTAAATTAGACTAATAGCTCAAATAAGATTATCCAATGTTGTTGATATTATTATTATCATCATTCTCATCACCTTAATTCTCCTACCAACCTCATGTTGTAGAGATTAGCTCTCTCACTATACCTAGCAGGAAACCAAGGCACAGAGAAGTTGAATAACTTATCCAGGGTCACACAGCTAATAAGCAGTAAACCCAATATTGAAACTTGAGTGGACCAGGAGTCTGTCTGACTTCAAAGCTCTGCCAAGATACCACTACCTGATATCTTACTCAGGTTTACAGCCCCTCAGACAAGGTAGGTTCTGGTGGGTGATCCTTATTTAGTTTTCTATCAATAGTTGTTTGATCATTAAAAAAAAAACAACCCCATCTAACAAGACCTGCCCCATGATCAATACCCATCCACACTGAATCTTTAATGCTCTGTCTTATCAAATTAGCAGCTTCCACCACAACTCAGGGCAGAAATCAATGTTCTCTTGACCTTAAACACGTACCAACTTGCACACACTCATGCCTCAGGGCTTCGGTGGCTTGTGGGTAAAGGGAGCCACTCTCAGACACATCTGCTTGAGCCCAGTGAGACTGCAGCTGCGGATGAGCCGTGCCCCACAGGCCCTGGTGAGTCCAGCGGTTGTGGCCCTCCAACCCCAGGCTTTCCCTTCCCTTCTTCCAGGACCTGGGGTGTCTCCCAATTTCCCTCGCCACACGGTGCACAGCCAGGAAGCCTCTGGTTTCCACTTCATCCTGATGGAGCTGTAATAGTAGGAGACCTCTAAGCCCCCAGGTTCTTCCCTCTCTAAATCTTCCTGTCCTCAGCACTTTTCACAAATACTTAGCAAGCCGCAAAGTTTTCCCTCACCCTACAGGCTCTAGTCTTACACTTGTCACTGCTGTACAAGTTTCCACATTAATTAATGTCACTTTCTTCCCAGAACTCACCCTCCTTTCCAGGCCCTTGCTCTACTAGTCTCCTATTTCGCTCTGACCTCTCATTCTGGGCTCAGGCCAGGGTTCCTGCTGCAACTCCCTACACCTTCTTTTTATGCCCGCTTGGGGTCTAATGATCTATCATACCTTGTTAAAGTTTCCCCACGAAACATTCCAGAAGAGTCCAGCCCATTTGTTTTTACCTCTGCTAAACTCCTTCAATTGTTCGAATCTAAAGAATACAAGTTGGCAGTAGTCTGTTGCCTTCTGTTGTCTTCCTTCATGACCTGTGGCATCTCCCAAGGCAGAAAGCGAGATCCTCAATTTCCAAAAAATTATGTTATATGCCTTCTCTTATAATCTTTGTAAGAATATCATTGATAGCATTTATTAAGTGCTTACTAAGTCTCAGGTAGTGTTTTGAGCAATTTACAAGTGACATCTTGTCTACTCCTCACTACCTGCAGATGAAGAGCCGTAGCCCAGGGGTCAGATATCTGGCACCAAGTTGTCTAGGTGGCAAGCGGTGGCACCGGAATTGGAACCCAGGTAGTCTGACCAGAGCGCGTGCTCTGAGCACTAGGCCTCCTGTAGCTAAACACAGAGTTGTTTTAAATCAATACCAGTTTCAATGATCAATACCAATCATTCCCTAACGCATACACTGTCACTGACTCTATGGAGTGACCACATATAATGATAAGATATCATCGGGATTGGATTCTCTATTGCTTCATAGCAAATTACCCCAAAGTCTAGTGGCTTAAAACAACATTTATCATCTTAGCTTCTATGGGTCAGAGATCTTGGCAGAGCTTAGCTGGGTCCCTCACCAGCCTGCAGCCCAAGTGTCAGTCATCTCAAGGCTCGACCGGGAAAGGGTTCACTTTAAGCTCACGTCCCAGGTCGCTGGCAAGATTTAGTTCCTCAAGGATACTTGGCGGGAGGCTGCCCTGAGTACCTGGCCTGGTAGCCTCTCCACAGTACAGCTCACAGTTTGCTTCATCAAAGCATGTCAAGGAGAAAGGCAGAGAGAGTGCAAGCAAGACATAAGACCCAGTCTTTGTCACCTAATCCTGGAAGTGACATCCCACCATTTTCACCATCATTTGTTCATTAGAAACAAGTCATTAGATCCAGCCTACACACAAAGGGAGGGGATTACACGGGCTGTGAATACCAGGAGGTAGAAATCATTGGGAACCGTGTCATAAGCTGCCTGCCACCGTCCATAAAAGCAATGACGGGAGGTCTCTCTGAAGAAGGAGCATTTGAGCTAACCCCTGATAGCTGGACAAGAGCTGGCCAAGGTGCATGCATGGGATGGGGAAGCCAGACAGATTTTGGGAGGCCCTAGAAGGAGGTGGGCTTGTTCACAGAGCAGCAAGATACATGAGACTAGAATGTGAGGGTGAGGGGGAAAGGAACCCCGGCCCTATGGGCAGGTCCAGAAACTTCCTCCTCCTGAGAGCAATGAGAAGTCACTGAAGGATTTTAGGAAGTGGGGTATGGGTACGGAGCATGCATAGAGAGGGAGGGCAGGGATGGCAGAGGGTGACAGGTGGGGGGCTGTTAGAGCTGGGGAGGGAGAGATATGGTGAGTTTGAGATGTAATTTGGATGAAGAATCCACTCAAGCAGTTCACTACCCAAGGCAAAGGACTGTCCAGATTCCAAAATACTAAAGAGTTCCTGCCAGGTGAGTTTGATTCCTTCCAGCCTTCTGTCTGCTGGTCCTAGGAGATCTGTCATCCTTGGACTCCTCTTAGAATCTGGAGGAGGGGGGCTTTGAGGGGACATCCTCGTTTCCTAGAAGAACCACCCTGGGATCGTTGAGGTGACTCATCTGGCATAAGCCTATGTGTTCTCGCTCTCTCTCTCTCTCTCCCCCCCCCCTGACCCCCACTCGCCCTCTCTCCCTCCCTCTCTCATTTCCAGAAGACTCTGGCCTTCCCTCTTCTTTTCCCTTTGCCAGCTGAGATCCCCCAGGCCACTTCCCTCACCATTACCATCACCATTGCTTTTCTATTCCGATTTCTTCTCTCTCTCTCAATGTTTCTCGTGATCACCATTGACACTGAAGTCTCAGTTTGGGTTTTCTCAAAAATAGAACCAGAGATTAAAAATTGGAGAAATTATCTATTTGGGAGGTAACCCCAGGATACACTAGTAGGAAAGTGGGGAAGTGAAAGAAGCCCGTGATGTGTATCTTACCTCTATTTTCAGGGTGGAAAACTTGAGCTTCAGCCTGCAGGGCCACTCCAAGAGATAGTGCAGACCAGACACTCAGAGTGGTCCCACCCTAGAGGTGAGGAGCCCTGGTCCGTTCCCGCTTGACTGATTGCCACCCTGTTGGCTGTTTGGCATGTCCCAGCACAGGCCTGGGGAGTCCCCCAGAAAAGAAGGCCCCAGGAGGGGCGTCACAGGTGTTTGCAGCCAGCGGCCTTCCTGTGCAGGGTGTATTGAGAGGGCATGCGTAGAACTTAACAAAACCTAATGTAATAGTAATAGCTAAAATACTTTTATGTAATTAGTCTATTCTATCCTCATACATATGTTAGCTCGGTCCTGACACATGACATTGCTCAACAAATGTTAATTAAACTTGTTAGTGTTGCCACTGTGTTGTCCAGTGTTGTTCAGCTTGTAAATGTCAGGCTGTGACTCCCACCAGGCCATCGGTGCTGAGTCCATTGATCTTGAGACCGTATAGCAAGGACTGTGTCACCACAGTGAGGGGTCCTACCTCAGCGGTGGAGACGGTTGAGGAGGAAGGTGAATGGGTAACACAGAGGACTGGCTTCGCCACCATCACCCCCTTGCTCTGGGTCAGCCCAATATGGCAGGGTTTGTCTGATAAAATTATGAAGAGGAAAACCCCAGAGGGACCTCCAGGGATGTACGTGTGAATACTGGAAGAACAAATGAGGGTGATAAAATGTATATACCAACTGTCTCTATCAAGCCAAAAGTACCAGGTTGGAAAGCAATCCGTAAGACACTGTCTCATGTTTGCTTCTGGAGACCAAACTACCTTATCTCATTGGTCATGGGGGGAAATCCGCCATCAAGAAGGGGCCAGTTCAAGTAAAAACCAGTTGATTCCTTAGTTGTATCAATTCTGAGCCATAATCCCTTCTTTTATTCTGGTGCCTTGATGTTATTTCAAAAATCTCTAGGGTAGGTTCTAAGCGAATGGCAACCATGGAACAGAAAGGTTGCTGAAGAGGCAACGTGAATATGGGGGAGAAAATCCACTGGACTTGGAAAGGACCATGGCTCCAGGCTTGGCATTCTCAGTAACCAGAGGCATGACCCTGAGTAAGACAGAGGGCAGTGGACTTAACAACTGATACCCCTACTGTGTGTCAGGCACCGGCCTTGGCACCTTCATGCTCTATTGCGGTTGATCAGTACAAAACACCCTGTAAAGCAGACATTATCATGCCCTTTGTACAGAGGTTTGACATATTAAACAGCTTGCCCGAGGTCACCCAGCTATTAAGCAGAGGAGCATTTGAACTGAGTTCTGGCTCACTTCAACATCCTAGCTCTTTACACCCTGCTGTGCCTCAGTTTCCCTATGTGCTTTCTAGGACAAGTGTATCAAATGTATATAAAGTACCTTTAAAAGTATAATTTTCTGTACACCTCAATGTAGGCTATTAGATAAGGTAGGGCCCTCCAGGTCTTGCCCCGCTATTCGGCACCCCTGTTTAGGGAGAGGTTACCCCAGAACACTCCACTGTATGAGCTTCTTCTGCACCAAGTGAAGACATCTATCACGTGGGAGAAGGGCTCCTTGTCAACTGTAAATCAATGGGACCCTGTCTGGTTCTGGCCAGAGTCAGAAAAACCCAAATGGAATTTTTTCAAGCCAGGTTTCCTTTTTATTATTATTATTCATGCCAGGAGTCCACTGGGAAAATCTTTATCTGCATTAAAACATACATTAGAAGAAGAGAGACGAAAAGGCAGACAAGAGTATGCCCTACAAAGGGTTTCTTTGAGCCCGGCTCCATTCCTCTGTAAAGTTCTTTGCTGCACTCTCCACAAAGATGGAATCTGGGTTCAAGGTTGAATGGGAAGCCGGCTCCTGATGGACCGACTATCCCCTGAACACACCTCTAGGAGATTAGCCCGTCATTAAATATTTGTAGGATAACAGGAGAAGCCTAATTTAGTTTTTGTTTCTTTCTCTCTGTGGTTTAATCACAGATGAAAGAGACTAATAGCACTGCAGAGCTTTCTGGTGATCAAAGGCCAATCAATCCCCTTTGTGGAGTAATTAACTATTTGCTAAACTTGCAGAATTGATTTCCATTTAGGGCTAAGAGAGAGGGTTTTAAATGAAGACCGATTCACCAGGAGAGAGGAGGGAATCTCAGGGCTGATGCCAGGAGATACTCAGGGTGATGAATTGGAATCTGCTAATTAGAGACTGAAAAATACAGCCAGAAGCTGACCCTATTCCGGAGTACTTTAGAGGAAGGACAGGCAGGAGGAAGCATGGACAGAGACGCTGTCTTTATTTGCCTGCAGCTGGGCACACTTGATGTGGAGAAAGCCTTGGCCTCCTGTTTGGGGCAGAAAGGGATTGATTGCAAGCAGGCACTGAGCTGGGCAAGAGGCTGAACACATGTGATCAAGAAGTCCGGGTGGAATTCTGCAGGTGACAGGGGTGGAACGGAGCTCTGTGACAAGACCCCATATGTACCCCAAAGCACAGGAACGGCCATCGTGCATCCCTGCGATTCTCCTCAGGCACTTGAAACTTGCATTTGAAGCCAGCCAAGAATTTAGATCCCGCTGGTATCTGTACAGATGCCCTGAGAATCTGACCATAAGAATACACTTGGGACCTTAAATTAAAAGTTGATGCCAGCTTAAAACTATAAAGACTTGAGACAACCTAATAATGCCTCTGTTTAGGGTTGCCAGATAAAACACAGGATGCCTCATTCAATGTGAATTTCAGATAAACGAAGAATTTTTTTAGTATAAGTATGTCCTAAATTATTTGTTGCTTTAGTGTAAGTACGTCCCAAATGATTTGGTGTTTCTTTGAAATTCAAATTGAACTGGCTATCCTGTATTTTTACTTGTTGAATCCCGCAGCCTTATTCTGGCTAGATTTTGGCCCTCTACTTACTGAGTTAGAACTCTGTGTCTCAGTTTCCTTCTCTATGAATGAGTCTCAGAGCGGGAACTGATTGTTTTGTTATGAATATTAAGTGAAAAAACTGAATGTGAAGACAATGCAGTACCTGGTACATTTGATGTTCTTTGTAACTGTTACCTATGGTTATAGGTACCAGGATTTATAGCAAACAGGATTTATTTGACAAATAAATATAATAATGTTAAATATTAATAGTGGGTTTCCCTTTTGTCTATCTGCTCCTATCCTTTCTTTCCAACCTCTTTTCTTCCTCTCTTTCTCCTCCTGCCTTTTTTCTTTCCCCTTCCTTCCATTTTTCACGGCAAGTTCGCTCTCTGCTAACAGCAATAATACTGTTTTGTAAACTGCTGCATCTCTGTCCGTTTTCACCCACAGCAGAGGGGCAGGATGGATGAATGACCATGAGCTGGCTCAGGGTGCTAAGGGTATGGTCTTGGCCATGACCTTTAACCTCTCCGTGCCTCAGTTTCCTCATATGAAATGTTAGTAATGTGACATACAGATTAAATGAATTCATATAAGGAGAGCACTTAAAATAGTGGCCCGCACATTATTCCTATTCTTGCTGATAACACATATGTATTAGTTTGTGTTCCCCTGGAAATAATGCAGTAAATGTTCATTTCAGTAAGATTGCTTGAGCCAAGCTGGATGCTGGCTCGTCCCAAGGGATTGAGTCAATGGAGGTGGGTCCTCGCTTTGGTTTTCATAGTTCCACTCTGGCCAGAAGAGATCAGATATAAGTGAAAACCAGAATGCCTTTGGTGAGATGAGCCCTTGCATGGTTTCAGTGTTAGAAGCAAATGCAAACGTTTTTCTTGTCTCCCGCAGACCAGTTCTAACAGTGCCTTACCATTTGCCAGAGCAGAGGCTCCCAGCAGGTCGATTGAGATTGAACAGTGTTTCTTGAGAACTTAGATGATCGATTTCCCCAGTGGCCACTGTCACCACGACCTCCTTGCCACAGCCTGTGTGGATTCCCCCTGGAACGAGGTCGGGGCAGGCGGGAATGTCTCTTTGGTGCCCTGCTCCACCCTTGGATCACTCAGCTTCTGGGAAAACAGCCAAACTCAGACACATGCGCAGGTGGGGAACCCTTGCCCTGAACCAAGCCAATTTAGGGAAGCCAGTCTGGAGAGCGCGTCTAATCGATTAGCGGGCTATGGATTTTACAGTAGATGAGGTCCCAAATGAGGAAAAGATTCCGGCAGGCCGATTTTATTGTACTCTCCTTGTACTATCCCTACGTTATGTGATCATGTCCTTTATGTAACGCTTTTATATGTGCCAGGCCCAGTTCCAAAAGCGTGGCAAAAATCAACGCCATGTATCTTGATAACAACCTGATGCAACAGGTACTATTCTCACCTGCATCGCACAGATAAAGACATGCAGGCTCAGAGAGGTAAAGCTATTGCCCACCTTCACATAACTATGGGGTGGTCCTTTTATCATTACAGACCACTTGGATGGGGCACTGCAAATCGTGGCTGTGTACTACTTTAGGCAATATAGTGTACCAGGTGCTGGGTGCTCACGGGTACCTTGGACCCCATTCCTGCCTTCTCTGTGGGTTAGAGGCACCGACTAAAGAGATGTGTACACGAAAGAGATAGAAGCAGTATCGTGGTTCTCCAGACTGGGAAACATTTGGAAGTTGCTCAAGAGATGAGGAAGTGATGAGTAGAGAGAAAAATTGTGGTCTTTTGGGCTTGCCACTATTCCTGCAGGCAGGGAGAAGGAATTTTTTTTGAATATCCTGGCAGGATATAAAGGTTATCATACTGCATGTAGCAGATCTCCCAGCTTTGGGGACCCATTGAACGTTAGTTTTTGTAATATTCAAATAGAAGTTCAATGGTCATGCTATGCTTGGTGATCTAGAACTTGGACCTAGTGTTATCTGAGTGACAGTCCTTTGGGGGAGGGCAACGTACTGGGAGGTCACCACCACAGAACTGCCCCTTACTGACTTGATACACGAAGGTAACGAACTGTATTGCTGAGACACCTTCGGAGAAGGGAAGAGGTTAAACATGGTAGTGTTTTGAAAGGATTCCGTTGGATTCTCAGTTGTAAATTGAATTCACCTATCAAACAGCCAGGACTTGATCATTCATTGGCACATGAGCCCCATATCTCCGCAGCCCCCCCCCTCACCCACCCCAACCCTCGTCAACAGTATTAAGACAATGCCCACTTAAAATGGAGCTGTGCGAAATCCCCATGCTGGTTAAATTATTTAGGAAGTGGGGCAGAAAAGGAGCTGGAAAAGGAAGCAAAGGTTTCCCAAGTGGTATTTGGAGAAGGAACCTCGGTGCTGGACGTTCCCTCTCCGGGGCTGACCAGCAGCGTTTAAATGCAGGGGCTGCCGTGAACTGACTCACTGCTGGATAATTACGTTAGGGACCAATACGGCCTGTTGAAAATCAATTCTGTTGGACCAGTGTGTTTGTTCGGAAAGCCACTCAGCCAATTCAGGAGTATATTAGGCAGCAGGCCCAGTGCGGTGACCTCTTCCGGATTGGGGTTGACACTTGAACGAAGGCGTTTGTCCAGTTAAAGGACAGTACTAGCAGCAGGCTCTTATCTCCCCTAAATTGGATTACTCAGATCTGCTTGTTCTCTTTAAAGATAGCTACTCTTGGGTTTTTTCCCCTCTCTTTCTATCTGTCTGAGATGGTTACCTGGTGATTACTGTTTAACTTGCCATCCTTATGTATTCTGGGACAGTTAACGCTTAATGCCACCAGTGTCACTTCCCTTTCCTACGTAGGAAAGGTTATCGGGTGCTGACACGTGCGTTTTTCAGGTCACTGGTTGTACCAGTGAATGAGTTGGGATCCAGGAGAGCGGGCCTGTGTGTGTTCTGGAGGAATTCATGCTTGGCAAGCCTGTGATTCATTTTGCAGGGAGCAGAACACAAGCCCAGGGATAACACAAACTTCCCTTCAAACACACCAATTCCTTCCAGTTGAATTACTCCCAAGACACATTCATTGGCTTGAGAACTCTCAAGCCTGCTCACCAACCAAAGTCCCTTGAGTGGGAGTGTCACGCAGCCACAAGGACCAGCTGTCGCCAGGACTCAGGAGCATTGCAGCCCTCGAAGGAAGGGTTAGGAGGCAGGAGAAATGATGACTGAAGAAATCCTGAGAAATCCCGCATGACCAGCCCGAGAAATCCTGCATGGGGCCAACTCTCTTGGTTGGGTCTTCACTACCTGGAGCTGTAACAGCTGCCACCACACCTAACATGGTGTAGGGTGTCAAGAAGACATTGAGAAGCTCAGGGAATCCTGCGTACACCTCTTAAAAGAATCCGGGAAAGACTTATTGCCGCAATTATGGTTCCTTTAATGACACATGAAATTAACCGCTCCACATATCCACTCACTTTGACAGCTGAGGATTTCACTGTGATAAAAGTAGGGCCACGCTCACTGTCAGTGATTTACATTTCCGTATCCTAAACCCTGTCAACCAATTAGACTGCAAGAGCGAGCGGCCCCATTTTCTAATGAAGCTGTAATCAGGCTGCTCCTTCACCCAGAAAGAGCAGATATTCTTGTCCCGAATGGAGAAGGTAATCATCAGGGGAAAGGGTTTGAATAAATCAGATGTGATGTCACTGCAGCTTGCGATAGGTCCCTTATAATTGGAATCTGGGCTGAAGGAGACTCAGCATCCCCTTCTAACAGTTTTGCTTAAAAGAAAGTCGTCTTTTCCATGTAGAGAAGGGCAACATGGCTTCCGAGATGAACAGCTGGGAAGACAGAAGCTGTGGATAGCTATCAGACCTGAGCTCTCAGTGATCCACTGAGATGGTGGGGGAGGAAAAGACAAAGGAGGTGAGAGGAGGGGAGCGAAAGGGAGAGAAAGGGAGAGAGGAAGTCAAGAAGGAAGAAAAGGAAGGGAGGGAGGGAGGGAGGGAGAGAGGGAGGAAGGGGGAAAAGCAAAGAAGGAAGGAAGGAAGGTAGGAAGGAAGAGAGGGAAAAGGGAGGGGGAGGAAAGTTGTAGGAAGAGAAAGGAACTCCCTGTCTACCCAAGTTGCCTCACATACAGAAATGGAGTGATGACATCTGTACTCCTCATCCCTTGAAATGATTGTGAAAATTAAACAAGACCCCGTGGATGAAAGATCCGATCCAGTCACCTTTTATTAACATGGCAGCTAATCACACTTTTACAGGACAGCACTAACCACTGTACAGGATCTCACAGGTCCTGTCTGGTGATAATGATTGTGCACTTGGCTCAAGACAATTCTTCTGATCAGTTAGATCAGGTGTCAGGATTCCAGTGTGACTCCAGGGGCAAGGAAGAGGGAAGAGGATGTGAAGAGCTTCTGGGGGAATCCAAGTAAGTGTGTGGGGACAAATGACAGAAGAGTCTCCAAAGACCTTTCCCTGCATCCTTTCCAGATGTTAAGACTTTCCTTACCATCACTGTGGCTGTGGTAACAGAACAGAACAAAGATGTAGATACATTGGGGAGCCTGGGGACCAACGTTGGGAGACCCCTGGGTGAAAAAAGTTTAAAAACACTCTGTGGGAATACATTCTGCTTTGATCGGTGTCATTGAAGCCCCCAAAGAAAGGCCAAAAACATGCAAGATCCTGACGGGATCATGAAACTATCCTCATTCTTGCTCCATTTTTTTTAAAAAAATAAATCTTTTCCCACTGTGCTCTAATGAAGTCATTGCTTCTCTATTGAACCAGTTTTATTGCCACAAGAAGATATCTGACTCCCTCATGAACACATCGGCCTCACCTCCAGGGATGAGAATTCTAGGGACTTCTCTTGGCCGACTTGGCAGGGCCTTGCTCTGCGCGCCACACCTGCCTGGGTGAGGCCTGGTCATCCGCAGGGAATTTTCCCATCCTTCACTGGGAATGCGGGCCCCCCGGGAGCCTCCCAGGGAGCACCAAGCCTCCCGTGAGAAGAGATTTGAGTGCACTGCTTGGGCCAATTTGGCTTGTGTGGCTAATTGCACTGTGTGCAGAAAATAACACCTGTGAAGATCAGTCCACCGTGTGAACACCAGACTCTCAAAGTCGACCACAAAGCTCTCTGGGTGAAGCCCATCAGTAGAAATGCTCGTGGAAACATCAAACGTGGCTTCAAGTGGAAAGTGACTGAGAGCGTAACTTTCAAGATGAAGGAGAAGGCTAAATTGAACCGAATTCTTTCAGGGTCTGAAGGGATGGAGGCTGGGCTTGGGGGCGGGGGCGCGGGTGGAGGTGGGGAATGATACACCCTGAGGGTGAAGGATCCTTCCAGAGAGGTGATTCACAACCCATGGCAGGAAGACTTGCTGAGCTGATCCCAGTTGCAGGGAAGCGTGGGACAATGCTGAGCTTCGCCCGTAAGCCCTATTTTCTAACCAACATCAAGTAAACTTGGAGTAGTGGAGTGCTTGAGACGTAATTACATGGGGTACGCCTTGACCGCCAGCAGAAAATAAACCATGGCTTTGGCAGATTGGGGGCAGTTTCCTTTTAAGTAGGCTGCCTGTCCAAGTTCAAGGAGATTAGTAAACAGAGATGGAGAGGCCTTGTGTATAGTGAGAATGAAACTAGCCACACTGGTCCTTTAAAAGGTGTTTGTGAAGCTGCTTTCCCCACCCCCACCCTCCACACTTTAACCAGTCAACTGCCTAAAGAATAACCTTGGTATTCTGCCAGCTTTTGGAGAAAATACTTAAATATCAAAAGTTTTCACTCTTTTCTGTGTGTGCAAAATAGCAGCTTCAAACCCGATGGGAGTAAAAGTTCTTGCTTAGCATACAAAGGCTTATGAGTTTTACAGTGTTCGGGACCTTAATCTACAAAGTATAATTTAATCCTCTTTGAGCTATCTGCACCACGGAGTCCTGGTTGTAAATAAACCATATGGTTACAGTGGATGCAGCCACAGCTGCCTGCCTCCATCACTCACCCTTAGTAAATATTTCTGCAAAACAGATGAAATTAACTACTGTAACAGATAAATAGACAGTGTAGTTCTCAGAGCAAATGTTTTACCACAGCAGTCATGCTTGAACACAGCCCATAGTTCCAAGTTGGCTCAGCCACCTGCAGACGCCTTGTTCTCTCTCTCTCTCTCTCTCTCTCTCTCTCTCTCTCTCTCTCTCTCTCTCTCAGCCCCAGTGCACCCGATTGCTGGTACCTACCTTTGGGAAGAGTGAGTATGGCACAGAAACACCCCCTGGGCAAGTAGCAGGAAGGGTGTGTGTGAGGAAGAGTCAGTGCTCCAGCGTGGGGCAGGGGCTGAAGTACGGATGTGTGCCAAGTTAGTCCACATTACAGGTTTCAGGAATACCCAGTTCTGGGCATCGAGGTCAGAGGAGGCTAAGGGAGTAAAGCCAAGGGAAGGAGGTGGTGCCCTTCGGACGGAGGGTGCTCCAGGAGAGAGGAATGATTGCAGTTGTGAGTCTTGCTATGATGGGAAGTAGGCTAGAAGAAGTTTCTTTGGGACGGCATAAATTGCATACTGAATTAATAAACTTGGACTTTGTGGTCATTTGAAAGAGCAAATGTTTGTCTGCGTGATCTCTTCTGTATGACTCAGGTATCACAGAGGCTTGGATTTGAAACCAGATTCTTACATCTAATGGCTGTGTGACGTTGTCTGGTTATCTTACCCTGCTGAGCTTCTGTTTCCCTCCCCTGTAAAGTGGGAATGATGGTACCTCCTTACAGTTTATGAGCATGACAGTTAATTGGAATGAAAATCATCATCATCACCATCATTCTTAAATGAAATAATTATTTTTAAATTATTATTATTACCGTAATGGCAATAGGAAATGTTTAACTTCATAATGAGGGAAGAGAAGATGCTCCTATCTCTGCCTTGGTCTCGTTAAGCCACAGGTATCTTTGGCTCGGGCTGTGGTCCTCATGTCTAGGTTCAAGTTCATGATAACTGGGGTGCCCCACCCCATGGCTTTGCCACTCTCCGTAGCTGTTCAACCAGTTGGTGGCTCCTCACTGACTCAGGTGTCACTGGCTTGACCGAGTCAAGCGGAAGCTGGCTGTCCTCTTCTGAGCTCCCCCAGACACAGGAGGTCTGTGCATATGGGGGCACAAGGCGGCAGATGCCAGGAGAATCCAGAGGGTCAGAGGTGTGTGAGGTTTTCAAAGCCAGGTGTCAGGGGCCTGTGATGTATAGATGTTTACCTGAAGGCTGAGAAAGGTCTAGAAGACAGGCAGAAGATCTATCGATTAGTAATAACTTGGTGCTGCAGAGCCCCTGAGCCTTCAGGGAAAGACTAGCGTGAGAGGATCTATGACAGAGGGACAGCACCTCATCCCAGCCTAGGAGACCTCCCCAAAAAATACTGAGCACAGGAAAGCTCAGTAGAGGGGGCTCAGTAGAGAGGAGAGTATATGGCTCAGCACGAAGTGTTCCAAATCCCAGTCACAGCTGCAGCCATGGCCCATCTCTGCCCTGAAGGGTGGCAAGCTGGAATCACGAAGGGTGTGGCAGCTTCAGAGCCGCTTTGGCACGTCTCACTCATAGATTAACATCATATTTGAAGGTAGCTGGGTCTAATTGGATAATACACTTTTTTTTAATTAAAAGGATTTAAATCCAGGGCTATAAAAAAAATGCTCTTAACCAGGAACATGAGTTTTTTCCAAATAGGTCACATTCATACCCTTTAAGCTAAGAATGGGGCTGAGTAGTTGAACAAACAAGACAGGGCATAATGGCAAGTTGGTGTCGCTGGGAAAACAAAGACCCAAGGGACCCAGGTTTCTGTGGCAATGTTTAAATAGAGATGTGGTGTACTGTGTGTGTGTGTGTGTGTGTGTGTGTGTGTGTGTGTGTGTGTAATTTTTCTGAATCATTTGAGAATAAGTTGCTGATGGTGTGCCCTTTTTATCCCTAAACACTGCAGTGTATATTTCCTAAAAATAAGGATATTATTTTACGTGATCACAGTAGATGATCTAAATTAGGAAATTGAACGTTTATATGCTATTATCAACTAACCCACAGTCCTATTTCAAATTTTGTCCATTCTTCCAATAATATGCTTTACCTGGGAACATATGTTGCCTTTAGATGTCACACCTCGTTTGTATCTTTTGAACTAGGACAGTTCCTCGGTCATTTTTTATCTTCACCTGATCTTTTTCTTTCTTTAACCTTGACATTTTTGAAGAATGCAGACCATTTATTTTGTAGAAGGTTACTCGATTTGGGTTTGTCTGATGTTTCCTCGTGATTAGATATGGGTGATGAATTTTTGGCAGAAACATCACAGAAGTAACGCTGTGTCTTCCTCGCGGAATCCAGCCAGAGGGATACGATGTTGGGTTGGTGCCATTATGGGTGATATTGTCTTTGATTACTTGGCCTAGGGGGCATGTGTCAGGTTCCCCCACTGTAAGGTTGCTATCTTTCTCTTTGTGGTTAATAAGAAACTTATGGGGCGATACTTTGAGACTATGTGGCTATCCAGTTCTCACCCAACTTGCACCCACTCACGCTAGCCATTGATTTTTCTTGCCTGAATCAGTTATTACTATATTTGCCAAATGGTGATTTTTCTGATTCCATCATTTTTCTACATGTATTAGTTCAATTCTACTGCAACGGAAAGCCTTCCCTATTCCACATTTATCTAGTCATTCATTTATTTATATCAGTATGAATTCATGGATTGTTATGCATTATTCAATGGGTTGTAATCCATTACTATTGCTATATATTTTCACATTCAATTGTCCCAGAGTTGGACAATGGGAGTCTTTTCTGTCCTTTGACATGTCCTCTTCATTTATTGAGCACTTTCTGGAACAAGATGCTCAGGCTCAATTTGTACGTTACCCACCCTGTAACCAGCCATCTCTGCCAGGGTCCTGAATGTTTTTTGTGGAGAAAGAAATGGAAAAACCAAGATGTGGGCATCAGGTTCTGGGCATGAGGGGTATCATTAATTCTAGGTCCTCGCACTGGAGAAAGCTAGGATCTATATCTGATTTTAAAACATACCGATACTTTCCATTCTAATCCTACAGCATTCTAGGGTCCTCCCTTTTTTATTTTGTATATTTGAAGAAAAGATCCCTATTTCTCCAATAGTGAGACATCTAGCTCCCATTTTTCTTAATATATTTATTCTTTGCTCTATCCTAGAATACTTTGGAAGTAGTTTTGTAATTGTTCACGTATACCATTGTGAAAAACACAACTATTAACTAGAGTTCAATATTTCTCTCCCCCTCTTTTTGTGTTTAGACTGAGGGTGCATAGTCAAAACACTGCCTTCAAAAATTACTTGGAAAAGTTCCCTGACACCCCTTGCTCAGTGTGGATATGCTATTCATTTGCAACAGAATTTGATTCATTTGTTTCTGTGAGGGGCTTTATCCCCATCTTTGTGGATTTTTTTTTTTTTTAATAAAAGTCAAAACTACATTAAAAAGCTTATTCAGGGAAGTGTCAGCCCCCACCTCCTAACCCTTCCTCCCTGGGTCCACCTAGCCTTTGCAGGTAACCTCATTCATTTCTGGTTTTCTTCCCAATGTTTCTTTTTCTAAAATAAGTAAATACATGTACACTTTATTTCCTCTTCTTTCTCATAGAAAAGAGAACATACTATAAATGACCTTTTGCACTTGGCTGTTTTCTCTTAACCACACATCCTGAAAATCACTCCCTATCGCTTGTATAGCACTTCCTTATTCTTCTTTTCTTAGCTGAATAGTACTGCAGTGTGTGATTGTGCCCAAGTTTATCCAACCAGTCTTCTATTTGTGAGCATTGAGATTGTTTGCAGTTTCTTGTAGTTGAAAGCAATGCTTCAACATATAACCTTGTATATATGCATTTTCATATAGTTGGACAGGTACCTTCAGAGGGAATTCCTAGAAGTGAGACTGCTGGGTCACTAGGTATGCAAATGTATAATTTTTTCAGATGTTGCAAAATCCCACTCCTTCATTGCTAGACCAATTGGTATTCTCTCTAACGAGCTATGAAAGTCGTGTTTTCCCACAGCCTCACCCACAGATCTCTAATATTATAATGTCATTTTTAAGAACAGCTTTATTGAGATCTAATACCAAACAGTTCACCCACTTTAAGTGCACAATTCAGTAGATTTTAGTATATTCATAGATATCTGCAACCATCACCAGAGTCAACTTTAGAAACCCAGTACCTACGAGCCATCATTCTCCTATCTCCCAATTCCCCAGCCCCAAGCCACCACCAATCTACTTTCTGTCTATAGATTTGCCTATTTTGGACATTTCGTATAAATAGTACAATACAGTATGTGGTCTTTTGTGACTGGCTTTTTTCACTTAGTGTTTTTCCAAGGTTCATCCATGTTATTGCACATATCAGAACTTCACTGCTTTTTATGACTAAATAATACATTGCATGGTCAAATTACGTTCCATTTTGGTTACCCATTCATCTGTTGATGGTCATTTGGATTGTTTCTACCATTTGAATATTAAGAAAAATCCTGCTATAAACATTTGTGTGTTGCTTTGTATGTGAAAATATGTTTTTATTTATCTTGAATTGTATACGAAGGAATGGAATTGCTGCGTCACATGGACAATCTATGTTTGATTGTTTGAGGAACTGCCAGAATTTTCAATATAGTCTTAATTTGCATTTTACTTATTATGTGTGAAGTTGAACTTTTTTCTTATGTGTAAACGCTATTTTTGTATATGTTTTCAAATTACCTGCCCATGACCTTTGCTTTTTTTTCTATTGGGTTGCTGATTTTTTCCCTCAATATCTAAGAGGCCTTTGTATATTGCAAAAATTAGCCTTTTATCTGTGATACATGTTACAGGCATTTTCTCCCATTTATCTTTTAATTTTGCTTATGGTATTTCGAGCAAGGTTTCGAAATTTTTTTATTTAATGAAATTTATCAATCTTTTATTTTTATTTTACTGCCTCCAGATGGTGATTCAAGTTAAATACCCTTTTTCTACACCCAGAAATTCACTCATGCTTTCTTCTAGTACTTGTAGCGTTCATTTTTTCATATACCTCTCTGATCCATTTTAGAGTATATTATTGAGTGTGGTTAGAGGTGTTCCTAACTGGCTACCCAGTTGTCCAAACACCACTGATTAAAAAGCTCATCTCAATCCCAGCGATTTCCAATGTCACATTTATATTTAGGACATACTAAATTTTCATATATGTGTGGGTCTCTTCCCAAACTTTCTGTTCCACTCTAGTGGTCTGTGTGTTTATTCGGGCACCAACATCATGCTGTCTTGTTTCTTATTCCTTATGTCTTATTTCGTATGAGTGATTTCGATAACCTCCTATTCGTTTGCTAAGACCTTTACCTTCGGGAAGTCCTCCCTTGTATCTGCGCTTCTTAAGCCCCTTTCCTCTGTGAGTTCCGTTCTTGTGAACGCAGGACTCTCCTTGTACACCTCCCTCTGCGTTGTCAGGTGTTATGAGCTCTCTCCTTTTATGCAAATGTGGTCGCTGCCTTAAGGCCCAGAGGTGACTCTCTCTCATTGACAGCCCTGACTGCTGACTTACAAGTAATTTGCTGAGTTTGTCAGGCACTGCAGAATCATGTAAATGCCATTAGCGGTTGTGTCATCATCATCAGCTGAAGCATCGCCTACTTCCCTTCCTTTACCTATTGTTTAGAGCAAATGAAGTCGCTGCTGACACTCAGCACAGAGGCTTTATCTGTGGAATATCCAAAGTCAGGAGGCCTTATAGGTCAGTTCACATCTTAGAGATGTCAGATAGGCCAGGAGAAAGATCATCACACATCACCAACTCTACATGGTTGAGGAGTTGATGTATCTTGCAAGGGTGGGGAAAGCAGCCCTCCAGCCCCACCCTGAATGAATTTTCTTTGCTACTCTTGGTGTGATAGCAAAATGTCTAATTGGGAAATATATTTATGCTTAAGAAAAACCTGTGTTTTTTTTAGAAAAGAAATAGTTGTAGACTTTGTAAACCTATTTTTTTCACTGTTCTAAGGTGGAATATAACATTATTTGCTTGGCACAATTAACCACTATTTGAGTCCATTCAACAAATATCTGGTGAGCAACTGCTCTGTGAAAATCCTTGTAACAAAACCTGTGAAGGATTCAAAGATGAATAAGACAAGATGCTGCCCTCCAAGAGTTCACTCACAGCTGAAGGAGAGAATGGGAAGAGAGAGAGAGAGGCACAAACAATGTCATTACAAGACAAATGAGAACGAATGAAAAAGGAAAGTTGCAAAATGCTATGGGAGTGCAGAAGAAAACAGAGGCAGAAACCTACTGAATTGAGCCACGTGAAATGAGTGTTTTGTAGGTCAAAGCAGTCACGTAGTGGCAAGCGCATGTGATTCAATCCAATACATCCTGTTTGAGGACAATATAGGCTGGTTGTAGATCTAGAAGGACTAATAGACTACTTTAGAGGGGGTAAGAGATCCTATATGGGAGACCAAGTAGAAGATAAAGAATTTAACTTTTATTTTGTGAGATTCATTTAATTACTTATTTATTAAATATGTTAAATCCCTATGATACGCCCAGCCTTCTGGGTGGGGAACTCTTGAGAAAAGAGCCATGTTTCAGAAGGATAATTCTGGCAGGACTGGGCATGGGGGCCTGGAGACAGGGGAGACTGTGGGTGAGAAGACCAATTAGGGGCTCCAGGACTTGAAGGACCAATGAGAGCCTGAGGCATAGATATGGTAGTCGGTAGAAAGGATGGAAATGAAAGCCGTTCCAGAAAGGGGACTGATCCCAGATATTGTGACTGAAGCAGAGTAAAGGCAAGGGAGAAAAGGCCAACCAGAACTCTGTAGAGATGCCAACTCAGAACTGGGAGGCTCCCAATGAGCCCCATCTAGTCTTTCATTCATCCCACATGTATTTATTGAGCACCTTGTGATGAGCAATGTTCTAGGCACCGGCAACACAGCAAAGAACAAGAGAGGCCCTCGTCTCTAATGCAGAGACAGCCGATGAAGTAATATGTGGTGTGATGGCAGAGGGTGGTGAGCCCTGTAAGGAAGTGCTATTCAGGGTAAGAGAACTGGGGAGACTGGGAAAGTTGTGTCTCCAAAGGATAGTCAGGGAAGGGCTGGTGGAGAAGGTGACACTGGAGCAGAAATCTGACTGATGTCAGGGAGGAATCATGGGAAGACCTGGAGGAAGGGAGCCCCAGGGAGAAAGAGCAAGTCCAGGGCCTTAAGGTGTACAAGCCTGGAGCACTTGAGGATCAGCTATAAGGCCAGGATGGCTGGACGGAATCAGAGAAGTGGGGAACCAGTAAGACACATAATGGGGTAGAGCAAGAGCATGCCATGGCAAGGAGTTGGCTTTTGTTTTGCGCATGCTGGGTTTTGAGTTTGGAGAGATGACCTTTTAAATTTTATCTAGTTCCTTTGTAGAGAATTGACTAAAAGGACATAAGAAAGGAAGAGAACTGATCTGGTGGAGGTGGTGAGAAGTGGTCAGATTCTGAATAAACTTGGACGTTAGAGCCAATAGAAGTTGTGAAGGAATTAAGCACAAGATGTGAGGAAAGAGAGGGATAAAGGATGACTGCCATTTTCAAGTCAGAGGAAGCAGCAGACTTTGCATAGAGAATCAGGGTTTCTGATTTGGATCTGAGAAGTTGACATGCCCAGAAGACATCAAAGTAAAGAGACTGAGCAGTCAGTGGGGTACAGGAGCTCGAAGCAGAAGCCGAGGCTGGAGGTCTCAACTTGGGAGTCACTAGTATATGGATGCATTTAAAGCACTGAACCTGAATGAGACACTTAGGGAGACAGAGACTCGAAGGAGTCTGGTGACTAGGCTTTGTGATGTCAGTGTTTACAGGTAACAAAGAGAAGGAAGAATGTGGAAAGGCGACTTGGAAGGAGGGGCCAGTAAGAGGAGAAAAAGGGGAACGTGGTTGCCAGGAAGCCATGCAAAAGAAACATTTCAAAGAAGAGGGGATGATGTGTCAATGCTGCCGAGAGGTCATGTAAGATGAATTGAGAGAATTGACAAGAAAATTAGCAAAAAAAGCAAATGTTGGTGACTTTGCCAGACAGTTTCAGTTGTACAGTGGGGGTGGTAGGTGGTGGGAATCTGAGGAGAGAATGGAAGGTAAGGAATGGAAACAGAAAATAAAGAGCATCTTTCTAGGACATTTACAATAAAGAGGAACAGGAAAACAGAATGATATTTGTTGGGGGTGGGGTTGGCTGTGGAGTCTAAGAAGGGCTATTGTTGAAGAAGGGACCCCTTATAGTATGTTTGTGTGCAGAAAATAATTATTGAAATGAGGAAGAGCATGATTGGTACATGGAGGGGTGGGGGGAAATTGAGAGTATGGTAGCTATGCTAGGCCAGGATAGGAGCTTGGGCTTTTTGTCCGTTTAATGGGGGATGCAGAGCAAAGGCTGGAGATGCAAAGTTCACAGATTTGGCAGTAGAAGAATGAGGGAGTACTTATTGATTCTATTTTCTTAGTGAAGTGAGAGGCAAACTGAGAGTTAGAATGGAGCAAGTGGTGTCAGAAGTTCAAGGAGAGAGTAGGGAACAGGGGGCTGTCCTCTTGGAGAGTGGGTGAGTGAACTGATGAGCAAAACGTGGGGGGATGGCCGGGTAGAGCTGAAGTCCACATGACACTCGTGGTCATGAATTTACAGGGAGATCAGTCAGCCTGGCTGTATTATTTTCTGTACATTCTGCTGCCTACCTGCAGGCAAGGATGTTAAAAAATAAATAAATAGGTTTAAGCAGAGTTAGGGTTTTGATAAACAAGGACAGTGGGAGGTAAGAGGGTTACATGGAGGCTGAGGCATGCACAAGAGAGTGGTTTTAGTTATAAACCTTGGAATCTAAAATGAATGAGGGAAGTGAAACAAGGCAGAGGATGGGCACAGAAAAGGGGGGAGGATCCCCAAAATGGGTTGAAGACTTCTTGCAGCTGGAATACTAGAGTGAGCCAGGAAGATAGAAGGTTAAAAGCAGTGGGAGGCTTCACACAGAGAAATTTACAAGTGATGAAGTCACTGGTGATGACAAGGTCTAGGGTATGACCATGAAAGTGGTGACATGAGTGGGTTAGGGGAAAAGAGCATTAGAAGTGAGCGGGTCAAAAAGTTGAGAGGCCAACATGTTAGATGGATTGTCTGTGTTGATACTGAAGTCATCAAGAATAATGACAGGAAGTGATGGAGATAAAGACGGTCAGCCTGGTACAACAGTGTTCAGTGAATCAGCAGATGTGCTGTGCAAGGTGATCAGTGACTGCCATGAGGAGGGATATTGGGTGGTACAGTCGCTGGCCTGTGTTTCAAAGGAGGTTTTGGAGGAGAAAATAAAAGTAGTCTGGAAGCAGCAATGAGGGGCGATGAACCCATCAACCTTCTGGCTCTATGGTACATGGGATGTGGAAGGTAAAAAGGTCATCACGTAAGGGAACGGCAGGGGAAGCAGTGACCTTGGGAGAATGGTGGCACCAAACGGTGTGGGAAACATTCCAAGGAGAGGTTCAGGTGATAGGCGACTTTCGTCATAACACACCACGAGTTCCTGAGAACGTGGTATAAGGATTTGGGGTTTAGAGAAGAACAGAAGATTGGGTCAGATCTGTAATGCACAGCCATGGGGGACAAACATCTGGGAATGTATGGATAATTTAGTGTCTTGGACTTATAAGTACACCGAGGTAAAGAAGGATGAAAAAACATAATGGTATTGAGCCTTATGGTCTCTTAAGAGAATGTTCTGAATTACCCCTCATTCTTGGGAGATCCCGTAGGCCGGTGGTGGTGGTGGTGGGAGGTAGTGGTAAGATGGGAGACTAGGGAACCCTGTGGGGCTGCCTCACGTCTTCCTGTGAGTGACATTACAGCTGAACAGGGAGCTCGTAAGGAGGAAGAGTGGAAGTTTGGGGCCGATGGGTATGAAAAGGAAATTGGAAGTTGTGGACATTGTGCATTTGGTAAGGGCTAACAACCCTTCAGAGTAGAGGAGATGAGGGCACCAAGATGGCACAGAATGGATTTGGCTTTAGTGGGTGGGAGACTTTGGACCCAGAATTTGTTAGGATGGTTAAATGAGATAGCTACGACCCATGAGATAACTATAGTCCCTGGTGCTAAGGAAGTGAATAGGGTTAGTTCTCTCCCGCTCTACCACCATCCATCACCTTCAACTTCCCCCTCCAAATGCACACAGGTGGACCTCAGGGGACTAATGGGAGTAAGGGTGTGTATCAGTATAGATGCATCTCCAGTTGTTAAAACAACTTGAAACACGGGGACTGCTGCAAATAGCTAGAAGCAGAACTGGGCATTGAATTTGAAGAAAAGGAATCTGTAATGTGCAGTTGGTAGAAATGTGATCCAGACATTTCAAGACAGTTGCAAAAGCTAATGCTGTTAAGCCCGGCTATTGGGAAAATTGAATGGCAAAACCTTTGGTATATTTAGGGGCATTATTGTAAGGGCATAAAATTTAGCCAGAACAAATGTGATCAATACCCTGATCTTGAGTGTTCATTGGCAACCAACAGTAGAAATAGCTGTCAGAACTGTATTTGAGTTTAGTTTGATTGCTTTAACTATAAAGGTAGAGATGGTTATATCCATTAAACGAGAAAAATATTCGGTGACTGAAACCCTGCTACTGGTAATAATATTAGACAGATTCAAAAAAGTTATACAGGATGAAAAATAAGCCCTGTGTGGAGTTCTTTATCACTTTATCTTTTCATCTCTGGTTCACCCCAGTGGTTTTTGAATTCAGAGTTTTAAATTTTTGGAAAATTTGAAGTCACCAGGAAAAGAAACTTGCCTTCACGTATTTGTTTGATTTCATCGTTTTCTGGGGGAAAAACTCAGGACCTAGCACATAACACTTGGTAAATATTACTATTATTACTGTTATCACTACAATAGCTTGGCACCCTTTTCTTACTTAAATTTATCTTATTAACCTAGGAAAATGAAACGCATTATGTATTTCTTGGTTTTCCTGAAAAAATAATCACATTTGGGATATTTAAAACCATGGTTTTGTCACATAATAATTGGTTCCACATTTGCTAACTGAATTTACCTTTAAATGTTTTAAACTTTATTGTGAATAGAGCTGCCAAGTTTAGTTTAGTTTCATTTTTTTATTCCTTTGTGAGCAGCAAAGAAACTCAAGAACAAAACAAGCCATCAACATTAGGGTGGAACAAAGAGAGTTCTTATGTCAAGCAGATTCCGAAAGCATTCATTTTCCAAAAAGGAGTAAGAAAGAAAAGGAGGAAAAGGGATCCCCTTATCCAATTTAATGGAAGGTCTTAGGACTCAGAGGAGGAGGGGCCAGACTCAAACTTGGTGGCAACTCCGAAACCTTTCCCTTTGCCCCTTGCTTCTGTCTTAGAGCCTCTTGAGCTGGCAGCAGCTTGTTTCTAATCTCTCCAAGCACAAAAGAGAGCGACTGTAAGTGGCCACTCAGCTGGCGGTCCTTTGAGGAGCTCGAAGAACAATGGGCTCTCTGCCACCCTCCAGGCCTGAAGGGAACAGGAAGTTGACAGCAGTGAAGGCACCACGTCCCATTTCCTTCAGTTCAGAGAACTGAAGTGGTCTCCTGGAGGCAGACTGTATTTCATTCTTGTCTATAAGTTGTATTCTATTTGTCCTCAGCATTTAGGATAGTGAATGAGATTTTTGCCCTTCCTGCCTTTCTGCCTTCACCATCCCCTCACTCCATAGCCCCCTGCAGTCTGTCCTCTGTCCCCACCACGAGTCAACAAACTCAACAGCCTCTTCTCCGTTCTTACCCATGCCGCTTACCCTCAGCACAGGTGAGATGAAGCTGATGACCCGCCCTGGCCTCTCTGCTCTCTCCTGCTCCGGCTCTGGGGACCGCCCTCCTTGTTCTGCCTTTTGTGTTAGATTGTCTCTTCTTTCTCCTTTTTCCCTCAAAGCATGAGCTCTTCCCCCAAAGACGAGTCCTTGGCCCCTCCCACCTCTCATTCTGGTTTCATCTTGGACATTCTACCCCATTCATTGCTGTGTGCATAATCCGTTTTCAAATCCGCATCTCCAAACTTACTGTAGTTGAGACTTCACCTTCTAAACATTTCACCTGTGTGCGCGTCAGGACCTTAAACGCACTAGATGGAAGGTAGCAACGTGTCCTTAACCTGCCCCTCTTCTTGTGTGGTTGTTTTTGTTGTTGTTTTGTTTGTTTGTTTTTTGGTCACTCAGGATAAAAACCTCCTATGACCTCCCATGTTCCCTCATCCCATATCTAATTTGTTGCCAAGTCCCACTGTTTCCATTTTAAGCATCTCTCTCATCCATTCTCTTCTATTCCATTCCCTTTGCCATTTACTTCTAGTTCAGGGTCCTCGTTACCCCTGAAAAATCCAAATACCTTCTGATGACTCCCCTACACACACATACACCTTTTTATTGTTCCTTGTTGACTCACCCTGTACCCCACTATCAAATGAATATCCCTAAAATACACCCATGATTATGACAGCAGCAGACACCACATACATGTATTTAATGTTTTTCTCCCTAAAAATATGCGGTAAATAAATGTGGAGGGGAGGATGAATAAATGGATGGATGGATGGATATGGAAGGAAGGGAGGGAGGGAGGAAGTGAAGAAAAAGGAAGAAAGGAACTACAAGACAGCAACCACAAACTTATTTCTGGGTTTGTCAATTTAGCCTCTGGGAAAATCACTGACCTTTCCTATGCCTCAGTTTTCCTCTTGGAAATTGTGGAAACCTTGCCACCACCCTTGTTGCATAGAATATATTCTTCACTGACTACCTCAAGGGCTCCACAAGTCCTTCATGGAAAGCGATTGCTATACATTGATTAATGCCATTGCCTCATCACCTTTGTGTGTGGGTTTGATTAGTCCCAGGTCAAAATGAGTGTTTGCCGGTCAAATGACTTACTTCCAATCCTGAGTTATAGACTTAAACATCAGCAAAGAATTTAATTTCTCCTCCTAACCAGATACAAGTTTTGAGAGAACTTCAAAGAAAGTGTGTTTGGTAAATGAAGACGAAAGAGGCAAAAAGACAATTCGTTTTTTTCTGGGTGGCAGTTTAACCAGAGCCTGTGTTACTGGGAAGATACACAGTCCTTTGTGACTTCAGGTACTCTATAGCGTCCGCCGCCAATAAGAATGGGCCAGCCAAGTTTCCTGGTTCATCCTCATGGGAAGAAAGGCCAGGTTAGGGCTCTGCATTGTTATTTATATAAGTGATTTAACCACTCATGAACAAGTTTGGGTTCTTGCCTATCCCTTGATGGTAGATCAAAAGTTCGTTATGTAATTTTCTTCTTCCTGCATAGAATTCCCACATATATTCCCTATCTCCTGAAAATGACTTCCTACTTATTTAACAGCTCCAATTTTCCCCCGATTCTATTTTTATCATCTGACTGCATAAGCCAACTTTTTTCAGGATACTGGAAATATCTCCCAGCCAGCCCTTCTTTGGGAAGGAACTTTGTGAGAATCAATATGCATTTTTGACTGCTCAGGCACCTGGTCCTAAACCACTTACCATAAGACGCAGAGTTCTTATGGGAAAGGGAATTTCAGAAGAGTTCACTGCTTACTTCTTTTTTTCTGCTGGTATTTGATACAGTAATTTTAACCACTGATTCACCAACTCCACTCCCCTGTGACCCCGGTCTCTCTCTTCCAGATCAAGGATACCACCCCTGAGATTTAGTCCTGGCAGTCTTTTCCCAACTCCCAGATACAAGTTATTGAATAGAAATGTCATGATTTAAAATCCCTCTCCCCATATTGTTCTTAAATTTTGACCTCCTCTCTGCACCCAACTCAAGTTTCAGATCAATGTAAATGTAGCAGAACTTGCGTATTTGTTATTCTAATATACTGTATCAGCACTCTGAGTTCATCCACAGAAAGTGCCAAGACTTCTCGGTAATTCTCACACTGAAATAGTTGGAGAGTTACTACCCCCTTTAACCACATCTCACGGGTGAATCACGACACTCATAGACCAAAGTTGTAGATGCACCCTCTGTACAGACCAGGTAGTGTGGTTTTATTCTGTGTCAACAGAAGAACAAAGGACTCTGGGCAAAAGGCCAGGGATGGCCCAAATCAAAGCACTGCTCTTTTCACGCTGGGGGATGCTGAACACATTTTTTCTAGTCATTTCTCTCGCACATTTTCTGTTCTTGCGAAGCCCTTTCTGTAAATGCTGCCCATGGCTTTCCCATCAAGGATAACTGAGATCATCTATGATCATCCAGAAAAAGAGAAGTATAAGGATTCATCAGAATAAGACCAAAGATTAGAGAAAGAAGGAAGCACAAATGAGTATGGTTTTGATGATGTTCTTTCCTTTCAGAAGGGACAAAACTAGACAATGGGGAAAACCGTGGTGTCTTATGCCTATTGTCTTGGTATCTGTCTTTCAGTTATCTGCCTCCTCATCACCAAATCCCAGCCACAAATATTAATTTTTAATAAATGACCCACCCTCCCTGACACCCACAAGCCCTCACCACTCCTTTATTCTGTGACCATATTACCTACATGTATCCACACCCAATCATGAGCCTGCAAGCTCTTCCCCACTCAAGACTGTCTTCAAAATCCAGGCCATCTGTGTCTTAGAGAAAGTCCTTAAATAACAACCAAGGCAGTTCCCGACTACAGGACACTGACGTTTGTCTCACGCGATAGTTAGTGTAATAGACAGACTGTCTTCCAACACATACACGCATGACTTGCCTCCACTTTGCATTATCTACTAATAACATGCTTTCCCTTCACCACACCTGCCATCAGTCCCCTTTTTCATATCTTTATTAACTAGAGCCTGAATGACATCACCACAGTGACGCTATCACTTCATCTGGTCAGATTCAGTGTGAAGTCCAGTTCATCCATGGCTTCCACTTTCCTTTCTTCCCTCCCACCTGGGCCACCTGGGCAGTTTCCTTGCCCATCGGTAGACGGCTCAAGACTCTCTCCCCTCTCTTCCCCCTTCCTGTCCTAAACCTGAGCTTCTGCTCTTAGAGCACCTGCTTAGGATGACCCTACTTGATCCCTGTTCCATTCCTCTGGGCTTGTCAAAGGTTTGCATTGTGTCCCTGAGTAGCTGGGCCATGCCAGGAAGAGTGAGCCCAGCCCGGCCTTAATCATGACAACCTCAGCCCCAGTGAAAGATGAATAATAACAATTGCTCTAGCCAGTCCCAGAAGAGCCTACTGAGGACGTTTGTTTTGGAATAATGAATATGGAAATTTGGAATCCATAATAAACTGCAAGCAGTCTTTCAACTCACTCGTGCCGAAAATTCACACTCGCCTTTCCCATAACTTGTCACTTGTGTTTTTTATTGTTCGATATGTAAACAAGGCCGGGAAAGCCTTTGTTCCTTGGTGCCTACTTAGATTTGCCCATTAATCCCACCCCCCCTCCCTTTCCCACCAATGCATGCAGGATTACACAAAGCAAAAGTCATTAATTTTTATCTCTGACTATCTGTAGGGTTTTTAATGTGGCCTGGCTTGCTTATGCACCACCAATTACATGTCATAAGTGCTTGTAGATGCTGGAGCAGTATCATGGGCTGATGAATCACTGCCTCCTCTCCTGATTAGTATGCAAGGGGCCGTGTTCATCTTTGAGCAGCTGGCATGCCAATGAGGATCTGGCTCCGCCGGTCAAGGCATCTGGACATGAATTCAATATGGATTGCTTTAATTAAATGGCTAAGCGCACAAGACGCTAAGAAACAACTCCATCATTGAGTGAATCTCGAAAATATAGTCGACACAAGCAGGAGGGTGGGAAGGGTAGGAAGTGATTTCATCAATACTGCCCACTCTACCTAAAACCCTTGGAATCCCCCGGTGTGAAGCACAACCACTTGCTAAAAGTGTGATGGATTGTGGAATCCACAGTGAAACACCGGAGATGAATCTAGTTCACCACGCTTAAATCTAGAAATCAAAACAGCAGAGCAAAACCTACTCTTCTGCCCTTTGAAGAGGTTCTGTTTTAATTGTACACTAGCTTGCAAACTACTGATGTGGTGAATTTCAAGAAGGAAAGATGCACATGAGAGGTGGGGTAGCAAAGTCTGAACGTACCCGTTACCAAGAATCCTGCAGGGAAAGAACAAGCGAAGGTAGCTTTGCAAATATCAGGAGGCCAGAGTCTGTCAGGGTCCTGATTGGCCAAGGAGGAGGAGGAGGGGAAAGAAGCATGGCTCCCACTGTCCACTGAGGAAGAGCTTTGCGTAGATCAGAAGGAGGAAATCTCTGCCCGCTCACATTTGCTTTCAGCCTACCCTTTAGTAGTCTATTTCAAAAAGGAAACAAATGGAATATTTTCATAAGGAATGGCTGTTGCAACAGTTACCCCAGTGTTATTCTTCTGAGCACTTACCTTTAATGCTGTTGCAAGTTTCCTCTTATTTCTACTCTCATTATATTAGGTTTGCTTGTATATTTCATTGGGTAGAATAATGGCTGCCAGAGGGCTCGGTGTTCAGGTCCATCTGGACTCTTTTCTAGCTGTGCGGTCTTAGGCAAGTTATGGGATTTCTCTGAATCTCCTTTTCCTAATCTCTGAAATGGACGTAGGAGTAATGCCTAACTCACCAGTATTTTGTGAAGATTGAGTTAATCCAAACCAAATCCATAACACATACTATAAACTCTCAAAAATGATGGCTACTAAGAATGTTTTGTGGAACTTGGTCTTGTCAAGTGTTGTGTTTTACTGACCAAATACAGGGAATACCGGTGCTTATTTCCTATAACTGAAGTTTATTTACCTACATATTTAGCTTCCCTACAGTAAGGATTTTAAAAAGATCTTTAAAATAGATTATAATGAGACCACCACCTCTCCTGTTTCAATTTCTTCTCTACTCCCCTTCAAAGATCTGGTACCTTCAATTGATAACAGTATGCACTACAGATGGACCTGGGGCTCTATTTTCTTTTTAAATAATTTATTAAGACACCATTGTTAAAAAGACCCTTAGGCACTCTGCCTTTAAAAAAGAAAAGGGATATTAAAATAGTAAAACAGGCTTAGTATTCTGTCTGGTGTTGCTCCTTATTCTGAGCTGAAAGGTTGATGACCAGGAAAATAAGTTAAATGCTAGTATCTGTGCTCACTGTGTCCTCACATGATGCAGTCTCCTTGCCAGCAAGGTCCTCAGGACCCCAAGAGTCCCCCAGGGGCACATGGCAGAAAGAAAACTGTCCATGGTGCACAAAATGCAGTTAAACCACACGTGGACAGCATGTGAGATTGCAACAGTGATCAGTCACAGGGATTCCATTTCAGAGCAATTCCACATCTGACACACCAGCCTGCCAGATCTAAGCTTGGCATAAAAGCAATATTCTTGAGTAATAAAGCAAGACACTTTCTGAATCTTGTTATTGTCTTTTGGGTTTTCAAAAAGGGGAAGTCAGCCTAGGTTCTCCTTGAAGCATCATTCATTCACCTGCCAGGTGCCCCCTTTAGAAGGAATCATTTTAATAAAGACGGCTCTCATAGGAGAAGGGAGCTGTGGTTTAATCCAAGCATGGTTCATCAATATTTTCAAAATGGTGGGCCAGGTCTCCTTCTGGGGAAGTTGGGGAGTAGATAGAAGAGAGTTGTTTGATTGAGCACTGACTCTTCAAGGGGTGGGAATGAGGTGAGGGAATTAGTCACCATACCTGGTCTCATGGAGTAATTGAGACATTGGGCAGCCGTCATTGCAGTGGTGGGTAGGACATAGTCATAGAAAGCAATCTACTTGGGTCTTAAAATCAGCTCACATGCCATGGATTGCTTCTCTCTGTTCCAAGTGGGTAAGAGTAATGGAGGGAACACACACAACTCAAGAACAAGTAAGCCAAAAGGCTTATTAGAAAACTGCTACACCAACAAATGAAAACCAAAAATAGTTTGACCTGCGACCATTTGTTCAGGCTCCTTTCTAGCCAAATTCTAGCTCCTTTCTGTTTTGTGTTATTTACACAAAGCCTTTGAAAGAGCCTTTGTGATATATGCTCTTCTCAGGAGTGGGTCTTCTTCTTTCCCTGTGAACATTTAAGTCCCATTAGAATTCTTTAGAGCCACACATATATGTTGAAAACTAGTTAAGATGTCAATATATGGAGTTTCATGAGTTTAACAAAGGAATCGATAGCATTGTCTCCAAGGTGAGTTAGTGTTCGGTGTTTTAGTGGGTTAATTAATGGGTGAAACACCCAAATGAAGACTAACTTCTTCAATTTTTTTGACAACTTTGAATTATAATTTATATACCATAAAATTCATCCATTAAAAGTATGTAATCTAGAATGTTTACTATGTTCACAGGGGTATGCAATCATGACCACAATCTAAGTTGAGAATATTTCCGTCACCTCAAAATGAAACCCCATGCATATTGATGGTCACTCCGCATTCTGTCCTCTCCTGCCACCCTTGACAATCGCTAATCTACTTTCTGTCTCTACAGATTTATCTATTCTAGACATTTCATATAAATGGAACCAGATCTTTTTTGACTGGTTTCTTTCACTTAGCATAACATTTGCAAGGGTCATCTACATTAAGCCTGTATCGGGACTTCATTCCTTTATAGCTTCAGTTTTAAAACTCGCATGCACACACCGCCTATTGCACAGAGAGCTGGAATGTTAGCTCAAAACGGATTTGTTAACTTATTGACTGTTGGACATTAGCCCATTATTGGACTGTAGGTTTTCAGTTTTTTCTGGTGTGCCATTGAGATTCCTTTTAGATTCCCAGATTCTTGAATGACCCTGGCCTAGGATAAGAGATATTATTCTTTATCATGTATCTGTGTTAGTGAAATATAAAGTGTCATTGAAAAAAATTGTTTTATAACAAGTGATTACATTGAGTAGTCCCAGTATTCTGGATTTTGTGAACGTTCTTTTCCATGGACAATTGCTGGCAGAAAAAATAACCGTATATTGTATAAATGTAATGAGACCTGAAGGAGCTGGGTGAGAACAAGGAAGAGCTCTGAGCCAGAAGTGAGTTGATCTGTACCTGACTGCTGCTTCAAGCACTGCGGACCAGGAGACCATGAGCATGCCAGTTAGCCTCTCAGCTTCTGTCTCCTCATCTCTAAAATGGCCATGCTTCTCTGAGGCTTCCCACCTCTACCGGCACCCCCACTGCTTGAGAACCAAATGCCAATTTCATCTTCTTTTTTTTTTTTTACATTTATTTTAACTTTTTTTTAATTAGTTTCAGGTGTACAAAACAATGTAATAGTTAGACATTTATCATTTATATCCCTCACACAGTGACAACCCCCCTCCCCCCATCCACTACCCCTCTGACATTGCACACAGCCATTACATTTCCACTGTCTCTATTAAATGGCAATTCTTAGCATAATTATGTGCTGTTCTCACAATGTTTCTCCACTCACCCTTCAGCACCGTCTCTCGCATGCGTTTGTAGTATCGGATGAAACTCCCTAATTCCGTCACACATGTACCTCAGTGTGGACTGGTCCTCTCACCTAGCATGCCCTCCTGCCTTTCTGTTCCAGGAAAATCCTTTCTCATTCTCCTAGGCCCTACTCACACATCCCACTGCCCTATGAAAGACCCCGTAAATTCCCCAGGCAGTTTGTCAGACTCCCCCCCCAGATCCTAGGGCACTTAGTTCATGCTTCCGTTAGAGCCATTACCTTACTGTGCCATAGTTCTTTGTTTTCGGATCTGCCTCAGTACGTCCCACACCAAATCTTAGGCAATCTTAATAGACAGCACGGCTAAGCACCCAAATCCTATCACCATGTCAGGGCCATCGTAGATCCCATAAATGTGTGTTAAACTTACAAATTAATTAATTTGAGAGAATTTACCTCAAATTAACCATCCATTTCTTTCCGTCCTCATGTCACCATCCTCGACTGGACAACCATGTTGCCTCTTGCGTAGACTACTCTTTTCCTTCTTCCTTCCTATAACCCGTGTTCCACCCACAAGTCAGAGAGATTGTGAAGGAGTCCAAAGAGAATTAATATACATGAAAGAGATTTGCAAATTCTGAAAGAACTGTACACACAGAAGGTTTTTAATTGTTTAATTTTATGCCTGTCTGATTTTGATTTTTAGAATAAAAGTGATCAAGAGAAAGGGTAAGTGCTGCATCCCTTGAGATAATTAGAAGCACTCTGGGCTGTCACAGAACTGGGGCTGAGAACTAAAAGATGCATGATTGTTTTCTCGGGCCTGTGCTCCACACACACCCAGAGCCTGGAAACTCTAACTTCTCCTTGCGGTCTTCATGGGTATCTGCTCCAGCAATTCTATAATTCCTGCCAGAGGCCCTGAAATCAGAGTGCAGGTGAAGCCTCACTCATTTCTATACCTCCTACCAATGGCCTTTCTTCCTACTGCATGTAAATTTGAGAGTAGCAGCTGATGTCCCATCCATCCTAAGGTCGCTAGGACAATTTCCTTCCATCCACTTTTCTCATTGCATTCTCTTCTCTCTTTCTCTATTACTCTATGCTCCTAGGCCCTCTTGATTTATTCAGTTTCCTTGGGGGAAACTACCATAAAACTTATGCCATCCATGATCTTCCCACAAAACTGAACTTATTCTTTCTCCTGCTAAAATTGTTGGCATTTTCTCATGATAAACACTGTAAATAGGAGTATGAAATTGCCAATACATGGGGACTCTAACATTTATTGCTACCCAAAGAAGAAGCTGCTGGAATCAAAATGCCCCAATCCGTCTGCTTTTTCTCCATCCTAGATTAAGACACCATCATATCTCATGCCTGGACTACTGCAGACGCCATTCAGTTTCTGTTCTTCCCCCGTCTGCTCAATCTCCAATGCAGAATTCTAATGTTCTCGAAACAAAACACAATAAACTGAATCAGATTATATCACGTCCTTGCTTAAAATTACACAAGGTTTTGCCACAGCAAATAAAATTGAGTCCAAGCTCCCAAACCTAGCCTATGACCCCTATGTAATCGGGCCTTGACCTCTACCTTATCTTTTACCTGTCTTCTCTGCCACAAACATACTCAGGACTTTGTCCTATCTCTTCCTTCTGTGTGGATTGTTCTTCTAGATTCTCTGACAGCTATCTCCTGCTTGCCATTCAGTTCTCAAATTAAATATCATCTCCTCAGAGAGACTATTTCTGCCACCCAACCTAAAATATCCCACTATATTAGTCAGGCTGAGTGAGGTTGTGCCGTGGTAACAAGCAACCCCAATATCTCAGTGGTTTAACAGAAAAAAAATGCGTTTCCTATATTATTTTAATATGGCTGCCATAACAAAATTCCCTAAACTGGGTGGCTTAAACAACAGAAATTTATTTTCTCACAGCTCTGGAAGCTGGACGTCAAAGGTCAAAGTGTGAGTAAGTTTGGCTTCTCCTGAGGTCTCTCTACTTGGCTTGCAGATAACGGTCTTCTCACTTGGTCTTTCCTCTGTGTGTGCATGTGCCTGATGTCTCTTGTGTCCAAATCCCCTTTCCTTATAAGGAGACAAGTCACATTGGATTAGGGCTCACTCTAACGGCCTCACTTTAACTTAACCACATCTTTAAAGGCCCTGTCTCCGAGTACAGTCACACTCTGAGGTACAGAGGGAGGTTAGGGCTTCCACACATGATTTTCGACGGTGTACTTTGGCCTATACATCTCCCTCACCCTAAGTCTGCTGAGAGTCCAGGTAACAATCCAGGGCTGTTGTTCTGCATTCTCAGAAATCCAGACTCCTACCATTTCAACACAAGGCCCCTTCCATGATTGCCACACCAGGGTTAAAGAGTCCTACAGTGTCTCACACTGGAAATTAAATTATCTAACCAAGAAGTGGTATGAGTCACATCCATTCTCATTTCATTGGCTAAATCATATCATATGGTCATGGCTTACTTCAAGGTAGGTGAGAAGTACAACCCTTCAAGTGCCCAGAAGTAGAGGACAAGGGATATTAGTAAAACACAGTAATGCCTATCTCGCTCAAAAGATCAATCCTATAAGCCTTCAGCAGAAAACAAACCACTGTCAACTTATCCATGGTGATTAAAAACTGGGCCCTGAGTCTCTTGACCTCCAAGAATGCTTTGGAGGGGAAAAATAAAGAATCCAGCAATATCAAGCCCTGATCCCTCAGTGAATTTCAGAATCTCTCTGACTCCATTGCTGTCGTGAGTATTAATTGCCTCCTGTTCACCAGCTCCCCTAGGTCCAGTCCTGCTACACATGGCTCCCTGCCCAACTCAAATACTCTTGTCAGCCACTCCAGTCCCTTTTCACTCATGTTATAGATGTTCCTATCCATTGGACTTTCTCCTGGTTCAACATCAACCTGAATCACTTCTACCACCTATTTGAACCCAAGCCACAGATCCCTGCTGAAGGAAGTCATGAAAGCAGGTGGACATGACCTCCCTCAGAGGGGTGCTGTGACACTTTAAGGAGGCTTTGCAGCTCTTGAACAGATCCTGTATTCACCTGTCCCTTCCTCCTGACCCCAGGCCAGCCCATCATTGCTCTCTGCTGATGTCCTTCATGACGTGAGGGAGATATTGGGAGCCTTGCTCAGCTTATCCACCCCTCTCCATTCCCTCCTTCTCTGCTCCTCCTGGTTTCCTCGTTCCCTAGCTCCTCAGTCCCTCTCTATGCTACTTCCTCTTTCACCTTAAGATGCAGACACAACCTCCTGATCCTGACAAATTCTACACCAAACTTTGCCGTTTACCCAAGTTACCAACCTGGGTCCTCCATTATTTCATTTCATTTCATTTCATTTCATTTCATTTCATTTCATTTCATTTCATTCATTCATTCATTTCTTTGTTTTTGTCAAATTTCCCCAGCAAGTGGTCCCTATTCACTACTTCCAGCTCTTTATTCTCCTTTTATTCCTCTACTTTTCATACTCTTATTCTGCTGAATGATAGACGGGGCCTTCTTTATTTCTTCTACTCTCTCACTTCTTAACAAATCGACTTCCTCCTTGGCTTTGGGAATCCCACACTCTGCTGACTTGCCTCCTGCCTCTCTGACCATCCTTCCTCCAGAATGAAACTGGCCACTCTACCCAGATGGTTCCTCTTCTGTCCCTCAAACAACATGATTTTTTTTCCTCTGTATCTTTGCTCTTTCTGTTCCCCCCACCAAGAATGTCTTCCCCACTCCTCTTAGGGTGTCCAGATCCCACCAGGCCCTGTGAAGGGCCGTCCTTTCCATAATCCTGCCATAGTTACTCCCAGCCACCATGATCACTCTCCTCAACCAACAACATCCAGACCAGGGGTTGGCAAAGTTTTTGTTAAAGAACCATGCAGTAAATACAGTCTTTCTCGCAACAACTTATTTCTGCCATTGTAGGGAGAAAGCATCCATAGACAAGATGTAAATGAAGGGGCATGGCTATGTTCCAATAAAACTTTATTTACAAACACAGGTGATACTCCTGTTTGGGCCCATGGGTTGTAATTTACCAACCCTTGATATCAGCCATTTCTAGCCTTAGTCTTTTAAGTAGCTTGTTACATTTCACAAATGAACATCTTATTTTCCAACTAAGTTATTAACTCGTTGGAGGTAGAAACTTTTCCATACTTTTTAGTGCTTTGGAATGCATTAATGAGATTCTGTAAGCCTGCATAGTTGTTGAGTAGAGAATGAATGAATGTGGAGACAGGTCTTATAATGGTCTATATAGCTGGCTGCTGCATATTGGGGGCACTCAGCAGCGCTCCCAGAACACATTAGGCGTTCAGTATTTTATGTTGTAGTTCTTCCTAAAAACACTTCCCAAATCAAGGGCTGTTGGAGATGATTGGAAACCAAGAACGACTCTTCCTGCATGACAAGAAGCCACACCACTTCCTGGACTTGCACGGCAGTGGCAGAGGGACATCCCTTTCCAAATTTCCTATTCAGATTTCAATATGCTGGCGTCTTCCTATCCTCATTCCTCCTGATGGGACCGTACACCAAGGCACGCTGCTTAACTTTATTATTCTGTTGTGGCACATTTCAATGGAAAAGTTTCTTTAGACCTAGCTGCCTCGCCATTAAATGTGTGAAAGATATATCATAAGCTGCAAAAACTAAACAAAGCAAAAACGAAAAAGCCTGTCTTGAGAAGTCAGATGCCTTCTCTCTGCTCAGTGCCTTCTGATTTCCTCTGTGTCTGGGCAACTCCTACACCCCCATGTCTTTACTATGCAGACCAGGCTGGCCTACCAGCAGGTCACCAGCCTCCCTCTCAGAGCTGTGTGTGTGTGTGTGTGTGTGTGTGTGTGTGTGTGTGTGTGTGTCTGGGTGTGTAGGCTCCGCCAGTGCTTCCTGCTTACTGAACAAAGTCAGGTCTGCCTGAGCCGAGCGGAGGGAAGCAAATGAACGGTGAGGGCTGGGCTTTGATGCCTTTTGGTTGGGAAATCGCGAGTGTTATTCCCAGCCTCTACCTCCGGGAATTTTATGTGCTTAACGACTTCGTACCCTTTGTAGTTATTTTGGTCCTCAGGAGGGAACAGGAGTGCAGCTGTCAGGGAAAGTTGATAGACACCAGAAGGTTTCCCTCTCTTTTTCTCTGCATACAGTTTACCATGCTTATGAGGAGACACTCATCCACCATTTGGGGAACAGGGATAAAGCTGGTATTTTGTCTGTAGTAAAATGCAAAACAAAAGGAACGGCATCTAGCAGAGGAAGGCAAGTTGAACTGCCTCTTAGGTCTACCTCTTGGGGCATCTAGAGAAGAAGGATCTAGAACAAATATGTCCAAGCTGTGTCCTGCACTGGAATCTTCCAAAACAGGTTAAAAAGGCAGTGGCCTATTGTTCAAGAGCTTATCAGCTGAAAATTGTGCTTTTCTCTGTTGCTGAAATAGCAATGGAAATAGCACTGCTTATCACTGACTTGCTAGGTCAACAGAAAATAACAATGATAATGCAAATGCCCTAGATCAAGCATATCCATTTACAACTATTGCCTCATTTAATTCTCCCAACAGTCCAAGAAGGTCAGGTACTGTATGTCCCCACTTTTCAGATCAGAAAACTGAGGCTTAGAGAGGTCATCCAGCTAGCCAGTGACAAAGCAAGTTTCTGCTGCAAAGTGCAGGGCTAAGACTAGCTGTCCTACCTCCCCACATTGGCTTTGTTTATAGAGATTTATAAGGAAGACAAAGCATGTTCTAGAATCCTAGGAAATATTAGAGAGCAATGTTCTTTGGTCTAAGACTCAGGTGAATCATGGTGTTCAGAGTAGAGAGAAGGAAATTTATGAATGGTGTTTGGCTTTGCTCTCTATCCTAGTATCTGGCCCTGTCTGCTAGTGTCAGAGCTCTGGGTCATCTCTTCTCTGCCAGGACAAATGCTCCTGGGGTCCAGGTCACCTCTGCTGGTACCCATATATCTGGAACATGGGCATAAAGTAGGTACCCAGTCAGTTGCTTACACGTGGAACTGAACCCTCTGACTGTAGGGCAATTGTCATCAAAAAAATGTGACAAGCCAAGCTCATCTTCTGTTGTGTCTTGTCCCCAAAGCTGGAAACCTTGTGGCTTGTAAGGCCTTCACTTTATGGTAATGAGATTTTTAAATAAAGCACAGCCAGCTATAGAGAAGTGGGAAGAGAGTCAGAATAAGTGAGGGGCACAGGAATTTCGGGGCTCAGGCATCCCACAGATGGTTTACGATCTCATTCGGAGCCCACAGTGGGATTATATAGCCCCATAAGTCCTGGCTGCCTCTTATGTATGCCACAGCATTGCCTGCTAAACAGCAGAGAGAAATCAAGCACGGTGGGTAGGAAGGGTGGTTGGGATAATATCCACAGAATTATCGCTACCCTCTCAACGTCAGCAGGGGGAAAAATTGTCACTAACGTTAAAGGAAACATGAAAGCATATTTCCAAAGGAAATGCTCCCCCACCAGCTCTGATGTGATGTGATGTGGATCTGAGGCTGTCAACGGATTTTTATATTCAATAAATAAATGCAGTGCAATTTGCCACCTTAGTCCGTTATTAGAGTATTTTATTAAAGTGGCAGTAGCTGGGCTATTCGTCATGGCAGCAGCTCATGGTTTTGGTTTAGCTCACCATCGCTGTTTTCTGGAGCCAAGCAAGGCACAACACGTTCATTTGGAATGTGTGTTTTAAATAAGGGGTCATTTGCCTGATGGGCCAATTGGGGTGATGAATTCCGTATCAGAGAAAACTCACTGTCCATCTCCTGAGTCTCAGGCCCTCAATTTAGACACAGAGCTGAAGACGTTTCTTTTTCATAGTTATTGTATCCCTGCGGTTTTCCCCTCTTCCAGACCTCCAACCTTATCCTCCGTTTCCTTTTCTCCCTCATTTGTACTGGTTGCTAGTCTCTGTCCAGCTCTCTCTAGAGATAAAGACTTGCTTTAGCATACAGCGTGCTCTCCTTAATGCAACCGAGTTCACTCTCATCATTTTAATAGTGGACCTAAGGTATGTTGCCATGTGAACAAGCCATCACGTCACCATAGCAACCAGCCAGATTGCAGCACACCAGTGTAAGGACTGGACCTTTTTTTTTTCCCCCTCTCTCTCTCTTCCTCGCCTGGGCTCTTTCTTTTGTTAAATTTGTTCAAGTGCTCACAATAGGAAGATTCAGTCTGCTTTTTCAAGCGGGGTTTCGTTTAAACCTGTAAATTGTTGTATAAACAGAAAGGCCAGTGTGGCACTAGACTTACTTTCAAAGACGGCTTGATGAGGACTTTGAATGTGGACCCCACCCCCACTCTCTGCCATGCCTTGCAGTTTGATCAAAAAAGGGACGATCACACGTATCGGTGGCATTTGGACTTAACCAACCCCCCGCCCCCGAGTTTCTTCTTAGCTTCCCCCAGCAGGGACTCCGTGACTCTCCCGCGTGGGCCTGGTGACCACAGCTAAGCCCTCCACTATGCTCGGCAGCCCTTTGCAGTTTCTGAGCTCGGTAGGACCCGAATTAGACCCAATTAAAGATGTGGATTTTCCTTCCCTGTTCCCTGTGCTGGTTCCAATTCCAACCGTGTGGGGAGAGCAGGGATGTTGAAAGGACAAATGATAAAGGGACATGTGTCGTGTCCGCCTGCCCATATTCATCAGCGTTTCTTGGCCGTTGATGCCCCTGACCTTCTCATCTTTGTTCGGGGAAGCATAAAAAATCATTCTTCCAAGGCCTCACATCTTTTCCCATTTTATCCCCTGCTCTCTTGCGCATGGTGCATCTATTACCTGCTCAGGACCTCCTCGTGCTTCCCCTGCCCCACCCCCCTCCGCAACTCCCCTCCCCTTCCGCTCCTCACCCCTTCCAAGGCATTTACCGCGTATAGAGACGAATGCACCCGCAGACTGGGCTGTGTGTGGGCCAGACCCAAGGCTCAGCTGCAGGCAAACTCTGGGTGGGATGAACTGCCCTCCACGGACAAGAAGGCCCAGTTCAGCTTTGTGCATAAAATTATGGCAAACAAGCTTCAAATAACGAAGGACACTTTCATAATTGATTTATGCAGGGGCGCTGAAAGTTCTATTACCTTTTGTTTAGCTCAGGGGGCCTGACTCTATGCAATCCATTGCTGAAACTAATTACAAGATATAATTAAACTGTGACACAAAGATATTATACCGTTAGTTTACTAATGACACCGCGAAGCTGTACCACCAGCACAGGACAGTGATTATGCTTCATTTATTATTTATCCTTTTGCTAAATGAGACACTGACATTTTCAAAAATTACTTTGAGGTTTCTTAATTGTCGGCAGCAGGATGGACTAGAAGGAGATCTCCTTCCTCTTAGTTACTTATCCAAACCTCAGAAGCATTATTAGCCAAAAGAAAAAAGAATAAGGGAGGAGGGGGAAAAAAAGAAAGCAAAAACAGTCACCCAACAGTAATAAGTAAAGCCTAATTGTATCTTTGGACATTTTTGAATTTTTACAAATAGTACTCCATGTTGGAAGGGCTACTGACGCCGGGTTTAGGCCTAGAGGAGAGAAAGCCTTGTTGTAAGATTAAAGGTGACTCTTATTCTGTAACTTGGAGAAGCACAGATGGCCCTGGATTTGTGTGGGAAGAGGCTGGGCATGAATGGCTGTAAGGAAGCTGACCTAAAGCTTCTGGCCTTTTCCAGGAAGCCGTTTCAGCAGGCGGAAAGCAGGTAGGGCTTTGATAGTACATTATTATTGCTTTGTTTTTTTAAAAAAAACAAACCAACAAAAAACTTGCCCCTTTATTAGTTTCCCCAAACAAAACACCTTATTAGCAATACTGACGTAGTAACTTTTGCATGTGAGAAAAGTCAAGTCTACTTATGGTAAGGACCAGGGCGAATGTGGTTCTGGTTTGGCCTTTTCTCTTATACCGTCCATGGATGAGGGGATTTCCAGTAAGAACTCACATGTCCCAAAGGGATGCTTTTCCTTCACTGAAAAGGTTCCCTTCCTCCTTTGCTTTAATTGTCAGTATCACTGGCTTTGGGCAGAAAGTACCCTGGAGAAGACTGGGAATGGGAATTTTTAGGACTGGAATTCTTGGGGCCTGTTTATTTACCATTCCTCCATTTCCCTGAATAAACATTGCTTTATTACGCTCTCATTCATCGCTTTCTCAGGACAATAAAGGATTAATTTACTGGCTGCTGCTTGATGAGTTTTTGATGTCCCGAATGTGCGTCCATGTGGGTGTGTCTCCTTAAGGCTCCTCTGGGTCAGGCATCCTACAAGGTAGTACTGTCCCCAAAAGGCTACTAACCTTTCCGTCACCCCAGTGGTGATGCAATCACAGCAACCGCTGGTCGGCTTGAGACAGGGTTTAATTTCTTCTGAGTGTAATGGCATCCGGCATCTATAATTATGCTATTTTCTCTCCTGTGCTGATTAAATACGATTTACCCAGAGAGCTAAATGATGAATATTTGAGTGGAGTGTGTTGAGCCAATAGCTGGTAAAATAGCCACAATAAATAAACTTGGAGGGGGGAAGGGGGCTGGGCAGTGGCTATGACTCTGCCAGGTAGCGTGGGCAAGTACAAGTGAAATGGAAGCAAGATTAATGCTGAAGCCAGAACAATCACCCCCAGCTTCTGTTTAAAGGAAAAACAACCCTGAAACCTGGAAATCTCACCTTGGGATCTTACTGAACCTCAGCAGTAGTTAAACAGCCAGGACCCTGCCGCCTCCCCAATCAATGTCCTGTTAGGGGTTGTTTCCAGGGCACCCTGCCCCCTCAAGAATACACTTTATTCCCTAGCAAACAGCTGAGAAGTGAGATTCAGTATTACCTCTTTCCATCACCCTGGACCTGCTCATCTCAGAACGCCTGTGTTTATTAAAAAGAGGCCTGACTAGTCTCAAAGTTCCTCTTTCTGTGCCAAAGAGTCTCATGGATTGAGTGAAACATCTGTGCTCTTCGGGCGAAAGTGCCAAGAGCCCAGCACCGATCTCAGCCAGGAAATCCCTGTGAGTGTTCCTTCCTCTTAGCCCAAAAAACAAATGAAGAACCTTTGGCAATGACAGTTCCTTTCCCCACCCAGATCATAATTTTTATGCAAAATTATGCCTTGCATGTTCAATTTACTGTTGGGGAAGCTTGAATGCGGAAGCCTATGCCTACCACTGTTTGAAAGTACAGACATGGAGGTAATACACATCAAGCAGTTTATCAGCAAGAATTTACCGAAGTCACCAACGTATTAGATCCACTAAGAGTGGGGAATCTCCAACAAGTATATGACAAGGTCCTTTCCTTCAAGGCACATAGAGTATCGTGTGGCAGAAAGGACCCTATATATTTGGACCCATTTGAGAAGAATACCAAATGGCATCTCCTGAGTATTGGGTTGAATGGTGGAGACTACATAAGCCATCCGATAAAGAATCATTGTGGGTTGGGGGCAACCCAGTGCAAGCGATGACCCTCGAGGCAGGTTGACAGTAAAAGGCATTGGGGCCGGGGGCATGTGGGTGGATATAGGAAGGTAGGAATGGAGGGGCTGGGATTACAAGAAAGAGGCAGCATGTGCCTATATAAAAAGCCCAATGTCCTGTGGCCTTTAGATATTATTGCTTAAGACCCTGCTTTTTCTCCATATTCAGTTTGGCTTTCCTCGATGGTGTTCACTGATGCTCAGGGTTATACTGCAATGACAAATAGGTTCACAATGGAAAATTTCCCCTGGGGTGAGAAACCTGATGTTCTCAGAACACCGAGGATTTATTTTAGACTAGAAGCTCTTGAGTTTGTTTTCCTCTTGGCAGCTACCTTCTTTGTGATGAAACATCCCCCCCAAAAAAAGACTGTCTTCTGAGAGCCTCTCACAGTGGACTGGCCAGTGTGGGCTGGCTGTTTATGGCCCTCTCTGAGGCAGGGCCTGGGCAGGGACAGGCTGGGCAAGGGCTGTGGGTGGTGGTGAGGTTGTGTCTCGCATGTTTTTGACTTTCATGGATAGCCTCTCCTACTTTAGCAGCAACACCTTCTTCCTTGCAACTCCCAATGGGGCTGCAAATGGATTTAAAAGCTTCTCTTATATATAACTGCAAACGGGAAGTGAGCGGGCAATGACATCCTCACAGAGAAATATTCTTTGAGCATAGTTGACGCGTACAAAGAAAATACCATTTCCTTAGGCACTTTGCGTGTGTTAGTCATTTTGCTCTCCTTCCCTCTTTTGCTAACCTTGCTTTTTTCTTTCTTCTTTGCTGCTAAAGGCTCATATAATAAAACCATTGTATTTTTGTTTGGGTCTGTTTCAATGCCTTTCTTTCTTTCTTTCTTTCTTTTTTTTTTTTTTCAATACCTGGTCCCATGGCATGTTTTGTGCTGCTTTTGTCTGTATTGTCTTTTTGTTTGGAAATTATGTGAAAGATGAGCCACCAAGAGAGAATACACTTTGGATGGCCCAAAGAGATACTGGCATTAACAGAAATCTGGCAAAAGTGAAATTTAAACTGAGACTGTGAAGAGGGTTGTTCCTCTCAGTGAAGGGTTTAATAAACCAAAAGGTAGAAACCTTATCGCAGGAATTGCTGAAATCAGGGGAAGACTTAAAAACCTTTAAAACAAATAACAGCACATGTGCTTTTGCTTTTGCACCAAGTAGGAGAAACTGAGAAGGAAGTGCTTGTGGTTGAATTATTTTAAATATTCTGTATTCAAAACACAAATTATCCTATGAGTGTGGAGGATGGGGGTGGCAATACAGTTTCCTCTAACTTACTGAAAGTGGAAAGTGTTCAGTAAATTCCTTTTCCCTTGAACTGAATGATAACAGGAGAAACAAAGGTATTGGGTGTGCTTGCCTTTGACCTGTCACACATTGAGAAATGTCCTAAAGTGACAGGGGTTATCTGGAGGAGTAAAAAGCCATTTGGTAGAGGAGGAGCCCAGAGGTGTGATCCTTTCTCTCCATCCAGCAACTCTTCCTGCTTTAAGAGCTTAGCTCTGTTGGGCTTCTAAGTTCACATCACCGAGTTGGTAAAACGTGCAGCAGCCGAGAGAGCAGAAGGCTCCAGAGAACTTCACATCGGAGCTCAGACTATATGGTCAGATTGTCAGAACTTCCACCCTGGCTCAGCCATTTATTAGCCATGTGGCTTTGAGCAAGTCATTTGATGTCTCTAAGTCTCAGTTTTCTCATGTTTATAATGGTGATAATAAGCGTACCTACCTGCAGTAGTCAGGGTTCTCCAGAGAAACAGAACCAGTAGGATGTGTATATATTTATTATGTGTAAGGAATTGGCTTATGGTTATGGAAGCTAATCAGTCTAAAATCTGCCATGTGGGCCAGCAGGCTGGGGGCCCAGGAGAGCTGAGAGTGCAGTTCCGATCCAAAGCCCAGCAGGTGGATACCTAGAAAAGCTGATGGTGCAGATGAAGTCCAAAGGCAGTCTGTTGGAGAATTCACTCTTGCTTGGGGAGACCAGTCCCCACCCCCGAGTCAGGCCATCAACTGATTGGGCGAGGCCCACCCACATTATGGAGCACAATCTGCTTTACTCAGAGTCGGCTGATTTAAATGTTAAACTCGTCCCAAATCACCCTCCAAGTTGACATATAAAATTAACCGCACACTGCTTCCTGGGGCTGTTATGTCTCCCTGACACATCGTATGTGCTGTGTGTTTGTGCCATTAGTAGTATGACAGTGATAACAACGATGACAGTGCGAGTTGTTAGTACCACTGATCCTGTACCCGTGGAGTCTGATATACCAAGTTTCAAAACCCAGCTCTACCCCTTATGAGCTGTTTGACCTTGAGCAGGGTTTTCAACCTTCCTAAGTCTTCATTTCTTTATCTATAAAATGAGGATCAAAGGAGGAGGTGCCTTGTAGGGCTGTTGCATTAAATGAGTTTTATGGATGTAGCATTTAGAAATGTATTAGACCCGCAGTAAGAAGCACACAGGTGTTTGCAGCTGCAGTTCTTATGACAATGATGAATCATATCATGATTAGCATTACTACAAAAGCTGACACATTTCTGGCCTTGAACAAGTTCCTCAACCTCCCCAAGGCTCATCTGTAAAATGAGGATATCGGTATAGCATTTTGCACTATGTTTGATGCATAGTAAGCATTATTTATACCAGTGTTTTCTACTACAGTTACTACGATAACGAGCATTACCATTACGAGCATTACTACAGAATCTGATACACTTCTTAGCCGTTAACTTAGGCAAGGTCCTCAACCTCCCCCAATCTGCATTTCCTCCTCTGGGAAATGGGGTTGATATATGATGGCACCTTCCTCACGAAGTGGCTGTAAGGAACAAGTCAGACAGAGCATGTGAAGCACTTGGCACCAGTCCTGGTCCATAGCCCACAGAAATTACTCAAAACATGTTGGCTGCTATGCATTCATTCACGCTGCCAGCACTAGGCACCAGGATGCTTTAGCAGCGACACTGCTGTCTCACTTTCTCAGCCCTCCATCAGCTCTCCATCTGCAAGCCTGACGTACTATAATGAAGTCCGTGACGAGGACCATATGATGACCCAAGTTAGCCACCCCATTTTTGGACAACTCTTAGATTTGGAAGAGTTTTCTTGTTTTGTTTGGAAATTATGTGAAAGAAGATAAGTTATCAGTTAATATTAATGATTAGTGCTCACTCTGCGGTCTGGACCCAGGCAGAACACGTTTGTCCTTTTTCCCTATGACAGCCCGCCAAATATTTAAAGATAGCACTGACTTCTCTCCTAAGTGTTTTTGTCATCAGACTAAACATCTCGAGCTCTTTTACCCTTTTGTCACATAACACCATGCCCAAACCCCTCACTATATTAGTTTCTCTCCTCTGGACCTACTCCAGGTTCTCGGTGGTCATCCTAACACATGTCACATGGATTGCATTCAGCACTCCAGGTGGACAGACTGTTCCACAGAGGACTACCTGCCTCAGCCTGTTGTACTCTTAATTTATTAAGGCAGCCTAGGTGTGCAGTGACATTCTTTTAGCAACCCCGTGTGTCCTCTTCTGTTTCATTCTGAGCCTCAGATGCCTCACACCCTTTGTACGTTGACTCGTCATAAGCAAGACGTTCTTCCCCCTCCTTTGACAGCGATGCTTTGAACCTGTATGTAAATGTCTCAGAGTCCAGTTATATTTCATCTTGTTAAGTTTGGCCTGTGTTTGGAACTACTGAGGTATCTTAGCAGAACAATTATTATGTTTTTATTAGAAAATTAATTCATGCTCATTTTAAGATGTTTGAGAAATGCAGAAAGGTGCAAAGAAGAGAATAAATACCACGTATTTCTCACCATCTAGAAATAACCACTGTTGGCATTTTGGTGACTTCTTCCCACTCCTGTTTCTTGTATTATTTGTGTATATGGTGTGTGTGCATTTGTTGTTACAAAATTCGGATTGCACTGTATATACAGTTGGATATTTTCCATTTACTATTATACTATGAGCAATATCCTACATCTTGAAATTGTATTTGAAAACTTGACTGCACAGTACATCCTACAGACGTGGATATTGCATAATTTATTTAACCATTCCTCTATTGTTGAAATGAAGATTATTTCCAAGATTTTGTTGTTATAAATAGTGCTTCCGTGGGCATCTTTGTCTAGATCAGGGTTTCTTAACCTCAGCACTATTGAGATTTAGGGCTGAATAACTTTGTTGTGGGAGGCAGTCCTGTGCATTGTAGGATATTCAGCAGCATCCCTGGCCCTGACCTACTGGGTGTCAGTAGCACATCCCCCAACCCAAGTTGTAACAACTGAAAATGTCTCCAGGCATTGCTGAATTTCCTTTGGGTAGGGGGGGTAAAATTGCCCCCCCATAAAGAACTACTGGTCTTTGTCTCTTCAGTTGTGTATAGGGGAAGGGGGACTGTGGGAGCAGTCTATCCCAACTGCAGAGAGAAAAGGAATACATTGTCAGTAAAGCATTTAAAAACAATAACGCTAACTGAAAATTGGTCTGCTTTTTATTATCGTCATATGCCGACAGTGCCAATAATGAAACTCCTCTTCCTGCTAGGGTAAAATTCCACCACCACCCACAAATGGTTTTGCCATTGTCTCTTTCAGGAAAAGCCCCAGAGCATGGTGTTTATGCTCCCCACAGTTTTACAGAATTTTAACAAAAACCCTCTCAGTGAGTTCTGTCTACAAGGTCTGACAATTGAGTTCAAGAACTCATCCTGGAAAAACTGCTACATACCTCATAGCTGAATATCACTATGGTCACCTTCAAAGTACCCAGCTTGGGAAGCTATGCACCAACACCAGTGCCTAGTCCACCCCTCAAAGCAATTTTGGAACTCTTTTTCTGGAATGGCCATCAGAGCTGTCATCGTATTACCCTTGATGTCCTGAATGTCATCAAAATGTCTTCCTTTCAATATTTCCTTTATCTTCGGGTAAAGAAAGAAGTTATTGGGGGCCAGATCAGGTGAGTAGGGAGGGTGTTCCAATACAGTTATTTGTTTACTGGCTAAAAACTCCCTCACAGACAGTGCCGTGTGAGCTGGTGCATTGTCGTGATGCAAGAGCCATGAATTGTTGGTGAAAAGTTCAGGTCGTCTAACTTTTTCATGCAGCCTTTTCAGCACTTCCAAATAGTAAGCTTGGTTAACTGTTTGTCCAGTTGGTACAAATTCTTGATGAATAATCCCTCTGATGTCAAAATAGATTAGCAACACCGTTGCAACAAGTTCATGAACTTAATTGTCTGACCTTCCTATTTTGTTGATTACTCGTATTTTGTTGATTACTGTTTTGTGAGGTCCTCACAGGCCTCACACCCATTGGGGACAGGGCTAGGAGATAGTTTCTATACTCACAATCATCTTGTTTCCCCATTAAGTACTGTTTTCTTACTGGATCAGATTCAAGGAGCCTAAATCCCTCTTCTCTTAGGGTGTGTTATCCCCCAGGTTCCTGGGACCATATACTTGAGGGCATGGGGTACACTTCTCCCTAGTTTGCCAAAATGTGTCCCATTATAAAACTCTTCTGTTTAAAAACAACTTTCAAGAAAAGCAAACAAACAAACAAACAAAAAACAACCTTTAGTGTCTTCGTTTCCTACTGCTCTAACCTGTCCCTTCCCAGATCATCAAACTTAATTTCCCACAATCCCACAGCAGGCCACTTCTGCTGCATGGGACCAATCTCCCTGCCACCCCGTGAGCACACACTGGACTTCATGGCTCTGAGTATGTCGTTTCACTTCCCCGGAATGCCTTCCTGTTTCCTACACAAACCCTGTGCACAGGAAGCCTTTCTGGGGTTCTACATCTTTCATTGATATTATGCTCCTCTAAACTCTTATCTTTATTATGTGGTCTGTAGCATACCATGCTGTGTCCTTTGGCACATAACTTACATATCTGTGGAGTTCTAATTGCTTTAGTAACTTAGTCCCATACTGACAATTAGAATATCAGTTTCCTGAAGGGAAAGATGTCTTATACTTGCATATCTCTCAAAAATGAGTCTGTAAATATTCAATAAATAGCTGATGATAAATGTATTATTTGTTCTGTTTCAACATGACTTAACTTGCTGATTTCCTAGCTTAGCTCTATAAAATTCAATGCAAGTATTACAAATATATATTTGTAGACACAGATAACAGTTTAGTGGTCAGGTAAGGGGGGAGAGGGAATGATAGAAGAGGGTAAAGGGAGTCAAATATATAGTGATGGAAGGAGAACTGACTCTGAGTGGTGAACACACAATACAATTCTATGATATATTATAGAATTGTACACTTGAAACCTATGTAATTTTACTAACCAATGTCACCCCAATAAATTTGATAAAAATTTTAAAAAATAAATATATGTCTGTATCATTCAGATATTTTAATTTAACCTTCAAATTATCTAACTAGGCATCCAAACCTAAATCACAGAAAAGGTACCATATTTTCCCATTACTCATTGGTCTGACAAGTATTTTCTGTAGGAATTAAATGATCAGTAACTATCTGGAATAGTCCTAGGTACTACCCTCCGCCCCTTTTCCTGTTTATATCCTTCCGCATTCACAGCCAAGCCACCGTCTAGCGTAGGTTGCAGAAATCACGAGGGTGATGGCTCTACAGAATCAAGGACTCCCCTAGATTTCTGTTTAAAGTTCCTGTAAAGGTAATAACTAACCAGTAGGTACCTACTATTAGATACCAAGTACCTGTTTCTAAATGTCATCCCACAGTTCATTTTAATTGCAAATAATGCCTCGTGCTTCTTATGATTTCCCCCAATTTCTCAATCTCTGAACTTTTAGGAAAGTATCATCAGCATGTTGTGGGTAAAAATATGTAAGGAAAATTTAAACTATGAATTTTAACAACCCAGAATGCTAAGAAACCTGAAAGATGCTGTAAGAGGAGGAAAGCTGACCAAGATGAGAAGGGAAGAAAAGAGAGATCCCGTAGCTGGGTTTCTCTCAGGAAGGAGCCTGTTGATCTCGTCCGTCCTTCTGTGGCAGCTGCTACCTCTGAAAGTCACAGGGGAGCCTGAGGGTACATAGGAAAAGAAGTAACCTTGCCGTGGTTCCTGGCATGGGATGCAAAGGGCTGTCCTAGAGCAGACCACACTCTATTCCGAGAATGTGTTTTTGCAGAAAGAAGCAGATTTTCAGAGAAACAGGAGAGTTCTTTTAAGTCCAGCCTCCGAAAGCTCCTTGACCAACAACCTTCTGCGCTCACGGTCCTCTTGGGGTCAGCCCAGATTGATTTAGTGATTAACTCCAGCATTTTTCTGGCTTCTCCACTACACCAGCACATTTCAGGTTTCTAAATATAGGTCAACCCAGGCAATTAGGAGAGAGCTTCTGTTTTTGAAAGGTATTCAGCAGGCAGAAAGCCCAGTTTACAAATGAGTGACCGTGTTTGGCCTCAGACGACTTGACTGACGAGGGAGCCTATATTTTCAGCTACTTTATTTAAACATGTTGGCACACATGAGAAGCTTCTGCACTTATTCCTTCAAATACTGTATTAACCACAAGAGACTTTCCTTTCCCATCACAAAAAAAAAAAAAAAAATGCATTTGTCAATGACCTTGTTGGCCACCTCCATTTTAGGTTGACAATTTTGTGATTTTGCTTTTCTTGTTGTGTTAAGAGAGGAACTTCGGTATGTCCAATGAACCCATGGGCTCACTCATCAGTTGGCCATTGGCAACTTAATCCATGAAGATTTCCATTTAATACCCACCCAACTTAACAGCCTTATCTTGGTATTGTCCAGGCTGGGAAACTGACCACACCACCATGAGAAAGCTAGAGACGATAATGTGGCATTGACTAAGGAAAGGACATTATTTAAGAGGTCACCCCTAAGGCTGACATTCTGCATAAACAGTCATATTCCCTTTGGGTGGGGCCTGGCAGCCTAGCAGCCTATCATTGCTGGGCCCAGAAGTCAGCTGACCCAGACCTGACATTCACAAGGAGTCTCAAATATGGACTCTTGTCACAATCTCAAAATGAGATGATACATTCCATGTGGGGAAATTAGAAGTATTAATGTGTTAAGTGTGAATATTCACACTTGCACAATTTTTAAACTATTTTAACATTTATTGATATACAGAGGGTGCCAAAAAAATGTATACACATTTTAAGAAAGGAAAAAACTGTACTAAAATTGTAATACTCAATACTGGGGTACCAAAAAAAAATGTGTAAAAGTGGACACTTTGGTCAGCGTTGCTCAAGCAGTAGTTTGCCGTAATCAGAAGTGTCTGGACACTGGTGGTAACCACTTTGAGCACCTCTTGTAATTGCAGAAGTTAAACGTGACTTGTATTAGTCTTTTGTTATCGGTATATATTGAGTATTACAATTTTAATACAGTTTTCCTTTCTTAAAATGTGTATACACTTTTTTGGCACCCTCTGTACATACCAATAACACAACATGAGTACAAGTCACGTTTGATTTCTGCAATTACAAGAGGTGCTCAAAGTGGTTACCATCAGCGTCCAGACACTTCTGATTACGGCGACCTATTGCTTGAGCAACACTGACCAAAGGGTCTACTTGTATACATTTTTTTGGCACCCTGGTGTGTGTGTGTGTGTGTGTGTGTGTGTATAGAGAGAGAGAGTGAGAGAGAGAACAGAGGGAAAAGAATGTGAACAAAGGAACAGAGGAATCGTTCCTGGATTTGAGGCACACAAACAAAGTTTAGGGAAGGAGAGCGGCACTGTGCACATGGAAACTTGGTAGAATTAAATTTTTTTTCCTACGTGTGGCCCCACATCAACAGTACCTGGAAACCTGTTAGAAATGCAGACTCCCAGGCCATACCCCAGACTTGCTGAGCCAGAATCTGCATTTTAAGATCCCCAGGTGACTCCTGTGTACATCACAGTTGGAAGAACTTGATTTCAAAGTCGGCTGATGTTTTGGTTCAGTTCTCAGACCGGGATTGTGTGGTGCTCAATGCACCCAGAAGCTAGGCCTGTGCGTTGTTCCTGCCAAGACACCAGCTGAATTTTACCCTCTCTGAAAAGGAAGTAGCATATAAAGTGAAATAATCTGCCATTGTGAGACGTTAACATATCAAAGCCATATTTTCTTTCTTCCTTTCCGGTGCTCTCTCCCACCGTAATGGATATGGCTGGCATGTTAGTAATACAGAAGCTTCCCGGGACTTGGGACATTTCAAAGAGGCGGAAATGCTTGGGCACCTCGGTGGTGAGCTTTGGCTTCAGCACTGCCGGGAGGGCTCAAGTTGCAGAGAGGATAGCTAGTAAAACATCCCCAACCACGCGGGTGCTCATTTCTAGATAGGCAGAGATGTGCAAGTCAGTGAAATCTGGGAATGAACTGATTGTTATTCCGAAGCTACGGTCGTGTGTTTCTTCCTCATCTTTAGCTTTCAGACCACAGCACCTTATCTTGGATGTCATCTCTAGGCTATTTCGGAATCCACTGCTTTCTTTTCATGGACCAATTGCCTAGAATCTGACCAGTGCAATGACCACCTAACTGATGTTTGGAAACGGATTTCTGTTGCTCTCCCTTATAATGGATTATTGAGTCATAATGGACTGTCCTCTCATCCACCAGCTTTCTCTGGTAGGAAACCCCTTTCTCCAGCCACCCCAGGTGACTTGCTTCCTCTTGGGGTCTCTGAATTGTCCAGCTTATTCCTCCTCCTCCCCACTGGTTGCTACTGTCACATTAGTGGCTCCCTCCGCTGTCATGAGGTGAGCGTGGCTCCTTCCCACTGGTCTTGGGCGATTTTGCCTAGGCTGCTTTTTTTTTTTAATTATTTTTTTATTTTATTTTATTTGCAGTCTCTGTCATTCTGCTGGGGCAAGGGGGTAAAGAGATCTGACACTAAGTGCAGGGAAATGCTGAATCTGGAATCTATCTTCCAGACGGCACAAGAATAAAAATTCATGGCAGGACAGCAGCTGCTGACACACTCCCAAAGACATATTGCAGGTAGCATTATTTATTGTGGCAAGGAGTTCATAGAAGTGCTACCTCAAAGCACCCTGAGAGATCCTGAAAAGCCCATCTCCCATCACGTGAGGCAGATTTATGGGGGCTGCTCTTAGAGGGGTCAGGCGGTGCGGCTGAGGACACAGCCCCTTCCAGAAAGCTGGATTCCCTTAACATATTCAGCTCAGTCTGATTGGTTCAAAGGAGGGCTTGAGTCTGTAATGTTGACCATAAAATTGCAGTGACACGCTGCTTTAGATAAGAGGGCTAGAGGAAGGGGGCAGGGATGCTGTGAGCGCAGGAGCAGCCCGCGTAGGCAAGACCCAAGCATGCGCTCATATTTTAGGTTAATGTGCAGTGGGGGGGGGGGGGGAGAAGATGGGGGATGGGATCAGGAGGATTAATGTTCACACAAAGGAAAGCTGAACCCACCAGCCTAGACACGGCAGACACCCTGAGTCAGTGCACATAAAGCCACGTGCATAGGAACACACAGACAGACACACGGGGACCTGGAGGTACCACCCAGACAGAAGCAGCTAAGACCAGGCCAGCCATCATGACCTCCCCATTGTCCCAGAGCCACTCAGGGGAGGGACTGCTTTCCCCTTGACCCCTGCTGACATGATCGCATCTCACAGGCCCTCCATCAGCCCCATGTAAATCGTGTCATTCCCCATGCTGCTCTCTCACCAGCCTCAAATGTACAAATTCCTGGCCCCTGTCCACCCAGACACAGCCCAGAAAGGAGGTGCTTCTGCAGGCTCAGTAGAACTGAGACTGATGGGAGGCTGCCGTAGAAGGGCTTTTCCGAGTCAGTGATGTCTGCATCAGGCCAGGAGAACGCTGGCTCTGGGGAGATGGCCTCCATGCCTTTTCCTGAGTCTGGGGTTTCAGAACCTCAGTCAGAGGGGTGCGCACCACTTACAGATTCAGGACGGGTGTCTTCGACATGAGTGTGCTTATCTGGGTCAGGTTTTACTGATCATGTTTCGGGGGGCATCACACTTATAGTCCAAATCCGTGGCCTCCTGTGGGCGGCTTGGTTAAGAGACTTAATTGCTGTCAACTTTCCACATCTGAGTTAGAGAGATGGAATATATAAGGGGATGAGATGGTCATCTAAATAATTGAGGTGATTATCTTTTTCTGAATTATTCAGCTAGGACCTAAATTGTCCTATAAATTCACAGAAAGGTAGGTTTTGGTTTGAATTATACAGATAATAGCCTTAATTCTTCACTCAAGCTGGTAGGTCCAGTTGAAAAGTGACTCTCTCTTTATTAAAACTGACATCATTTAGATCTTCGACGCCACCTGTTTTTAAATGTTCCTTCCAACTAGTGTCCCATACACATGAGGTGTTTGGGATATCAATTTGGGTTGATAAGGTTAGCCTCTAGAGCAGGGGTGTCAAAACTGCAGCCCGCGGGCCAACTGCGGTCCGCAATCCATTGTTAATTGGCCTGCAGCAAATTCCAAAAATATATTTAGTTTACTGAAATAAACCAGGTGAGGCAATCCATACTTCACCTCAAGTGAGTGGCCCAGCTGTTTGTGTATTTTACCGCATATGGCCCTTGGTGAAAAACGTTGAAAAAAGTTTGGACACCCCTGCTCTAGAATGTGAACTGTAGGGAGCATGAAAGTTCTTAAACTTTCTGAGATGAGCCTCCTCTAGCTACATTCTTAACAAAGTGGAGAAACAATTAGAATTTATTGCTTTTTGCTGCCTCAGAATCCTGCCAGTTAGAGTCTCCCTATAATTCATTTGCATACTCTACTGGTCTCCCCCACTGTTTAACATGGCCTGCTCGCAGCTGATAGTATTAGAGAAGGCACGGTATTTTTCTACTTGGTTTCCACATCTAGCCTCCTTGCAAGCTATGTCCTGAGGGATGTGACCAATGACTTCACCAAATCCAGGAGGATGCTCAGAGCCTCTGAGCATCACTGCTCAGATGGTCATTCTTGCCCACTGGCCTGAACAGTCGTTCCTCTGAGAACCACCGTTGACCCCCTGAGGTCCAACGCTTGACCTCATTAATACAAAAGAGGAGAAAGCTAAGTGAATGTTTTCACAGTCTCCTTTTTCTCCAGGCCAACTGGAGGTTATCAAGGCCAGAGGCTGCTTTCGAGTTCATAAACCTGTTAGGGTATTCGGAGTCATGATTCTCTTATTCAACTGTCTGTGCTTTTCCTTGGGACAACTAATCCCTCAGCGTGACTGGTGGAAGCCGCAGTATTGATTTCTGTGTCTCTCTAAACCTCAGTTGTGTTCAACGCTTGTTAGACATCTGAAGGAATATCCAGTGGGCTCTGGGGGCGATTTGAGAGCGAGGCTCAATAGGCCTGCTCTTGAGAGAAGTTTCTGTAAGGTTCCCAGCAAGCCAATCGAACAGAATGAGAGGGAAGAAAGAGGATGGAAGGGATGAGAAAGAAAGCGAGAGGGGAGAGAGAAAAGGGAGGAATGAGAGAAATAGGAGAGAGAGGAAAGAAAGAAAAGAAAGGAAAGGGAAGGGAGAAAGGGAAAGAGAACTTTCTTTTGCTAATAAAAATCTTGAAGGATTTTTATCTTTCTGCTCCTTGAGTCTCAACTCTCCCTTTGTTGATAAAAGAGCATTTTTCATTTTCTGGTGAACACTAACTGGAGTGAGCAGAGGGTGTCCAGAGGTGTGGCTGGTGGGTGTGTTAGTGTGTACCGGTGGGAGTTCCAGAATGGTGTAGAGTCGTGGTACCTGTTTGGTTTTAACTCTGCTCCTATGCAAATGAGGGGGCGTGGCTGAGAATGCTCCTGCCAGAACGAACAAAGCTGTGAGAAACGTTGATGAAAATTGCAGGATTCTCTTCAGAGCTACCACCCATCTTAAAAGAGTGTTTCTTGTAACAACAACCAAAAAAAGGCTGGGGTATAATTTCTAAGGATTATAATTAACAAATAGAAGACCAGCTCATAGCAATAAGCCACCAGAGACTTGGCAATGATTTTTCTCTGTCATTCCGTACCTAGACCTCTTAAGACGCCCAGGCTGCAAAAGCAAGACCACTAGGTCTGTCTAAGCCAGTGGTTCTCAACTGGGGGCAATTTTGCACTCTCCACCCCCATCCAGAGGACATTTGGCAATATCTGGAGACATTTTTGATTGTCATGACAGGGGCATACTACTGGCATTTCATGGGTAGAGACCAGGGATGGTGCTAAACACCGTACCCTACCCAGAACTGCCCCTCACAACAAAGAATGATCCGGTCTGAAATGTCTATAAAGCCAAGGTTGAGAAACCCTGCTCTAAGCTATGAGAAAGTATGATTTCCTATTTTTCACTCTCTTATTCACTTTCTGCTTTTTACCTAAGGTATTTCTTTAACCAGTAGTATATGATAGTCACCTCTAGGGAATTTAAAAAAAAAAAAAAAAAGGAAAGGAAAGACAAGGGTGCTTATTTTTTGTCTAGGCCACATTCACCCAAGTCCTCATAAACCAACCTCTCTGGAGGTGGGGTCCAAGAATCTATATTTTGAAAATTTATCCAAGTGACTCTTCTATACAACCAGATTTGAGACTCCTAGAAAAAGATAGGGGGCCCTTTCAAGATGCTGTAAAGTGTTAAAGCACGTGTCCAGATTGTTTTTTCAGTCTGAAATCTATTTCCTGAGTTCTAGAATTGGAGGAAGGCCCACCAGTCTAACACAACTCAGAGCAATGCAGTTCCTTTTTACCAGGTACTGGAACATCGTGGTTCGTTTCTCCACCTAAGAATCATATTGTGCTCCGGTATGTGTGGGACTCTTCCCAATGTCTCATTTTCCCGAACTGGGAAAGCCTGGACCATTGGTCTGAAAAAGAAGGGAACTCTCAGCTGTTAGACCCTCATGCCGGGGGTCCCAGGGCGAGTGCAGGCCATACCAAGGTTACCTTTGTTCCTCAGTGCTGTCCAAAGGAATCACACCAAACTCATTAACTGATAAAAGGCAGAGCAATTTATGGTAGTTTATCATAGTCAAAATAAAGCAGAGATTTCAGATGATGACATGGATAGTTTAAGATTTGTAAAACCAGTTTTCTTCTGCCACCGAAGAGAGACAGAGAAGGAGAGAATTAGGAGATTGCCCCCGTTCTTGTTGGTAACTCTCATCCTTCTGTTCTTTGCTGAGCCTGTGGAGAACTGATTTAGAAGCACGGAATGCCTCCCTTCACTTTTCCTTTGCTTCCGTCAGCTCCTGCAAACCTGGCAGTCCCTAGAATATGTCTGGTGGAATATGGAGCATCCTGCATCGATAGGGCCAAATGGTTGACCCTTTCCGGGCCCAGCCTCAGCCTGCCCTCCTGGGCTGAGGCATTTTATTGGTTTTCCTCTTCATCTGCAGCATGGGCTCTGGCCCCTCCTCATTATCATTACCTTCTCAGAGACTCTAGCCTGCCCCTCATCAAGATTTATATCCCGCATTCATTAGGTGATACAATACTGTCAACAGAATCAGCGGTGGCAGCAGCGGCCTCATTATCTCCCCGGTTAACCCCTGCTTCCCCAGTGTTGGTCCCTGTCAGGGATTTTAAATTCAAATTAAATTTTAATGCGGCAGCTTTGATGTTCAAGGTAGAACTGCCTAGTCAGGAGGTGGCTGGGGACAGAGAGTCTATTGTTATGTACCTCTCCATCTTAGGAACTCCTAGCAAAATGTCCCTGGAAAACACCCTTTCTCTTCAAGGGATTGAAGAGCAACATTCTGGTACTGGAACTTATTTCATTTTCTAGTTGGAATAATAAATTAAGGAACACGTATTTCCAATGTATACCAGATTGTCTAAGGACTGGAGAATTTGGGCCCAGATGTTATCTCTGACCCTAGGGGCCAGCTAAGGGATCCTGGCCTATAAAATAATAATAATTTATAGGTGAGAGGACATTAGTCACTTTGGAGATGTTCTGGCATCAAAAAGAAATAGCACCCTTTCCTGCACCTTTATCTCCTCATAGTTCTGCCGAACTGCACAGATACTGATGTCATTTGGAATATCAAAAACATACATAGTTTTCATTTTTGTGCATTTACAAACTAAAGTGAAGTTGTCCCAGCCACATCCGAAGCTCTGCAAAGTAGAGACCTTGTCTCATTTCGGGCATCATTATAAAGTAACGAAGTGGATTTTTGCTATGTAACGGGCATGTAGTAGGTACTCGCCGATTGTTATTTTCTTCTCCACCTACTGCATCTCCCTTGCCCACCCCATGCCTGTCAGAGTGACGATCCTCAATAAAAACTCACTGGCTGAATTGTTTAGCCCAGCTTCTGTCCATTGGCCTCGGCAGTTAATAACATCATAGTCAGCCATTTCAATCACGTGGTGAGGCCCAGAAGTCTAAAATATACCCTGTGAGCTTTCTACCTAATTGTCTTCTGTAACAGTCAGCAACAGTCTATCTTAAAATTGTTGATTGAAGGAGTAAAAAACAACGTAAGTAAAGTCTAATATTAATTAAGTTCTCACTACGTGCCAGGCATTATGCTCAGGACGATTTCAGTTATTCTGCTGAACAACCCGGCAAGTTAAGGTTATTATAACACAGACACTTTTTAGAGGAAGGAACTGAGTCTCAGAGAGGTTCTGTAAGTTGCCCAAAGATGCCGGTAGTCTGGGGAATGACAGTCCCTCTTCACACTCACCTGGGTTTGGCCTAGACTTGGTACCTGTATCACTAAGCACTTGGGCTTTGAGACCTGTGCTTGCATCCTGACTCCACTTGCTAGCTCAGTCACATTGGCAGTTACCTAACCTTGCTTACTCTCAGTTTCCATATCTAAAAAGTAGATAATAGGCATCTCTGCTCCGCATGGCTATTAAAACATTAAATGACGTGATGCATATAAAGCATTTTGAATTGTGCATAGCCCATCATAGGTGCTCGATAGATGTTTATTATCATTATCACAGTCAATAGCATTATCAGTAGTATTTTGTCCTAGGCAAATCGATGCAAAGAATCTACCCATAACCAAGACCTAGTACATAACGGTTTATCTTAGGTAACTGGTCAAGGGCATGGATTCCATTTGTACATCTCTGAATAAGGGACTGAGAAATAAAGGAGTAGGAAGCAAGAAGGAAACCATTAACAGAATTATTGTTTGGTAAATTTGTTAGACCTTCTAATGCACAAGCAATCTTGAACACGCTAAACGAGACTAATTATCTAATTGTGCTCATATGTATTATCTTCACATTAGAACGGTACTATATGTCCTTGGATATATTTTCAGCGTGAGCCCTAGAAATGCAGCCATTTAGTGTTAATTTCCCACATCGAGGGTATGGCAGGCCCATTAAAGTTCTCTGATCCTTCCCGGACTTTATTTCCGCAATCTTCATAATTCAGTTGTAACATTGCACTTACACATTATCATACAAGGTCTTGGCTTGTAGTGATGTTTTTAAATGAGAGAATTTGGACATTTTTATGCTTTTTCTGTTATGTCTTTTAAAATGAAATTTCATAAGCATTTAGCTGGTAACATGAACCAATTGCCTGAGTTATTTCCAAACAGAATGTGCAAAGGTCAGGATACTATGGTTTCTCTCTCTCTCTCTCTCTCTCTCTCTCTCTCTCTCTCTCTCTCTCTCTCTCTCTCTCTCACACACACACACACACACACACACACACAGTATTCTAATGAAAGGGTTAGAACCGTGAACCTCTCTGAGAATAATGCATGAACTGTGGCTGAACCATAGGACCCCATTCAGGGAGTCACAAGGGTGGCTGGAACATCATTCCTGCTGCTAGTGCAATGCAAAATGGGAAAAGAGCTGCAGGCAGCTACCGCACACTGTGTTTGGAGAAAGCTACTTCCTGCCAAGGAGGTCCCTTGTGGGTAAAGTCCAGCCGGGGGGATTTCGTCTCCTTCTGTCCCCCACCCTTCTTGCCTGTGCATCTCGTCCCTCCCAACAACCCCTTCCTCACACCCCCTAGTCCCTTGGCCAGGTGTGAAAGGGCAGATACTGCCTTTTCATCCAGTCCCTGCCCAACCCAGGCCCAGCCTCCTCACTTCCTCCCAGTAAGCCCCCATCAGCTACTTCACAGCAGCCTCTCATCTAATCAGAGTAAGACAGATTAAGCAAGGATGTAATGGATGGTCTTGCCAATGAGCCTACATATGCGAAATCTGTTGGCCAACACACGCTGAATCTATTATATATCCACATTGGCTTTTGCCAGTAAAACTCGAATGCTGTTTCAGCTCCCAAAAATGGTTTTTATTAGGCGTTGCCAGTGTTTATCTCCGTGAATCTCCCCACTCTATGTTGCTGCCAGTGACCCACCCTGCTTCTGATAAACATTCTCTTCCCTTATGGATGGTGGCACACCCACTAGGAACAGTGCCAGCCTGTGTGTCAGTGTATCTCTTTGAAGTGATTGCCCACAAAGAGTTAAACTTTAAAATCCACATCCCTTTCATTCATGTCCCTCATTCCCAAATCTTGGGGGGGTCTTCTCGCGATTGCCTTCATGCACCAATAGCAGAAACTAGAGTGGAAGAGAATAGAGTTAATTCAACTATAGGGCTATTACAGGCACAAAAATCTTAAAAGTATGATATATATATAGTAAATCCTGACTTTCGCTTAAATTCTTAATCCCCTTCCTAGAAATGTCAGTGGTCTCCACCTGAAGATCAGTCCATCTCTACCCTATTGGCGTTGGATGCCTAGTTAAGCACTCGGTAAGTCGGTTCCAGATCTAGTGGGAACGAGTCTTTCACAGCCTGTGTGCCAAACTTCTCTCAACTGTTACTCCTGGCATTGCCCATGAATTCTCCTTCACAGGTGGTTTATCTCACCCGCCTGTGACTCCTGTCTTTGCCCCCTCTCCAGACCCCAAACCTGTGTCCTTCCTCTCCGTAGGTTTACAAACAGCAGCTGGTTTTTCAGGCTGATTCTACCGTTAGGCACCACTGGGTGTCTCTCCTCTTTGGTTCCAAATTAGTTAGCATAGCCTTTCTCTGGAGACCACATGCTTCAGGGATAGACACCCCCCCTGCACCCCAGCTATGTTGGGTTAGCTTCTTCTAGAATTCTCAGCAGACTGTTGTGTCTGCCTCTTTCAAAATTCAGTCCCCTATTGAACATAGCAAAACGTTCCTACTTCCAACCTGAGGAATACACCTTCTGTCTTTAACCAACGCACAAAGATGGCTGATGTGTCTTGGGATCAAACCAATCTGGGCTCAGGTGGCCAGCCCCACCCACGGCCTCAGGCTGTCTCTGGTGACCCATCAGGTACCCATCTTCTTACATGTACCCCACACAAGCACACAATAGAAGAGCCAGGCAATTTCTCTTAAACGCTTCAGGAAGACTTGGAAGGAATTGATGCCCCTAAAAGATGATCCCTTTTAAAATCATTGCCCTGTTCCCTCCAGAATTTAAATATTTCAAGTTTCTCTTTTAGCCTCCTAGAAGTTTCCTATTAGAATGAAGCCTGGCATATCTATAACTCACAAATGTCAAAGCATTCTAGATTGGGGCTAGAAATTAAAGCTGCCGACACTAAAATGCACCATCACCCTGGTGTGGGGAAGGCTGGAACTTCTGTGAAGAATCTGAATCCCATTACTGCAGGTCTGAGGCTTCTTATCCACCTCCCTCAAGTACTGGCTGTACCCAAAGGTTGTACCCTGTGCTACACTCAGTGATGTATAGTGATCACAGCGAAGGGTATTACCCTGCCCTGATTCCACTTCTTTCTGCTGTTAATAATACATTTCCTTCTTTTTCTAGATTTACAAATGGTAGTAGTCAATGTTACATTTGTTCTGTTTTTCTTTATTTATGGTTGCAGTTTTCTCCCCAGTCTGTGCAACTATCTGTAAGATAAGTAACATGTTAAACTTGGGTCTTAAACAGCATCTCAGAACCTTCCTTATTGTCAACACTTGGCCACTGCAGTTCTGGGCATGCCCGGTGCTTATCAGAAGGGAAGTTCAGAGGACACTATAAAGATTTTTTGTGCATAGGTAGATACAACATCAAACAAAGCTAAAAGTAAGAAGCTTGACAAAGGACTAGCACCCAAAAGTTCTTCCCAGAATACAGGGAAGGCCCTAAGCCACCTCCAAAGCCAGCCCAGTCAGCCTCGGCAGGGCCATCTGGCGCTCTGGTGGAATGAAGAAAAGCATTGTCACAAGCTTCCTTCAGGTGGCCATGATGGCCCTCGGTGGATTCTAGTTCCAGAATGCAACGAGTTAAAGGCCGCTGCCTGTTCCTTCAGGGTCAGCACACCTCAGGTGGCTGTCCACTGAAGAGAAAGGGAGAGGTGAGATGGGCAGATGCCGTCCACATTGTCAGGCTGTCTAATCAGGGGTGAGCAGATGCTCTCCTGCACAACTCCATGTTGAGATGTCACTAATGTAAAAATTACTGTTTTTCTCTTTCTGCCAGAATGCAGGATTTGCATTATCCTTCACACCTATCCCTAGAGGACTGGGGTATAATCTCATAACCAGCAAGGAGCCAATAAACCTTCATTCATAAGAAAATTCAACTCCCAGAAAACTCAGAAAGCCGCTTTTGCTGGCAGCTGCCCAAACTCTTCTGTTCCACACCGGGGAGCTGCTCCTGTTGGGGGTGGGGGTGTCTCTCATGCCAGCCTGCGGTCTCCTGCGTGTCCTGTGATGGTGGCCATGAGCCAAGCTTGTGCTAGGCAGCCTGTGAAGTCCGTGGGGAGGAAGACGGGGTGCAGCTGAGTGTAGGCTGACCCGCACCACACGAGGGCCGTGGAGTCTGAACTTTGGGAAGCCCCAGCTGTGGGCACTGTCAGGAAGAGAGTGGGGTAACCCTACAGGGCCCTGGGAAGCAGTGGGCCTGGGCTTAATGAACTGCGCATTTGTCTATGGGGTTTGGTTGGGAGTAGTAAGTTGTGGTGGGAGAGATCAGCCTGATGGCGTCTTTCTGGTGGTTTTCCATCTTGCAAACTCTCCCAGTTGGCTGTGGAAGTTACTCAGCCCCAGTCACAGGTTCTCTTGGAAGCCTCCCAAATGCCCCGTTTGCTCTTCTTGCTCTTCACATTCTGGGTTTCCCATTTGCTCATACGTGCGTGATGCTGGCCTGGGTTTGCTTTGACTAGGATTTTATTCCACTAACCAGGGTTCCTGAACTCTCTTCCCAAGCACACAGCTAAGTTCCTTAACCCTCCTCCAAGGCTATCTGGGACCTTGGGAAAGCAGAGACAAAGAGGTTGGTGGCTCTGTGAAGCCCTTTTGTCACTCCTGCCTCCTCTACCCACTCTGAAACATGCAGACACAGGGAGGAGGGGGACGCTGCCCTAGAGCGATGGAGCAGGTCCTGGTGAACGCCGGACACCACTGTGGTGATGTGTAACATGATAGAAGAAACCTAGCCTGACCGTTGGTCCCACTCTCTGAGCCCAGGCCCAGAGGGGGCTCCTTTCTGCACTTCTTCCCTCTCCATTTCTATTCCTTCTGGAAACTTTCCTTGACAGTCAGTTTTCACTTAGCACTGCAGATGGCTTTCCTCTTGGCACCAAGTCTCCATGTATGTTTCAGGTTTGGACATTTTTAGCTGACGGGGAGCCCCATGACGGCCTCGTTTCTGTTGTCCCTCAGGATTTGTCGGGGGATAGGGTCTAGGATGCCCCCCTCCCCCATGGATACCAAATCTGCAGATGCTCAAGTTCCTTGTATAAAATGGTGTAGTGTTTACGTATAACCTGCACACATCCTCCCGTATACTTTAACTCATCTCTGGATTACCTATAATACCTAATCCAGTGAGATACCGTGTTTCCCCAAAAATAAGACCAGGTCTTATATCATAAAGCTCCAAAAGACGCATTAGGGCGTATTTTCAGGGGATGTCTTATTTTTTTCATGTACAACAATCTACATTAATCAAATACAGTCATATCATCTTCTTCTGGAACATCGTCGTAACGTACTAAATGCATCCGTCTGGCTGATGATCTTAACTGGGGCTTATTTTCAGGGTAGATCTTATTTTCGGGGAAACACGATACTATGTAAATAATTGTTACACTGTATTGTTCAGGGAATAATTATGAGAAAAAGTCTGCACATGTTTAGTACAGACACAACCATTGTAGGCCTAACTATATAGTACACGTCAGCAATAACCTGACCTTTTTTATTTTTTTCCAAATATTTATAATCTCTGGTTGTTGGTTGGTTAAATCTGCAGACGGAGAACCCATGAATATAGAGGGCGGGCAACTGTATTCGTCAGGTCCCTACCCACCTCAGGCCCTTTGTACAGGCTCTTCCCTCTGCCTGAATGTCCTTTTATCTGCTTCACGCTGACTCATCTTTCATATCTCAGCTTTACAACATTTTTTTTAGAGAAGCCTTTCTTGACAGCTCAAGTGAGGTCCAGTTTCCATTTCAGGTTCTCGTGATGCTAAATACTCTGCAATTTTATAATTTCATATTCACTTCATCCTTTGGTTAGAGGTGGTCTCCTTTACTAAACTATAATCTTGACGAATGTGAGCATAGAATCTGCTTGGGCTCCTTGATTCCTCTGGGCCGAGTACAGTGCCTGGCACACAGTAGGCACTCAGTAAATGCTTGTGGAACCCTTGTGATTTACAGAAATGGGATTATATTCTTAGTTCATATATAAATATATCTACGTGTATATGCATGTGTGATTTATACTCCAATTAATACTTATAGCTTCTCCTTTATAATCTTTACCCTACAACTGATGCTCAGAAACTGCCTTTCCTCAGCAGTTCTGAACCAAAGCAGGGGCTGTCCCAAAGCATCCTGAGTAATTTTGCATGGAGGGCTTGGTGTGGACCTCCCGCCTGGCAGGGCTTTCTGCAGAGCCTTTCTGTGTCACACTCCCTCCCTTATTCCTGGCATATGTCCATATCTTGACTCACCTGCTAAGTTCTTCGGCTCCCCCTGACCCTCTTCAGAATGATAAGTAGCTGGTTGTTTCTTTAGCCCCCATGGATGGATGTGGCTCCTGTAGTTATAGCCTACAGCCTGGGGATGGCACTTGCCATGACAGGGCCTGGCTGGCTACCCCAGACCCTTAGCTGTGGGTGAGAGAGCCCCACCTCTGAGCTGCAAGAAATGCTTCATTTGTCCCATCACCCCCCTTCCCCTTGTTAGAGATGAGTGTCTAGGGCACACCATGCAGGGTGTGAAACTGGGCAATGGCTTCCTCCATATTGAAAACAAACAGCTGGGTTCCCCTGAAGACATTGTTTTGAATCACCACTTACATATGAGGTGTGATCAAAAGATATGATGAATATTTAAATTAAAAAAAAAACTCAATACAGTAAAAGACACACTGCCATTAATTCCCCTCAAAATACTCCCCCTCGCTTTGAACAAACACACTTATATCGTTGTTCTTGCCCCCTTTCTGAAGCAGTTCTGGAAGTCCTCTTTCGTGAGTGTCTTTACTTCATCCTCCATCATGACAATACTCCGTGTCACACATCACTTCTGGTATATGGCAATTTCTGTCAAAAACATGACGGTGTGTCCTCATCCACCTTATTCACCGGATCTGGCACCGTGTGACTTCTGGCTCCTCCCCAAAGTCAAAATGATTCAGGACATCGAGGCAGCCACAACAGTGCAACTAAAGACACTCACAAAAGAGGACTTCCAGAACTGCTTCAGAAAGTGGCAAGAATGATGGGATAAGTGTGTTCAAAGGGAGGGGGAGTAGTCTGAGGGGATTAATGGCAATGTGTCTTTTACTGTATTAATTTTTTTTATTTAAACATTCACAGTATTTTGGGATCACACCTCATACTCCCCCAAAGCTTCGGTGGTGTAACTGCTGATGAGGGCACTGTATACCCCTTCTCCCCTTCGCTGTGCATCGCTGGGTTAAAGAAGCTTTAAATCACCAACTAAAACTGCGCGCTTGATGTGTTCTCTGTGGAGGGGGTTCGACCAGACACAAGCATCTTTCTGCTCCTCAGCCACACGACCACGGAGACAGAGGAACCCCCATTCAGCCCTTGCCTTCAGTTCATCCCCTGCACATCTCCCTTTGCAAAGGAGCAGGGTTGATTCAGTACTTTGGGGACCTGGTGACATTAATGGATCTGTTTTATGTAACACAAAGTCGTTATTAACAGCATCCTAGATCATAAAAAAGGTATAACAAGAGACAAGGAGGATTTTTTTTCCCCTTGAAGATAATAGCAGTCGGATTGAAGAAGAGAGGGGTCACAGAGCTGCTCGCTGATTGGAGGCTTACACCCCGCATTGACATTTCTGCAGTTTCATCAGAAATTCTAAATAATCCATGTGAAAGTGGACAGTTATTTACAGAAGATATACGCACTGCATGTGTCCGTAATGCACTGAAGACAGAATCTTGGCTCGGGGAGCCGCCTTTTGTATATAGCGGTGGTGACGGCAGCTGCTGCAAGCCTGGGGTGCCGTGGACCCAGACATCTGTGGGGAAACTGAGTTAGTGGGTGACAGAGTACGGGGGTTTGATAACACAAAGGCTAAAGAAATCCATCTCTGCTGTAGACAGCAGACGGAGTAGCTAAGTAGGCACATCTGGCCAGCAGCTTTAACTAGGACTGAGTCACAGAGCCTCCCGGACCCAGCAGCGCCTTTGTGTTTTTCAAGCTGGTTCCCATTTTCCATAAGTGAAGAAAAGCATCTTCAGCTATCAGTGAAGGAGCAGCTCTGTAGGATTGTGTCTTGTCATTAAATAGCTGGCAGTGTTCACCAGCAAGGAGGTCTGAGCACCTGGGCTCCTTTTTCCTTTCTACGCTAACAGGACAGAATCGAGAAACAATCACGGGAAGGGATGCTGAGTCCGGCTTCTGTCTGGGTCTGGGAGCCCTGTGTTTCCCCAGCTGGATTCACACTGGGAAATGATCCTGGATGCTTTCAAAGGCTCCTTGCGGCCTCTGCACCCTCAGCCCCATTGTTGTCCTGCTCCCCCTCTCTCCCTCCATGAGGAGCAGGCAGGAGATGTGGGCAGCCCTGCTGATGAAAGAGTCAGTCAGACCCCCATCCTCCTCCAGGGCTCCCCGCTGAGGCTGAACATCTAAGAGCAAATGTGCAGGGTCAGGCAGTCCGTCTCTGCCTGGCCCACATGCTCACTGGCCTGTCTCAGCCTGTGTGTAAGAGGGTGGGATTGGGAGGGACGGTGAGACTTGTCAGAGGGAGGCTCCTTGGGAATATGTGTGGTTTTTACCCTGGGCTTTGAATGAGGCTGGTACTGACTCTCACACACACCCACATCCCCAGATACCCACATCCCAACAATCCCCCCCACACAGACTTATTAAAGTGATCAGCGTTTGGACCACTCCTCCTGTAACCAACCTCCCAGTTTGATTTCACATTCGGCTTTTGTCCTCAGAGTCACACTTCATACTTCACGGGGTTCCCAGAGCCAGTTCCCTAAGCTGTGGCAGCCCAATCTATAGAACACTGAGTTGCTGCTTCTCGTGAAGTTGCTTGGCCTAGCAGCTTTTGTGCGGCTTTGAAAATCAGGTTTATTCCTAACAGAGGATTCCTCTGGGGCTGTTGTTCCATTACTGTTTTCATTATTTATTTGTATGGGTGTGACATACAGAAGGATGGGGAGTGTGTGTGTGTGTGTGTGTGTGTGTGAGGGAGAGAGGGAGGAAGAGAGAGAGAGAGAGAGAGAGAGAGAGAGAGAGAGAGAGAGAGAGAGACTACACTTGGGAACTGCAAAGGAAAGGATTGCTGGGCTCAGCCTAAAGCACGTGTATTGTAGTCCCTCCTACAAACGTGTGTGCATGACAGACTGTCTCAGATCTAGCGCTGCAGAGGCAGCTTTTCCAGCACATATCATGAATTCCAAAATGTATAATAAATACACATTTTACAAAAGCAATATGTGTTTTAAAATGTAATATATGCAAACAATCTTATAAATCACTAGGCTTGACACTAGTCAGCCGAAGAGGCTTCTGGGGAAATGGTGTTGTGCGTGTGTGTGTGTTTTTAATAATGTAAAAATATGTGTAATATGTTTGAAAAACAACAGCCCAAAACCCCTTCTACCTGCCAACTTTACAATAGTTATTTCCCGGGAGTCTGCTGTATCCTAGTCTCTCAGGAAAATAGCATGGGGCTTACATAAAAAGTATAAATATGAATAAGGTGGGAAAGCTCCACCCATCTTAGTATATATTTCCCTGATGGACATGACCAGCCCAGGCTTCATATATCAAAAGCTAAGCATTTTATGGCCTGTAATATTATTACATGGGGCAGAGTCACAGTAGGCAAGAGGAGAGAGAGAGTTCCGTCAGATGCCCTGCTCTGACATACCCCATGGAGCCTTAGGCTGTCACGGTGTGTTAAGGGCTAAATGTCAACCCAGGCTATGAATTTTGTGCCCTTTGTCAGCTGGAGATACCCTTTGGATTTTTTTTCAGGCCGGGTTTTAGTATTTAATGGTTTAATGGAGCTCTCCTGGTGTTCGGTAGAAATGATCACAGTGGGGTTCCTGGCTCTCACAATTAGTCTCTACTGGATCCCTTAATCTTGCATCTCCTTGTGGGTCCTACCTCCCAGGGCATCAGTAGCCTAGTCCTCATCCAGCGTTGATGGGTAAACAGTGACCATCACATGCTTCTCCACTCTGCCTCTGTCTCCTCGCACCCAACCAGCCAAAACTAGCAAAAGGGACAAGAAGCTCTCAAGTGCTGTAGCCAAGCTTCTAACAGCAAAAAACAAAGACAAGTTCCCAGATAAGGTAAAGTGTATTTATAAAGAAGAATTCTATTGCAAAGTGCATACTGGTAAAAAAGAATATATGCATATGTTTAGATGAAAGAATATTCATTGCACTGTTCCTTATAATACCGGAAAGATAGAAGCAAAGTAAATTTCCAACAATGAGAGATTCTTTACATGAGCGATGGTACATATGTGCTGTGGAATACTATGCCGCCATTACAAAGAACATTTAGAGTCATGGAAAAGTTTCACGATATATTAGTAAATGAAAAAGCAGGTTACAAAACAGACCAATTTAAGAGCATTTTGTATTAAATTGTAAGAAAATTTTAATCAGTGTGAGGGCAGTCCAAAAGTGATCTAACATAAATATAATTGATATTCCTGAAGTAGAGAACCCACAAATGAAAATTTTACCTATGTTTTTGCCATCATGTATTAGGCAATTACCTATGTTATTGCCATGATGTATTACTTACTGGAGGCTGCAGACTAATGCTAGATATTCAGTATGAGCCCACTGTAATGTTTTTATATATAAGAATAGATCATTACTATACACTTACTATATATTAATATTTAAGATACATTTATATTTACAGAAAAATATTTGAAAGAACATACCTCAAAATGTTAACACTGATTATCTCTGGAGGAGGAATTTGATACCATTTCTTCTCTTTGCCTGTCTGCATTTGTTTCTGCAATGAATAAAAACTGGTTTTAATAAAGATAAAATATGTATTTAACAAGTATGTTAGTGGCCTAGGAAAGTAAGCCCACAGTTAAGTAGGCTTAGCGTGTACTGTGCATAAAATAGAAATCAGGCAGTAGAAGAAATAAGTCAGCAGTATATTATTGCAACATACCTCCACCCTCACACTCCTTTTGGGAACTTTCATTTAGTGGATGTCCCTGTTCTCTTATTCTCTGGGTCCCCCATTAGTTGATAGTCACCCCAGGACCAGGCCTGGAAAGCTACAGGGAGAAGCCAGTAACAAGATCCAAACTTGAAGTCCTTTCACACTGGCAACCGGAAATGGCTGTGGCTCATGGCCCAAATGACCCTTTCCCTTTGCTCTCGAAATACTTCTGAGTAAGACGGCTGGGCTCAGCCCGTGGAGCATCACTCAGCTCTTTTTCATTCCCTCCTTGCTGGGTGGTCATTCGCCTTGTGTCTCTTCACTCACTCCACCCAGGCAGGGCCTTATACGTACGTCACTGTCATAAAATGGGTAGCATGTCCTCAAGGAAGCGATACCAAAGAGAGGATGAGAATAACTGGTAAAGCGTTGCCCTGCTCCAAGTGTCTGCGAAATTTTATTGGAACCCAGCAGCACTCATTAGTTTACACACTGTCTGTAAGGCTGCTTTTGAGCGACAGTGGCAGAGTTGAGTAGATGAAACAGAGACCACATGGCCCACAAAGTGCAAATTATTTATTGTCTGGCCCTTTACAGAGAAAGTTTTACTTACTGTTTCATTACATAGTTGGGTTTTATTGTCTGGCTTCTCTGTCTGGGATGTAATATCCATGAGGGCAGGGAACTTGGTTTCCCTAATGGTTCTCTCCCTAGCTTTAAGAATAGTGCCTGACATAGTAGATGCTCAATAAATCGATGTTGAATGAATGAAGCTGAGTGTAAAAATGACAAATGAAGGACTTAATCTGGTGGATGATATAAGCCAAGGAAAAGAAGACAAGCCTATGCCATTGTATCATGTTGTTAAAGAATACAGTACAAACATTTTCTAAAGGAACCCAAAGAGCACACAGCAAGAAGAGAAGGGAGACTGCAGAGTTAAGGAAAGTGAGGATAAAAGCACTATTATAGAACTCATAGATAAATTAGAATAACGAAGACTGAAATATGACTAGCTAAAATAAAATTCTGATATAAAGGAAAAGCTTCAATTAATCATTGTGAGTGCAGAGGGGGGAAAAAAGATGAAGGAGAGAAAATGTAATCAGTGTGAGGGCAGTCCAAAAGTGATCTAACATAAATATAATTGATGTTCCTGAAGTAGAGAACCCACAAATGAAAATTTTTTTGAAGATAAAGTAGCCAAAAAAAAAAAAAATCCTTAAAATGAAATAACCACATTGCGAATGTAAAGTGAATTACAGATTGGTAGAGAAATCTAACCCTGAGCTATGCTGGTTAAAATTTTTAACCTTGAACACAAAGAAAAATATTTTAGATTTTTCTGAAATCTAACATGCCAGTCACCAGCAAAGGCCACAGAGTGGGAATCCGACAGCCTTTTGACTTTGCCAAAGTGACACTCATTGACGGAGACACGGGATGATACCTACTCGTACTGGGGAAAAGAAATGTGACCACGGTGAAAAAAAAAAGTACAAAGGAAAAATGTATTTAGTTATTTAGTTGACAAGCATATATCTGGAAAAATAAAACAAATACACACACGTAGAATCTATGGACTTCAGAAATTTTCTTTAAAATTGCAGTTAGGATTTTTTTCATGTTACGTTTTGTTTTGGCATACCTGTGAATTTCTTTGAGGCCTTATTGCGTTGGGAGTCCAGCAGATTCTCATTTGCTTGTCTCTAAAGTTGGCATCACCGAGTCTGGCCCCAAATCAGGCCAGTTAATCAGTTAGGCTGCCTCTCGAACTCCCTGGTGCCCTGCTATTTATATTCTCTGATTAGTGTGTTCCATAGCCTTTCTAACATGCATGGTTGTTGTCAGCATTTTACATGAGCATCTTAGATACTTTTTAATTAGTTGCGGTATCTTATCTGTAGAGCTGGTGATTGCTCCTTTGGATCCGCTGCAGGACTCCATTCTGAGAGGAGCAGGGTCAATATTTCATGCAACCTCCTTTAAGCTCCAGCTGTATGTCCTTGTGCCTTGAGCCTGTTCTGCTTGAAAAATGACTTCCAGTGCCTGCCAAGTTTCTAACTACAAGGAACAATGTCATTGTTGAGAAGATCTCAAAACCACATGAATGAAAAGATCTGACTGCCTTTAGTATGTCCTACTACAGGTGTAGCACCAAAGGAATTACTCAGTACTGATATCTTAGTGAGTTCAGTAGCAATTCCACTGGGTTCCTCATTACCTTTGAGTTAAAATTATTTTCTCGGTGTAAAAAACACGATGTTCCATTGAATATAAGCTCTTTCTTTCTTATAACATTAGTATATCACTTTCAGATCTCTAATATGTGATAAACTATAGTTCTATTGTATACTGCTGACTACAAGTCAAATAAAATACCCAGTCAGCTTATTTATGGCAGATATATGCATCTTTTGATGTCTGGTAACAAGAACATGATTGTTCTCTAGGACTCAGTTCTTTGAAAACTCCTAGAAGGGAAAAAACCCATACTTTTGATTGGTTAATTGGGGTTACTTCTGTCCTCGTTTAAAGTTTGTGCAAAATGAATTAACACTAAGGTGGGCAAAAAAGAAACAAAATCTGTAAGGTAAGATGACTAGCATCTAATTTTGTAAAGATTATGAATGTGATGTATCGATAGGAGAGTTAAGACAACAAAGGAAGTTGTGTTATAATCAACTGGTAAGTGTGGGATTGCCCCCCCCCCCGCCATTTAGTAGTAGGAAAAAATAGCAGAGAGGTGAAAATTCTTTGAAGCCATCCTCTGAGCAAGCAATTACATCTTTCTCCCTCCATCAATATGAACACTTTGCCAAAAACAAGCATGCAAGAATTGACTCACTATTTTGACTGTCTGAGACTATAATTATAACACAATGATGACAAAGTTGCTTCACAGGAGATTTCCGATAACAAACACCTTATTTTAACTGAGTAGACTATCAAGATGTATACCTTTATCATGATTCAGCTTGAGAAACTTCTACCTGGAGTTTAAATGATCATTTATCAAATGAATGGAAAAAGAACAAAGTACCCAAGAACGTTTCCTTTTGGACACAAAACCTGAAGGGCACACCTCTCTTTCCTTATAAGCATGGAAGCTGAGTTTAAAGTCGAGTGTATCCGAACAGCTTCAGTGATTGTTCTCCCAGCTTGTATTAGGCACATTGGTGTCCTACAGACAGAAATGCTTTCATGGGGCATCAACTACAGAGTGAATGAAGTCATAGAAATGTAATTCATCCTATAATTTGGGGAGGTATTCTCCTTTATCGGCGGTGGACCCTAAGGGAAACATTATCATACTTTTGGATTTTAATAAAGGTTTCACACGCCCAGTAAGAGACAAACAGGATGCCAGCTGGAGCTGAAAGCAAGAGGGTGGCTTTGCTCGGGGGACTCTGGAGCCACAGAGCTGCCCTTGAAGATGATTCATCATCTTAAGCAAGGTTGGCATTAAGTAAATCTGGGGTGACTTGCAGTTCATTCTGAAAATTAAATATTTTCATTAGACAGAAAACAAGGACATCAACATGCAGTTTGTCAGCCTTTAGATTTATCATGATTAAAATGCTGAGATGGTACCAACAGTGTTTCCTAAGTCGACATGGGTGTTTGTCAAGCCCTTAGCAAGGTTTTTTTGAGAGAAAAAAACAAAAAACAGTGAGGCATAATCACTCTCTTAAGGGTCAGAACAGTATGTCTAATAAATACAAATCCAAACATCCCAAAATGTGAGTTCACCAATTTCTCAGTTTCTAGACAATCCTTCCTTTAAGACACTTGGGATTTTGTACGTATTTGACCGATTCTAATCATCAGAAATTCCTCCTAAACCTTGGCAGGTGGAAAGGAGAATGATAGAGAAGATTCCTGAGGACTTGTCAGTTTTTGAAAGTCTTGACTTAGTCCATAAGGTGGAATGTCGGTGCCATCTCAAAAACATGCTTTCTCCTCGTATAGACAAAGATTTCCCACATTCCTGGAAACTTTGGTATTTGTCTTAAGTGGCTCCCCGTGATAGTATGAAAGTATTGTCTACTTTGAAAAAAGGAAATGAGGGAAGTGTATAATTTTCTTACATTTTATTGATTGCAATATTATGCAAACCTGTACCATGTTAAGTAACAATACTGTAATACAGCCATGAAAAAACAATTACCACTTCAATGCCAGGTTTTCTAAATGAAAGAGCACAAACAACTAGATCAGAGAATACAAATGATACAATCTGCTGTGTTAGAAAAAATAGTCCAAAATATTCCATTGAAAAAATATTCAATTTAATAATCATGATGTTGTGCCAATAATTTGGAACTGAGAAGAAATTTATATTTATCAAGAGAAAATGTAAAGTGCATTGTCTCCAGAGGGAAAGGAAATGGTAACAATTTAAAAATTGAGTATATAATCAAATAGCCAGAACAGAAGACACTGAATTCAGAAAGTTTTACAAATTTTTACCAGACTTTAAGGAACCAAAAAAATCCCTCAACCTATTTCCGAGAATGAAAAAAGAGGAATGTTGCCAAACTTATACTATGAAGCTCGTATCATCCCCAAATCTGGCAAGACCAAAACAAGTAAAAAAATAGAAACCAAACTCATTTATGAACCTAAGGACAAAAGTCCCCAAAAAAGCAAGCAAATAACAAAAAACTACCAAACTGAAGTCAACAGTATAGGAAATATATAAAATTCATATTAATAAAGAGTTCATTTAGTAGCGCAAAAATGGTTCAAACTCAGAAAATCGAGTAATAACGGATGAAAGGAATGACACCATATGATCATTTCAACTGGTAAACATTCAATTAAATAAATTCATATTCGCTATGAATGTTCTTAGCAACCCAGGCATAAGACAGTTTCTCAACCCAGTAAAAGGTGTCTTTCAAAAATAAACAACAAACCTCACACTTAACAGCATTCCCATTCAAGTCATTTTATTTGGGGAGTGTAGAGAAAATTAAGACTAGACTGATTACTAATGAATAGTGTGAATCACTTAGGCAAAAAAATGATACAATAAACCCAATACATTTCATATGGATCAAAAGCTTTAAAGTAACAAAAGCATGAACATTACAGAAAAGAGCATAGATGAACCTAGTATCCTGAAGTGGGGACACTTCCTAAGAAGATGAAGAATAGAAGCTATGAAGCAGAAAATTGATAAAATTGACTGTATACAAACCGATAAAGAAAAGCTGGACAGCCCAATACAAAAATAAGCAATGAAAATATCAGTGATATCAAGTCAACTGTCAAATTGGTAAAAATGCAAACATTTGGGAATACAAATTCCTACCAAGAAAATATCTTACCATTCTTTGTAGGAAGATAAATTTGTGTAACTATTTGGGGATAACTTGGTAATAACTATAAAAAGTTAAATGCATGTGTCCTTTAATACAGTATTCCACTTACAGGAATTTGAAGATATGCCTCAAAAGTACACCAAAATATATATACAAAGACAATCACTGAAGCATTATCTTTAATAGAAGAAAACAAACGCTAAATATCTGTCAGATGGGGGACTAGTTAAAAGGAATACAGTATAACCTATGATGGAATACTATATGGCCTTTAAAAAAGGAGATGGAGCTGAATGGACTGTTAAGGAATCATCCCTAAGATCAGACTGTCAAGGGAAAAACACAAAATGCAGAAGAATGCGGTTTAGCATGAGTCCTTTGAGTAAAAAGAAAAAGATGGCTAGATTATGTGTATTGTATCATGTATATTTTATATACGAATTTTGATTGCATATTCATGGAGAATGTTTCTGAACAGATACATGTAAATGGCCTGGTGAGAGGAGCAAGGACGGATTTTTATTTTACGTCTTCCTATTTTTAAGTTGAATATTCTAACCACACGATCAAATACTTCATATTGTCATATCCATCAGGGGTTATTTAGGTAGTAGGTTTATGGACCACTCATATTCTTCATATTTTAATAAATTGTTTTCAAGTGGTCTGTAACCCGATATCTATTACTGTCTGCACTACCCCCTTGTAACATATGGACCCCAAGAAAATGACCAAGTGAGCCTTAGGACACCCTAATCAGCTTAGCCTCACCCTGCCAATGGCCCGATATGGAGCAGAAACATTGTGTGCTGTCTGGCAGGATTGTTTTCCCCTGGGGGTCAAAAGAATCACAAATATTAACGGAATATTTTGGTAATATACTGACAATACTGATATTTCTAGCGGACATGTTTTGTTTTGTTTTGTTTTGTTTTGTTTTACTTTTTCCAAACTAACTGAGATGGCGTTAAGCGCATTGTGGACAAGTGATTGTGTTTTCTTTATCTGCTGTTCTTCCTCAGACTAATGTTCTTCATTCTCCAGCACAGCACTTAGCACACATCAGATGTGCCGGCACTATTGGTGGAGGAAATTACGTTAGAAGCTCATGGACTTCTCCTTCCATCCATTGGCCTGGATGATAAAATGCCATATTCATTGATTTAACGAATATATACTGCACATCTTTTTATACAGAGCTTTTCTTTAGAGTAATGACTCTCAGACTTCTTCACTTCACAGACCAATAACATTTCACCAAAACAATTGGGAGGGACAAATGGAGGATACCCAATATTTTATTTTGCGATATAAAGTCATTTAAAAACATCTATTTTTATATATAGTGCCAGGTGGGTACTAGACTACTCAGGGGATCACTTTGTAAATTATATAATCTCTAACCACTATGCTGTACAGCTGAAACTAATATAAAATAATATTTAATGTCAACTGTCATTGACAAATTAAAAACTTAAAGTTAAATAACATAGTCAAAACAAAAAAGCATCTACTACCACTACCATGCCATTAATGAACAGGCATTTAACACCAGAAAACAAAGCAAAAAAGTGAGGCTATAGCCTCAGAATAAAAGCCAGTTCTTTAAATAACTATAATTAGCACTCCTCATATTTTCTTACGCTGGCCTCTGATTGGTGAAAACTCCATCAGGGATGAATGTTATCCAATGGGAGGAGTGACCTTGGCCGCTTACTCAGTTTTCCTGAGGTTCCAGTTGCTTGTCTGTAACACAGGGCAGTAACAGTACCCAATGCTGGGGTTACTATGAGGATTAAATGAGGTGATACATGTAAATCCCCTACAAGTGCCAGGCACGTGGTAAGCATTCAGCAAATGTGAGCTATTATTGCTGTGGATGGTGACATTGTTATCTTGGAACTGTCACTACAGAGGGTAACAGGAAGCATAAGACCTCATTTCTGCCCTCTAAGAACTCCACATTTAACTGGGGAGAGACGCACACAATGAGAAAATGTCCCATGAGTGACGTGGATGATGAGAAACTCACAGGTGTTGACAGAGGAGGGGGGCAGTGCAGTGGAGTGTGGGGAGGCAGGGTGGGTGGACCAGAAGATGTGCAGGTCTGAGTCAGCCAGAGAGGAATGCTGCTCGTTAGCAGGTGCTTACCGCACACCAGGCCTGTATCTGGTGTTTTACAGTCGTGCCATTTCGTCCCCATTCAAAAGCTTGTGGCTGTACCTATGGTCATTCTCATTTTACAGATGAAGAAACCGAGGTCGTAGTGCCAAAGTGAATCAGTGGTACAGGTGGGACTCTGGTCCACTTCTGCCTGTCTTGAAACCCAGGCTACCGGGTGGGCTCAGTAGTCTGCCCTGTGCTCTTGACAATGCCACAGTGCCTTGTAGAACGGCCTGGGCTTTATCCAGTACGGACGATAGAGGAGTCTGGGCTTTATCCAGTAGGCCAGGAACAACCTCCGAGGAGGAGTGAGTAGGGGCATGACCAACCCAAAGGGATGGCATAGGAAGACAGAGTATGGGATACAATGAAAGAGGGAGGGTCTAAAAGCAAGAAGACTGGTGTAGAGGAAAACAAAACGGGCCCATTTGGTTGAGGTGATTGCAGGTTAGAATGATGAAAACGCTCTCAGGCCCAGGATCTTTCCTTGTGGCTTGTAGCCTAGACTTGGTCATTAGTGGCTCAACCCTGGGGCACATTCCACTCAATGCTGAGCTCTAAAAAATGCCCATGCCTGGGCCACACCCCAGAAAAATTAAATTACATCCTCTGGGCTCAGGCCCAGGGGGACAGATCCAAGTTTCATGAAAACTTCCTAATGACAAAAGAACACAAAAATCACCACTACCCAAAACGAAGCCCTATGCTTAGCATTTCTTAAAAATGAGGACAGAAATCATACAAATTACTGAAATTCTGGTTCCTTGCTTCCGAGATCTCTTCGAGGGTCTGATTGCAGCCTGGCTTCTTCCCTCCCTGCCTAGAACACTGTAACTTTCAGTGCCTCCCAGCATTCACAGGGCACCTTGCAAGGGAGGGGCCCTGGAGCTTGAACTTCAAGGGAAGTCAGCATCTGGTCTTAGCAATCTGTATTTTTTTTTTTTTAACTCCTCACCTGATTCTACTGAGCAGCCCGTTAGAGGACTTCTGATGTCTATATAGCATTAATGCCCTCTACAGGGCAGGAGAATCCCTTAATAAGTACCCAAATCAGCTGTCTGTGCTTTTAGCATCTCCCACCGCATATGCGCACACTCCAGTCATGTGCCCTTTGAACGTGACCCACCATCTTGCCTCAGTCAATCATTAGATATTTATCGAAGCACCTGCTGTGTGCTTGACCCTGAGCTGGGCCCTGTGGGCCATGCAGACACCCGGTCTCTGCCCTGAGATGAGCTCAGCACATAGGGAAAATTAACTAAGGGCCATGTCTGCCGTCAAGGCACGTTGCTGGTCATCGCTGTTTGTTGTTCCTGGGCTGCACATTTTTTAGTCACTTGGGAGGGGCTTGACAAATCTTTACTATAGTAATTTGCATGAGAACTTGCTTCAACCGGAATTTGGGCAGAGTGGATTCAAAGTGATTTTTTAAAATACATGATAACCTGAGAAGAATTTCAGCATCATTTGTCATTAGGAAAATGGAATTTAAAACCACAGTGAGATGCTTGTAGATACCTATCAGAATGACTAAACTTTTGAAAACCGACAATCCCAAGTGCTGACAAGGAAGTGGACCAGCTGTAACTGACGTATTTTGCTGATGGGAATGCAAAATGGTATATCCACTCTGGAAAATATTTAGGCAGTTTCTTATGAAGTTCAGTATGCCCAAGGATCAAGCAGTTCAACTCCCAGGTATCTACCAGAGAGAAATAAGACATGTGCCCACACAAACACTTGTACGTGACTGTCCATAGGAACACTGTTTATAATAGCCAAAAGGTGGAAACACCCAAATGTGCAAACACTGGAGAATATACTGTGGTGCATCCACAGAAAATCACATAATAAAAAGAATCACACTAGTGATACACGACCAATACGGAGGAATCTCAAAAGTATTAAGCTAAGTGAAAGAAGCCACTACTGAATTATCCCCTTTCTATGGCATTCTGGGAAAAGCAGGATGAAAGGGACAAAAATAAGATCAGTGGTTGCCTGGTCTGGGGGCTGGAAAGGGGTATTGACAAGAAAAGAGCAAAGAACGAGTCTTTAGTGTTGGCAGATTGTGATGATGGTTGCATGACTGTTCACATATGTCAAACCTTCCAGAACTGCACACTGTAAAAGGATGAATTTTCCTGAATGTAAATTGTACCTTAATAAGCCTGACTTAAAAAAAACCTGTTATAAATAAATGATAAATATAACATTAGGATAAAGGGTGTAGTCTTAGAATAAGGACATGGCCAGGTTAGATGATAAAACTAAAAGGAAACGAACCAAAGAGCTTTTCCCCCCAAAAGTGAAGCCAGCCCAGATTTTTATTTCCCATATATTGTGTTCCCAGTGGGTTTTGCTTTCTGAACAGTGTCCAGTGTTGTGCACTGCTCAAAGCTGTGCTTCTGCACATTTTTGGAGAATTCTCTGGACCTACCCTGTTGGCAGTTGCTCCACTGGAGGTAGCTGCCTGGGTCCTCTGCTGCAATCTGTCCTAGTTTATAGGAAGCATGTCTTCAGGGCTGGCAACCAGGCCACCCTCCAGGCCTTCCCTGTGTCTCCATGGTTATCCCTAACCAAGGGGAGAATGCAATGTTTCGGGTGGCACCAACCCCTCATTTTAAAACAAAAGCCTAATGAAAGGGCAGGTGTGCCCGGAGCCCTCTGTGATTAGCTGTAATTCTTGGCAGAGTGTGACATGCTTATTCTTCTGAATTAGCACAGGGCACAAGGCATTTACCACGGTGCTAATTGCTATTGGATGAAAACAAGCAGCCCCAGTATGTGGGCATGAGGCAAGACAAAACAGATGCCAAAGCCATTCAGAGCCATACCCTGCGTCGGGCGCTGTGCTGGTGGCTGAGAACGCGTTTGTCTAACTGTCAGTCTCCTGTGGGTAGGGTGTGAGGAAGTGAGCCTGGAATCCAACATGATTCTGCTTGGGTAACTGGGCAACCACACACCCTTCTTCCTCCCTGCAATGTGCTCAGCACTCGTATTCAGGGCTGCTCTTTATACTTGCGTAAAGTTAGACAGGGAAATAGTGTGCACGGTCTAAAGCATCTCCCCAAAGCTCTGCAGGATATGGGATTTCCTCTGGAAGGGAGTGATTACGCTCCAGCAAAGCCCATTGTAGGCCAAATTTAACTCATACGCCGGACTTCTTCAAAAGTGCAAGTCTAGGAAAAATGACATATTTCAGTGTGATTGATTGTGGAAAAAAATTTTGTGCACATCCTGTTTCTCTATGTTTCTTCTTGTCTTCCCAGCAATCACCATCGACATGCAGAGATAAAAATATCCAATAAACCAAATCTTCTGAAATCTCCCAAATGTAGTAATGGAGGTCTATGATAGAGCTAATGTCATTGTCCATTTTTATCAACATCCACTCAGAGGTGGTGATGAGGGGGCCTTCATGAATTGAAAAAATAAATACCCTTCTTTGTGGTTCTTCATTACTTCTCCTATAATTAGAAACAAAATCTCTGGAAAAAATAAAATGAGAGGAAAAAATTCACGCAAATTTTGTTTAGAGAAAAATGGAAACAGCGATGCTCAGACTTTCAGAATCTCCTGGGGTGGATTGTCTGCTCCTAAGAGTCTCCCAGCTGCCCGGCAAGGCTGCCCCAAGCTGGACCGAGATTTCTGTTAGAGACTTTGTCAGTCAGAATGCAAAGGTGTCACGGCAGATGATCAGGGCTCAGGAGGGACAGTGCACTGTGTAACAGCGAGGCTGCCCTCTAATGTCCTCCAAACTGTCCGCTTTAGGTGAGAAAGTGCCATGTCTTAGTAGGTGTTCCATTTTCAAGGCTGGTGTCCTAGATAAATATAGATCTGAGCCTCATTAGTCATCACCAAGGACCACTCTGTATGCCCAAATCCTACTTCTCCCAACCTCTTCAGAAGTATTCTCCCCACTGAAACCCAGCTGTCCATTGCAGTCTAGGGTGGTCATGTGGAAGCCATGGGTTTCCTGATTAAGCAAGATGACCCCCTCATACGCTGTGCCCCTGGACCCAAGATGACACTCCTCCATACAGGCAAAAGGGGATAGTGTCACAAAAGGAATGGGTATTTCATGAGAAATTGAAGAGAGAGATGGTAATTAAATAGTGTTTCCTTGATGCATTTGAAACCCCCTTCTTCCTTTTACCCTATTCCTAATTAGCTCCTCTGCCACGGACATATTTTCTCTTTTCAACTCCACCATGCTCCTGAGGCTCACAGAAATACAATCAAGCTACAAATTTTGTTTTTGTTTTTGTTTCAATACCATGCACTCAACTGCAAAGTATATTGAAATATATGGTGATTAGATGCAAGATACCTGAGTATGAATCTTTTTTCTGCCTCTCAGTAACCAAGTAACCATGGCCGAGCCCCTTAAGTGCTTGGAGTCTATCTTTGCATCTGTAAAATGGGGACACACTGAGGAATATTCCTCCTTCACAGAAGCATGAAAAAGCTAGGTAATAACACTTCTCATGATTGCCGGCACCTCATATCTGTTCATATATTTCTTGAATCTTAAAGAGACAAGTGTAAATATTACCGTGTATGTAAGCTTGCTTCAGAAAGGGAAATACATAGTCATTCTTTAAATGTGTAGTAGTTACATTTTCACCAAAAAAAAAAATAAATAAATAAAAAACAGAATTTTTAATAGGTTTATAAACACTGGAATTCAGGAAAACATCCAGCCTGAACTGCCTACTGGGTGCAGGCTGGCAACAAGTTCAGCGATGACTATTGTCTTTGCTTATAGCTCCTAAAGGTTACATTTGCATTTGTAATCACTGCTCTGTCACTTTTTGATAAATTGGAGAACAGCTAGATCTTTCTCTTTGCTTCAGTCTCTTTGCTGTATAGAGTGAGCCGTTTGTTTTCAGAATTGACTGCTCAATTGCCATGTTTCCTCTACTCTCTGTTAGCAGTTGAGAAACTGGTCAGGTTTGGGAAGTTCCTGCTTGAAAATGATATACCATGTTTCCCCGAAAATAAGACCGGGTCTTATATTAAGTTTTGCTCCAAAGGACACATTAGGGCTTATGTTCAGGGGATGTCATCCTGGAAAATCATGCTAGGGCTTATTTTCCGATTAGGTCTTATTTTCGGGGAAACACGGTAGCTCCTGTGACACCCATGCCTGGAAGCGCTTTACATTTTCATTACTGTCCTTGGAAACTCTTGCTCTCCTCTTCAGGGTCCTTTGTGCTTTGAGCAGCAAACATCAACTCATAGGAAGACTAGACCCAGAACTACCTCCTCTGGTCACCAGTCAGAGCGCTATAGCTCACTGCAACCATTTCCATACAAATGCCCAGAAAGTTCAATTAAAAGTGGGTGATCTCCATTTGGGACAGAAAACTAACCAGGGAAATTCCAGAAGGGCTGATGAGGTCACTGACCAGTTTCCAGGGGGATGACACAGACACTTTCTCATCTCTCTTCTAAAGTACCTCTCAAAAGTACCAAATACCCCACAGGCTGATGGGAGTGGCTGAAACCACTTTCCTCCAACCTACATGGTCAAAGCACCTCCATTTATTCCGAGAATCCTGTGAAGAAACTCATCATCACAGAAAACCATTGTGCGGTTCAAGGATGATGGAATTCTGAAAGCCATGTCAAGCACCCAGCTAGGAACCAGTGAGGAGGAAACACCGGCCAAGCTGACCCCTCTCCTGTTCTCTTTCAGCCATTCCTCCCCTCCTGATTTCCAGGCCCTCAACTGACTCTACCTCTGTCCCCAAAGCCAGGTTCTTCCTTTGCCATGTGCACTTGGCCTCCTAGTAGCAGAGGTGCCACAACTTTCTAAGATTCTGATTTGAAGAACCATGGGACAGTTGTCAGGAGCCTAGTATTTCTAGAATTATCTATATGAGAGCAGTGAGGGAAGTTGTAAAAGAAAAAAAAAAAAAGATGCCTGACTGTGAAAAAAAGGAAAATGGGTGGAGGATACAGGCATAAAATTTAATGAGAACCAAGAAACCTTCAATTTATTTCTGGAAATGGAATGAGCACCTTGAGAGGATGGGGAGAAAACGATTAATGAAAATCAAGGAAAAGGGAAATGAGGGAGAAAAGGACCATCGAGAGGGAAAACTTTTAGATCATGTGACTCAAGAAAATCATTCTCATTTCTGGCTCCTCCTCCCAGCCTGTGCCAGCTAAGTACCCTCCCTTTTCTTCCTACAGAAATAATTTAACAAGAGGGTATTTGCATAGCCAATAACGGGTCTAGTCTGTGAAGGAAGAGGTGGGACAGGAAGGCTCTGTAGCCAGCAGTTCCCTGCGCTGCAGAACTGTGGTCTGTGACTCTGGAGGACATGGATCTGTCCCGCCCTCGATGGGGTCCCAGGCGATGGCAGGGGCTGTTCCTGGGAGCAGAGAGACATGGGCCATGCAACACATGGGTGGGGAGAGATAGTCAATCTAGGTGAAGAGTCAGTCACCCCAGGCATCCTAGAGATGGATTATAAATGTGGTCTCATGGACGAGAGGCCATTGTTGGGTTTGCTGTATGAAATGCCACTCCAAAACCTAGCGACTTAACACATGAAGCATTTGTTATTTAGCTCTCGGTTCCAAGGAATGGCTGGACAGCTAGGGCAGTTCTTTTGCTCTGGACCAACCCTATTTCTGTGGTCTGCTGGTGGCTTGTCTGGAACTGGATGTCTCACTCACGTGTCTGGCAGTTGGCCAACTGGTTTATCTAGGAGGGCCTTCCCTGGGACTTCATGTCTCCACTTCATGCAGTCACCCCTCCCCCTACAGGCTAACCCAAGCCTTTTCACATGGCAGCAGCATCCAAGGGAGTGAAAGCAGAAGCTGCAGGATCCCTGGAGGCCGAGGCTCAGAGCTCACGCAACCTCACTTCCACTACCTTCAAGAAGAGAAATAGATTTGTCATCATGATGGGAGGAGCTACAAGGACTCTACGGTCACTTAGAGTCTGCCACACCTAACAGCCCTGCCGGGGATGAATCTGTGCCAGGGTGGAATCTGCTCTGGTTGACTATATGACCCTGGGCAACTGCTATGTCTCCCCGAGTGCTATTTTTATCCCGTTCATCATCTGGAAATTAAGAGACATAGATTCCAATTATCTCTGAATACCCTTCTAGCTCTAAAATTTGATGATGATAAGAATTATAGCTTGACAACAAGTGTTGATGAAGATGTGGAGAAATTGGAACCCTTGTGCACTGTTGGTGGGAACGCAAAATGGTACGGTCACTATGGAAAACAGTATGGAGGTTCCTCAAAAAATTAGAACTACCATACATGATCTAGCAATCCTACGTCTGGGTATTTATCCAAAAGAATTGAATTCAGGATCTCAAAAATATATTAGCACTGCCATGTTCATTGCAGCACTATCCATAATAGTCAATATGTAGAAACAACCTATATTTATGTCCATTGACAAATAAATGGATAAAGAGAATGTGCTATATACATACTCATACACTGGAATATTATTCAGCCTCTAAAAAGAAGGAAATCCTGCCATATGTGACAACATGAATGAGCTTGGAGGACATTATGCTAAGTGAAATAAGCCAGGCACAGAAGGACAATACTGCATGAGTCCACTTATATGAAGCATCTAAACTAGTCAGACACGTAGAAGCAGAGAGTATAATGGCGGTTGCCAAGGGCTAGAGAGCGAGGAAAATGTGGAAATGCAAATCAATGGGTATACAGTTTCCTCTGTGCAAGATGAGTAAGTTCCAACGATCTCCTGTACCATCCAGAGCCTATAGTTAACAATGCTGTATGTGCACTTAAAAATTGCTAAGAAAGTAGACCTCATGTTAAATGTTCTGATCATGATAAAATAAAATGAAGTAAAAACAAATTATAGTTTGCTTTTGTTGAGTGATTACCGTGTATCAGCATGGTTCTAAGTGCTTTGCATGTAATCCCCACACCCGTCTCAGAAGTCCCATTTTACAGGAGAGGAAACTGAGGTGAAAAGAGGTTAAATAAGTTGCCCCAGGTCACCCAGGTAGTGTGGCAGAGCCAGAATATGAACACATGTTCCCTGACTCCAAAACCCGTCATGCTAACTGCTAGGCTGTGTTGTCTGCCTGGGGCGTCACAGATCTTACAGCAGCAATGTGTTAGTGACCCATCTATATCAGGACTGCGTCTCACAAGTACTCCTGTGCTTTTAAAAGGGTTTTTTTCCCCCTGAAATTCAAGTGGTTAAACATAACTTTTCTCCTACCTTCCTTATAACTTTTTTCATCCATCCATCCATTCATTTATTCATAAATAATATTTATTAAGTTTACATAAATGTGAATTGTGTCATTAACAGTTACAGTAGCCTTATACTTTGTATTTTGAGACTGCTTCACTCATTGCTCCTGCTTCGATTTCCTTTCCTCTGCCTCACAGGGAAGATAGTATACCCATATTACAGATGGAGAAGTTAAACCATAAAAGAATCATAAGACTGTGTATGTTTAGGCTAAGAGATAATGATCAAATTGCATTTATGCTCTTAGCTAGCCTATTGCGCCAGAACACAGATTTCTTTTTCTGATGTTTAAATAAGTAATGAATACTTTGTTTTACAGCATTTCATTTTTTGATGCTTCATATGGTCCCAAATTTAAATGGTACCAGAAAGTTTATAGGAAAAGCCTTCTTCCCTTTGTTCTCCAAGCTGCCCAATTCTCCTCCCCAGAAACAGTCAATGTGGTTTTTTTATTTGTTTCTTGTACATTTTTTTTCAGAGCTATTTTATCAGCAAGCACATTTATCAGAAAGCACATATACATATACACACATGTACATAGTTTTCCCTTTTTATATAAATTATAACATATCAGATACATAGTTCTATATTTTGATTTTTTTAATTAACAGTATATTTTGGGAGTAATTCTTCAATCTTCTATGGATGCATAGTATTCCATTATATGGATTTAAATTATTTAGCTAGTCCCCTATTGATGGACCTTTAGATTATATCCAACCTTTTCTCCATTTTATGTAATTGAAGCTTCCAGAAGTGTAGTAGCTGCAGTAAGTATAGTGGTTACAAACACAGGATTTTGAAACAATGATTATATGTTAGTTCACCCCAATCAGACTAGAAAACATTATAAAGTCTGAAAATACCAAGCGTTGGCAGGGATGTGAAGAAATGAAAACTCTTATAATTTTTTGGAGGGAGTGTCATTTACTACAATCATTTTGGAGAGCCATTTGGCAATATTTAATAAGGTGGAAGATGTATGCATCCTGCAACCCAGCAATCCCGCTTCTAGCTGTAGCACCTCCAGGAGAAACACCCACAAACGTGCACACACAGCCATGTTCCCAGCAATGTGACTTGTGATAGTGAAAATGGGAGAAAAACTAAATGTTTACCAAAAGGAGAATGGTTACTATGTTGTCTGTGTATTACAATGAGGTAATTAATTAAAACTATAGTTTCAACATAGAAAAAACTCAAAAATATAATGCTGAGTAAAAAGAAATCAAATTGCAAGAAAAAAAAGTGTACCCTTTCTGTGCATGTTTTCAGTGTTATATATTGTTTGTGAACATGTACACATGAAAGAAAACGATAAAATCTTTCCCAGGGAGGATAGAGCACCAGTTTCAATAGAATGGTTATTTGGGGGAAGAAAGTGAGAGGAACAGGAGTGAAAAAGTCTTAAAAGGAGAATCATCTGTATTTGTAACACTTTATTGCCAAAAAAAAAAACAAAGAAATAAAGCAAATATGACAAAAATATTAGTATTTGTTAAATTGGGGTGCTAGGTACCTAGGTGTTTATTAGATTATTCTGTCTCCTTTTCGAATGTTTAAAATACATCATAGCAAAAGAAAAAAGGGGAGAGCAATGAACATGAGCCTTGAGGTTAAATAATCCTGGATTCAAATCTCCTCAGTTGTGTCATGTTGGATGGTGTCCTTAACATCTGTGGATCTCAGTTTCACCATGTGTAAAATGGGAATGATATTGCATACTTTGAAAAGCTGGTGTGAAGACTGGATATGATGCTGTATCTAAAGCCCCAGCACGATGCCCTAATAAGTGTTCAGAATAGTAGTTATTACTGTAACCCAGTGATTCTCAACCGGGGACATGTTGCCCCACACCCCAGGGGACATGTGGCAATGTCTGGAGACATATTTGGTTGCCACAAATATGGGGGTTGGGGAATGCTAATGGCATCTAGTGGGTAGAGGCCAGAGAGGCTGTTAAACATTCTCTTGTGCACATGACGGTGCCCCCCATGCCCACAACAAAGAACTCTTCAGCCCCAAATCTCAATAGTGTTGAGGCTGAGAATGAGGCTGCTATAGCCCAAGGGTCACCTAGAATTTGAACTGGGCCTCCTGACTCCCAGTTCAGTGCTTGTGCCTCTACCACACATTAGGTTATTTGTGGCCTTTCTACTTAATCACTAGAGTGACTGGTGATGGGTGTTTACCCTACTTCTACACAATCCATGTTATTAAGCAGAACATCTGCCTAGAATTATAGACGGTCTTCTTGAATAAATATTTCTTGAATGAATGAATGAGTTAATCAATAAGTGCAACCTCTTAAATCATGAAGATCTGGTCATTATTCTTGGCATAACTTGTCTGATTTCCCATTCACTTGAAACAAAGCCCTACTCAGTTTTCACTTTCTTATATAAAGAACCAAAAAACAGTGAGTCAGAAGTTCTCCGAGCCTTTTAGCCCATCTCAGAGGGGTCCTCTAACAACTATGGCCTCATCTTCCAATGGCCTTTGTCAAGACGCCGCTGGAATTTGCTATGACACAGAACTTTTCAGCTTAAACTGATATGAAAGTAAAGTGAAGAATTGACCTAAAGATGAGCATAATTATGACGCTTAAATCTGATTTGATTCTAGCACAGCTTACGGAGAACATTTCTTATTCTTTTAATGCAGCCAACAGGAATACATACAAATTTTTTGCAACTGTTTACTTTTTGCTTTATCCTAGGCACTGATTTGGGGAACCCAGACATTGCGGTTTTTCCGAGGACAGCTTTGAGTCCCTGCTATCTTCTTCTTCACCATCGATTTTAGAGAGGGTGAGTACCATTTCTTTCTGAACTCATTTTTTCTAATGTTTGCTTTGGCAACATTGACGCTCTCGCCAATTGTTTCGAGGGATGTAACCATTGCTAATAATCCAGACGTGGTCTACTTTCTACATATGTGCGTATATGTCCAACAGGACTTGAAGGAGAGGAGGTTTAGCAAACCAAAAGGTGCAGTGAACAGAAAAGGACCTATGACTAGGCTTTGCTTCAAGTCCTAACTTTCTGTTTGTAACTCACCAAGTGACCTTGAGAAAGCTACTTGATGCCTCAGTTTCTTTATCTGCAAAATGAGAAATTGGGGCTGGATTATTTTGAAATGTATTTCCCTAAACTCTTCAATATTCCACATAGAGATTGAAACACATTAATTTAAAGCAATGCCTTCCAAAGTACGATGGGCAATCCATCCGCTTCTATTACTGCAGTGCTTGCGAAAACTGTACCTTTCCAAGCCCCTTCCCAGATCTACGATGTCAGAATCTCTGAGGCTGAAGAGCAGAAATCTGCCTTTTTAACAAACTCCCCTGGTGAATTGGGTGCATTGTAATGTTTGAGAATCGCTGCCCTAAGTACTGAAAGCGTCACTCTGTTCACATGAATCTTCAGTTCTGTATGATGTGACAAGCTAGGTCTGGGCCAGGCAAGAACTGGCTGGAATCACTTGTATTCACAGAAGAATGTAAAAGGTCGGTATCCGATGGCTGTTGTACCTTTGATTTCTTGGCCCCATATCTTCTTCTTTGGCTCCGTCCTCCCCTGAACACTTCATTGGCCAGACCCAGGTGTTTTGCATGGGCTCTTTGGCTCTCCTCCCGTTGGTTGCAATTGAAAGAGAGTAAAATCCTTTTGGAAATGGTCGTTGATGGATAGGCTGTCCTCTAGACTCTATTCAGAACGTGATCGTCAGTCTGTGTCGCTCCCAGAGATGTCATAGTCATTGCCTCCTTGTGTGCAATAGGCTTCGCTGTCAGTCTTTTCCTATGGAGGGTTGGGCTTTGCTCCCAAGGGTGCCATCCCCTTGAAATGACTACAGGGATGTGGATGGAGATAAACTATGTTTGTACTTGGAACCAAGATGGCAGACTCATAGAGAGAAGGGGCCGTGCCCGGAGTTCCCAAACCAGAAGGCACCAGACCATGCTCAGAGGTCGGGACTATGAATTGAAAAAGCATTCAGACTGTGCAGGAGTCCAATTCAGTTGCCAGTGCAGGATACGAGGCATTTCAGGCTTTCTAAACTGTGTACCGAAACCCTTAAGGAATCACAAGCACCCCTAAAGAGACTTACATCTTAAAGGGAAACTAAATCCTGGCTTTGAAATACAAACAGGGTCTCCCAGGACTGCCTCCAGAGACTCCCTGCCAGGATCAGTCTAATTGCTCAGTGGGTGACTGTTGCTCTTCTCCAGAGCTTCAGCAGATATTATTTTCTGGCATCAAATAAAGGGAATTGGAGCTTTAAGAACATAGTGTCGCTGTTGTCCGCTGTGGGTCAGATATAAAACTCTCCTCCCAAATCACCGGCAAGGCATTGTGTGTGATGTGTCAGGTAAAATACTAACAAGTGCCCCATCATGAGAGAGCCACTGGCCCATAAAGAGCGTTCCAGACAACACCCACTGCTGGCTGGGGATGGATGTGGGATTGATTTGATTTGGGGTTGATTTATTTGTTTGCCTTGCTTCTGGAATAGCATAACTTGGATTTAATGTCTCACATACTGAATCCAATACTTGTAGGTTCACTGACTTGTTATTATTTAGCATTTATGAAGTAGAAGTCAATGCGCTTGAAGCTTTACAATGACTCATAACAAGGCAGGACCCTGCCCGTCGCACATAAGGTTGCTACCGGTTGAATTACTGCCTATGTAGAAGTGATCACAGGCGAGACCTGGGTATCCTTTGCCCCCAAAAACTGTATATCCTGGTTCCTCACTGCATCTGGGCCCACACAGAAGAGGTGTGATAGCTGCTTCTACCATTTGCATGTCAGTATCAAAATGCAATAGATTCAGTGCATAGTTTCTGACACTTCAGAAAAGCTTAGCAAACACGGATGGATGGATGGATGGATGGATGGATGGATGGATGGATGGATGGATGGATAGATGGATGGATGGATAAAAAACTCTCTTATCAGTGGACACCTGTCATTTCTTATTTGTCCTTCCACCCACCGTTTTGTTTATGCATCTTACAAACCTTGTGATCATAGGTCTGGCTGACTTGGAAGGGAGCTGTTACTGAAGTGGCTTTCTGCAATGAAGGTGAGCTCAATACATCTATGAGGTGAACAGAAACATAATGAGAAACTGATTACACAAAACCATATGAACTTGTTAACAATATTCTGTCAATGTTAATTTCTTGGTTTTAATTATATAAAGAGGAGTTATACTGGAAGAAGCAGGAGGAAAGGTATAGGGGAATACGCTATTTTGGCAACTTTCTGAGTCTATAATCCCTTCAAAAAAGAATCACATGAACTTCTGCCTTCACATCTTTGTAGTCACCTAACTGCCTACATCTTCCATTTCCTAGGCCGTCCACTAAAATAACAAGTCCAAGTGTATCAGTTCGGGAATTCCAAAAACGCCAAATCAAAATTAGGCATGGAAGGGGCTGGCCAGTTAGCTCCGTTGGTTAGAGCGTGGTGCTAATAACACCAAGGTTGCCGGTTCGATCCCCACATGGGCCACTGTGAGCTGCACCCTCCTCAAAAAAAAAGAAAAGAAAAGAAAATTGGACAAGGAAGAGATTTACTAGGGGAAACGCCTGGGAAGAATAAAGTAAGAAGGAGGTGGGGATGGAGGGTAGAGTCTTCCAAGTGCCAGGAAGTTCTAACACCTGTGAAAGGAGAGGGGGGAGGAAGAATTGGGTAGAAAGAGCCTCAGACTGCACACAAATCAGAGAAATCTCAACCAAGCCAATGAGGAGCCCCTGAGCTAACTTTTCCTGTTCGAGGCATCCCACATGGGGGTGGGGGGATGGCCCAGTTCTTGTACCTCCACCTGCTCAGTCATTGCTGGAGCAGCGTGGGAGCAGCCTGGCCTGAAGTGAACACTGGGTAAACCCAAAGGTGCAAAGACAGCTGGAGGGTGTCAATCAGCTTTGTTCCCAGAGTGGGTTATCGTAAAGGGGGAGTTGGGCAGCGCAGCTCCAAAGCCACCATCCAATGTTTTCCCTTCAGTCCTCTTGCTTATCTACCCAGCCTGTTAGTAACCTTGACCCCTTGTCCCTCGGTTCGGCTCATATTCTAACTCCCAAACCAGAGTGAATTCCACCCTCTGCTGCTTCTATATACCTGCTACCCAGTGCAGTCTAAGGAAAGTCATACCTAGAACGGAACCAAGTGATCCACCATCTGTGTGTATCATCCCACATCAGGCGACCCTCGCTACACCTACCTCAGTAATCTTTCACTTTCCTGCTGCTGATGCTGTGTCACAGTTCTCACTGTATTTATTGCAACCCTGTTCTACTTTCATCAAATCCTTCTGCAGTGTGCACATTCTCACCGATTCCTGGATGACCTTCCTACATGGGACTCTAAGTACTCTTTCTCTCCGATCTATAGCTTTCTCCATCCTCTCCTCCTTTCTTTGTGTGTTGGAGAAAGAAAGGTACTTGTCTCTAGTGTCTCCCCTCCCTTTGGACTCTCACTTGCTCTCTACCCATCTCCTTTGGTTATGTTAGTTATCCATCTCTCCCTGATGCATTTTCTTCCTTTCGGCTCCATTGGATTCTTCCCCTTGATCTCTGAACATTGGCTACTTTATCATAAACCAAACTTTCTCCTGACCCTTCTGTCCTCATGGATCTCACCTCTCCTCACCATCAAACCACTTGAGAGATGTCTCTACACTTGTTGTGTCCTCCGCCTTCTTACTAGATACTCATACCCTGCCCCCCACCCCCAGTTCTCCCAATGCTCAGATGAAACTTTTCCTCACAGGTCTGCATTGCTGAACCCAATGCTTCCTCTGGGGTCTCATCTTCTGTGACCTTTTGTCTTGTCTGTCACCCCCTCACTCTCCACATTTTCTCCTCCCTTGGCTTCTAGGTTTTGCTGCTCTCAACTTTCTTTCTATATTTCTGACCTTTTCTTTTCTGACTTCTCATCACTCCTAAAAATAAATGTCGCCCCAGGGTTCCATCTTTACCACTCGTGATGTGATTCTGTATTCTCTCCCGTTGCATCCTCATCCGTTGTCATGAGTTTGACTCAGTGCTCTGCAGAAACTCTAGATCCCAACTCTAACTTCCCTCTCAAACTTAAATTCCTGGACACTGTCCCTGCACATCTTGCCAAAGCTTCGAATTCTGTGAATTGTATGCCTACACTTCCTTCCTATCCCTCTCCTCCTCCCGGCTTTCCTGCTTCTTTTAATGAGACCCCTTTCTACAAGTCATTCAGGTTGGAATCTTGCTGTCCACTTGACCCTTCATATCCGTTGCTCTGTCCGTCCTTCCTCCACAAGCTCTCCCAGACTCTCCATGTCAGACCCACGGTCACTGCCCGACCTCCAGCCCCCACTACAACACTCCTAAATTGGCCTTTCCACCTTGAGTCTTTTCTCTTTCCAGGTCATAATAGTCCCTGGTAGAAGTTTTATTTTCCTAAAAGCATAGCTTTCATTATGTCCCTTTTGTGCTGAAAAATCTTTGATGGATCTGCATTGCGTACTTAACTCCTTCCTGCCTACTAGCTAAAAATAATCTCTTCCCAGCTAAACTTCCATGGTATTTTTCCTAAATGTCTTTTCATTAGCAATTACCAGCTGGTCGTGAACTGGTGAATTCTACCAGCTCCCTCCTCCATCCACCCCCTCAAAGGGATGAAGTGGGGTGCGTGTGTGTGCGTGTTGTTCTTGTTCCTAAACTTTTCCTGTATGTTTTCATCTGGAGTAACCAGTGTCCTGGAAGGGATGTGAAAGCAGAGCATTCTGTTGGGTTTTACTCTTAACTATGGTTACAGCATGGTTACTAAGAGCAAGGCTCTGGGACCTTTCTGCCTGGATTGAAATCCTGTAAACGTGGACATATAATTACCTCTCTGAGCCTTGCTTTCTTCATCTATAAAATAGGCTAATAAGTATATATATGCCATGGGATTCTTATGATGACTAAATAAAGTAATGCACATAACAGGTTTAGAGCCAGGTTGGGCCCCTCACAATGTTCAGTGTTAGCTATTGTTATCATCATCATCGTTATTGTTTTATCACCCCTGCAGCATGACATTATCTACAGCTTAATTATTCACTGTTTGGCACGAGAGACTAACTTGGGAATTATACACAACTGGTGAATTAATATCCCGAGTACTTCCACTAAGACATCAGGCTAATAATTTTTGGTACTTTAGATAACCCATGATGGGTCCCAGAGGATCAGAGGATCGTGAAAGCAAGAGTCCACATTTTTCCTAGTAAGGATGGACTCTTTTTTTTTTTTATTTTAGCTCTCCATAGTTTCATGCAGCAGCTTCCACCACTGAACAACTGTAAGCTGAACTGAAGAAGGAAAGAAAGTCCTGTTGACACAGAACTCTCTGGGAAGCTCTCTGATCTCCCACATGAAATAACAAACCTGGCTCAGACTGTAAATGAGACCATAGACCTGGCAAAGATGGCAAAAGAGAAAATGTAGGAAGGAGGAGGGGCTATATTAGAGGAAGTTTCAGGAAAAGCAATTTGAACTATAAGAGTTGATTCTAATAAAGACATTCGTGTGAGAGTTAAAACTGGACAGCAAGATAGTTGCACAACACTGGGAATACAATTAATACCACTTTATTGTGCACTTAAAATGGTTAAAATGGCAAATTTTACTTTACATATATTTTCACATATTAAAATATGTAATACATGCACACACTAAAAAAAAAATACTGGACATTTTTTTATTTCAGAATTTTTTTTTTGTACGACAGATCTGCTTATGCCAGCTTAGTGTTCATTGAGTATCTACTGTGTACAAGCACTGTATTTGGTATATTTTATCATAATGTGTAGCTACTTTTTTATGTATTAATACTAAAGTGTTTATTACTGCTGAGGAGAAAATGATAGCATACATGAACGCATGAATGGCTATCAATGCAATCATCACAGACCTGGGGGCAAAGCATGCCTGTCTTTATTGAAAGAAAAGAAAAAAATAAGGACCTGACTTCAAAGTTGTTTGAAAAGTCCCTCTGCTTTAAACATAGATAACTGAAGCGTAAGCCAACTAGCTCCTGTGTTGTCACTGTTATGCTTAAAAGGACCAATATGTTGTGTTTTCCCATCTAACTTTGCATGAATTCAATCTAACAATAATTACTAAAGCAGGTTGCAAATAAACAGCAGAGTCACTTGCAAGTGGCAGCAGAACCAAGGATCACATATGTTACATCAGGTCCACTCACTGAGAATTTGTACTTATGCCTGACGGCTTTTGGACTCTTCTGTATATTTAGGGTGAGCAAGGAAGGGACACTGGCTCTGGCTGATATAAATGATCATCTTAGAGTCCAATCCTAACTGTCTTTCCCCAGTTGGAAGAGGGGGGAAAATAGTAAGAAAGAAAAGTAGTGATGTAACAGAACAGACAGCTTATTAGAGTGGGAAGGAGAATTAAGCAGATTCATGAAGGTAGGTAGGTTATAACTTGGTTAAACTTGCTCTGGGTAGCAACACTGAAAAGCTTTAGTAGATACAATAGTTTGTTTTTGTAGTAAAATGTAATATACATTTGGAAGAGCACACATACACAGTTTAAAGTATATTCATAAAGTATGTAATCACTCCTGAGGTCAAAGCATGGAACATTGCCAGCCTCTCAAAACCCCAGCTCCCATTTTGAGTTCCTTCTTGGTCATAACCTCCTTCTCTAATAGATGTAACCTTTATCCTGGATTTTATGGTAATCATTTCCTTGATTTTCTTTAGGGTTGTGTGTGTGTGTGTGTGTGTGTGTGTCTTGCTTCTTTCCCTCAACAGACTGACTGTAAGATTTATCCATGGAATACATTCATTTTCATTGCAGTGTAATATTCCACTGTACAAATACAAAATGTCCTTGTTGATGGATACGTAGTTATGGCTGGGAACATTCTTTCATGTATCCTGTGCATGTACTCACAGATTGCTCTCAGGTTGTACTTCTCTCACCTGAGAGCTCATCACCTCACCTTGAAGGTTCACAGATGGCAGGGTCCCACCCTGAGTGTCTGATTCAGTGGAACTGGGGTGGAATCGGAATTTATATTTCTAACAAATTCCTAAGTGATGCTGACGCTGCCCTCCAGTAGTGGGGACCACACTTTGAGAACCACTGCTTTGTTCTAGGAAGGGCTTTGCTGGGACAAGGAGCATGCATCTTTTCAGCTTTACAAAGTAATGCAAAACCATCTTCAAAAGTAGCATCTTTACACTCCTGCCAACAGTGTATGTGTGGCCGGTTGTTCTCTTATACCCATGCCAACATTTGTTATTGTCATAGTTCAATTTTTGCCAAGGCGGTGGGTGTGGAAATTGTCTCTCATTGTGGTGTGAATTTACATTTCCTTGATTACAATGAATTTGACCACTGATTGGCCATTTGGATTTCTTTTTTTGTGAAGTGCCTAGTCCAGTCTTTTGCCCATTTTTCTGTGGGTTATCTGTCTTTTTCTTACGGGTATTTTACTACTATTGATTGAAAAGACCACAGTAAAATTCTCATTAATTAATTTTTTAAACTTAAAGAAATCTTAGTATAGTTGGACAGAAATCTCCTTTAGTAATAGCACGAACAAGATACAGAAGAGAATTCTTTAGGCAGCCTCTTTTGCAAATGGCTTCATAGAAAAGAAATTAAGGACTTTTTTCTCCAAACAAGTTACTAACTGTAGAGGCAAAACCGCGCAGAGGAAAGATCAGTATTCTTCATACGTTCACTGAAAATGTGTCTGTAAGCACGAGGCTGTCTTTAAATGGTAATAATGCAACTGAAATAGATCATTCAAAGAAAGGAGACCTATTATTGAGGCCAACATGGCCGTCGACACTTGTTAGCTTGTCTCTGAAGAACAAAATTCTGAGCAGCAAAAGCTTCAAGTGAATGAAATTGTATCCAATTCTCAATCTAATGAAAACGCTTTGGGCTCTGGGCCAGAGAATAGATTTGGACCATGGATGGGACTTTTTCAGAGCCTTAAACGTAAATGACTAGATTTATTTTTTAAAGTACCACCCTACTCAGTCTTTTGGAATAAAAATGTGGTTTTCAATAAAAAAAGAAAAAAGCACTTTTTAACTTCATTTCAACATAAGGATGGACTGCAGTGTCTTTGATCTTAGGTGTTTCAGAAAAGCAGACACTTTATTCTGGTGCTTACTGTATATGTAGTAAAGACGTCTTTAATAGCTCTCTCCACCCACCACTCACACACACACACACACACACACCACACACAAATGTACACACAGATGTATTACATCCAGAGTATACATATAAGGTCAGACAATTAAGTTCGTGAACTTTCCACTGTGCATGTGTAAATGCACGGTGGAAAGTTAGCAAACTTAATTGTCCAAGCTTGTATGTACACATATACATACACATGCATGCACAAACACAAATGCACATATGCACACATATTAAATACATATACATCACACACAGTCACACTTTGTCATTGAAAAACTGGAGGCAAATATGCAAATGCATCAATTTAGTATAAAGCAATGTACCTTCCATTCTGAAAACACTAAGTGTTGTATCACGAAGAAGTCTGTCACCCTCAGTTTCTCAAGCTTACGGTTTAGGAGAGGAGACAGATAAGTGAATCAACAATTAGAAAACAATGTGGTAACTACTATGAGCTTTGGGGGCAACGGAGGTGGATGCTTCTGACTCCGTTATCATGCCCACATGACTAGAGTGTGACCATCTGCAGTGTCGTGTTCTTGATACCCATCCTTTCCTCACAGGACCTGCAGGTATAGGTTGCTGAGATAATTAGTTTCTCCAAGTCACATCCCTGTGGAGCTGGGGTCATGTCAGTGTGGGCAGCTTTGACCACATGGTCGTAGGACATCCATTCTCACACATGTGCTCTGGAAAGCAACAAGCAGAAGGTCGTGGTGTCTGCTCCCATAAGCCCCCGCAGCCCCCACTGATTTCTGAGTCCTCTGCTGCATGTCATTCTTTGTGAAGGTGCCTCGTCCTCCCACTGTCACAGCTGCTGTGAGCACGTGTGGCCACCGTCCGTGTAAAAGCACCGCCTCCTCTCCTTGCCCAAGCTGGTGGCATTGCTGTCTGCCAGCTTCTCCTTGATGCCAAAGCTAGTGCTATCCCATGTCGCTGTGCCAGCCACCAAGGGGAGCCTGCTAAAGCGGGGACTGATACGGCCACGAGACCCATGTCTGCTTCAGCTTGACATGGCTCACAGTTCTGCTTTCCCATTGTCACTCTTTTCCTGGTGCCACCAGCTGGGACTCCCTGCTCTGCTGGGGAAGAAGCTCTTCCCTTGACTTTTGTTCCGCACTCATTTGCCTTGGTCCCAAAGTGCCCCTGGCTCTCATGGCCCATCATCCAAAGAGGCTCTGTGTGAAACCAGTTCTAGAGCCTCTCACTTGTCACCGCAGCTCAGACCTGCACTCTGGGTTTTGGCCTGGAGGAGGGAGGAAGGAAGAGAAAAGAATCACCTTCACAGCTGAAGGCATCTTGTGCCCCAAATCTGCCCGCCCCTTTGATCACCATGCCATTTTTCTTTAGTGTATATGCCTGACCCTCTCCTCAGTGTGAATATTTTCTAGAAGATTCCTTCATCCGCTACTCAAAAATACTCCCAGCAGATCTTTCCACAGCTCTCCAGCTACGCGCAGGGTGTGGAAATCCCTGTGGATGCTGCTATTAAATTTTAGAGCTCTGTCGGTGTGCCAGGTGACGTTCCTGGCATTCTTCAGGTTTCTTCAGCACCTTCTCTTTCAATTCTCTGTTCACACGTCCTCATGTGCCCTCTAAAGAAGTGGCAGCTGAACAAGGAGGAGTCCCCGAAAACCAAGAACAATTTCAGATGCAGAAGCAACAATTTTTATCGGGCCAGTGGTCCCACGTCCCGTTCCCCACTCTGTATCCTGCGTGGTTGTGAAATGGGCTTCGGGGAGCTGGGTTGTCCTGATTCTGCCCTGACGAGCTAAGCAATGCTGAGCTGGTTGAACCCCACTCACTCGATTTTCTCCTCTGTACAATGAGGACCAACACACCCAGTATCCCTCATGACTATCCCAACCTCAAAACATGACCCCCTATCCTGCTCTCACCACCCTTTCTTTCAAGGGAGGGCAGCCTTGCATAGTGCAGCTACCTCCGGAAGCAGCCATCAGCGTGGCATTTGAACCTGGTACTTGGAAGGGGGCCTCGCATCCAACTGGAACTGAATGGTTGAGAGTCTCTCTCACATCCCTGAACTTCCATGCTTGTCATTTCAGTGACAACTTTTCTGGCTTTTCCAGGGCTTCCCTCTGTAATTAATTCCAGATAAGTAAGGTCATTAATTGCTGAATAGTTGGGTTCTGGATAAGTGAGATGTTGCATATATCCAAATGAAGGCACCAAACAGATTGTCGCCAAAAAAAGCACAGTGTGTTGGATGTTTATGCGTATTCATTGTGCCCTTTCTCTATGCCTCCAGAATGATGGAATTACTGAAGCAAACCCTGATGAAAGCTATTCACAATTTAGCAGTTACCATCATATGGAAATGTCAGTTCCATCTACCAAAAAGAATATTACAGGCATGTTCAATATAAAATGCAAATATAATAGCTTAGTGGGCGGGATGTGTCAGCTGTGTTTCACTTAAACCTATTACCTTGGCAGATTAAATACAGTTCCCAGATCTTTTGCAAGGAGGATATTCTAATGAAGTTACATCTCATATCAGCTTTTGTGGTTCATCAGTTCAATTGGATATGAGTAGAGTGAGGACAAAAATGGGTGAGGAATAAGAATGAATGAGACACAGCTATGGAGAAATAGGATCTGCCTCCCAGGCCTTCCAATACTGACTAAGAAATATTGTTTTTTTGCTCAAAGATAAATATGAGCAATTTATAGGAAACATTTCTCTCTTAGGTAAGGAAATGGATCAGGGTCCCCCACCCCCACCAGGCCTGCCTAAGTGCTTCCTAATCTTGATACCTGCTTGTGTAACCCAACTCAGATAGGGGTGAGGTGGGAACAGCCAGAGCTGTGATGCTGACTCCACCTGGGGGCTTCTGCTGTCATGTGGGTTCACAGCTCCCTTAGCTGAACTGTACAGTAGCAGACCCCTCTCTCGTTTGACCACACCCTCCATTTGACCTCAGCTTCACCTTCAGGACTCATGTGCACATCTTGGCTTGGCTTGCTATTTGCTATTGCCACTGTCCTGCTGAATAGAACTCTTTGCTTGAATGTCACACCATGCATCATTCCATGGTACCGCCCAGTTCCTGCAAGGGCCCCGGGACCACTTTGTCCCACCTCCCACCCCACACCTCGTCACTGATGGGAAGGTTGTTGGAACAACCCCTTTTCCACCTGTGCTCCACTCAGTAAGTCAGGCTTGGTGTAGATGAAGCATTTCGCCACCCAGCACAGCTCTCCTGTCCCACCGTTTCATAATCAGTTAGAAGCTTTGGGCTTGACAGACCCACGGCATTCCCCTGTGGGCTTTTCCAAGGGAGTATTTTGCAAATGACTACAGAGAACTGGGGAAATAATTGATCCCTTTTAAAAAGAACATTCCTTCTGTAGCTTCTATGATTCTTTTTGCTTTCTCTTAGATTGTTGTGCCGTGAACATTGTCTGTCCTTGCTATTTATATTTACAGTAAAAACAAAAAAAAAAATGGAGAAATCTTGCTCTGTGGTTCCTGAGCTAAAGTATTCTAATTGACTGATGCTATTGGCACCGTGTTTTTCTGCCAAAGAAGATAGTAACCCGCAGAACAATGGTTACCAGGCTGTCGGAGTGGGGGAGGTAAAGGTGAGGGGTAGTTGATAGTAATGGAAGGAGGGTCGAGAAGGGGAAGCTGGACACACAGGACTTTCCTGCGTGGTTGTGAAATGCGCTTCAGGGAGCTGGGTTGTCCTGATTCTGCCCTGACGAGCTATGCGATGCTGAGCTTGTTGAGCCCCACTCACTCGATTTTCTCCTCTGTACAATGAGGAAGTCAACCTAGAACAGGTCTTTCAACTCTAATCTTCTGTGTTTCCATGAATATACATTACACGGAAGTCTGGGCAGACAGCTAGTTAGTAATCTAGAAAATGATACTAAAGCAACAATTCCCAGCTTCCATTTTCAGTCTTTTCTGTCAAATTTCAAGTCAGCAGTTTATAAAAATTATCTCATTTAATCCTCACAGGCAGTCCTGGAGGTCGCTATCACGGTCCCCATTTCCCAGACGAGGGACCAATTCTGAGAGGTTGCCCAACGTATTCGATTCCCGAATGAATACATAACAGAGCATAGATTTCCAATCCTGCTGGCACCAACTCCAAACTCACTTGTAGTGACGCATAGTAAGACCTTCCAGAACCTCTTCTCATCACTCTCATGGTCTGAAACCTTTCCATGCTGCTTCATTTACACTCTCAATTCCTGATTTACCGCCTTTTCCTGACTTCTGAAACACATGTGTCTGTGCCTTTGGCTTGTGTGAAAAGGATAGATAGCATGGTGTTTCAGAGTTCTGCATCCCTTCTTTGCTACCAGATGGGAATCAGGAAGAAAATAGCAAAAATGAATTTCTGAGCAGCCACTTGCAATATGAAATGTAAGTGAAGATCTGACCCAAAGAGAGCAAGATTTAGCAGAGAAGAATAACTGTGTAAGGCAATAGTGTCAGATCCTCTTCATGTGGGCCAAGATGCCTAACAGGAGTCATCTGTCAATTTGCTGAGGCCATCTTTGCATGGTGAACATTGCAGGGCTGGCAGAGGGAGCCTTCTTCCAGCTGGCGATGAACTCGAACTGATCTCCCAGCTTTTGCATCTCATCACAGCAAACCAGTTTTGTTTCTTTGAGAAAAAAGCACCACCCCACACCCAACGACCAAACAACTTGTAGTGAGTGGAAGTTACTTATGTGAAGAGGTCTAAGCAAGTGAAAGTGATCCTGTGCCAGGAAGAAGAAGTTTTGTACAAATTAAAGAAAGAACTTCAGAGTCAGAATTGTGCTGTGAACAAGGTGCTTATAACTCTCTATTTGGAAATAAGCAAAAGTTCTACCATTTCACCAATCTATTCTAGTAGGGCAGTCAATCCTCATTATTTGTAGATTCTACTGGGTTTCCCCAAAAATAAGACCTAGCCGGACAATCAGCTGTAATGCGTCTTTTGGAGCAACAATTAATTTAAGACCTGGTCTTATTTTACTATATTATAAGACTGAGTATAACATAACATAATATAATATAATATAATATAATATAATATAATATAATATAATATAATATAATATAATATAATAAATATAATATAATAAATATAATATAATACAATGTAACATGAGACCGGGTCTTATATTAATTTTTGCTCCAAAATATGCATTAGAGCTTATTGTCCAGCTAGGTCTTATTTTCAGGGACACACGGTATATTTGCAAATTCACCTACTCACATTTATTTGTAACTTGCAGTGCTTTCATGGTCATTTGTGGACATGTACAGAGAGGCTAGAATTTTGAGTCATCCAATGTGCACTTTCTTAGCTGAGGTTGAATAAAACAATGTTCTACCTTCTTGTTTCAACTCTCATCCTGTAAACAAGTGTTTTCTTGCTTTTTCACTGTCTATTTAGTGCTACATTTTTCACATTTTATAATTTTGATTCACTGCTTCAAATGCGTCCCCAGCATAGTGACGAAGTGTTGTCTAGTGTTCTTGAGCTCAAGGAGGCTGTGACATGCCTTACAGAGAAAACACAAGCATGAGAGAAGCTTCAGTCAGGCATGACTGATAGTGCTACTGGCTGTGAGTTAAATACTAATGCATTAACAATATATATTATTACATATAAGGTGCCTTTAAACAGAAACACACATAGAACAAGGTTTTGTATTGATCACTTGACAAAAATATTGTCACCAGGGCCTTGAAGGAACCTGACCCTGTGATTCCCCTAGGAGCAGTGGCTCAGTATTTGCTAATTCAGAGCCTGTGGTGGCTTTATAGAACATAACAACCATGAGTAATGAAGACCAACTGTACTTGCAAATTTAGGAGTGCGTCAGTGATGTCTTGAAATATTTCTTGGTACTGCCAGGGAGCTACGGTACTAGTTAGTGATCTCATACCAGGTTCTGCTTCATGGAAGATAGGAACTTACAAAACTATCCTTGTTCTTTCTTCTCTGGTGGGCAGCTTTTCTCACCATTCCATTCAACCAGTATTAATGGAGTGATCCAGTATCTACTGCCGCTAGGAGATATGCAAGAGAAGCACTTAGCAGTCTCTGAGCGCCAGAAATTTCACCTTTGTTGGAAAGACCAGCCTTGAGGGGGCAGATGTAGCCAAGTCAAAAGGAAAGTGGAAGCATCTTAGGAATGGCAGGGAGAACAACAAGCTCACCGAGGCATAACCTAAGGGAAACAGGCTATTTTTCTAATAGTAACCTTGAACTGTTAATTTAGTGTTTCCTCCCAGGGACTCTGCAAAGGAAGTTCAGCTTGAGCCAGAGCTTTTAATTAACTCCAAACTCTCTACCACATCAGCAAACACCTAAAGACCACCCCAGTGTTCATTTCTCACCTGACAGAAGTCAAAAAACTGATGTAAGTGCGAATTGCACCATAGGAAATCCTTTTTTCACTATGGGAAATGGTTGCTGTATTTCCCTTAGTTTGATTATTTGGGGGGCCCGTAATCTACCCCCCCAAAAAAAGTATTTCTGATATTTGTAATAAAAATAGTAATATTAATTTATTAAGCACCAATATATACAAGGACCTGTGCTGGGTTCTGGGAATACAGGGATAAAAGGCATGGTCTCAGCCTATAAGTGTCTCACGATGAAATTGGAGAACCTGGTCATTGTAAAAGTGGGGTAAATGCCATGAGAGATAGAAGTAAGGTTAGGGGGTATATGGCAACACATAACCCAAAGTAGGAGGTTTAGGTGGTAGATAATACTTCTTGATGGAACAGAGTCTTGAAGGCGGAGGAGGAATTGACCAAATGAAGAAAGTTGAGTTGAATATTCTAGGAGGTGGGAACATTGTATGAAACCCTAGAAGCATGAAAGACAATGGCGTGTTCTATGACCTAGAGCATAGAGTGGGAAATGGAAGGGTTTCAAGAGAGAAGGCTGGGGGAAGGCAAGACCCAGACCACGAGGAGCCTTGAAGGCCAAGTTAGGGAGATGGAATCTGCTGTAGGATTTCCCAGACGTGAACAAAAAAATCACATTTGCATTTTTCTTGGATTGATCAGAGAATGCACTGGGGGCTGGGCACATCTGAGAGTGAAGGGAACAATTGAGCTGTTAGAAAAACCACTGAGGAAATAAACCAAGAGAGGAACACTAGGAATATAGTGAAAGAGACTGGAGAGGAATTAGGAAAGTAGAATTGAAAGAACTTGAAGAGCAGTGAGAGGGAAGAGAGAGAGGGATGAGGAAGGAGCAGCCGGTTTGCAGATGATGAGTTCAGTTTGGGATGTATTGAGTTGCGGGTGCCATGGACCATCCCAGGGGAGGTCGGCACGCAGCCAGATACCTGAGACTGACTTCAGGAGAGTTGTTTGGATTGGAGATGATCATTTGATAATCAGTTTACAGGTGACCACTGAAGTCAAAGGTTTACATTTGCACAAAGCAAAATGTGTACAGTTGAAAATAGAAACCCTCTTCAGGAACACGAATATTTAAGGGATAAACAAAGGAAGCTAAATCTGAGAGGAAGCCTGAGTTGAAACAGCCATCAATGAAGGAGAAAATGTAGCACAGATGTGACAGAGAAGAGCGTCGTGGAGAAGGGAGTGGTCAACGGAATCCAACCTTGCAGAGAAGGACAGTACAATTTAGTGGGTCATGACCTGGAGCAGTTTTCATGGGGAAATAGAAAGGAAAGCGGAGTGCTTTGTACAGATGCAAAAAGGGGTGACAAAGCAGAGTGCAAATGTAGACCAGCCTGTGGGTAAATTTGACTTCCAATGGAGGCAGGGAGATAGGAGCAGGGAATGGAAAGCTAGGGAAGGTTTCTGCTATGGCCATTTGGAACTTAGCAGTGGTTCTTAATTGCTGGCAGGATGCAGGGAGCATTTTCAAATTGCACATGACTACAAATTACATAGACAACGAGATGAAAACCTCATAGTGAGGAAGTGAGATAGGGGGATGAGAGAGGATGGAGAATAGAGGAAGCCTTGGGTCAGAGGTTCTGAAGAGGATATTTTTTATGAGAGCCTATGGAGAATAATAAAACGTCATCAGATTAAGACTCAGAAGACCCGTGCAGGCCTCTTATTAGCGTTCAACCTTAAGATAATTTCATCACCTCTCTAAGCCTGAGTGTCCTAATCTGTAAAATAAGCTAAATAGTATTATCTTGCCGGGTTGTAGTGAGAATTAAACAGGATAATATGTGTGAAGAGTACATTGGAAATTGGAAAGTCCCGTACAATTATGTGAGAAGAGGGGCCTTCTTTCTTCCCTTCACCGTTTGCTGAGTTGCCTTTTCCTGTTGAAGTTATTTCAGGTGCTATGGGAAAATGTTCCTCCAAACTACAGGCAGGATCTCTCTCTCTCCTGGGGACGTCTATCTTTTTTACCTACCCACTTGTGATGTAGAGTTCTGTGGATGAATAGGAAGAAACATGTTTTTTATTTTATTATTTTAAATGTTAAAATGGCACTAATCACTCATCAATGGCGATATACATGAAAAATATGTAAACGCATTTCTTTCTAGATATTTAATCTTCCCAGTCATGATCCTTGGGAGAAAATCCTTTGTGGAGATCACTACCTTAGATAAAGATGACATTGACATTGTACCATGCTGCTAAGATGCCAGTGACCACAAGGCAAGCAGGCCATACAGACATCCATTTCCTTCCCCTCTTCATTGTTTTAAATTAGCACTTCCCTCTTGGTCCAACAAAACACACACTCCCATGATGTTTGGCCATGCAGTTGCTAATATCTGTATTTTTAAATTAGAACAAAGTATAAACTATTTCCCAAAAAGATTGGGCTTTAAAAATGTACAAAATAAAATAAAAACAAAAACACCTGTGCTAGGTATTTTAGACTGAAACAGAGATTGCAAACTGACATGCTGTGGGCCAAGGTTACCCTCACAAATATTTGACCCATGGATTGTTAAAAAAGAAAAACACTTTGAGCCAATATTTCAAAATTGATAAATTTTGTATTTAAACATACCAATTTCCACCACCTTTTGGAACAATGGAAGATTAGGCAACACAAGGCCCAGCTTTTATTCCCCTGAATAAAAGTGAGTGGCTCTAATGGGATTCATTTAAAGATATGACTGAGTGTAGTATGTAACCAAGTCTGATAAATTTAAGGGGTTATTTCTGGTAAAACAAAAGCAAATAATGTGACTTTAAGGTGATACAAAACTGTGACTTAAAAAAAAAAAAGAAAAAAAAAGTGAGTGGCTCTGTCTCCAGTTCATCCCAAGCCCCACTGCTCCTTGTTGCCTCCTCAGGCTGGTGCCCACAGGTCCCTGGAAATTTCAGAGTGAATGACCCCTGTTTTAAAGCCAAATAGTACAGTACAATGGAAGAGAAGAAGTTCGTTTCTGAATATAGAGTGGCAAAAAAAAAAAAAAAGGAAACAAGTGTTCCCCAACCAAATACTTGGGAGGAGTGCCTGATTTTTAGCTCTTAGAGAGCATTCTGTCTACTGTAGTATGAGGCTGGCTCTACAGAAGTTGAGGTCAATTCTTTTCCTTTGTGTGCTTCTTTGTCTGAGAGAGATTAAAATAAAAGCAACTACTTCCTTTGGGAGAAGCCTACTGCATAGCCCAAAAGAAAAATTTGTATTGCTTCAAAAGCTGAGGCAATTGGCCAAAAGATTCCAGAAGGCTCTTCCTATCCTCATAAGGTCAAGAAACTTTGATAACCTATGACGGAATGGAAAGACATCTGGTAGACCACACTTTAGAATTAGGAAGATAAAGCTCATTCTAAGTTTTATTAACACAGACATACTGGCCATGGCATGTCTTTGCCACATAGAAGAAATTCCCAAGCAATGCATTCTTGGGCTCTCGTCAAGTGGTCTGTTGTCTGTGGAATTTCCTATTCTCCAGCCCCAGAGCAGAAAGCAACCCCCACCTCCCGGCTTTGGCCGTCATGAGGTTTAAAGAGGATCATTTGTTTTCATTACAGCCCCTTGAAGCCCTTCCTTCCCTCCTCATTAATGAATTTCCAGTCTTTCATCAAAAAACAAAAACAAGAAAACAAACACAAAAAAGGACCTGACAGAGGACATGGTTAAGTGGCTGGCGTGCATGGTGATGCCGGCTTTAAAGAGAGGAGACGGCCATTTACTGATTGCAAGGAGGGGTTGACATCCTTGCTTAGTATGCTAATTTCGTCTCCTGCATTTAACATTCAGATCAGGTCTGTACAGGCCCTGCAGAGCAGCAGAGCCCAGGGATGGGTGGCTGTCTGCCTTGCAGCATTGAACATTCTGTGTGTGAATTACATAAATGCCCAGACGTTCCGTCTGCTCTGACTTGTTTCTCTTTTCCTCCCTCTCGGAGAGACACACAGATACAGAGCCACACATGTGCAAACACACATTTCACATACATAATGCCACCACACACACACACACACACTACAGACACAGGTCTCTATGAATGCTGAAGAAATGCAGTGTAAGGTGCCTGAGTCATCCACAACTGGCTTAATCCCTCCTCCTTTGGGTCTCCAAGGCACACATCTGCAAGATATATTTCTCCTGCTCGGGAAACTTGCAATGTATCGGGGACTCCAAAATAAGGAAGCAAGATGCAGAGTAAACCTCAGTCAAAAGGAGGACATCTTATCTATTGACCTTCTCATTCCAGAAATTTAAAAGCAAAACAAAACAAAAAAAAACACCCCAACTCCATTCATGTGAAAGAAAACCAGATAGCCCGGAACACCCAGAAAGAAGGAAGATCCAGCTCATTTTATTTCTTGCAGTCCCCACTTTGTTGTATGTGTTTGTATTAAAAGAGTCCTCTTCGTGGTTGGTTTTGGACTCACCAAGCCACAGCTGGGTGACAACAGAAGAGAAATCCCAAACTAGCTCCCACATGGCAATCCGAATGGCACAGACAATCACCTGGCACGTTTTGCCAGCAGCCCCGTCAACGGAAAACTGAATTTCCTCAACCTCCTTTTCCAGCATATTTTTGTAACATTGCAGCAGCTTCCTGGAGACAAACAGAGAATCAGCAGCTCCTATTATCAGAAGGCACATTTAGAGGTTGCTTTTAATAGACTGAAGCAATTTTGAGCAAGCAGGAGCTCCAATTAAAAGGAAAAGACAGACTGGTTTTTATTATTTTGTTTTGTTTTGTTTCTCAAAGTATGACATAACTGTGTAACCTGGCATGCTGTGTCGTTCCTCTGGACACACTGGTGGTCCCTGGTCCTGTTCTCCGGTGCCCACACAATATTCCACATTCAGCAGAGGAACACCGGGCAATTCCTATCGGAATCTCCCACAGGAGCGACGGGTGTTTTCTCGGGCTGCAGACTTGATTTGCCTCGATTTTTTTTTTTTTTTTTTTTTGGCTCTGGTCCAAGATGTTTTCCTGTCATCATTTCACTGTCTTTTCCAGTAATCCCTTTTTTAAACATTGCCAACAATTAGTCGATTTATCTCCACCACCACCATCCCCCACCCCCATATCCACGCACACACTCCACTGAGCCCCATCACTGTCTTGTTTTGCCTTGAAGTATAAGAAATTACAGCTTCTCATTAGCTGGAGAGCACGTTTGGAACGGCTTTGTGTTTACTCACTTAGTAAGTGATGCTGGCCTTTTTAATTATTCTCCCTCCGCGTGCCATCAGAGAGCTTGCAAGCTGTTCCAGTCAAACCAAGCGACTGCATATCCTCCGCAAGGCAGTTGGAAGCAACCGTGTTTTACCTCACGGCTGCTGCTTTCTTCCTTTCCTTGTCAGCAAGCCAAGGAATCCCCCCAAAGCTCTTACGTAGGAGATACCAAAACTGTGAGTCACTTCTCACTCCCAGAGCAGAGTGAGTCCGATTGCATGATGCACAGAACAGCAGACCCAAGATGGGGCTTCCCTCCAAGCCACTGAGGTCCCTGGAACCAGGTGTCCAGCCATCGCCTCGTTTTTCTTGCTGTTGCTCCCTCTTTCTCTTCCCCCTTTGTCCATTCCTTCGTTTTCCAGCGCTTTCCTCTTTTTCTCTTCCTTTCTGTGTTGCCGACAGCCTCAGACCCAGCCAGAGCTGGGTCCCACTCGCCTTCTGTTATTTTTTTTTTTCCCCTGCAGCAGGCTTTGGCTGCAACCCCTGCAAGCTGGATCACCAAAGACACACGACTCACTCACAATGAATAATCAATACAGATATTGATCTGTGGAAAATGTTTGTAAATTCCTGAAAGGGAATCAGGAGAAGAGAGCAGGGAGGCTCGTGGGGGACGACGCTGAAGGGCTGGCGGCGGCGGTCGGAAGCAGAACTTCATTTGGAGCCCAAGTCTTGCTGGCTCCGAGGTGACGGTACCGGAATGCGTGCGAACGAGGGTGTGCGCGTGGGAGCGCGCGTGTGACGAGGGTGTTCTGTATTCTCCTTTCTCTACAGCTGCTCTCCCCGAAGAATCAAGAGCCAAATGGTCGGGAGCCCCCGTCAGTGCCATGCCTTGGCTGCGGGCCAGCCCTGTTTTGTTTTCATTATCACACGCTACTTTGCAATTTGCATAAATACAGGGTTATTTTTTATCGTGTCGCCCAAAAGATAGAAAGAAAAAAACACATAGAAGTCTTTGTTGTGTACAAGAGGGGCTTGTTGCCTACTCTTCATGGCTAAGGATTTAGCTTATGTAGAGGGCTCCAGAAGAAAGACGGGCACAGAAGTGGTAATCACAGAGAAAAGCACACAGGACAGACAAAAAGAGGAATTTAAAGATAGCTGCAGGGCACTCCGCTTGGTGGAACGAAATATTAGAGATGCACTTTCCTCTATGGAGAAATGATACGGCCTTAGAGAAGCAAAGAAGAGGAAAGACCACCCAGGTCTCACCCATGCCCCAGAGTATGCTCATTTCAGTCTTTGGGCTGGTATGAGCGAACAGTTTATCCTTGATGGAAAAGGTACGCAGGACATTGAATGCAAACTTGCTTTCTCTGCCCTCATCCAAAACCTAGAAAGCATGAGATCAGATAGAGCATTCCCTCTCAGCTGCTATCTGCAGAGGGTTTTTCAGCAGGCGAGAAATTTCACACCTTGGTCTTTATTCTTGACCTTCCCTATAGCTTGAGCAGTTCAACTGAGTTTCCTGAATTGCTCTTGTCTAGTATTGAATGGAATTTGCACCCTCGCTTTGGCTTTTGCACCTTCAGGGAAGTGGGCACAAGAGTGTCCCAAATTAAATGACAAGCTATGGATGACTTTCTCCTGCCTGCTCCAAGTCATGGCCGTGGAGATGAGGCCCCCTGGAGTTATGTCCCCAAGTGGATGGCAGCATGCTCACGTGTCCAGGATATGGTACCTCATTTCCAAAAAAAGCTTCAAACTCTCTCAGGCCATTGGATGGTCCCCTTCCCTTTGATTGCCTATCCTTTCGTCTCTCTCCCACTCACTCTGTTTTTGTGATTCGATAGGAAAATGTCTTTGGGATCACTCTACTCTTTTCTCCTATTGCTCTATCTCCTCCTGGCCTGGTGACAGAAGGAATGCGTCACCTTTGAGATAACCATCTAGAGTAAGACCTCTGCGTGAGGACTCAATTCCAGCACCCTGTGTCTTGAAAGGAGCTGTCCGCTTTATCAGCCAGCAGCAGCAGCAGCAGGAGGAGGAACAAGGAATTTTTATTCCCTTTCTGGCTTCTGATTAGCTCCAGCAATCCAATTAGCAGAGGAATTTATATCACACAGGCTGAGGTGCCCCTACTCGTCACAGCAGCTCAAACCCACTCATAAATTCTGCCGATACTATATCTTCCCGTGACAGGGATTAATTACAGCACCAGGCCTTCCCAGGGAGGTCCATTGGTGAAGGAATATGTAACTATCAGAATTAAAGAAAAGGCAAAAAGGGATGACTTTTGTGTATCACCAAGGATGCCGGAAGGCTGTACTATGCACCCTCCACTCTCCATCTCACATTCTTCTAGTTTGTGTCAAAGAGGCTGAGTGGGCCAGAGTTGACCATTCTGGAGGATTCAGAATTGGCTAAACCATGGCACACCACCCATGTATTGTCTTCCTATCATGAAGACATTATCAAACTTCAGGCTCTTTGAGACCAACTAATTTCCTGTCTCCGGCGTATACCTCCCCCAAAATAGTGAAACTATTTAAAATAGCTCCATGAAGAGAACTATCATTATCTTCATTGGTATTCCATTCCATCTGAGTACAGTCATGATATTGTTGGACTCTTTTGTCTAGCTGCAATTTGATTCCAAATTTATCCTTACATACATCAGTCTCCAGCATCTATCTATCCATTCATCTAGCTGTATGCATTTATATATCAACTATTTATCCTGCTTCCCAGTCATCCATTCATCCATGTGCGTCTGGCTATCCGTTTTCTAACCATGTATTGATCTATGAATATCTTTCTATTATCTGTCATCTACTTGTCTATCCATTTGTGTCTCCATTCATTCATCTGTCTTATTCATCTATCTGTTTTTCTATCTATTCATTAATCTATTCATGTATCTATCCATTCAATCATCTATCATTTGCTTATCAGCTACCTTTTTAATTTGTGTCTTTTGTTAGCTATGATCTTAACAGACTCCCCAATTCACATTCTCAATCATTTTTAAGATAAATAATGCCCAATTTCCAAATGAAGCCTATAAATGCTATATACTTGATTAACTTTTCTCTGGTTTAAGAGTCTTGTGAACTAAAGAAGTCAGTCAAATCACATGAATTTCAATGAGTTTAAAAAACTACAAGGAAAATATTTTATCCTGGATTCTTGGAGCATTTTCTTTGCAAATAAAAGGATGCATTGCTACTCCCTTTTAAACCATGCTTTAAAAGAGAGGAATTTCAGATAGCGTCTACGCGTAAATCTCATTCAGGCTTACATCTAGCCCTGAGAAATCTTTATACAAGTGATCCAATGCAAACCTAGCTAACTTAAAATTACTTTTATCATAAAGCAAAACAGATATTAAACCCTAACATGGTAATGAGGTTATACATGTTTGGACTTATCCCTTATCCAGGTTGAGGTCAAGTAGCAATTTGGGAGCTAAAAAGTGATATTTTTTTTCCTCATCATTTTTATCTGGAATATATTGAAGTCTGGGACCAAACTTGAGATCCGGCACCTTCGTAGAGTGACCCCTAGTTTGTTAGCTCCAAAGAAATGAGTCTAACAAAGTATTATTGGGTTGGGGAGAAATGTTAATGCATGAATCCCATTTCTGATTGGAACAGAAACTACAGTTTGTTACCATGAGTGAGAACTTGGGCATTTGGCTGGGTTTTCTCTATGTTTTCAGGGAATTGCTTCCCAAACAGTAGCCCAGGTCAGAATCCTAAGCGCACAGCTGATCTTGTCTCTGACATCGCGAGCCACCTCTAGTATTCTGTTAGTTTGTAGGCAGTATTACCAGTTAAGGATCCAAGTTGTTAAAAAAAAAAACCACACAAAAAAAACACCTAAACATAAGTATATTGATTAAGGTAAAGCCCATAAAAACCTCATCATTTCTAGAACTGCAATCCCCAAAGAGCAGGCAAGGACCCAAGCCACATGTCTTCCAAAAAAATAAGGGAGATGGAAACCACCTGATTCCTCTTCTCATGTTATTTCCATTCATTCTGTCACCATAGTTTTCTGGATTCAGTTGTAATCAGAAATGAGATTACAGGATCTCATGTTCTAGTCTTGGCTTTTTTGTCATGCTAACCAGGGCCGACTTCTCCACTTGGCACAGCAGACACAGTACGTAGGGCCCAAAACCATTTTAGAGGCCCATGAAAGTGTTTTAATTTCTTTTAAAACCATTAAAAAGGTACACTTTTTGGTCAAAGAAAGTGTTTAACTATATCACATTAACATTCATTTTTATGCCAATGCAATTATAAAAGAGAAGTTTGGAAAAAAAAAATATATATATATATATTTTCATATATATATATATATATTTATAGAGAAAGGGACCCATGAAGGCAAAAGCACCCAGACCAATGAAAGTCATGCAGAATGTGCCTCTGATATTAACCAAATTACTTATAACTTAGTCTTTATACTCAAAAGAACGTGATGGATTAAGAATCACATTGCCTGGGTTGCAATCCTACTGTCACTACTTGCTAAAGTCACTCAGTTTCTCTGAATCTCACTTTCCTTAGCTGTGAAATGGAGATAATAACAGTACCTAATGCATACAGAGGCTGTGAAGATTAAATGAGATTGTAGACGTAAATTGCTTAGCATAGAGCCTACACATAATGAGGGCTCAACAAAATGGGTTATAAAAATTGTTATTACTGTTTTAGCTTTGATGTCTTTGCTTTAAATGCCTACCTCTCTGTAATCCAGAAGCTATGACTAAACCCATTCCTTTTATTTGAAAAATTAGTTTATCTTCTAGTCACCATGGAGAAAAAGGTGGTCATTGAAGTTTCCTCTCTACTCTGGAAATCACAAATTTTCTCTCCTAGAATTAGTAAATACTGTACTCTCTATCTGGAGCTAGGTCTTTATTCTATATTATAAAACTCTGGTAAATCAGTGTCATCTCTCCTGATTGGAGATTTGATTCTTTCCTACCCTAACACGATTTTGCAGAAATCTTATTAAGAACCACAGGTTAAAAAGAATATTGTCAAAACTTTCTCTCTCCTTTTCTCTCTTTACTTTATTATCCCCTCATTTTTTTTGTCATTTAACTCCAATTATGAGATGCTAAGTGCTTTTGGAAATTTCATTGTTAATATCTTCTTACAGTGCTATTAACGTAAATCAAGTTTAATAGTGTCCCAGCAAGTGTAAAAGCAATCAAAAATTCAGTACTCAGGAATCATTCTGTAATTTCAGCATAAAATGTTAATAGAAATAATATCCAATACCATAAAATATCAGTAAATTCAACTTTAAATATATGTGATGAATTACTTCGCCATCCTATAGCATTGGTGGAATATTCTAGCATGAAGTTCTTAATTGGCAGAGCCATATCTCAGTCATGTTCAGGCCGCCAGAAGTCCCCTCCTCCGCTTTCGCTTTACTGGCCAATCCTGGCAGAATGGACAGCTCAGTAACAGGCATTTCCTCATCTCAGATACAGTGAATTATTTGGCCATAAGGAAAAAGGTCTCAGGATCAGGGTAGAAGAACAGTCAACTTGAAGGAATTCAAATTAATGAGAACAAAGACATTGTATTTCAATTCTAAGAATATTGATCAATAGCTGTAAGGCCTTAGCTCCATGTAATTAGTAAAGATGGCTAAAACAGAAGCCCTGTCCTTTGGGAGCTCACATCTCTTGAAACCGACCAAGGCCAGGATACATATGACTAACAGTATTGAGGCCCAGCAGTGAAAACAGCTATTACACATGACCCCAAGAAGCCTCTAATGGACCAGTAGTTGGCCAGTTAATTTTAAAAGTTGGCTAAAGTGAGGGGCACATAAAAATATATATAATGCCATGTACTTGAAGCATTTTAAGCTTAAAATAACATACCTGTTTTTTGCATCAACCACTGCCATGTTGCTCATCTACAGTGTCCAGTCTTTGAAGTGAAGGGAGAATGTAAAGCTCCCAAGAGGCCATCAGAGTGTGGAATCCTTCCATTACAGTTGCCCTGCCCACATGGCAATTTTTAGCAACTCACCTGAGTATTTTCACAGTTAGTTTAGCTGGCATAGAAATAACTCTTTTTTGTATTCATCTGTCTCTGCTTTGTATTTTAGTTAATTAAATTATGAATTACATCAACAAGAATCAGTTCCATTAAAGAGCTTTGGGGACAAACATAAGTGACTCTTAGGGAGGATGCAACTCATCTGGTAGGACCAGGCTGCTCGGGTGCTCCGGGGTGTGGGTCATTATCTGGGACCACACGGAGGGCTGCGGGCATCAGTCCACAGGGCTTCCAAAGAGAATGGAGAGTGACTGTCCATTCTGTCAGTTAGTGAATTGGATTTTAAGGAGTTTCTACTCCATAAACAGAAAGATAAGCCCAGAGACAAAAAAATGCAGTATTGGGTCAGAACAAAGATCCACATGGGCCAATATTCAATATTCAGTCTTGCTAGGATTATACGACGTAGAGCACAGTGGTAGTGGATCCACCTGACATCAGGGAGTCAAGTTAGGATCTTGGATACCCCTAATTGAACAGCTTGTGGCTCTGACCTCCAGACATTTATTCAAATCTTCTTAAACCTGACTTCATTTAGAGCCTCTAAGGATATTCAAAAAAACAAGTCTCAAATGTTTACTCTCTATTGTAGACAGTGATATTTTCTGTATTTGTCCTAAACAAGCTCTCCTTAAACCCGTAATTCCTCAAGTGTGGAAAGCATATCCACAGTGACGTGACAGGCTGTGTTTGGAGGTACATTGACACATTTTTTTAAGTTTAACATTGACACGTGTATAAAAATATAACCAGCACATGATATCATGATATCATAGATGTGTTCTGTTAGGATGAGGCTATATCTACTTAAGTAAAATTGTGAGTCCATGGGAAGAAAAACAGTAAGTCACAATGATGGTGGTACAGGAGTAGGACAAAATTATGATGGCAATAGTCAAATGATTGAAGTTAAGGAAAGCCTGCTGAAACTTTAAGAGATATCTCTGAGTTCAAGTATTCTACAGTTCAGCCACTCTAACATTCAGACTTTTCAAGCAGCAGATTCTGGAAGCCATAGGTAGTGTGTGTTCATGTGAAGCAACTCACCTTCTTGATTTTGTGCCAGTTTTCTGTGCCTTCCTGTCTTTGTCCATTTGATTCACACATTTGGGCTTCCACTCACAGGCCTGCATTTTAAAAAGATGCCCAAGAGACCTCTTTTTAGCAAGCAATTCTAGGTGGCTGGTGCAACCTTTCTTTAATCCGCCGACATGGAGTCCTTTCTCCTGTAAATAAGACTTTGTTGGCTGCAGTTCTGCAAAAGCTCCTCTTTCCTGACGCCGAGAAATAAGGCACAAGGCACTTAGAAGCAGCACTTGAGGAATATTGCTTATTTGACTGGACTTGTCTTGCTTAGGTGAGCTCAGCCTGCTCTCCATTGGAAAGTTCCAGGTCACGAAAATCGATACAACCACAGAGAAGTGATCTAGAAGCTCAATATGAGGCTGATTTGAACAAGAAAAATTTCTGAGAATTCTATGTACATATTGGGCTGCTAAATTCACTTTTTATTTTGCATTTTCTTATGTTGTAAGAGAAAGTAATACTGGAATGCCAGGTATTTTCAACATGCCGTTTTGCATTGTTGATCTTACTGTGTGACACTCATATGAGGAGAGATGATTCACACCTGGTAAGTGTCTTGTTCACCTTTGGAAAATAATTATAACTGGCAGTGACAATTTCGGGATTTGTGGTGTTATAGAAATATAAGAAAAAGAGGTGAGATTGAGAACTAATCAGATATGTGAAACAGAAAAAAGGGTTCATCACTGAGGTATGTATAGTAGAGAAAATTTTTTAAATATTCAGTAATAGAAAATGTATTAAATAAAATACAGTTTGTCCATACAATGACATACTGTGCAGTCATATTGTAAAATGATATTTTAAAACATGGAAAGTATATACAATACATTGATAAGTGATTTTTTTAAAAAAAGTTAAAAATAGCATAGATGGAAGATCCCAACTGTATTTTTAAACTATAAAAAAATGCAACTTTTTAAATAAAATGTATACTCATACATAAACATCTGTAAAAATAAAAACATCCTTATATATAAAGGTGTATAAAATACACACACCAGAATTGTAACTGTAAACAGGTATTACAGCATTTCTTATTTTCTTCTTTGTGTTTTTTGCATTTTCAAAATTTTCTTCAATGGTCACATGTCTTTTATAAACAGGAAAAAAATAACACATGATATATAAATATATGTATTTATGTTTTTATTACAAAGTAAGACACAGATAGCAACCTGACATACAGAATTACTTTTATTTATGAGCCATTTGGCTTTTATGCGACCAATTTTGTAATTGTAGAATCATGTTTATCTAGTAAACCCTGTTTTCTGTTATGCTCATGGCCGTGGGTTGGGATGTTGTGATTATTCAAATCTTCTTAGAAGTATCCCACATGGAATACCAGTTTTCAGAGAATTCGAATATAAATACATGAAACTAAGCAATATCAAAAATAATTTAATCATCCTGGGTTGATTCAGAGGAATCTCATAATCCCTTAGTGCTCCAATATTCTTTTCATTTTGGACATCAATGACCTCTGAGTGGAGAAAGCACAGAGGTGAGAGTTAATAGATGTGTCCGGTTCAATGCTCAGCTCAACTTTTCCCTGAAGACTTTCTGGCTCGTCTATCCCACTGATGGGTCCCTCTATGAATTCTTAGGCTTTTAGAGTGTATACCTCATCCTTTGGCATTCTGTTAGCTCCTTCTCTACCTCTGGGCTCCCCGACCCTCACCTTGAACTTCCCGAGGCCCCCCATCCTGACCAAGGAGGAAAGCACAGCCTCAAGTTCAATCTTCTAGGGAGGTCAGAATTACGTCAAGTCCAGGACCTCAGATATGGGGGCTCCATTGCAACAATAGGGTTCTACCATGTTTCCTGAGATTCCTTGTCCCTAATGAATTCCAAGGGGCAGCAACCCCAGGGATAAATCTTTGAGTTCCCATCTTTGTCCATTCAGGCTGCTATAACAAAATTCCATAGACTGAGTGGCTTATAAACAACAGAAACTTATTTCTCACAGTTCTGAAGGCCGGGACGGCTAAGATCAAGGTCCTGGCAGATTTTGTGTCTGGGTCAGAGCCCACTTCCTTGTTTATAACTGCCCTCTCCTCACTCTGTCCTTACGTGACAAAAGGGGGAAGCAAGTTCTCTGAGATCTCTTTTATAAGGGCACTAATGCCATCCATGAGGGCTCTACTCTCCTGACCTAACACCTTCCAAAAGTCCCACCTCCTAATACCATCACAAAGGCAGTGAGGTCTCAACATATGAATTTTGAGGGACACAAACTTTCAGTCTATAGCAATTACCTTGCTCATTACTAGGGCTGCAGCCTTGCCCCACATAAGATATGCCCAGCAATCCCGTAGAATACTCGTATCTCCTGCATACATCCTCCCTCACACACATACACACATTCATCCTCCGTGCTCCACCAGGAAGGGTTTGGGGACTCTGTTAGCAGCAGAGCATCCTTATGACAGGAAATGGGGACTATTCTTGGAGGACAAACAAGCAAACATAAGAATGCAACCCCTCCAGGGGAGCACAGCACCACAGACCCTTAATATGGCCAGCAGAGTGCAAGGCACATGCATTTCCATTCCCACTTACTCCCTTCAGTAGGTGCCTTTGTATGGCACAAAAACTACAACAATAAACACAACAGCATTGAGGAATTTAATAGTCAAAGAATTTTAGAAAATACTGCATAGCGTCTGGCCTCTTGGAGGTTTAGAATGTACATGGGTATATTAAATGGCTCTGCAAAGATCTGGAAACCAAGACCTATTTAACTTCCCTTTAACCTAAACTTTGACCACATTTGTGAGACTTATTTGTTATTGAAGACCACTCCTCCTTAAAAAAAAAAAAGAAGAAGGAGAAGGAAATCCTGCCAGTTTCCGGGGACCCTGCTGACTAGAGATGGCAGCCTTCAACCTCACACCAACCTGGACACCTGGATAGGGCCAGTGCAGAAGCAGCCATCACAGCACTCTGTCTTGTGGGCCATCCCCTTTATTTCAGGATCTCTTATCACCAGCTATTTGTAGAAACAGTGATAGGAACTTGCAATATCCCTCAGACAAATGGCCTTACAGGTCCACTGGGGCCTTGGCTATCAACTAGGCATGTCTTTGGTACCTGTTCTGCCAGAGTCAGCAGATCACACCCGTGTCAACTCCATCCTGCTCTGTAGTATGACACAGCCATAGAACACCTGCACCATCTGCTAATTATTTTGTATAATTATTTCATTATTTCTGATCTACCCGACCAGAGCCCGTGGAGACAAAACCCAGAACTCATTAAGCAATATTGATTGAGTGTCTCTAGTGCTGGTACATGTTGACAGACTACTGAGAGTAAAATATGTTAATAACATGACTTGTTAAAAACAACCACAACAACAATATTAGTTTATATGAATTTCTGTTACCATGAAAAGAAGCAAAAATCAGATCCAAGAACCCAAATGTCCATCAGCAGGTGAATGTGTAAACGAAATGGGGTCTCTCCATACAGTGGAATATTATTCAACCATAAAAAGGAATGAAGTACTGATCCATGCTACAATATGAAGGAAACTTGAAGATATTATGTTAAGTCAAAGAAGCCAGACACAAAGGACCACATATTGCATGATCCCATTTATATGAAACATCCAGAATAGACAAATCCATAGGTACAGAAAGCAGATTTGGGGTTTCCAAGTGCTGTAGAGAAGAGGGAATAAGGAGAGACTACTAATCAGAGCAGGGTTTCCATTTGGGGTGATGAGAAAGTTCTGGAATTAGATAGGAGTGATGGTTGTATAACACTGTGAGTGACTTAATGCTGCTAAATTATGTACTTCAGAATGGTTAAAATGATAAATTTTATGTTATGTGGTTGTACGCCATTTTTTTTAATCAAACGAATTCCAAGAAAGTCCTGGGCACTGTAGAGATGCTAAAAAGAATTAGTTAGATCATTCCCTGGAGCCGTCCCAGGATTACTTTCCATAATCCTCTTCCAAAAAGTTTCACTGGACAGGTTCATCACCGCATCTCTGTCGTGAGATTTTAGAATTGGAATTCCTTTTAATCGTGTGGGCCAAGTATACTGAATAGTTTTCTTTCTCTTGTTTAGGCTTGGTTGTGATAGATTACAGACTTTTGTGGTGTGCTATCTCTAGCCTCCTAATGTGTATAAATCTAGATAAGGCCACAACTCATATTATACCTCATTCTGCGGGATGAATGATTCCAAAACTACACTAAATATGAAAAAAATTCAAGAGGCATGAGAGTTGAGGAGAGAGGATGGGGTCGCATAAAAGCTTTCACTCTCTGAATAAAACTGGAGGCCACCATAACTTCTGTACTTTAGAATGACTCATGGACAACATAAGTCACCAATAAATCATTTTTTTTGAACCAGACATCTATAGGTTAAAAAAAATTATTATTATTTTTTTTTTAGTTAACTACGAAGCCACCAGCAGGGGGGAGTATACAAAGAGATGTCGGACCTTGGGACCCCAAAATGTCCTGGGCTCGTCTGTAAACAGGAAGAGTTCCTTTGTGCCTTCAGTAGAAAAAAATAGTCCTATTGTGAGGCTGTGAGAGAAACAACCTTTAATCCTTGCAAAGCCCAATAATATTATGTATATTGACTAAAACCCCGTAGAGTGGGCCTGACGGGGTTTTTTCATTACCACGGTACATTGTAACCTAGCTACCTTTGAAAAGTAACCAACATCAAGAGGCACTTGACATTTGCAAAGTATTATGGGTGTCCTCTCTATGTCCTCTCAAGTTCCCAAATTTACAATGGTCTTAATTTAAAAGTTAAGCCAAGGGATCAATTGCTTAGTGTAGGGCCAGGCTGCCCTTTTTAAAACAAAACAAAAAGTACCAAACCCCTTTGGGCCAGTGTGACCTGACTTCCTCATGTGGCTCAGGTTTTGGTGGGTCGCATGTTGTCTTCTGTTTAATTTTGAAGGAAGGTGTCTGAACCCCAATTGGATGGTCGTGTTCCCCTCCTCCAGGTGTTGCTGAGATGTACAAAGACAGCAGCAGCTGGTAATGAGTTGGTGAAAATGAAAAAAGGAATATAAGTAGCTTCTTTCGCAAATCCCCTGGAAATGACACGGAGCCTTGAGGATCGATGACATCGACCTACCCCAGGACTGTAGCTCCGCTCCATCTGACTCATGTGCAGCAGGCAGCCCGGGGAAAACAGCAACATTATGACAGGCAAAACTGCGACCAAATCAGCTGGGAAAATCAAATTCCAGCCTGCTTTCAGCTCCTTCTGTTTGGGCAATGGCCGTGGGTCAACATTAGAACAAGGATGAGGCTGAAATCCCAAGGGAGAACTTAAGTGGGCCATGGCTTTGCTTTCGGCACATATCTTTATGACCTTCAGTGATATTTGTGCCACTATCTATCTCCTACCGAATCCCAGATCACTGTGTAAACTTAGACTCCAGAACCTGGAAACTGGGGTCTGTATGTTACTTTTTTGAAAATGTTCAGATAGCATTTGAATCTGTTGTAAGCAAATGGTCTATTAATACTTTCTGTCAAAATGAGGCAGGCTGTAATCATTACTAAGCAAATTCCATCCATTGCTTATTGTAGGCTAGTACTGAGACTGCAGACATGATGGGCTAACTCTTGACTCTGGACTTCACAGTCTTTCCAGGGAGATAGATATACTACTGGAGATATCCAATATAACAAGTACCCTTGTACCAGATCACGGGCGTGTTCTGGAAACCCAAAGGAAGGGAACCAATTCAGTTCAGGAAGGTTTTGCAGAGAGACTGACACTTAGGCCAGAACTGGATTGAAAGAGGCCCTGTATGCCATGATAAAGAGTTTGGACTTGCCCTGTAAGTGACAAGGAGCCATGAAGCAATCACATGGCAGTTTTTAAAAGCTAACTCGGGTGGCAGTTACATCAGTCAGCCATTGCCACAATGCAGCTGTGTAACAAACCTTCCCAAAACATAGTATCTTAAAACAGCAAACATATGTTTTTCCCTTGTGTGTCTGTAGGCCAGCTTTGGCTCTGCTGTGCTTGTCTGGGATCAGCTGGTCTTGGCTTCAGGTTGTGAGATGGGTTCAAGTGAGCTCCAAGTGTTTTGCCGTTCTTCTTACACCAGTCACTATCCAAGGAATGTTATTCTCATGATAGATCAACAGTGCATAAGAGCAGGAACAGAAAGATGCAGTACCTCTCCAGGTCTCAATCCAAAGCTAGCTCTCTCTCTCTCTCTCTCTCTCTCTCTCTCTCTCTCTCTCTCTCTTCCTCCATTAACCAAATCAAGTCACATTGTTGAACTACAGACCAATTCAATTTGGTGGGAAGAACCACAAAATCAAAAGTGTAGATGTATAGGTGTAGATGTACAATCCTGATACACAGTGGGCATGAAGGATTGTGAACAGTGACACATTCCTCTACTCCAGAAACAGGACAAACTGGGGGTGGGCGATCCATACCAGCTTATGATATGTTGAGTTGGTCTGTGTAAAGCAGAAGCAAACAAATCCAGTGAGCAACACAGAATTCTAAAATTGCACAGTCCAACCAAGTTGGCCTCACCCATCTAGTTAGAACAGGGAGAAAACTCTATCTAGAACATTATTAAATGGTTGGTTGAAACACTTAGGAATTCTTGGCTGAATTATAGTCTTGGCAGCAGCTGCCTTCCAGGCCCATCTGGTTTGAATTGGCAAAACTGCAGCTGTGCTTGTTGGTATGGGTGAGCCTTTCTTTTGAGTAATGGGCCTGCATGGAAGGGGTGGAGAAAGGGAAGAGGAGGATGAAACTTGTCATGAAAAATGGGTAGGGAGAACAACAGAGCTACTGCCATTTTGCTTTGCAACATGGAAGTGGGTCTGTGGTTCTGGCCTGGAGGACAGATTCTTGTAGGATTACTGGGTCCCCTCTGCTTCTCTTGTCATACCCAGTAGATGCTGTCACATCACATCCTTGGGTTATGAATTGATTGTTTCACTTTTATGGAGCTGGTATAATTAGTTTCACATTTTTAATTTATAGCATCAGCTAAGCTTTTTAATCCGTTATTTATGGCAAAGAACTAAGAACTAAATTGCCTCCTGCACCCCTCACAGAAAGCATTTCAGTCCCACAGTTTGTAATCAGTTGTTTGGCTAACACACGTAGCCTTCTTTAAGGAAAACTTTTTTTCATTCATCGAGGGGTGTACTGCAGCTTCTTTGGATTTCTTCATTTCAAGTCCTGGAAACCCTGGAGAGAGACAAGAAAAAAAAAAAAAGCCTTAAATGTTTAAATGGAGTAATGTTTCTCTAAACCGCTGCTTTAAGAGAAAGTGAAATTGGCAGGGATGAGAAACTCATGCCAGAAAAGTTCCATTTAAAGAATGAGTCTTGTGTTTGGTCATATTTTCTATCTTTGGCCGCCCCCTATGCAGGACTGAGGTGTACCGTGATTTTTCTAAACTAAAACAAAGGAGATTTTAGCATATGAGAAGTGAACTCTAAGAGGCCTGCGCCATGAACCAAGGGTCTTGGGGTTGAGGCAAGTGAGAGACAGAGCAGCCAGATAGACTCAGAAAGCATCCTGACGTCTATTGAGTTCATTGAGTAGGGCTGCTGATGCGTCTGGTCTGGTTTGGGAGAGCAGCCAGGAGGCTTTTGGCATCCTCCTCCTGTTGAGTTGTCTTGATGGCCCCACCGTAAGTCACTTATAAAGAAAATCACAGTCACACTTGTAGATCTGGAAAGACAGGATACCCCAGAGCTCACCCGTGAGCATTGCTAAGATGGCACCAGGGAACATGGACTGTATCCAGACTGGTAGCCCCCGTGGAAGCTTGAGCTGGAAGCGGCAGTGTAGGCTTCATTCAGTCCCACCTTTGATCCTTTGCCCAAGCCCATTTGAGCTGGAGTGTTGAAGGGTTAAAGATGAAGAACTAGCCTCCAGCAGGAGCAGCTCCTTCAGGACAAAGGAAAGCATTGATGCTGAGCTGGGGTCCTCCCCCTTCCCCCCCCATCTCGGCTGAGGGGTCTCAGTGTTTACTGAATGTTAAATAAATACCAATTGAATCCTATGTTTAATGAGGTGTATCAAACATGTAATAAGATACATATCTATTAAACAGTTGTGAAATCTCAGTAAATATGTTCTTAATAATAAAGGGTGCAGATGGCTTACAGATTGGACCAAAGAACAAAGACTAAAGGAGCTTATGGGAAGAATAGGAGAGCCATCTTCTGAAAACTGAGAAGACAGCTGATTTGCAGCCAGAATCTGATACATGTATCTGCGCTCAACTAGAGCAAAAGTGGGACACAGGCCCACAGAGGAGAAGACTATAAACTCTGAAACCCAAAGGCTAGGTGAAATAGCTACTAAAATTAAAGACAGAAAAATGGTTGCTCACTAAACGTCCCCAGTGTTTTCAATATACCTTGAGGTTTTAGCTGTACATGATTCTCAATGTCACACATTCACCCCTCAAATGTCCCCAAACTGCAGGGACTAGCCAAGTATTAGAAAACAAAAGAGTCACATGATATGTAGGTAAAGGATTTTTAACTTGTTTTTCTTTCTCTAAAAAGCAGTAATTATCATATTATATTGCAATATGCTATTGAAGTTACATCAGAAAACTACTATTGAAAACTGATCTCTTTCTTCTTGCACACTCTTAGGTCAGGCTAAGAGTGTGCTTATGCATCATTGTTTGCTAAATAATTTGTGCTTTAAGTTGAGAGAAAGGTGGGGGAAAGCAAAATTTTGCAGAGACAAGGTATCTTAGAGTGAATTCTAGAATAAACATGAAGCTTATGACCATGCTTCCCAACCTTTGACAAGTCTTCACACTCAACAAAAATGATTCTATTTGTTCAGCAGATTGGAGAAATTAAAGGCTGGTACTGTCCGCCCAGGGTCTCTGATCGCTCAGTCATGGCCATGCCATCTCGTGGTCAAAAGAGTCACTGTCTCATCACACTGGGATGCTGTGTCCTAGGCCATACAGAGGCACTAGAGCTTTCAGAACCCAAACATAACCTTCTGTCTTTCCAGCTAGATACCATCCTAGCTTTGAAATGGTCAAGAAGTATAAGATGTCTATACAAGGATAGTAATAATTAATATTTGTATTGCTTCCCATGTATTTCGTGTTGTTCTAAGTGTTTGCATATATTAATTTATTTACACAGCACAATCACTATGAGCTAGATAATATCATTACCTCCACTTAAGAAATGAGAAAGTCGGGGGGCCATAAGAAGAAAGTCACTGCATCAAGGTCCCCAGCTGGTCAATGGTAGCACTGAGATTCCAAGCCAGCTGCTTTGGCCGGAGAAGGCATATTTGCAACTCCTACTCAGTAACAAAGCTTTCCAAGAATGTTAGAGTTGTTGGTCACAAAGAAAAGCCCATTTGTAGAGTACATTGAGGTAAACATGGGAGGTAGCTCCCAGCCCCAGACATTGGGTGGGGCAGATCAGAAGTGGCGCGTGGTTCCATCTCTCCCACACTGGAACTCAGTCACACTGTTCCAGCACATCATGGCTTAGCAGTTAGGAAGGGCTGCTCGATGGAGCTACCTGCATGTTCCTAGCAGGTCGTGCAACAGCAAAACAGATGCCTCACAGCAAGGCATTGGGTGGACTAAATGCATGACAGAAATGGATAAAGTCCATATGCTGATATACTAGGGAGCCTTCATTACTTCCGATGTAGACCTACAGTTGTTGGCATGAAGTTGTTGGCTCATGACATATTACGTTAAAAAAAAATCAAGTGATCTCAGGGTAGTGGGACTACAGGTGTTTGTTTGCTTTCATTTTATTTTTTCTTGTCTGTTTTCTCTATTCTTTTTCTGTAAAGAACATAAATATCTTAAAAGTTTTTTTAAGGAGGGAAGTTACCTGCTTAATTCTACAGCGGTTTTATTAACGTTCAGTTTCTATGTCAGTCTAAACATAGTTTCCCCAAACCAGTGACTTCCAACCTTTCATTGTCGTTGTTTTTAGCAGCAGAGTTCTTTTTCTAGTAAAATCTTGCTCAATACTCTCAATGTATAAAAACAGATCAAATAGAACTGCGATTGGAGCAAGGTGTGAGGCCTAGAGCCCACCACCCACTTACCACCCCCTTCCCCACCACCCTATTCCCAGTGGGCCTGGTTCAGAAAATGCTACCCTGGTCCAGTACAGGAGAATCATGGTAGCCCAAAAAAAACATGCTTTGAAGCAATAAATCTATTTAAATAATCAAAATACAATAATTAAGAGAAATAATAGAAAACATGATTGTTTAAAAAAAAAAAAAAAGATTCTTTGGGATTTAAATTTAAAAGCATAGGCTTTTGTGCGCACCTACCCTATGAACACTAAGTAGAAGCTACCAGGTGGTTTATTCATGTGGCGGCCTCCTTGTATCTAGCACAACGCCTGCATCACAGGTGCAGGGAAACTTCCCCTGCCTTGTCGTTTTGCTTCTACTGCTTGATGTCTCCTCATTTCTCTATTGTCCTTCGGTGTCATTGAACCTCAAGAAAAGTCCAGAAAGAAGCCCAATGCCCAGAAACTACTTTACAAAGCCTTGTTCAAGCTTACTTTCATGATATTTACCTGCCTCTTCAAGGGGAAAGTCAATTGCAGTTGGTAGAAAATTATTGTAAAGAACTCTGGGTTGTTGTTTTTCAAATGTAATATGGTTTCCAACAACCAACATTCGTGGCAGATCAGTAATGGCAGGGGGAGACAGACCAGAAGCCAGCCACAGCCCTGCCCTGGGGTGAGCTCTGAATCTAAAGCCAGGGGCTATTTACCTCATCCTTTGTTTCTCTAGAACAGACCCAACAGTCAACCAAAGAGATACCTTTCTGCTTATATTTATCACTCAATCTCAAGGGGAAAGCTGAGTAGATCCATAATGTGTAAGAATTGGGTGAGCCATCATTCAATCACTGGACAGTTATGGTTTTGTTATCTTTGCCCACAACTGTTCAGGAAGCCAAAATAATATTTGAAGAAAATATTTCTGAAAAAGAAGCCAAGATGTTCCTACCTCTTTCCTCTTGCTATGGTTTTCTTGTCTGCCATCTCTTTTGTTCCCCCACATAAGAGTAGCCTCGTGACTCTTAGAAAGGATTAATTGTGACAGTATAAGCTCAACTCTACTGAGCTGAACTGAAATCTTATTCTGTATGCTACAGGTTATTAGGGTTAGCCGAAAGAATGTACATTTATTTACTGAAGGTACTTTATAAATCAATACCTTGTTTTTGAATTCAGGTCAATAGGAATAACTCTGAAACACAACCAACAACTACAGCAACCCTAAAACAGCACTTTCAACTTATTGATTTTTAGAAAAGTATCTTTTCCTGGCATTATTCACACACCCTTGATAAGCAACTCAACGCAATCAAAAAATTTAATGGATTTTTTTTGCCCCCCCCTTCCCAAATATATATTTATATATTTTCCAACATGTCTTTGCATTTCAGCCAGTTAGGTTCTTTGAGAAAGGTAAGTATGGGAGAGACATGAAAGAGACTGCATTTATTCCTGCCCACTTCGTATGGGGAGGCATTTTGATTCAGTGTTAGATCACAACTAACCAGATCCAACAGCTATTTACCATTTAATTTCATTAAGTCTTTCAGTGATTTTAGATGTTTTTCTGATTTTACTGAGAAAATCTTTTTTTATTATTCTCATGCAACAATATTTATCAAGCACCTTAACTGGGCATGGTCTTGACCTGTGACATTTCAAAAAGCAGATGTTGCAGCCAGAATAAAATAATTCTTACCTTCCTTCAAGCCAAGTATTCTTAATCTGGAGTATCCATAGACTTCAAAGCGTTAGTGAACCCCCAAAGTTATTTACAAACCATTGTGTGTGTGTACATGCATGTACATGCCCCTTTCTTCAAGAAGGTAGAACATGCCTGATTCTTGGAGGAACCATGACCCTGAAACGGCCATGAGTCATGGTGCTAGAACAGCAGTTCTCAAAGTGTGGTCTGGGAACCCCTAGGTTTCCTGTGGTCTCTGAGATCAAAGGACTTCCATATTAATACAAAGACATTATTTGCCTTTTTTTACTCTCATTCTCTCACAAATATACAGTAGAGATTTCCAGAGGCTGTAGGACATATTGCATTACCACAGACTGAATGCAGAAGCAGATTTGAGACTCTAGCTATCTTCTTGTAAACTAGACATTAGAGATCTACAAAAATGTGACACAATGCTACTCTTCTCTCTATATTATTTTGGCTTGGGAAATATAATTACTTTCATTAAGCTGTTACATAAGTTAACCTGTAATGGTTTTATTATTTTATTTTTAAATGAATTAAGATATATTTGTTTAATTTCTTTATTTCAATCTTTTATATATCCATAAATATAACCCAGCCAAGCAAAAGCAAAAGCTCTTTGGCATCCTTAATGATTTCTAAGATTGTAAACAGGCCCTGAGACCAAAAAAGTTTGAAAATCACTGCTTTAGAAGATTGGGTCTTTCTCTGAGCAACACTGACAGGCCAAAGTAAAAATAACAATAGACTGATAGTCTGATAACTATAGTCTGATAACTATAATTTTTTACAAGTAGACATTTTGTGCTGTTCTTCATATATATTGGATTGAACCATGTGAAATTGCCAATGTTTGACCATTATTTGCTGACAAAAATGGACATTTCATGTGGTAGATCTACAAAAAGACGTTATTATTAACCCACCAGATGGGTTATAGTTACGTTGTTTGGGCAATGTTGGTAAGAGTTTCACTGCTTTGTCTGCACTCTTATCCAGGTTCCTTATGTAAAATAACATTTTCTCTTCTAAGTATTTTATTCATTAATTTTGATTATAAAAGTAATACATAACTTAGGAGAAGTACAGACACGTACTGGAATGGGTATCCATAATCCATCATCCAGAGATAGCTTCCTGTGGAACTTTCTTACCAATATATTACTTTCACTCAGTTTTCTAGGCACATTTTACCTAAATAAGAGCACACTGTATTTTTCAATCTTAAATCCTATTTTAGTCATTTAACACTGTTATATAAACATTTCCCCTATTATGTAAATATTTTTTCTGATTATAAAAATTAAGATGCTAATTTTTTAATCTTTGAAAATTGTGAAGAATTCAATTAAAGTAAATGTCACTATCCAGAATAATCATGCTTATGATTTTGATGTATTTTTCTTTTTACAATATTGTTTTATACTCTTAATATCATATTGTTTATACAGTTTTCTATTCTATTTTTCACATGATGAACTTTTTTTTTTGTATCAGTGGAGAGCTTGTCATAAACAGTTTATGTCTGGGATACATTTTATCATATGCGTGTAATATTATTTATTAACTATTCCACTATTTTTATATTTTTTGCACTTTTTCACAAATGTAAATAAAGCTGATATGAACATCTTTGGGCAGACATAAATCTTTTCTCTACTGGAGGTGTTTTCACCTCGTTTCCCAAAAATGGAATCATCCCATTTCAACCTAGCAGCTTCTGTCACACAAGTACGCTGGTGGTGTAAATCACAGGAGATAGTAGACAGAATGTTCCAGAGGAAAGGGCAGCTGCCCCAGTTCTGTAGGCTAGATTGCTAGAAGTAGAAAAACTGAGCCAAAGGACATACATTTGGCTCTTTTAGTGCCAAATTGTTTTCTAAAAAGTTGTCCCAATTTACATTTCCATCTGCCATGATAGAGTGACTGTTGGACTTAGCCATGCCAAAAGTGAGTTTTCCCTATGTCTCTTAATTATCCTCTCTTCTCTTCTGTCCCTCCTCTCCCTGCTATTCCACTCCTTGTTTTCCAAAGGAGCTTAACAGGAAAAATGTTATCTTATTTTAATTGGCATGACTTTGATCTTTAGTGATGTAGAAATTGTTTTGCAAATATTTGCTGGCCGCTTTGCCTCTCTCTGGTGAGTCACTTTTATTTTCAATGTGTCTGACTAGCACTGGAGTCAGACCTTAATATCTCTTGTCTGTTGTTGTAAAATGAGTGAAGCCAACTGGCCCTTGGGGCACTGAACTCATTCTTTTGGTTTCATTATTACCTATTTGCTAATCAAATGAAATAACCAGCCACTGTTAGAAATATCCCTGGCTACAAATACAAAATGTTGGAACCACAAGTAACCGTCTCATTATACCTTACACTGGTCAACACCCCACTATGGTCTAATTTGGGGCCTTATAATTTAAGAGGAAAGTGAGTAACTTATACTTTAACAAAGAGCAGTAACAGAAGAGTAAACTTGAATCTGGTCTCATTTAACGGGGAAACGAGTGGTTCAATGAGTGGTTAGGGCATTTCATCTAGTACCTTGCTGAGTGTTTCCTCTGGGTTGAAGTTCCTTGAATGATCTCGACAGCCTTTCTCTGTATATGTGTATCAACATATCTGAGATAGTCAATCTTAAAAGACAGGGGCCAATGTCTAGTTTTCTTTCTACAATCTTGCACAAAAGAAATGCTCTCTAAGCATTCTGTTTGGTTGTATGCTGAGATAGCGGCCATGTGTAGAGAGGGAAAAAAGGAGGGTGAGGAGGAGAATTGTTGTAAATATATTTAATAGAAGAAATACATGAATACATGATAATAAATGAGAATTCCAGATGCCAGTAAGAACCCTGGAAGGAAAAACCTTGAGAAATCCTACTTATAATGTAACCAGGCTATGGCCTAAATAGGAAAGGCAATAGTGAACTATAAGCTTCCCTAGGAATAGAACGAGATCAAAATTGAAAGGGAAACATCTTGACATAAATGTCTAAAAACAACAGACTCTGTTTTCCTGTGTTCTGTTGACCAGATCTCTTTATTAATTACCTCCCAGGCCTCCCCAGGATCAGTAATGCTTCATAACGATGACCTGGGGGCAGAGCAAGATCTTGAAGTGCCCTCTGACTCATCAAAGAAACATTAAATTAAATGTGTTTTGTTGTAGTCTTAATTCTTTTAAAATTGGTAATCCATGTGTGGTATACGTGATAATTCCCTATCAACCCAATATTTGACTGGACCAGAGCAATATTTGAGTAATCCATTTCCCAACCCCAGTGGAGAGTTGACGCTAGTTCTTAAAATGTATTTGCCTATGCATCTCTATTGTACGTCGCTCAAGGAATTTACATAAATGCAGCTGAATATCAGTTGTTTTCGTGCTCTGTGATAAAAGTTCATTTTTAAAACCTCAAATTGCAATTTGTCAAAGTCCATTTGCCAGTTCTTTAACAATTTCAGCCAAATTGTAAATTGTGTAACTGTCTGCATCATTTGCATATGTAATCACGTTAGAGTGATGGTATAATCTAGGCACATCATTTATGAGAAGAGGGAACAATAGCAGCCAGCTTCCAATTCTTGGGATATTCAAGGTAATTTATTACATGGCTGATGTTTTCTTTCTAATTTCCACCAAATGATCTCTTTTAGAATGATGAGCACTAGGATGGCTGTCCCTTGTGTATTATCTTTACTGCTCTCCTAATCTTGAATTGAGAGCCAAGATGAGCACCATGTTACGTCTGCTTCACTCATTCTCTCTCTCTCTCTCTCTCTCTCTCTCTCTCTCTCTCTCTCTCTCTCTTTCTCTCTGTCTGTAATTTTAGTCCAAACAATATCACAAGAGTTCAATGAAACATCCTCCTCAAATGGTGCCCCTGTGTTAAATTAATTTAATCTCTCAATCTAGTTATTGAGTATTCTTTTCTGTGCATTGACAATTTGCCAATTGCTTGCTTCCTATTTTTAATCAATCTTGCGGATAATTTACCAGCCAACTAAATTGTTTTACTGGCCTATCACACTCCTCTACCCGACAGAGAGCAAAAGTAAATACAATCAGTCTTGTGTTTCACCATCGGAAATTTATGATGACCCCAGGCAAGTAGCTTTCTGCAAGACTAATTTATGTATAGTCACATCTGTCACTGTGGCACTTGGACATGTCTTAGGCTTTTTTATTATTCCTGGTAACAACCCTGTGAGATCAAAAGGTGGGTCAGATGCACCCTTTCTCGAGAGGCCTCTGAAATTGCATTAGATGCCTCCATTTCAGAACTCAGCCCTCAAGTCTGGAGTGTGGTCCAGACCGTAGATCAGGGTCACCTAGAGTCCCAGAACTCAGAATCTCTGCCAGGCCCAAATTCATTATTTCATGTATTCATTTCTACCCCCACAATAAACACTGCTGGCCAGAGAGGAAATCACTTTCCTAAGGTCATAAAACAATTTAGAGGTAGTCAGATTAGGCTCCCTTATAAATGAATGATTAACACAGACTCAGACAGATCTGGGTTCGAATCCTCACGCCACTTACTAATGCTGTGACATCAGGCAGGTTGCCTACCTTCTCTTGTAACACTGCCGTCTTCTTGAATGTAAGGAACACAAGGCAAACCCCACTGGGGTTACTGAGAAGATTGAAGCCATAACAGCTCCCCATGTAAGGGTTTTCTGGGCTAAGCTATTTTTACTCCTTACTGTGTTTCATCTGCACCACAGCCTTGCAAGGGGTGGAGGGGGTCTCCGTATAGAGCTCCTGAAACAGGATCCACACTCATCCTCGGGAAACAGTAGCCATTGTTATTATGATACCGTAAGGTAGAGAATACCACCTCAGTTGTCTTTCTTTCCTGTCAGAAAACCTGCTGTTTATTTACTGAAAACACCTGGGAATTCAGCGAGAAATCTTTTCAAGTTGCAAAGAACAGGTGAACAGAAATTACAATAATTTTGGCTTAAAATGCTTAACGTGGGCAGAGAGCACTTGATGAAGCTCTGCCAGCTCTCAGAACAGATCCATTTCATCTCAGCTTTCATATACAAGCCTGAAACTCACTAGATCCACCTCTCTCCTGAGTTGTAGATGCACAATTGTCACTGCTTCAAGCAGGAGTCATGCTCCTGTACTGCTGAGCATTATTGAATGGTGGGTTTTTGCACGTAAGGTTCTTAGAACAGCACGCATCCTATAGTAACTGCTCAGTAAGTGTTCTGTTAACTAGTATTATTACTCTGAGCATTGCCCTACCTGTATCCCACCCCACTAGTTATGTTTGATGGATCAGCTTTTTTAATGTGCAAAGCTCGGAAGATTCTCCTGTCCAGTTTGGGATTTGTTTGAATGGCTCTCACATTTTTATGGCCTAATTATACCATATAACTTTTCATAAATGTTTACAGAACAGAAACAGATGTGCATGCACTATGGACAAGGCATTTTTAGAGATACACAGATGAAGAAATCTTGAATCCTGACTTCAAAGAGCTTACACGTTGTTGAAGGAGCAGTTTAGGACTTGTCAATAATGCAAGTTATACAGCAGGAATTAATATATGTATATACACACATATATATCCACATATAATATATATATGTATACATATATAATATATATTATATATAAAAGTGCAACAGGATGGGAGAGATTATAGAACTTCCCAGAGGAAGTGACATGGGAACAGAGCTTTGAAGTGTTATGTCATCCTCCCTCCTTCCCTCCCTCCCCCTTCCCTCCCTCCCCCTTCCCTCCCTCCCTCCGTCCCTCCCTCTTTTCCTTCTATCTCCCTTCCAGCCATCTACCCATCATATTGAACACCAGATACTAAGTGACAGGAATAAAAAGTTAGTGGATGCATGACCTTGACTGTCAAGGTCATTCCAGTCGTATGGAAGAGATACATGTGTAGATCAATAACTACTGGACGGTGAGGTACGTGTTCATAAGTAGGCACAGCAGGTCTATAGAAGCACAGCAGAGGGTCTTCTAGATTGAAATGATAGATCAGGGAGGGAAGGCTTTCATGATGAGGTGATGCATAAGCCAAATTCAGAAGACTAGCTTGGGGGAATGGAGAAGAGAGTAGAAGATGGGAAAGAAAGAGAAAAAACAAGCCAGGACGAGGCATGGAGGCAATAAAAGGGAGGGAGCTTTAGGGCACGCCAGGCAGTTCAGAACCTGCAGGTGGGTTGGGAATGAAAGCAGAGTAAGGTTGGCAGAATGGTTAGGACTTTATTGGGACTGGAGGAGAGCAAAGGAGGTAGCCGTTCTACACAGAGGGACCAGCATAATCAAAGGCACAGAGATGTAAAAAGTGAATATGTGAATGAAGGTCAACAAGTGGTGTAGTGTGGCTGGAAGAGAGATGAGTCTGGAAAGGTAAAATGGGGGCAAAGTCTATCTTCCTCCTGTGGAATTCCTGTCTGGCTCCCTCAGCACCATCTGGTCGGCTCAGTTCTCAGTGGTACAGTATAGTCATTTTGACTCCAGCAACTCTAACGTCTTCCCCTGCCATAGCGATGGTTTTACAACTCTGATTTTGATTCTGGGCCAAATTGGCCATATGGCTGGGCTGCCTCAGTACAGAAACTCTTTGAGCCATTCGCCCTGGGTAATGTTCATATTTTCTTCTCGGGCTTCAGATTTCTCTTCCATGTGGCTTTTGATTGGCCTCATATTTTGACCAACAGTTAGTGTCAGAAAAAAAGATGGTTAGGAAATAAATACCTGAGAGATAGTTGGTTCAAAATGAAGGCATTCTTTTAACGGTGTTCATTCTAGAGAATTTCAAGAGCTCAGAAATACTGGATGTAGCCCAGATTTGGGCCACATCTATGAATTCTAACAAGGTCAGTATTCTTACGCCCCATCCTGAGGTACAGGGTGGGTGTTGGGCTGCAGTGGCCATCGAGTGAATAATAGTGAGCGTCAATCTGCATTTAAAAGTCTTTTTTTACAAGATGATTATGTGAGGCACAGAAACAGAAGGCCCTTCCCACTCATTTATGTTCTTGGTGTTTTCTGGGAATTTTCCCAGTCTTCAAAGAATGGTCTGATCATTTTTAGATTGCATTAAATACCTCAGAAACACTGGCATGCCATCAGTGTCTTTCAGTTTTTCATACATAGTAAGCATTAATAACCGACAGCAACTTTTTTGCAATAAATGTAGTTAAATAAATGCCTACTGTGCACCCAGCCCTTAGTTTGATATTATAGAGGCCAACTAAACACAGTGCCTTTTCTTAAAGAGATTTCACATAATTCAGGATTACCTAAAACAAAAAGAGTAAATTTTCCTCTTCTTTATTAGTATTTTAAAGGAATTGTCACCATCTCTCTTCTTGCTCTACAAAGAGCCTTTCTGAGACCAAGGCAGGGGCAGGGTAAAGTCTATGATGCTTTAACAGCATTCTCTTCTCAGATGGACAACAAAATCATGAAATCCCTTTGAATTCAGTAAACCTGCTTAAACATTCCAGGTTTCTTTCAGAACAAAGGAAATCCATTTAAAACCTGCAGATCGTTCATAGACAAAATTGCCCTAATTGATCAGGCTCTTTTGGTTTAAACCAGGGGTGCCAAAACTGCGGCCCACCGGCCAACTGCAGCCCACAGTCCATTTTTAATTGGCCCGCAGCAAATTCCAAAAATATATTTCGTTTACTTAAATAAACCAGGTGAGGCAATACGTACTTCACCTCGAGTGAGTGGCCCAGCTGTTTGTATACTTTACCGCATATGGCCCTTGGTGAAAAACGTTGGAAAAAGTTTGGACACCCCTGGTTTAAACTAAATAAAACCAAACTCACATTAGCTTAAATAGAAATGGGAATGTATTATTTCACCTACTAAAATGGCTTCAGGCTCAGCTGGATTTAATAGCTCAAACAATGACATCTATCTCACTCTCCCCACACCCCGGTTCTGTTTGCTTCGTTTCTAGGTGGGCTATTTGCATTGGTGGTCCCAGGCAGCTGCAGGCTCACATCTTACCTATATAACCACCCCAGGCGGAAAGACCTTCTCATTGCCAATGGCTCCAGCTAGGTCCTGGTTTGGGCTCTCATTGTCTGAGTGTGGGTCCATCATTGTGGACAGAGTGGTGTGAGGTCCAGCTGGCCAGGCTTGGGTCGACTCCAGAGCCAGTGGGTAGAGTCACCCCTATGCAAACCAAATGGACTGAGAGCAGTGTGCAGAAATTTAGAGTGCGTGTTCCAAAAGAAAGGGAACAGAGACGGAGCAAGCAACAACCACTGTCCATTTCAATTGCCTCAATACATCCTAATGTATTGGAAAATTGGGTGATAGGAGTCAGGTTAAGCAGAAAAGAACAATAACCATGTAATTGGTAATAGACAATTAAAAAGTTAAATGTGTCATCAAAAATTCAGGTGTTTTTTTTTAAATCTTCAAATGCCCGTAGCTCATTTGATTGGATTATTTTGAGTGATTTCAACAAATTAAACTATAATTGGCCCAGAGGATTCCTAAACTCACTTTAAGTTTTAAAAAAATCTGCAATTTTTTGAATTGGTTAGGTTGATTAGTTCATTGTTTTGGAACCATCTAGAAATGGCTTTCGGGTCACAGAGTTAGGTAAACTACATGATACTGTGTAAACAGTCTGACACTTATCAGGTTTTTTCAACTATGGCTTCCCCACAAGGCCAATCTAAGATACATTCCTCCAGGGGATTCTTTATTTAATATCATTTTGTAGAAAAAGCAAAGATAATTCAACTCTATATTTGGGTGAAAATACATCACATTATTTTTTATATGATTATTGAATAATATTAAATTTTTCCTACAAATTTATATTCTCACCATAACTCTAAATATATAAAATAGAAATTCATGAGGAATTTTATGGGTAAAATAAAATGTATCTCTAGAAATAGATAATAAAGTAGCTGAATATTTTTTAATTAGAAACTTTTAAAAACAAAATAAGCACAAATAGGAGACTAGAAATTCTACCAATTTGACTTGATTTATTGGTATGAACCTTAATTATACTTTTCTGAAAAAATGTATAATTTTTAAGTGTATTTCCTTCTTTATAACACTAGTGTGTTTTACCCAAACAAAAACTCTCCAGATGATACTTATCATTTTATTTTATTTTTTCCATCATGTACACATTTTCATTTTTTTTCCATATAGAACTTCAATTACAGCAAAACGCAAAGATATATCGCAAATTGACAAAAGTCGTGATTCTTTTTTTTGTAAGGTTATAATAAACCCAGATTAATCAGAGTTAGGGTTATTTCATAGGTCTTTAAAACAAAAAAGAAAACTAAGCAATGCCAATCTACGAAACACTTTACTTCATTTCCAAAGTAAAAGTTGTGTGGAATTCAGCAGCTCATCAAGAATACAGCATGCGTTTTGGAGTCAGCATTGTTTATCCTCGCATCATAGCATCTGAACTGTGGCGAGGCTACATTTTCACCTACCATGGCCGCCCAAAGGTACTTGTTTTAGCGATGAGATTCACCAGTTTTTCATCATTCCAGAAAAGACAATAGCCGACTGACTCTCTCTATTGGACTCGGTGATCTTACCTTGAGGTGTTAAGAATCGCTGAGGGCTATAAGGACTTGTGTAAATTACAGCCATGCAGAGAGACGTTGAAAAATCAATAAGTAATGAAATAGTACTGGAGTGAAGTAGCCAAGAGAGCAATGGGTGGGAAACTCCCAAGGATGTAGTTTCATTTTGTCAAAAGGTAAAAGAAGATGTTCTGATATGTTTCTATAAAACGGGCTTCCTTGGAAATGAGAGGCTATTGGTATAGATGGCAGGAGAGTCACTTCAGCATACCACAAAACTCAACGAACTTATGGACTTTTTGGTACGACAGTTTCATTTTAGACAACCATGACTTTTATTCCTGTCAAGCAATAAATATGGCATTTTCTTCATTGGTTTGGGTGTCTCCCTGCCACAGGTTTTCTGTACCTTAAATACCCAAGTGTGTACCCCATTTCTTGCATCTGTAAGGGACCATCCCCAGTGCTTTTACAAACCTCTCCATCCTTTCTGATCCTGTGTTAGCAATGTACCCAAGAATGTGACGGTGTGGTTGAATCTGGACATCTCCTCCCAAGGGTTCGCACTCATGCACAGATGACTCTAGACACATTGACCTGGATTTGAAAACTCTCTAGCTTAAGGAACATTTATATGGTTGAGAGTCCCAGAGCTGATATTTAAATCTTCTGGTTTCTCTTTCTTGTTTTTCTTTTTTAATTTGAAATTATATCGTCTGTGTTTTTGATGTAGATGATTTGTTTTGAGATGATGGAACAGCTTTTCATAAAAAAGAAGATAGTGGAGTATTTGAATATAAGAAAGGAGTAGGAGTGGGGAAGGGATCTAATTCAGTCGGCTTTGCTTGGGAGGACTGCTTCTGAGCGGGAGTCCCCTTCTGTCTCCTTCCAATGGCGATAGATGGCCTTGGCTCCTTACATGTCCTTCTGGTGTATAAATGAAGCTCTCTGATGAGCCAGTCACCAACTGTATCTGGGATGCAGATCAAGGAAAAGGGAACTGTAAAGATGTTACCCAAGAACTGATTGAAATGATGGGATTACACTTGCTTTTTGTTTCCCTTTGATATATATGTAGCTGCTGACCGTTGTTTATCAATAGACCAGTGAAACCTGGAGAATGTCCCCCAAGCTCTCTTTTGGGTCAGTTGGTGTCACTCCAGCTGTGGAGGTGACACCAGCTATGGGGGTTGAAACTTAAGACAAGAAAATAACCATAGGTGTTTATTCAGTTAACAGACTTACAGTCTTGGTAATGTTGTCACTTAAGTCTTAAAAGACCAGAAAATATTCTACTTATCTCTTTTCCCTTTAATGATACCCAAGTACACTGGCATCACTGACAAGCAGAATCTTCTTTATCAGATAAAACAAAGCAATAACCATCAAGTGAAAAGCATTGAGAACTTGAACCAACTGCCAGTCCACTCCCAGCCCATGTATGATTTGTCGAGTATGTTTCTTGATAACTAACGAATAGTCTTAATTATCATTATTTTACTCAGTCTATGTCTACTTATAGTACGTAGCATTGGAAATGAAGGCATATATCACACTTAACAAAAATACATATGTATGATTCAGGTCCCAGAAAACACTTTCCTCTGAAATATCCAGATAAATAATTAATAAGGAAGTGGTTTAGTAGCCTGATTATCTGGTAATTTGACTTCCCTCTTCTCCTTACACGAACATACAGAATCACATTGCTTTCTTTGTCCTCATCGTGTGCTGCCATGTCTAGATGAGGGTACCAAGATGAAAAATCCAACAGACAACAGATAAGTGCTTGTGCCACTCACTGTACCCAGTTTGCCTGTCTGCCGTCTCCTTGATGTTCTCATAGTAAATACCTGCCATTCATGCGCCCATACCACGGCCATAGCAATACCTACCTCCTCCAACAACTCATTTGTTGATGCCATTATCCATTGTTTATGACATTGCAACCGCATTAATGAATTGATATGTCTTGCTCTTTGAAATGCTTAGACAGGAGGCCACACATTATAAGAAAAAGCAATGTCAACACAACTCTATTCAGCAGGGGGTGGAAATGGATATTGTGTAGGAAACTGCATTGAGGTTGAAGACGGTTTTGTTTAACGTGATGGTTTTTAAAGATGTAAACAATTATGATGGGCGGTATCTCCTTCAATCAGAAGATTGTGGGAAGCCCTATGTAGGCTAGGGTGCTGGTGTGATTCCAAGTAGTGCTACCACCACGAAACACTAGGGGTCGCCATATTAATACCAGTGTCCTGGCTCCATTGCCCTCCCGAGTGCCTACCGTCCTGGAACTCTTGGCTCCTTGTTTATTCAAGGAATGTTGCTGCTCAGTGCCTATCGTTCATGACGTGTGACCATTTGCAATTATTTCAAGCACCACTGAAATAATGGGGTAGAGTCCTCTCTAAGCCTCTTTCTGGTGAATGACATTTTTTAAGGGCCACCTAAGAGTTATCAATCCATTATTTTGGGCTAAATGTAACAATAAGGGGGGGTGAGGGGGGAGGTGCAGGCCAACTAACCAAATATAGAACATTTTCATTCAATAACTACACAGTATTCCAATTCAAATGTTCTGCTAAAGCCTGAGTCTCTCAAACCAGGACAACACTTTTTTACTTGCCAGGATTGATACTTCTATTGAGTGTTGACTAAAAAATTAACGTCTCTCTTTTCCTTTGTTTCTCATCTTTTTGTGTTTTCAATCCTTGATCCAAAAATTATTACAAGGAAGGAATTTAAGCAGTTATTTTTAATCTACTGATATTTTATCACCAGGCTCTACCACAACCCCTAACATCAGAATGGGAAACTGTTGGCCCAGGTCCAGAGGGGGCCCCAACCTCACAGTGCTTTGATTCTGCTTACTCCTATTTCAATCTTAAGAATAATCCTACCCACCCCTCCAGTGTAGGCAGGAAGCTCTAGTTATCTCATTTGGGGTAGAGCTTCTGAAGGCTAGAATTAAAGCAGTTGAAGATCTGTGAACAGCATTTAAACCACAAAAAGCAGTATTGCAAGGAAAACAGATGGCAATTGATAATCACAGTAAGTTCATAGCCTAGATAAAATACAATTCTAAGTCAAAATTAATATCAAAGCTTCTAGGTTTTTCTTTTTCTTTTTTTTTTAACATGTTCTCTTTGTTTCTCCTTCATTTATTAATTGAATACTTACTATGTGGAGGCATGTGTTGGGGAATGAGGAAGATACAACAATAACCATGTTCAAAGAAGGTAACTCGTGGTTACTATTTGGTCTTCCCTGCCCTCACCAGTTGTGCAACTGCCTTACCCAAATATAACCCTTCTCCATCCACCACTTCTCTCCCACCCTCTTCAGTCGTAGTCTCTTACTTTCTCCTGCATTCCTCCAGTTCTGGAATCCCCTTTGCTTACTTTGACCCGTTCCCTTTTTCTCTCTCTAGCCAGTTTAATATGACATAATAGTAAGGAAAATAAAATGTATTTTGTAGTGTGTGTTTATCATTCCTGTACGTATTTTTTAAAGAGGCATTCCTTTCTCTAAGAGAGGAAAATATTGATATTACTTTGATTATTTCTTGTGTGTAGCTATCAACTGATTTTTTTCTGTGGGTGATCAGTCCTTGATAGAAAAGACAAGGGGTTGCCCCTTTCTTCTTCTAGAACAACTGTCATTTAGTGGGACAGTGTTTTCACAGACTTCTGTGTAACAATTTGATTTGGCAAAGCCAACGGTACAGAAGTAGAGAAATAAATCGAAAGCATGCAAAAGGTGTAGGTATTTCTTAAGTAGGTATTTTGAGAGACTTGAAATATGCTTCTGTCGAACCTGAAAATTAAACTCTTGTGAGTTCAAACCTTGATGCCGACCAAATTACAATGGAGTCGGCCAGGGTATAATCATATCTTAGGGTGTATTTGCCATTATTTGTTTTTAAATTTAAGTTCCTCCAAACCCTAGCCTCTAAACACCATGCATAAGAGAATTCTTTGTCTAACTTGAAATAAGGAAACTTTCTTTGTTCACTAAGAGAGTCACAACTTTAACGTTCTATTTCTCTAGAATGGGCTTTCTTAAGAAAGTGACCCCTGGCTGTTTGCAGCTGCTAAATAGTGGGGATAAAGGAAGAGAAAGAGAATTTCTCCAAGAATTTGTCTCAGAGCTGGATACGTTGGGCTTGGACAAAAATTGCCATGTGGCATGCATCAAAGGCATAGTACTCAAGAAAGAGATCCTGCAAAGTCTAATTTAGGTTCAATTATATCATACACTTTATTTTGGGACCTTCAATTGATGATAACCATAATAAAATTTTCTAAATGGACGCTTATCCTTACTACATCCAAAGCTCTACTTGGATGCTCCTGATGACGTAATAAGTAAGACGGCAATAAAACATGGGTCTATGGACCCCTGTGGTTCCGTGGATAGGCTGAAACCCTCTGAAAAGTATATGTGCAATTTTGAGTATATGTTAAATTTTCTGCAGAATCTACATTTGTCATCTCTTCAAACAAGCCACGCCCCCCAGCAGCTCAAGAACGCACTGGACTTGAGCGTCTTGGCTGCGTGAGGTCTTCCATAACCAAGTCCGGAATCTCCTGCTGAGGCCTCATCACTGTGCAGACTAGAAAAATTTGATTAATAAGAATAATACTCTTCGCATTTACTGAGTGTTTATCATGGGCCAGAGCACTGTCCTAAGCACATACGTGTATTCTTTAATCCGTACCTGGCAGGAATTATAATCATCCCCATTTTATAGCTGAGGATGCTGAAACACAGAGAGGGAGGCAGCTTTCCCAAGGACACCAAGTAGGAAAGTGTCAGTGTGAGGACATACGAGGTCTGACAATTACATTTGCGAACTCATCCTAGAAAAAGTGCTACATGCCTCACTGCTGAATATCACTACCGTTACCTTCGAAGTGCTCCCCTTGGGAAGCTATGCACTGATGCCAGAGCATAGTCCACTCTGCAAAGTAATTGTGGAACTCTTTTCTTGAATGGCCATCAGAGCTGTCATTGTATTACCCTTGATGTCCTGAATGTCATCAAAATGTCTTCCTTTCAATATTTCCTTTATCTTCGGGTAAAGAAAGAAGCCATTGGGGGCCCGATCAGGTGAGTAGGGATGGTGTTCCGATACAGTTATTTGTTTCCGGGCTAAAAACTCCCTCACAGACAGTGCTGTGTGAACTGGTGCATTGTGATGCAAGAGTCATGAATTGTTGGCGAAAAGTTCAGGTTGTCTAACTTTTTCACGCAGCCTTTTCAGCACTTCCAAATAGTCAACTTGGTTAACTGTTTGTCCAGTTGGTACAAATTCATAATGAATAATCCCTCTGATGTCAAAAAAGGTTAATAACATCCTTGAAACAAGTTCGCAAACTTAATTGTCAAACCTCGTAATCAGGGTCTAGCCCCACAGTCCATGGCCTTGACCAAATCTTAACCACAAATGCTACAATGCCCTTGACTGAGGGTTAATCTCAGTCAAGGGCTATTCCTTTCAAAACAAAATAGAACTGAGAGTCTAAGAAAATATGACCACAAAAAGGGAATGAGAAAATAAACTTTAACTTACCTCACCCCACTTCTTAGTCCCAGGCCTTTGGCAATTCAGAGGATTAACAGCAAAATGCCAAGGCCCTTCTTGGTGCTAGAAAGGGCTCCCAAGGTAGTAGGCAGGATCTGTGGGCTTTAAGGGTTGGCTGGTCATCAACCTACAGGACCCTCGGCACTTCACATTTGAATTGCGCTTTCTAGTTGACAATCCACGGCCCCGTCGCTCCCTTCATTTGATGTTCCCCCCACCCCTACAAAGAAGACAGGGTGATGATTATTCCATAGACTAGAAAACTGAGGACCAGAGAGGTTATACCTTCCCTAGGGTCACAAGGCTAGGGTATAGCACAGGCTGTGTCTACGACCCAGGACTCGGGACCCCAGGTCCAAATCTCTTTCTACTGCTCTTTGCTGCCTGGCCCATCTGTATCACTTGGCAGTGAAAAACGGAACAGCCTAACAGGCAAGAGTCTACATGCATCCAACTCTGCTACCGTGCGCACCTTTTTATTTGTGGGCAAATAGTAGGCACTCCCCTGAACCAATGCAAAACACGCTGTTTCCATGATCTCATTTCATCCTCAAAACAACCCAAAGAGGTGGCTGTTATTTCTCCAGTTTCACAGACAGGGAAACTGAGGCACAGTAGCACAGCTCGTCAGTTCCGGAACCTGGGCTTCAGATCCCGATGCCTCCAAGTCCCCAGTGTTTGCTCTTCACCTCTGGGCCACGCCACCCTCCAAGGAGACAGGAAAAGGCAGAGGAGGAGGAAATGAATGGCCCTGTTTGTACGATGAGCAATGCTGTCTACCTTCTCTGAGGACGGCGCAAACGGAAATCTGTTTCAAGCACTAGCACATGAGGTTAAAATTAAAGAGGACAATTATGAGCGATTAGTCACTGGAGTGGGGCTCCATGGGCGTCTTCAAAAATAGGATCAGCACTCACTCACTTGGACCTGGCACAGAGGAGCCGTCAGAGAAGTCTTTTCTAGGCCTGTGATTCTGTGATTAACTCTCTTAAAGGGGCCAGACGGCTGAAGCTCGTTAGAAACAATGGCCCCATTTCTCAGGGGCTGTCGAGTCAATCGGGTCCTGAGGAAATTTCTTTGGCACTCAGGGATCATGAAATTAACACCAGAGCTGCTGGCACTGGATCACTCTCTTGTGTTGAGACCTCAGGAAGGGAACAGTCACTCAACCTCTTTGTTCTGAAAACCCAGGAAGCCCTGGTGGCGGGGGGTTTGGGTTTCAGCACCTCTGAATGCATCATTTCAAACAGCCACTCTTCCTAAATTTGAATTCATTCTGAGGTCCCAGGAGAAGCATCCTGAATGGATACACACGGGTGGGGAGGGCTTTAAAAGGCCGTTGGGATAAAGTGTTTGGGAGGGAGACTCTGAGCTGGAGGGAAGGCAACAAGTGAGGCTCACGTGCCAGGGCGGAAGGGGCCCTCCTGTCACCAAATCCCCTCAGAATAAGAAGCAGAGCAACCTGAACAGAGGCCTTCAGGAGTTTTGCATGAAACCCCGTCACAGACAGCGGACCCATGCGACTGAGCTTATGCCAGCAGTGCTTCCAAAGGGAGAGGCCTAGAATGCCATATCTTTGATGTGCTCAGTGGGTAAAATTCCTCTTTGTGGAACCTTCCCTCGGCTTCCAACATTATGTCTACTGAAGAGTGTTTTCACAGCACACAGGAGGCCTGGCCCCCAAGGCAGCTGCAAGCCAGAGAGGCCATCAAGTCCCCTTCCAAAGGTGGCTGAGATCCACAGGACACCCAGCGCAGGTACCTGGCCCAGTCCCCAGAGAACTTGGGTTCTTCTCCTGCAGCAAAAATATATATATATATATATATACTTATATTGAGAGTTCTCGCCGAAAGAACTATGGCCAGGAGGGAGTCAGAGAAAGGTCTGACTTATGGCCACTGTAAAAGAAAAGGCAAGAAACTAGAGGGGAAAAAAAAAAAAGTGAGGCATGGAGAATGAAGGGGAGGGTTTGGTTGTATTTTTTTTTTTTCTTTCTGCAGTTTCTCCTTTAGAGATCTAAAATCTGCAAGTGTTACGTCAAAGCTTTCTCCAAATGACTTGATGAGGGTTTTTTGTTGTTGGGTTGCTGCACTCCCGGGACTCATTGGGATGGCAGGATAAAAATTAATTAGAGGCTGTTTGGAGGGGGCTTTGCAAGACAGCCTGAGGCTACGCTTCAGTCTGGTTGTTAGAAGCAATATCATCACCACCTCCTCGCCCAGCGAACAGACCTGCGCTGGGGCGGCCGGGGGGGAGCCACGGAACGTTCAACACAGACATCAGAGCCAAGACTTCCTCCCAGAGAGATTACTTACCACAAACCAGTGGATCTACCTGCTGACAACCTCAGAAATATGTCTTGTTTCATTTTCAGATTTTTAAGGGGGGTTACATACGAAGCTTACAGAATCCTGATGAAACAGCGCAAGGAGGAGGCGGTGCTGCCTCTTCCACGCCTCTGAATATGACATTCAGACTGGACAGAGCCACCAAACAGACACAAGGGAGGCAAGATCCTTTCCAGGCACAGATTTGGCTCTTTTTAGGGGCAGCAAATAGAAAAAAGGGACTCTAGGAATTGGCACATGTCTACATGACCAAGTCTGACCGATGATTATTTCAAATTCAGACAAGTTACAAGAAAAATAATCCAAGCCCTCTTGGCTCTTCTGGTCGTTATCTTTTTCCCTTCCCTTCTTTTGTCATGTGGTCCTCACACCTCCTCTCCTCTCTCATCCATGAATTTTCCTCTACCTGAAGTATTGTTTCGATGAATGACCTTGAATTTTGAATAATTGGGAACTGGCTCCTCAAATCCCGATAAAATAGTTCAAAGCATGATATCAATCCTGGCATTTCATCAGCCACAAAGTAGTTTTTCCAGCTGTATGTTTCACCCTGGAAATGGAGAATGCTAAGTAAGCAGATGCCTGGGTTCCCTTCTGAAGAGTCCTTTTAACTGTCCTGAAAGATTCTGTGCATCTCATCTATGTGGTTTATCTCCCAACCAGTGTAAAAATATAAGCTAGATTGTGAGTCCTTAAAACATTTGCTGGGATGCGAGAAATAATTAAGACCCCTGTTTGATGGATGGAAAAACTGAGATTGTTCGCGGTTCCCATGTCCTGAAAAAGCCAGTCTATGTGTAAGCTCAAAGAAACTTTGGAAACTCCTAGAGCTCTTCCCTCTCCCTAAACTTAGCTGTGTCTATTTTATTGCCTGTAATTGCTTCCTTGCGTCATGTTGAGGGTGGGAGGGGGTGGGGAAAGCCAATGGGAACAATTACCAAAAGAAAAATAGTGAGTTTTCCCCCAAACAGCCATTTCCAGAATGAATTCCCCAGCTGCATGATACGGACTCACACCACCGCACATGTCAGCAACTTCCTGCTTGCAGAGGTGCCTTCTTCAAGGTGAGTCCTATTCCCTGGGCCTCGGATAAGGAATGATCGTGGCATTCACCACATCTTCAGGAGAAACGAGAAGACTCCTTCCTAGGAAGGCTTACCACCCAACCTGAACACTTGGCTTCTTTCAGTGGGGACATAAGACCCTGGTCAGCCAAACTGACATCGCACCCATGCCCCAATCTCTTGTTCTTACACATCGTAACCAAATAGATGAGAAATAGTCCCCAATGCACGGAGACAACAGTAGCTGGTTAGTGAGCTCTGGAGGGAGCTCCCCTTGTCCATTTGTTCTCTGCCAAAGTGAGGTGAACGGAGATACGTGAGGGCTGCTCTTACAAACTGGGGACCTACTGAAGTGAAGGTCAAGGGGGGTGGCTACATCAAGCCAAATCCCCTCCACTAAGTGCTTTCAAAACTAACCAGTCCGCCTGAAAATCAATCTGCCGCTTTATAAGCAGCCAGCATATTTAGAACCATGGAAATTAAAGATGGAAAAGACCTATTAAGTCTTCTAGATCATTCCCTAGGGCCCAGTGCAGGCTCGTTCCCTGTAGTGCATTTGTTAGTGCAATGTCAGGCCTAATTTCAAGTGTCTCAAGCAATGAACATGAAGGAGGCAGAGACAGTGGTGTCTGCCGACCCCACTGAACAATGATCATGTGATTAGAGTTCTCTGAGCTGCTCAGCTGGCCTTTGGCATGCCCGGGAAGGGTTTGGATTCCCCAGGGCTCGGCCCAGAAGAAACAAGCAGCTTCTAGAAAGTAGAGACATTCAGAGACCTTCTTTACCTCTCTGTGTTTAAGCAGAGTGCCACGCTGCCTTCCAATAGCAGTTAGACACCAGCCTCTCTGTACATAAATTGCCGTAAAGGAAGGAGAAGGAAGTCCAGGTGTATCAGGATTCATTTTAAAACAAGACAAACCTTCTCTCCAAGGAGTCGAGCTTTCTCTCACAAGTTTTATTCTGGGTTGGTCACCAGCAGTCAACTAAACCACGTTTCCAACCGGTGGCAAAATGGAGGACACATTTTCAGAGATGCCAGGACTGTATTCTAGAACATTCGGGACCCAGTGATATGAAAATAAAGGCAGATGACTTCACAATACTAGTCAGGGTTTTTCTGAGAAAATCATTTCCCTTTTTATCTCTGTTCCCAGCTGGAGAGGAAGCAAGTCAAATTCACAATTTCAGGTAGACGACTCTCTAAATGAGGGTAAACAGAAGCCACAGCTAATAGGATCCAGAGAACAAAGGGATCAAAACCGAGGGCAGGCAATGTTCTTTTCACTTCTCAGTTTTGAAATGATGGAGAGAGTGCCTGTAGATATTCATATTTTAAAATTCCAGATCCATGCATTGTAAACTCCAAATCTGTTCTACGACATGGCTGAAGTGAAAAGTGAGTCATTCATTCATTGGCCCAATGCAAAACCATGCGAAGATTTTACTACCCCAAAAATCCTGAAAACGTTGCCGCTTCACATTTCCCGGAAGAGGATCATCCAAAGAGACTCCCTTACTACATATGTGGTCTAAAAGATGAGGCCCATTTTTCTTTACTGGATACTTTAAGCAAAACTGAACTTTTAAAAGCCTGAAGTTGGACTCACAGGCCGGCAGCACATTCACTTCTGAAGTCCCGCACCCCCCACTCTTCTCCCCAAAGCCCTTTTCTCTTTCGCTCTAAAACATTATCTCATCTCAGCATTGCAGCTTTTTTAAGTTCAATGTCAATAGCTAGTTAGGAGAGGGCAGGAGGGTCAGGGCTTAGGACTCCAAACCGTCCTTGACGTTTCTCTGTAGACTGATCTGCTGTTTACATCAGCCCAATAAAAAAAATAAAAATAAAAAAAAAATCCCTCTTTACTGTCTGAGAAAAGATCAGAACAGGAAAATGTCAGTTTGAGAGCTGACAGAATTCTGATAAGAATGAACTGGAAGTGAGAGAAAGAAAGGAAGAAATGCTGTCACTCTAAGAAGTTTTTAATTTAATGTTTTTAGACAAATGTTTCCCACTGTGTGTGTATATGTGTTTTTCACACGCAGCTCTTCCATCCCTCCACCTCTTTTCCAAATGCTCTTCTTGAGGGAGAGGCTGTCTATTTTGACTTGATTTGATTTGATTTTTATGGTCTTTCCACACCTTTCAAAGATCTGGAAGGGTCAGCCTTTCTGGCCTGAAAGCACATTTACTCCCACCGAATTTCTTCTAAGCCCTGGAATAGTTTCAGAAGTATCTATCCATATTTTTAGAGCTAGAGAGATAATTTAAATTCTCAGGCTTAATTGAACCGACAGAAAGGAGAATGGAGTGCTACAGATGGAAACACTTCCCAAGTGTGACGACCTCTGAGTTCAAATTTAATACCTACATAATAAAGGCTTGAAGATAATATAATGGGCATTGTTTCTGTTGCCCTATTTTTTTAAACTTAAGTAGCAACTTTATTATTAGAGGAAATGGCTGGTGTTTTTAAATACAGACTACACAAAACATCAACAAGTGACCCCCATTAAAAGTTACATTTTTCATGAAGAAAAGGCCAAGTCTTTGATGAATAAAACACTCAATAGGAGTTAAGTATTCTTCTGAATGGAAAGAAAAAAACAAAACAAACCCATTTTTTCTGGAAACTAGGGAATTGCCTAGTTCACCAACAAAGCATATGCTAAGTACCTACTCTACACCTGATACTCTCCCAGGCATTTTATGTCATCTCAGTCAATCCTATACTAATTTTATGAGGTAGATATTATTACCCATATTTTTCAGTTGAAGAGAATGGAACTAAGAGAGGGTGGGTTAGCCCAAGGTCATCCAGACCGACCCCAGGTGCACACCTGGTGGGGTTACTAAGCATCCTCTGTAGAGAGGACATGTCCTGTATTTAATGATTTTTGTCCTGCATCTTTACTCATTTTGGTCAGGGCATCTTAAATTTCCTGTCTCCATCTATTTTTAATAAGTTACAAAAGCTTGTTAGAGAGATTTTTCAAATTTCACTGGGCATTCTGTATTTTTATTTGCCAAAGCTGACAACCCTAACACCTGGGACTCTTAATGCCACATCCAGAGGTTTGCCTCTTTCCCCAACACAAAAGGAATGGGTTTTTCTGGATACTTGATGGAACAAGCAATGCATACACTATGTTTGATCTATAGTAGTTAAGAGTGTGGACTTCTGAGTCATTTAGACTTGGGTTCAAACCCTTGTTCTACCACTTGCAAGTTGTGTGACCTTGAGCAAGGTTTTCAACCTCCCTGAGCCTCAGATTGCCTATCTGTAAAATGAAGACAAGAGCACTGCCTACTTCATAAGGTTGTATGGAGATTTAAAAAGAGAATGCATGTAATGAAATAATTAGCTCAATTGTTGGCACATAGTAGGTGCTCAAGAAATATTAGCTATTACCTATGGCTTCAAAATCATTCTAGTATGGCACTTCTGAAGCATTGCTCTGCTTCCCTTGCTTTAAAACATTCACTGCCTATAAAAGACAGTGCAAATTCCCTAACTTTGTGATGACTCATGTGCCTTGGCCCCGCCAAACTTGCTAGCCTTATTTCCTACTTCTGCGCACAGGAGACAGCCAATCAGTGTTTGTCAGGATACCTTGGTGACTATAACTCTGAATTTGGTTAAGGAAACAATTGCCTTTTCAGGTTTAAGTGTGAATTCTTTTCTTGCCAAATAGGATTTAACTCCTATTGAATCCTTACGCCTCTTGTCCTTATAGGCAGATTTCACTTTTTAATTCAAGATGCCAGATAACTTAGATGTTCTAGAAACCCTCCAAGCCAGGACACCCTACTGGAGTGGTCGAATGCTAGAGAAAGTGTCAGTCGGAAGAGTCTTAACAGGAAAAGAATCTGAGTTTTGACTCTAAGCTCACCACCAGCCCCTCCCGCTGACCAAGCCCGTCTGAGCTAAATGCCTACTCAGGGAGCAACCTCTCACCTCCTGGCTTAGAAGGAACCAGGCCATAAACACCAAGGAAGAATTTTACTGGCCCATCCTCAACTTGCTATTTTATTGTCTGGCATTTCCTCAACCTTCTCTTGAAATCAACAAAAGTATCTTCTATAAAACCCGAGTTGGGTTTTCCAGGCTTGGATTCACATTGTCTGCAAAGGTTTCCTCCGTAGCTGCATTGTCTCCTCTCACCCTTGCAGTCTTGTCTCTGGGTTGCTCTGTGTTCTTGTAACTGAAATGGGAGGTATCAGCCACAGCCCAGATGCTTCCATCTCTGACCTGGGAGACACTGAGAAACACTCAGGCCCTGGTGGCACTGCTGTGCACATGGCAAACTCTAGAAAACCAGGAGGTGGGACCACGTGGGAAGTTAAGTCAGAAGGGAGAGTGAGAAACAATCCCCAAGAACCAGTATTCCCCTAGGAGAGAAAAGAAGCACTAGACCAAAAGCCTTGGTAAAAACTAAGGACACAAAACAGGCCTCTTCGTAGACACATGACCTACATCCCTGAGGCCCTGCTCTTTACGGATTCATGCATTGGCATAAGTTCTAAATTGCTGCCAGTTTCACAACTGTTTTTAATTTAAAGGCCTCCAGGCCATGATATTCCAGGGCAGAGAGAGATTTTTCCGGCAAACAGAGCAGAAGAATGAGATCAGAGCGCCCCCACGGTTTGCAGCAGCCGAGCTCACCTTCTTAGCTTGGTGAAGTGGTCATTAATTTCTCCTCATCTCCAAAACGAACTTCCATTTGGAGATAAGCGCACATGCTGGAAACCAGAGGAAGCTCAGAGGGTCAGAGCAGTCAAGCGCAGCAGCTATAAACATAACTTCCTTTAAGTGTGTGCGTGTGTGTGTGTGTGTGTGTGTGTCGCAGAGTTTTTCAGAACTTAAGGCAGTGTGTGACATCTGCGCTATAACATCAGCCATCTCCAGAGGCCAATAGAGAGATGGGCTCAGTGACACCCCCGGACAAGGAGTTCGCCCAGGCAGGGAATACTTGACAAATCCCTTTGGGGAGCAAAAATCAAACAAAGGAACACTCACCTCCCTTTACAGTAACCTCGTTGCGAAAGAACAGGGGAGCGAGCCAGGATAATTATACAGGCATTTTATTATTCACTGCTGCCTTTTAAAAGGCAAAGTATGAACTTCTAAATGCTCTAGCTGGGATCTTCTTCACCTCCTCTTCCTCCCAACTCCAAGAATAAGGCCAGAAGAATCAGGGCTGTGTCCAACCTGTTCTATCACTTTGTGCCACTTAGAAAAAGGCACTCCCACTGGAGGGAAAATTAGCAAAAGGAGCCCCCACTGGGCAGACAAAAGCCCATGGGCTGCATGCATGCATTACCGGCTCTTTCTGTATATGAAGAAAGTTACCTCTTCCTCCAGATGGCCACTGCTTTGCAGCAGGGCACATGGCATGGCAACTTCGCAGGCAGAGTATCCGCGGGTGCCAGTCAGGCACCTTTACAAAACCCCCAAAAGGCCCAACTGTGATTATCTCCCTCTTCCCAATCATCAAAGCCTCTTTATTCCAGAGCGTTGTTACCAAATTCCCTTTGAATGATGATTGCATATTCACAGCCAAGGGCACAAAAGGAAAGGAATGGAACTTGGGTTCAGAGGGCGAAGGTTAACCCTGAGACCACTCCTAGATAATGGAGCCGGTGGTGATGTGAAACAGCCCCATGTGGGCTTCCCCCATTCATCAGATGGAAACCTGTGCTGCCCCTTATCAGAACAGACTGGTTTGGGGTGATAGTCCTTCTCACAGGCAGAGCTGGCAAAAAATTAATAAATAAAATAAAATGGCAGGGCTCTGAAAAGGAAACTGCAACATTGCTGTAAAGCCCTCCTTGTCCAAGTCGCTCCCAGACATTTTCAAAGGCATTTCTCTTACTCTAGAAGAACACCATGTAAAGAGGCAGAATGACATTGACCATGTGATACGCCTGGAGAGACCAGGATGGCAGAGCAAAGCTTTGGTTTCCCCCTGGGCACATCAACATGGGCATGTCAAAAATGGTTGACAAAGTGGGTTGGCATAGAAAGATTATTGGCCACAGGTACCAGCCCCCAGCCGCTCTGTGGGAGTGATCTTCATGCCCACTCATGTTTCCTGTTGTCCTCCTTTTAGCATCTGTGACCTCAGGACTTCCACGGTCTGGCAGTACACCCAGACCAGGTGTTCTGGATCCTTCTAGTGGGTCGAGACCAGACATGAGAGTAAAAGCAAACTAAATAAATAAATAAGAATGAAATAAGAAGATCCCTTGTGAATGGGCCTGAGTCCTGAATCTCTTCCCAACGTGGCTTTCAATTTTCCCTACAGATACTTGGATCGGTGCATAGCAAGTCTGATTCCTCGGAGCAACTTGCTCTCTCGGTGACCCCTGGGTCCAAGAGTTGGCTGGAAAATGACTGGCCAAAGCCTGGATGTATTCAGCTGGGCTCAGTCCCTGAAGGCTTTGTTCTCCAATCTGTTTATACAGTTTCCCGTAGGAGTCTGTAATTTTAATCAGTAAATATCTCCCTTGATTTATCACCTTCTATTGACATAGTGGTAATTCAAGCAGTGGAACTAAAGCTGGGCCTGCTGTGTGTTTTTTCCCCTCATTGTGCCCGGCCTCTGTTTGATTTTTCTCAGTCCTCTTAGGTAATTGGTCCGCCTCTGACACTCTCCCTACGACCCGGCTGTGGTCAGGGGTCAGTGGGTTCCCCCTTCCGAAGAGCAGAATGTTCTAACCAATCACGACACAACCCCATCTTGAGTTTGCTAAAACCAGAGCAGACAAACCACAGACTGATAGGACCCAGTGGATTTCACTTTAAAAGTAGAAATCCAAGATGCTTATAAAGAACACTGTTATTCTCTGTAGCCCCAGAGACAGTTCGGAGACTTAATCCACTGATTTAGTATCTCCGAGTTGAGGAGGGAGATCCTCCTTCACAAACCTTCTGGAGCTGCCAATTTCCACATTAGCAGATTGATCCCTGTGTAAATGTGGGGTTGGATAAGGCCTGGTACTCAGTTCTACTTTTTATTAATGCATTTATTTATTTCGTGTGTATACTGGTAAATTGGTAAAACTCCTTGGGCGCACAATATGCTGATTTCAGTATCACATTTGACTACAAATGATCTCCTTGATGGCCAAGATAAAGGAATGAGGACTTGCTAGTTCAAGGCTGGCGTGATATGCTCCAGGGTTCTGTGCTAAGCTACTTGTGTTTGCAGGTGGGGACTAAATGGGATGGCTCAATGTGGAGGACAAGGGTCAAGATTCCCAAAAATACCTCAGGGAACTGAAAGGATGGGCTGAAATTTAAAAGGATAATATCAATGTAAGGTTCTGAACTTTGGTTCCAAATTTCAATCGCCAAAGCACCAAACAAGGGCAATCTGTTTAAACGTAAGTTTTGTGAGACTATGTTAGAAGTCTAGGAGTCCACAAGCTCAGTAGATGCTAACTGAATGACCCATGGCTTCCAAAAATATTAATGAAATCTTAGGTTGTGTTGGTATGAACATGGTTCCCTCCAATCATCATTTCACTAGAGTCGACTTTCATTGAAGTTTTTAATCTTTTTATCCACTATAAGCACTAGAACAGTGCCTCGTATCACAGAGGCTTATTTAAGTATCATTTGGATGGATGGATGGATGGATGGAGGGATGGAGGGATGATGGATGGAGGGATGGATGGATGGATGAATGGATGGAAAGATAGATGGATGGATAATAAAGGAACAAACTGACATACACAGTCAACACATAGCTAAAATACCGTGTTTAGTTTTCAATGCCATGTTTAAGGATAGAATAAAGTAGAATGTGTCAAGAGAAGAATGCCCAGATAGTGATGGATTTGGGAATCATGCCATAGGTGAAAGAGTGGGAGAAATTGGTATATTTAATCTGAAGTAGGGCAAGAGGAAGGGGTCACTGGATAAGGGGAGAGAAATGTCATCCAGATTTAGAATTGTGAAGGCAAGTATGTGTGAGAGGGATTAAAATAATTTACATTGTTTTCAGAGGATAAAGCTAGAAGCATCTGATGGAAGCTACAGATAAGATAGATTTCAGCTCAAAACATGGAAGAAATCTCTACCAATTAGAAGGGGTCCCTGGTGCCTAAAGGGAAGTGGCCTGATTCCACTGATGGGTCTTTCCTCCTTGAGGGTAACTGCCATAGGCAGCTGTCTGGAGCAGCTCTTCCCCTATGCTGCCTGCACAACTCGTCAGTATTCCTTTCTCAATGCTTTACTTAATAGTGATTTACATTATGTTCATTTTATATGTCTATAGTTATTTATTTCTTGAGCACAGGCCTGTGCCTTTTGTATTCTGTATACAAAGTAGAAAATCAACATTTACTTTGTTGAGTTAAATAGAACTTGGCTGCCTCTTTGATTCAAGACTAATACTAAAAAAATTCATTTGGTCTAGTCTGAGATCTGAGAAACACAGAGACTCTGGAACGGCAGTATAGCAGTGTTGGCTGTCCTTCAAAGTTCTGTATTTGGGGGAGGATCTCATCTGTGAATCTATTCTTCCCATCTTTAAAGTAAAGATACCTGTATTCTTGAGGTTTGCAATACTGATACGTAGTGTTTCATATTCTTTCAAATGAAGGTAATCTCTGAATTTAAGGTGCCATTAAGATGCTATATATCATATTAAAGAAACATTTTTCTTTGTCCTTTACCGTCAGCATTTTCTTTTCTTCTCAAAGTCCCCTCTATGAAATTCTAGAAAATTCATTTTAATAAAACCCATTTGTCTGCTACCCAACCAAACATGTATAAACTAATGGAGTCTTTTGCATATAATAGAAGGAATCTTTACTCTCTTCTTCCTAAAGGAATTAATGACTCTTTGGGCATTTCCTAATAACTCAAGTCACTGAATAGTTTAGCCTGGGAGAATATGCAGATTTCACCTTCAGATCACATTAATGGAACAGAGTGCCTCAAATGTGCTCATTGACTTGCTTCCATGACTTAGTCACACTGATGGTGCAAATCCAGGTGGGGCCAAGAATGAAATGATGAAGACAGCTATCCTTGTGCTTATTCTGTTGGATGATAAGCATTGCTCTGATGCAAGCCTTGTGCTATTTCTCACGATTACATCATTGCCTTCATATTGCATGAGATTGCAGGGTGGGGCTGGACCAGTACTTCAGTGACAAGACCTTTCTGGAAGCTTAGCTCTTATCAAGCCTGCATTCCATCACACTGCCACATTCTTTCCCAAAGGTGGCAGCATTCTGGTGAATGGTAAAGTAAAATGATTTCCAGAGAAGTAATTAGCAAAGTGCACAGAGGCTTAAGGGGGAAAAAAAAAAGACAGGCTATCAATCAATAAATAATAAAAAATTCAGTCGAGAGCATTTTCTATCTTGGTGTTCTTGGCTATGAGAGAGAGAGAGAGAGAGAGAGAGAGAGAGAGAGAGAGAGAGAGAGAGAGAGAGAGAGAGAGATTCGTGAGGATGGGTCAGGTTATCCCTTCTTAGCTCATGTTACAGAGCTACTATATAATACAATATACACATATAATGAGTAGTGATAAGGATCGAAAATTGGAACTATGATTTCACCCCTACCTGGTTTCCTACTGTCACTCAGGCTTTCAGGTTGAGCTGTAAGATACCTGATCTTGGGTATTCATGGAATAATTGCATAGACATTGATCTCTTAATGGTAGACGATGAGTTAATTCATCCCCAAACCCTTCTAACTTGGCAGATGTGGAGTTATTAGTCATCAGTCTCACTCTGGGCATTACATATTCTATTATTTATCATTTACATATAAAGGAAAGTGTGAACCTCTCACAGGAGAAACTGTCCCATAAGTAAGAGAAGAGTGGAGTGGTGGGAGAGGGATGGGACAGCCCCTGGAGGATTCAGACAGTTTCTATCGCCAAGAAATCAGGGTCAATATTGGCAAAAGGATGAGAGAACAAATACATAAATGCAGGATTTGGAGAGAAGAGCGTGGCCCTGGACACAAGGTGGGTTGGGGGTAGCTCTGGTGATGAGATGAGGAAAGGTAAGGAGTGAGATTCATTCACTTATGCATTCATTACACCAATGTTTCTCGTGTTACCTGAGGATATAGTGACATACCCCTGGCCTCAGGTAAACAAATGATATGTAATTACAAGTTGGAATGAGTGCAGTGAAGGAAACAAATAGGGCGTTACCGGAGAAAATAATGGGATTGGGGATTAAAGAGATGGGGATCGATTTGAATAGTCTGGTCAGAGAAGATCTCTAAGGGGTTAACAGTTAAACTCGAACTTGAAGGATAAGAAAGAATGAGCCACACAAAGAGAAAAAAAACAAGTGACAGAGGCTTTTGTGAAGGCCTTGAAGCAGGGAAGTCCTTGACAAATTCAAAGAAGTAAACTGTGAATGGCTCTTCCATTTATTGAGCACCTATCATGGGCAGACCCTGGTCTAGATGCTTTATGTGTGTTAAAGCATTACTCTTCCCAACCCTCTGAGCAGGCATTGCTGTTATCCCCCACTTAACTGCTGAGGAAAATGAGGGTGGCATGTCTGGTACATAAAGGACCAAGGAGAGACAGCTCAAATTCAAATCGGAGAAGTAGGTAGGGACCAGCAAGGGTTTCAGCACGAAAGTGGGATTAATCTGATTTATGTATTTATTAATAAACGATCCCTCTGGCCACTCATTGATGAGTGGACTGAAAAAGGGCAAGAGAAGAAATGGAGGCACCGTTTAGAAGGCATTTCAGTTTCCAGGCAAGAGTCGATGTGGCTGAGCCAGGAAGGTGGCAGAGGAGATGGCAGGAAATGGTGGATTCGAGGCATGTTTTGGCTGCGTGGAGATTTGAAAGGCAGCCAAACAGCGAGGACACAGAAAGAAAACACATAGACTCAAACCTAATGCCAGCTGCCTTCTGCAAGGAAAGAGAGGGAAGAGGGAAAGAGTTGAGAAATAGAAATCTTGAAATTGCAAGATTTTCAGGCACCGAATCAGGATTGTGCCTTGCTGTCACTCTACGTAAGACTTAAAGACCCATTGCCTGTAAGTTGTGGTTTGGCTGGCCCAATTCCTCTCATGTTTTTGTTGTTGTTGTTAAATGGACACACACATACACATAAACACACACAAATGCCTCCTACGCACTGTGCACTTAGAAACAGTCAACAAGTAAGGCTTTCTTCTGGGACCAGAGAAGTCTCTCTGCAAAGAAGAGAGACCTGCAGCCCAGAAAATGCAGTTACAAAAAAAAAAAAAAAAGGCAAAACATGAAGACTGAAACATGAAGAAGGCTCACCTGACAGAAACAGGTCCAGCTAACCTCAAGTCAATTATTAACTGTGCCCTTCAGGACGCTGGACACTCATACGCTCGGGAATTTTAGGAGCCCGGAAACTCAGAGCAAAGTTTATTTTCAGAACAAGGCCTGAAGAAGGAAGCAAAGGATAAACAGGGACCAAATGTTTTAATTATTTGGAATGGTTTCCACCCCAACACCGTTCCCCAAATCTTAAAAGAATGAAGGTCAGGGAAGATTTATGGGAAAACATATTCCTTCAGCTCTCTGCCATCCAGGCTTGCCACAGCCCCATGCTCCTGCTTCCATGACATTTCCTTAATGGGAGCAGCTGGGTATATCTGTGGCTGTTTCGTGACTTTGGCCAGAGCTGGGCGCCGGAGCCTGGTGAGTTTTCTGGGCGGCCGTCTGGAACTGTCCTCAGCTTCAGAACAGTAGCCACAGCTGGTTCTCCAGGGACCGCCTCTGTGTTTCATGCGATACAGTTCTTCATCTGGGTTTTATAGAGAACAGGGGTCTTGACCCTGGAATGGAAGAGAGCATAGCCTTGTTAGCAAACTGTCCAGGGAAAACTTTAAGGAAAACGAATGTGGTGGAAGAGAGGGGAACTGGGAAGGGCTGAAGGAATACAGGCCCGTCGTGGAGTGCAAGGCCCCAGCAGACTCCCTGGGTGTGGCCTTCAGACAAGAAAATCAACTCCAGATATCTCGGGGAGAGTGAGAGGAGAGGACAAACATGTCGGGGAGGAAAAATAACTGCTAATATGATAAAATGCGAGTGGCTACGACAAGCCATGGCCCATCAAAGGTCTCAGGAAACACAGCTCAGAAAAAGTACAAAAGTCCTTCAATGTGAGGTAATGAGGCGCGTCTAATTATATTTCAGAAAGAAACAGCAAGAAATACTTTCATAGCCTTCCCCTCTTTCTTCCCTCACGAACGCGTCCAAATCCCCAATGGAGAGACACCATTATTTCAGAGAAGGTGAAGAATTTCTGAGAGCATCCCCAGGTTGTGGTTTTCCCAGAACTGAGAAAAACTATCACACAAACCCTTCCCCGCCTGCTCCCTTTTCCCCTCCCCAAAAAAACTCCCATCAGGAAACAGCAGGGGGAGGGGAAAAAAAAAAGTAAAAAACACACAGGCAGCCCCACCATGAGAAATCAAGGCAGTCGAAATGACATTTGACACCGCCAGGCCACAGCTGAAGAACAAGGGAAAAGTTTTAGGGTGACTGTCACTGACCCATAGTCTCTCACTCCTAACCTTGCTCTCTAACATATGTTTCTCATTTCCTTGCTTATAGCTGGTCCAAGCTAATGATATGTGTTTTGGCCAGGATCCCGTGCTTGGCATACAGCCGGTCTTGCTCTCATTGTCCAGGCTACTTACAGAAACCTCTTTCTCTGTCTCTTTCTCTCTCTCAAAAAACTGGCTTTAAAGAACAGTAAATATGCAAAACAGCCCCCGTGCTCTATACAGCTACCATCTTGAACATGGGCCCCTCTCCCCGAACACACCCCATCAATAAAGGCCTGAAGAGACTGCCCACGGGCGAGGGGTACATTCAACACAAAAGCAGTGGAAATTCAAACAAATTGGCCCATTAGAGTCTCACACGGCTATAAATACAGCTCGGCTCGGGCTATTTTGAGGGACGGTGGCATGGGAAAGTTCGGCCTGGAATCTTGACTTTGTCAGAGGAGACAGATCTCTCCCAAGACATGGGAAGATGAAGCTCTCGGCAGGCAGGAGGAAGGAGGGCACGGATTCTGGTTGGTTCCAGGCGAGGTGAAAAGTGGATGGAGGAGATGCAGCCAGGCCTTGCCCCTGTTCTCCAGGCGTGGGCTCTAGGGTCACTCAGCGTGCCCATAACCTCTAAAAAAGCTGAACATGCCCTTTTGCTCCTTAGAGGTCAATGGGCCATGTCACTCTTTCCTGAAGGACTAAGGTGGGCGAGTGGAGGAAGGGTGGGAGGAAGAGTGGCCTAGCTAGACTGGGCAGGCCCCAGACTGCAACCGGCACCTCTGGCTGACCCAGAAGGAAGTCCTGAGGAGGCCATTTTTACCAGTCAGACCCCAAAGTGTGACACCTAGTACGTAGATATGATGATATTAGGGCACAGCCCCGTGGATTTTTAGGAAACTAGGGCCCATACATGGATTATTAGCAAAATATATAAGCAGGGAATGTGTAAGCAATGTCAAGAACTGCTTCACAATTCCCCTCCGGGTGTGTCAACAGATAGCAATTAACTGCCAACAGTCGGGAATGAGTCAACACAGAATACACATCTCCTTCTGCCTTGGGGACCTGACCACTTTGGGGAAACACAGTGTCACTGCTGGGCCTGTGAGGTCTTCCCTATCTTCGTGGACCCCACATCAATGTCTGTTCAGAAAGCACACCCAGGACAACTTTGGATTTACTTATTCGGTTAACAAGTTTCAGCACCTAGTGTACACCAAGCACTATAGGAGGCGTGGGATAACAGACGCAGCCCTGACCTCTGAGACATTCAGCTCTGTGGATGCATTTGATCTGTTCCCAGACCCTACAGTTTTCTTGACCACACATCCCAGTTTGTCCAGGACAGCCCCCGTTTATATCTGTTGTCCCCAGGTCATTATTAATAGCGCTCTTTTTCACTCTCCTGAGTGTCCCAGTTTGGATGATAAATTATATGGTTATTCTATCCAGAGTCCCTTTTTAAAAAATGCTTTTTTTGGTATGAAATCTAATACACAGAGAAAGGTACAAAAATATAGCATCCTCTATTTTCAAAGCTCTTTGGAACTTGCAAAAGTCAAGAGAGTTCCCAAATTATCAAGAAAATGGCTTTAGCAGATTAAATTTTAATTAGTTCAAGAAGAGGCTCCACTGCATTCTGGGCTTGACTCCTTGCCACATGCTGCAGTTGGTTTTTTCGCCGCAGACATAGCTGGCTCTGGATTTTACGTGATGCATCTGGAACCTCAACGTGACTTCCCTCTTCCACCATGCATGGGGACAGCTGGGGCACATGAGGGCACTTGTCACTGTAAGGGGAATAGCCAATTCAGGTTACCGTGGCAACGCTGTTTCCTGAAAACCTCTGACTGACACTTCCTGGGGAGACAGGAAGTAAAGACAGGAAGACACCGAGGTCACTCTCTTCCCATGTCCAGCTTTCCCCACCGCCCAGACTTGTCTGATATTTGAACTTTTCTAGCCCAGCTTTTTTCCTCCAATTCCCATCAACAGAGCTGTCCTGGGGGGGTGAAAGCAACTAACTGCTTCTGTCCCCTTCCTTCACAGCCAGCCAGTGGAACCCCCAAAATCATTTAATAATAAGCTATACAGAAGTAACTAGTGAGGTCACGATGCTTCCAAAGTTATGCAACTGATCTCAAAGTAAAAGACAACTTATGGACTGTCTACACTTTTGTAATCAATGTTACGACATCAGTAATCATTCAACAAATATTATGGCACACCTACTGTGTGCCAGGCACTGTGCTAGAGATTGGGGATAGAATATTGAATAAAATGGACATGGTCCCTGCCATCGTGAGGGACACGGACATTAAAGGGATAACCCTACAATAAATACATAACTACAGTTTATAGTAAGGACCACAAAGGAAAAGTACAGAGTAAAAGAGAAGGTATAACAAGGGGACCTAACTTTCATTTGGGTGATTCAGGGAAAGACCCCCTAATAAAGCGACTTTAATCCAGGACCTGGATGATGAATGGGAAGCAGACAAAGAAGTCCATTTATACCAAGAGTCTAATAGTCCATGAGAAATATTTTACTTCAAGACCAGAAGAGTTTTGGGGTATGACTTTCAAACCTACAAATTTATAATCTGCATTAACAATAATACAAGGCAGTATTAATACCTCACTTCTAGATTGCTAGTTGTGTGGGATGCTTCTCATACCGTACTTGCGATGCAGGAAGTGCTCAGAGCATGACATTTATCTCTCTGGAACTATTTTAGCAAATGTAGGGTCTCTCATATCTGAATGTCCAGCACTGAACGTGATTCAATGTATTGCTGCCATGTAGTCGTTTTATGTATTATGTACTCAGCATACATTGAATGAATGAAGGGATGCATGAGCAAATGAATTAACTGTTATAGGATATCTTCTACGGAGCAGGCACTGTGCCAGGTGCTTTCACAAATACCCTCTCATTCCATCACCATAACATTATTGCACCTTTCTCAAGGCTGGGATTCTAATGGGCTGCACTAAACAATAGCTCTGAAAGTAATTATAAAATACAACTTTAATGAAGTTTGGAGAAGCAGATATGGGAGAAAGTGCATTTTCAGGAGCATTTTGAAATGGCAAGGGAAGATGCAAGCCAGTGAAGTGAAGAGGTACAAAGGCTCCACTAGAAATAGAACGAAAAAGAGGCTTTCCAGTGGGGTGAGATAGATGGGCAGCATTGCTGAAACCAGAGAGCACTCTGAGCTCCTGAAATGGTCTGCAGAATGTTTTGTAGACAGAGATGATGTAATTGGATTCTGCCGTCCTTGGGACAAGTGTTGGGTATACCCCCATAAGTATTGGGAGGAGATTGGATTTGGGGAGATGAGGAGAAGAGAATTTGAGCTCAGTGGAACATTTAAGTGCAGAGAACCTTCAGAAATGGTAATGTCAAAAGGCTAGCATTTATGGGGCAGGTGGTAATAGAGCCATTTTCTGAAGCAAAGGTGATGAAAGGAAGTGTGAACTCAGAAGTAGCTCCGAGTTTCACTGGTTGAAGACAGGGCATTGGATAAGGAAGGAAACTAAGCAGATGAGTTTATATTTTAAGCGGTTTCTCTAGTCTAAAAGAGGCAAATCTTACTATGAATGATTAGACAAAAGAAAATTTAAACATATAAGAGTTTATTTCATCAAAGATGGCAGTGGAAAACACAGAGTTGTGTTAGGATCAGAAATCTCTACATTTTAAAACTATCTACACTACACTGGGGATGAATGGAAGAGGATAATATCTGAAAAGGTTCAAGGGGATAGGAAAAAATCCAAAGGCAAAAATAATTGCCCCTTGTAGGGAGCTCTAATGTTCCAGAGGATTTTCTGTAGAACTGGACATGGGTTTAAACTTCATGTTCTTTGGTTGAATCCCTGCAGGTCCCTGAGATGGTGATGAGTCCATAATGGTTCTAGCTTTATTGTTTTTCCTCCGCAAACCTATTTGTGAATGTGCCATAAAATTGTCTTACCCCATGCTCTCGGTTTCAGGAAATATGATACACAGCAGATCAGGAGAAATGATTTTTTGGGGTTTTTTCCTATTTTGCAGCATCTTGGCACAAGTTCTGCACTGAAATGGTTAAAATATCAGCACATTTCACTGGTCTTGGGTTACTCATAAACATTCAGCAAAGCAATTTCACTCAATCGCACATATTAACTGCTTAAGTTCTTTTCTCTGAGGATGTGGACTGTTATTTTATGCCAAAAGTCCTGTAATTAAGTTTGACATAAGCGCATGGATTAAATATGTGGTTGGGGTGGAGGGGGGAAACATGGAATGGAAGGTTTTCTCCCCTCGACTTCTTGCCATATGGAGACTGTAACCAAATAATGTGCAAAAATTTTTAAGAGAATTTCCAATCTTATTACTCAGGGTTGTTTACCAGGTAAGTCTTAAGGCCAGTACAGTTACAAAATCAGTGTTTCTTTTCCCCTATTTAGCAATAACGACAACAAAACATTACCCATCCAACAGCCCTGGACCCTCATAGACAGAGAACAGAACAGCTGCTAGAAACTCTTCCGATGGGCGAGCAACTGTGGCTATGGTGTGGCACTGATTTCTCAAACTGATCTAATTCAGGGATATGTTTTAAATGCTGAAAGCAGGATGAGGTTGCCATGTATTGCATTGGTGTGTCCATTACATTAAGGGGTGCAACATTCTGATGCACTTTGTTCTGTAGGGACTTTTATCATGTCAAAGTTTCCCCTATCTGAAGGGTCCTCCAGTGACTCTGGGAAGGTCCAAATCATACAAACAGCATAATAACAAATTTGTTTGCAATGTCTGGCCATATTCATGAAGGTTTCTTGTGGTTTGAGAGAGGAATGCTCTCATTCCTCCCTTCCTAAAAAGAGCTGAAAATAGCTTTTTTCAAATGTTTGAAGAAGAAAACATCCTCCTTGAGTTTCCCCCTAAGTCCCAAATCAGAGGGATCCCACTGGAGATGAACCTGAAGAAGGAAGTCAGGCCGCAGGCCACCTCCCGCCTCCCCTGCTGGTGAATTTGCTTCCGTGCTTGCCCCCACTCCCAGCTCTTCACTTCCTTGGTCTGACTGAGCTGACTGCTTTCTAGGTGGCTTTGTCCTGCCACACCTTCCTTAAAGCAACAAGAAACGTGATCCAAATCGCTACCAGGTTCAAGCTTTTTATACTTCACCATCACTCGGGAAAATCTCATTGCAACCATTCCCACCTACCTTCTGATTTGTCTCCATTTCTCTGAACTCGACTCTGACTCATCCTTTTGGAGGTCCACAGTCCAGTCTGCTCTTAACATTAGCATCGGAAGCCCCATAAATCTCCCTATTGCACTGACGTCTAGCATGGGCTTCTGACCATGTTAGCATGCCCGTTTTTGTGTTATCGTAGGTGGCTCAAGCTGAGCACCATGTTGAGATAAAGCCTTGAAATTTGCTACACAGCAGTGAGAAAAATTTATTTAGGCTCAATACAACCCTCTATATTCCCCATAATTTGGGGGACTATCTGCCACATCTTTCAAAAGTCCATTCCAAGCCCTCCAGGAATATTCTTGTTTCTTCGTTTATCTTATAACTTATATTTCTGCTCATTAAATTACGGAAGCCTGTTACTAGGCCCACAGCCCTAATGTATTCCAGGCATTCAGAACTGTGCTGTGCTCTTCTGTATTATCCCCCAATTTTGTACAAAATACAATTACCTTCGACTCTACTGTCCATGTCATTGTTGGGAATTGTCTGATTCTCTTAAGTGGCTTTCGCTTTTTCTTTGATATCTTAGGTAGTTCTTTTTTATTCTCAAACCTTACTCTCTAGAGAGGCCAGTTTATAAGATTTGTCTAAGAGAGGTAAGGAAATGCATACCCCTACCCCAGAGTTTGGCTATTTCTTCGATCATGAAAGGTGGGGAGAAAAGATTCTTGTGGATTGCTACTCACTAAGTCGAGTCCCCAGAGACTTGAAATCAATGGGACTGACCCAGGCCACTCTGAGAGAGGTGGGTGCATTCCTCTTTCTTGCCATGTCTGGTTGCATTTTCCGTGGACCCAAGTCTGCCGTTTTATTCTGTCAATGTCTGACGTCTCCATAACAACTTCAGAAAGAAGTGAAAGTCAGACAAGTCCACATGTGGCCATGACAAGGCGCCAGGTGGCGTGTGGCTGGGGTTGCATGTCGCTGATGTAAGTGGGGCAAAGTGTGGTATGTGAAGAATCCAGGGGCTCCAACATAGTTGTGCAGCCCTTCTTGGAGGCCTGTTGAAACCTTTCCACACTTGAGCCTGTCCCACCTTTGTCCCAAGATAAGAACTTATCTCCATTTTTTCCTCTCAGATGCTGTCATGTTTTGCCTCCAGGCTGAGGTAATTCCAGCGTGCACTATTCCTTCTCCTGTGCTTCCTGCTTCCCTCTGAGATAACGTGTGGGACTGAGAACCTGTTAGGTACCTTTACTGTGTGTGCTCCCTGCTTTCTAAATCTGACTGTGGCCATGTTGAAGGAGATAGTCATTTTCCCTGCAATTTATGTGTAACAATCTTCCTGAGCATGATTCAAAATTATACACCCGCATCAGTGTCAGTGAGTGGTGGCATGTCATAGTGCAGTGAATAGGAATACAGGCTCTGAAGCCTGGCCCACCTGGGTTCAAATGCTGGCTCTGACATTTATTAGCTGTCCGACCTCAAGCACATGCACTTAACCCTCATGACTCATCGACTTTACCTGTACCATAGAGAATAATTGTACCTCCTTCTTGGGGTCATTGTGAGGATTGAACACATAAAGGGTTAATGAGAGTTCTGTGCCCATGGCAAGCCTTCAATAAGTTTGGCTATATTCCAGATTTTCTAAGGAGTCTCAGCTACATTGTTTTGGTTTGAGATGAACTGGTCTTTCAAAGACCTAAGATGTTCAGTCACTCAAGGAGATGAGTAATGAACACATCCATGTCTTCAGGTTGTACCTCACTTGGCAGCATTTAAACACAACCTTACATCAAAACTGTCAACCCATGACTCAACCCTTCACAGCCTAGTATTATTTAAGGATATAGAAACTCAGGAAATGGAAATATTGGCATAAAAATTCACAAAAGGATTTCATGTCAGAATTCTTATTGGTTCCTCTGCTTCACAGAGACACAAATTACAGAATTCTCATGTGGGCTCCCTGTAAAAACCAGAACCTTGCTACAGTGTCAAGGTGGTCTAACAGCTCTGCAATCTCCAGCGTGACTTTCACCAACCTCTTGACCCTCAGCTGCCAAACTGGGATGATGCATGGCATGCCTACCTCACAAGACTGTTGCAAGCAAGAAAGAAATATGTATGGAAACATAATCATTGTGACCACGATACACACAGCTTCCATTAAATAATCTATCTTGAAATCAATAGTGACACTTTTTAAAATTAATAACTTTATATTTATGCAGAATATTGCTAAATACCCTTGGAGTAGTCCATCCCTCCCATCTCGTTGTCCAAGTTCAACCCTTTTCCAAAGTAAGCCTTCCTTTTCATAAAAAGCCATCCCTGCACATACACCACAGACACGACATTACACTTTCACTCTTTTGTACTGTTAGCCCACTTACTACTGTATTTTGCATTTGCTTTGGTATTTGAGCATCTGTTCCAGGAGTCAGTCAGCAGATGTTTTTCTATAACTTTCCAGACAATAAATACCGTAGGCTTTGTGGGCCATACTGTCTCTGTCACAACTACTGAACTCTGCTATTGTAACACAACAGCCGTATACACAGTATGGCTATGAATGGGCAAGGCAGTGTTCCGATAAAACTTTATTTACAAAAACAGGTGAAACCAATGGTCTGTATTGGCACCTACTACTCGAGAGCTTGGCTTTGTTGTTCAGCGTCTTCATCTGTGCCTGTTTTGTCTACCCAGTTAGATGGTCACGACCTCACAGACGTGAGTCTTTATTAGGTGTTTGTAATGCCCGATTCCCCTCTACTTCTGGGCCAAGAAGTTGGTTCAGCTCATAGTTGTTGGATTAAACTGTCTCGTGGGAAAATTGTGTATTTATTGGGAATAAATGAATTTAAGCAGCCAAGCCATGCTGAATGCCTTGAAGAGTTAAATGAGGGAAGAGACGTGTTGTCTCTGTGGAAGGAGAGATGGCCATCTGCATGTCAAATCCATGAGTGCAGGAGAAACTTTGCCCACTGATCTCTGTCAAGTCCTGGGGGGAAAGCGATGGAAAACACCTGAAGGCCACATGTTTCTGGAATCCGAGCTCTGTGCATGAATAATGCCACGTAAGACGAGGAACGTGGGCAGCCCGACTCTTTCCTGAGGGTGTAGATATAACTCTGAATTCACAGCTATCATTCTTTAGAGGCAACTCTTTTATCATTATCCTTCAATTTAGAATAATTTCACTATTGTTTCCCATGTAGATTCATCTGAAAATGAATATTTTTATTTATGGAAATATAATACTCCAGGGGCCCGTAGAATAGTGGTTAAGAGCAGCAGGGTCTGGAGTTACACCTAATTAAATCTATGAGCCTTTGAATAAGTCCCTGAACCTCTCTAAGCCTCAATGTTCCCTTCAGTGAAATGGGAATTTTCGTGAGGGTTAAACGAGACCATGTATCTGAGGAACTCAGTATAGGGTTCAGGTTCAGAGTAAATATTCAATAATTATTAGCATCCAGTAATAGCAGAAGTAGTAGCAGTCAAAGTCACAGGAGTAAAATGTTTCTTTAAGCATAGAACTACCATATGACCAGGAGGAGTTCCATTCCTAGGCATGTTCCCGAGAGAAATGAAAACCTACATCCACACAGAAATTTGCACACAATGTTCATAGCAGCATTATTCCTAATAGCCAAAGAGTGGAAAAACCCAAATATCCATCAACTGGTAAATGGATAAACAAAATGTGGTCTATCCTTACACTGAAATATTATTTGGCTAAAAAAAGCAAGAAAGTACTGATACCTGCTACAATATGGATGAACTTGGAAAACATTATGCGAAGTGGAAGAAGTGAGTCACAGATGACCATATATTATATGAGACCATTTATATGAAGTGTCTAGAATAGGCAAATACAGAAAGCAGATTAGTGGCTGCCATGTCCTGAGGCAGAGGGTCGGGGAGAATGAGGCGTGATTGGTAATAGGAATGGACTTTCTTTGGGGGATGAGAAAATGTTCTAAAAATAGATAATGGTTATTGTTGCACAACTCTGTGAAATACGAAAACCACTTTTGAAGGGTTAGTTTTATGCTATGTAAATTATATCTCAATAAAGCTGTTTTGAATGTCTTTACCACATCTCCGTTATCCAGTCATCCTTCAAAGGACACTTTGGTTGTTTCCATGTCTTGGTCACTGTGAATAATGCTGCAATGGACATAACACACAATGCAAAATATAGATGATGTTTATAGAAATGTACACTTGAAACCTATGTAATTTCACCAACCAGTGTCACCCAAAAAATTTAATAAAAATTTAAATATGAAATAAAAAGAAAGATTTTTTTAAGGCATTTCCTTTTTTAAAAAAGTAAATTAAGTTACCTATTCTCATCAAAATTAATCTGTAATATATATCTTTTCTCCCTTGATATGAGCTAGAAGTTTATGGTTGGAGAATTCTACACTCACAAAAAATGTGTTATGTATAGATATATTTTTAAAGTAGATAGTTATTAGTTAAGTTCATACATCCATGGTGTTTAAGTGTATTCACCAAGAGTACGTAGAGATAATCTTCATTTATAAATCCCAGTTAGTTATAAGAATTTTTCAGAGTCAAGAACTGTGTGTTGAGGGCCTACTATGTGCTACACGCTACCTTGGACGTAGAGACATAGGATCCTGAGAACAAGATCTTAGGCTCATGAATTTATGGGTTCAATCATTCTTTGTACATCATACCAACCAAGATGATTTGGTCATGCTCCACTTTTCTGTAGTTCATATCATAAGAACAATGGGATTTTTCCCAAATGTAAATCATATTATCATCTTAAATCTGCCTTTTCAACCCCTTTTCCCCAGGGGCACACCACCCCCAATTGAAAATCACAGTTCTGGATTCCAGAAGTTTGAATAAATTCAAGATTCCTAAGTTTTACATAAAGAAGTTCACCAGGCCATAGATGGATTGCATTTTCTCACTTGAGGATCTGCAAGGAAAGGGGGATTCTCAAATTTTTATGAACAGGAGAATCCCCCAGAATCTTGTTTAGCATGCAGATTCCCAGGCCTTAGCAGCAAAAAGTCGGGCTCAGCAGGTGTGAGATGGAGCCCAGGAGACACAGCACCCCAAGTCACTCTGACGCAAGAAGGCATGAACCACACTTTGGAAAATACTGACTCTCAAAGGCTGGAACCCAGTGCATTGCCAGGTGTTTATTGAGCGCCAACCTTAAACCCGCACCATCTAAGCACATTGGGTGGTACTAAGACATACAGCCTCCTTTCCAAGGAGCACAAAATCAAGTCTGGAAGACTAGAGAGACACAAGCATGATAACTGACTGCATCCTGGGCACGATCAATAGCAAATAAGTGACTGAGACCCTCGGGGCTGTAGGAATTCAGAAAAGTCAAACCACTCCTTGGGCCCAGGTGGTTGGAGAACTTTAGGGAGGAGAGGAGTCACTTAGTCCTAACTTTAAACAGTAGTTGGTTTTAAAGAAGAAAATAGAAGAAGGAGCAGACAACAAGGGAGATTTGTCTCAGAGCAGTTGACTATAGTACGTTTACATGAGGAAAGAAAGAGGCTCAGTCGGTAAAGCAGAGTGAAGCCAAATTCTGGAAGGCCCCAAATGCCTGGCCAAGGGACTGGGACTTTACCTATAGAGTGTGGGGACCCACTGAGAACTTTTGAACCGGAGAGTGGCAAGCTGAGATCAGTGCTGGAAAAGGGTTAGTTTGATAATAAGTCACGGTGAGCATTTTTGGAATGAAATGACACATAAATAATGGCGCAATAGCACAATAGAAGCAGAATCCAGAACAGATTGGAACAAGAGGAGACTGGAGATAAGAGAACCATTTGGAGGGTCTAGGAACCTTCCCCCACAGCAGCCTTCCCTCCCCCCCAAAAGAATAAGCATGCCATGACAGAATTCCTATTCTATTTAAAAGAGTAAAGCAATACTCATATCCTTTCTTTCTTGCACTCAGGATAAGAAAGATGCCGACTTGAAAGAGGCCATTAGGGAGTGAGATTATGATAGCGGTAATAAGGGACATGAAGATCAAGAAAAGGATTTAATCCACTTCAGCCATTAGAAAAAAATGACTGTGGGCTGAGGAAGAGAAGGGGATGGAAAACCACGACTGCCAAGCCCTGTTTGGAGTTCTCAACATGAGGACCTTGCTCATGAGAGCTAGAATGAGAAACCCCAATTCCCCTGTAATTGGTCCACAAACACATTAGAAGCAACCGTTACAAATGACCACAATGGCTACTATGGAAAACTTGGGAAGACTCTTAACCAGAACGAGAGAGTTGTCATTGTGTAATAGTTAACAATCATACACCCAAACCATGCCTTATGTTTAAGGAACAATGTCCCTAATAATAGAACTTAAAGGAAAAAAGCTTTTGCCATGTAACAAACCACCCCAAAACAAAATAGCTTAACGCAGTGAGCCATGACTCACAATTCTGTGGGTAGGCTGGGACTTTACCTATAGAGTGTGGGGACCCAGTGAGAACTTTGAACAGGAAAGTGGCAGGCGGAGATCAGTGCAGTAGAAGAATTAATTCAATGATAAGTCACTGTGGCACTGTGGGCACCTGGTCTGAGCTGGCGTGACTGAAATGGATAAACAAGAATGGGCTCACTCTATGGCTCGCAGTAGGCTCAATGTCAGCTGAAGTGATTCTCTCACCCTTCAACAGATAAGCCTAGGGGTCTTCACATGGTGGCCTCAGGGTTTCAAAGGGCAGCAAGAAAACCAGCCTGAAAGCATAGGCATTTTTCAAGCCTCTGCTTGTGTCACATTTGCTGTTGTCCCATTGGCCAAAAAAAGTCACACGACCAGACCACAATCTGTGGAGGCACTGCTTGAGAGCATAGATAAAAGAAGGGAGGATGTGTGTGACCAGTTTTACTACCACAGCAATGTAAGTCTAATACATCATGCATCTCTAAAGGAAGTGGCGATCATCTGCTTCATTCTGCTTAAAGGATCTGGAAGGATAGCGGAAAATATGGGGCTTACGCTGTACTTGTCTGAATGTGAATATTTGAACTGTTGTGAAAGAAATTCATAAATATATATTACTGATGATAAAGCTTTTAAAAGGAGCAGAGGGGTGGGAAAAGGAGGGAGGGAGGGAAGGAGAGAGGGAGGGAGGAAGGGAGAGAGGAAGGGAGGGAGGAAGAGAGAGAAAGGGAGGGAGGGAGGGAAGAAGGGAGGGAGGGAGGAAGAGAGAGAGAGATAAGGAAGGAAGGAGAAGAAGAGAGAGAGGCAGGGAGGGAGGGGAAAAATATCTTTCTTAGCATATCCTATTTCATTACTTTGCATTGACAGAACATTACCAATCTTGTAAAGATTCCAAACTTTTTGATTGTCATTCCTTGTACAATAGCGTCCTATCTCCTACACTCCTACATGGGTCGGATTTCAGCCTGTGCAGAGGTCCCAGCTGTGTAAGTCCAGTGCAGTTTCAGAGAACAGCAGCCCAAGTTTTTACTCCATGAGGTGGTCAATGCTTGGACTACTGGCCCAGCCTTTGAAAGACTGAAGACGCAGACGAGCAACGCCCCATTCTTAGGACATAATTAATGTGCTGTTAATTTTTTTCATCAACAAAGGATTACCAAAATACCACATGATTTCCTTCAAAAATGTGACCCTCCCTTTCCTGTCTCATTTTTCTTTTCCTGGATCTGAACGTGGTTTCCATTAGCCTCATGAAAATAGTTATTTCTGTTCATTTTCCTCAACTTGTCTCAGTTCCGTGATCTCAAGGCGTCCAGAAATGCTAAAGCAAACTATTAGGAGACATTTAAGGGGCTGCTTCTCACTCAGAGCTCTTCTCTAAAACACTTCTGCTTGTGAGGCCAGTGGCTTCCTCTGCATCCCACAGCAAACCTCCTGGTGTTATAAAAAGCCAACTAACTAAATAATGCCATAGGAATCTTAATTACTAGGGTCATTTAGCCAACAACATTACACAGTTTTTTCCTCTCAGAATTCAAGCATTTAAAATTACAAATATCCCATCCAATTCACATTTAATTACCACTGTTCAAACTTTAAGAACTTTTTCGTTTTCAATTATGTAAAATTGGAAATAATGAACTACTGCTAAGGGATAGCCAATTGACTCCTTTTTTAAGGGGGAGCAGGAAAGTGTATAATTGTTGTCTCTTCCTGATCAAATTTCTGTTGTTGACTGGCTGTTTCTTTACCAAACATCCCTAAATTCTCCCCATTTTTCATCAATCAAGAATGAAGTTAACCTGTGATGAGTCTTGATGTGTGAGTTGTCCGTAGAGATCGTAGTTTCCAGCACAAAACCCCATGTCTGAGAGCTAAGCTGATGCAAGCTTGACAATAGCAGAGGGCATTCTAAGCAAGTACCACCATGGAAAATCCAGGACTTAACAGTCACCATCGACCCAAACAAACTGGGAGCTACTCCACACCATCTGTTGGGTGAGGAAAGGGAACTGAGGTTGGGGGCAGCACCTTTGAGGCTTCTCAATGATCCCACTCGTGACTTGTCCTACTTCCTGTGAAAGGCTGGACTTCAGAGTCAGGCACATCTGGCCATACTGTGGAAACGTGGCTGCTGAGAAGGTAGGGCTAGGAGCAAAGTCTTCCTTCAAGGGAGCACAGCCTACTTGAGAGCTGTCCCCTTGAAATAATGGTGGATTCATGGTAGCGGTCCTCTGAAAATCCATTTCAGTTTGCTTTGCAATCTCGTCCATTGCCTCTAATGATTATCTTTTAAAAAGAAAAAAAAAAAACAGTTTCCTTGAAAAACAGTACTTGAAATCACTTCTTTAAATGGGAACTACCCACCTACCTATCAAGGTAGGTCTTTATAACGAACTTGAGTTTTGCATTACCATAAAAGAAAGTTTTATATATTTGTGTGTGCGGTGTGGTATATACATGGTATGTGTGTGTGTGTGTACAAATATACTTTATATAATGACAAAGATCTAAAATAGGTGTGTTTACCATTATGTCATTAGCATCTGCTTGAAATAGGCTGGACTTTGTCCCCGCTGGCAAATCTGTTTACAGAGAAAGCTGAGGGATTGGGGTAAGGACTTTATTTTCACTCAGCTTTCTTTTTGGAAACAAGAGTCCTTGTGTCTGGGAGATGCTCCCAGTTTCATGTAGGAAATACATCCTTCCTATCGACAATGAAAACCTAAAGCTCTAAGGGACACGAACGCTTACATGTGCTGCTTTGGCTTTAGAGCACGTGGAACCGTTTATTAGGGTTATATGTGTCAACTGAGAAAAACATCCTTCTTTATCTTCAGGCTGGAATTCTATACATGCTTCTTCATTTCCACAATCTTTCAGCTCGTTTTTTTAAATGGCCTTACTACACACATCTCCCCATTCTTCACCCACCTTCAGTATTACGAGCTTTTCTAAAGGTTGAACATTTTGTATCTAGTTACACCATTTCCCCAGAATGTATTTCTATTTACCAGAATCTCAAATTACCATGGTAACTATCAAGAGTCCCGAATGTGTGTGTCACTTTTTCTGTACTTAACCTACGGCAGAGCCACCGCAAATGGCCACAGAGATTACATAAGAATTACATCCAGGGCTGAGAAAAGACCCACCGTCATTAATTTCTTTCTATTTTAGTGCATCTTAGGGGAGACTGAATGGCAAATGTAGGGGGATAATAAAATTGTCAGCACAGCCTCTTGTTATCTCACAGGCAGAGAGCGACTGCCCAGTGGCTGTGTGTGCCCAGTCCGTGGTGCGAGAGAAGGGGAAGTGCTGAAAAACGGAACAGGAAACAGATGGGAGATGTGATCTCTCAAAACTCCCAAAATTCTGAAAAACCTCAAACCAGTCTGGTGGCTTGAAAATTAGGACAAAAGTGAGATCTGTGTACTTCCCAAAGAGAGGCCAGCTGAAGCAGGCACAGTGAGGAGTCGTGTCACATGGACACCAAATCCAACTGGCTGCCGCTCAGCGGTACCAAAGGGAAGTGAGAAACTAGACCAGGACTGAGTTACCCTGCTCGAGAGCCGGGGAGAAGGCATCCACTCGTGCAGTGACAGCCTCAACTCCGGCTTCACGTTGGCAGCTGAAATCTCTGTAATCATGGCATTTGGAGTTAAGAATACTTCTTTCTTTACTAAGACTTAAGAGATACTCAGAGGAATTAAGCTCGTAATAGTGGCCAGAGGAAAAGGACTCAGTCTTCCACATCTGCAGCCTTTCGGGCTCACGTGAGGGAAAGAAGTTATCAGAGTCTGGATTAAATGGGTCATTTTCCGTGACCCCCCCGTCAAGAAACATCGAAGAATCTAAATGGCTTCGTTAAAATTCATCCGTAGGTGCAATGATTTGTCTAAACATGATTCCTACTCCTGAGTTCAGAGCTCAGGGAGAAATTGTCATGGTGATTGTTTTCCACTGTTGGACATTGGACAGAGTCTCCAGGCTTGAACGTCCCTTTTCTGTGCAGGTTTGGCAAGTGTGCTGGTGGGGGTCGGGGGAGTGATTGCTCCCTAACAACCAGAAAGTTGAACCTGCTTCCTGAAGAGATGCTAAAATCTGACAGTCCAGCTGACCTCCTCCTAACAAAGCCTGAGAGCAGAGCCATCCAAAAATCCCAGACACCCCTCCCCCTTCCAGGCAACTGCATTTCACTTGTGACCTTGTACAGCCTGTGGTCAGGATAGAGCCTTTGAACACATCTCCAGAGCTGCAGCGATTAGAAAGTCTTTGATTACTCAGCTCAGCTGGTCCTCCCTTCTCAGTATTTCTCTTCACCCCTCCCCCAACCCCCTTCACCTCACCCAGTAGCCCAGGCCCGTTTTCTTCTATTTTTTTATGTTGTTTTTTTTTAAAAGCAACCAATTTTCCCCCCTCTCTTTTCATTTTCCTATAGCATCCTAAACCTCAAGATACGGTTAACACTAATCCTGATTTATTTAGGGTTTATCTGCATTATTAATTCTGATCACACACACACAAAAAGGGCTCCAGGCCCTAGTTTGTATACAAAGTTTGGGTGTTTGTGAAAGGGGCCAGCAATCACGGAAAAACGTATTTTCTTTAGATAGCTTTTAAATCCAAACAACTTTCTTTTCTAGTCTGAAAATATTCCTAGAGATGGGTCCCATCCTTAACAATTTCATTTATTATTATTTTTCCCCCAGTCAATATCCTTTGAAGCTGCTTCCTGCGTTAATCTGGACTTAATATGGATTTAAACATTTACAATGGAAAATAATTTGGGTTAAAAAAATAATCTCCTTTGATAAAGCTAGAAAACCCCCACAACTATCACCATCTCTGACAACCAGGAATGGAATGAGATTCTTGAATATGCATAATGAAGAAAAGGAAAAGCAAGACTAACAGGGTGTATGTTATATTTTATATTTGTCAGCTGTTATGACTGACTGGAGTTGAGTGATATCCAGGCTCTTGACTTGTTGTTTGAATGAATTCATCATCACTCGGAACATACGAACAGTTATTTGGTGCCCAGGATATACTAAAAATATCTTCCATTGGAGTGAGAAGCCTTTCCCTCAGAGGTAGCAGCCTGCATCCATCACTCACAGAGGGGCTTCTCAGTAACTAACAAGTCCCAGCTCCCTTCTCACCCATCCTTTCCATTTTTACATTTTTCAGTCTATTAGCTTGCATAATGCTGGAAATAGAAAGTTTACATTTCTTTGGGTAGGCCCTCTGGCAAGGCCAGTGTTATCAAGGGAATTCTTCCTGTATTTAATTCAAGGAGCTCAAGGGGACTGGAATATTTTCATGGGAATTTAAAGGAATTCAGATTAGACCTCCAAGTCTACTTTGTCAGACCTCAACACTTGAAGCAGACCTAAAAGCATTTGATCCCTTGAGGACTTGCCGAATGAGGCTAGGCTGAATCCAAGAAGTGCTCCTTTTCCAGGGTTTGAAAATAATGTGGCATAGGAGCCTTTATTCCTCATGGCTCTGCCCATGGCAGACATCACCAATCAATCGCAAGATCCTTTCATCCTGAGTCAGGAGGCAGCCTCTGTTTCATTCTCAACACAATGCCCTGTGAGCCACCTGCAGTGGATCCAATTTGGGACATACATTGAAAGCTATTTGCCATTCCTGCTTGTCCTGCTCTACTCCTGGAGACTCTTGACTGATCTCCTAGATTTCAGCATTTCCCTTTAGCCTGTCTTGTGCACTGCTGCTGACTCCTTTTCCTGTTCTTGATCATATTGGCCCATTGTGTTGGGGACAATGCCAGAAAGACTATAAAGACCAAGGGCATGGTCCTTTTGACTGCTGTAGCTTCCAAAAATCACTGGTACAACCAGGCAAATTGGAAACCTTTGCTCAGAAGGAGCCACCCCACTCCTTTTCCTGAGTCCCAGAAAGTCTGTCTCCTGTGGATTTCCTTCCATTTTTCCCTCAATTACTAGGACCAGGATGTAGTGTGGCTAGGATAATCTTCTAATCACTTTACCTCTCAGAACCAATTATATCAGACTCAGAGCCTTCCCAGAGTTTTCAAGGCCTTCCTCCAACTTGCCTCTGACCATTTCACTAGGTTCATTCCCCTTCAGGTCCTTGTTACATCGGCCACTTGCCGTCCTCCACATGTGATGTTTCTTTTCCATCCAGGAAGCCTTTTCCAATGGCCACACACTCTCCTTTCCCTTCTGTCTGCCCCAATTACCTGACTCTCACCTTTACTCTATGTCCCTTACCACTTTTTGTCTCTGTTATACATTTTGTTTTAATAATACCTCTTTCTAAAATACTATAAGTTAATTGTAGAAATCTTAGAAAATAGATATACGAAAAAGAAGAATATTAAAATGACTTATAATTTCATCAGGATATACACATTGATGTGTATGCTTCTAACTCTTCTTATGAAATATTTCTGGATTTTATTGTAAAAAATATACATACACTTAAAGTGAGTGAGTTTTATAATTTCTTATATAAAAATTATACCTCAATAAGCTGATCATATATCTATATGTTATGCATAGAAAAGAATATATGTAGTGTGCATCTGAATTTTATATGTATTTTAAACAAAAATATGAGTTTTATATTTTATGTACTTTATTGAAAAGTCTGTAAACTTTGTTGTCTGTAAACTTTTAGTTCCTAAAACACATAGTTGAACAATCTTTGGGCATATTCCTATATTTCCAGTATTCCAAAGCTGTATCAATATGTTTGCCCATTCTTTTTAAAAAGTTATTAACACCTTTATTGAGATATAGGTTACATACCAAGCAATTCAACAAAGTGTACAACTTAATGGTTTGGGGTATATTCACAAAGTTGTGCAACGATCATTACATTCAATTTTAAAACATTTAGTCAGCCCAAAAGAGAAACCCCATACCCACTGGCATCATTCCCACTCCTATTTCCCTCCAAACCCCTTTAGCCATAGACTACCACTGACCTATTTCCTGTCTCTATGAATTTTCATGTTTGTGGACATTTTATATGAATGGATTCATTCAGGATGTGGTCTTTTGTGACTGGCTTCTTTCACTTAGCATGTTTTCAAGATTCATCCATATGTTTTAGCATTCCTTCATTACTTCTTATTGCCAAATAATATTCTATTGTTCTTTGTTAATTAAAGTTTATTGAGGTGACAACTGTTAGTAAAGTTACATAGGTTTCAGGTGTACAAATATATGGTGACAGAAAAAGAACTGACTCTGGGTGGTGAACACACAGTGTGATAATATTCTATTCTTTTCAAGAGTTTCTGTTTTTGTTTTTGTGATGTTGATGTGTGTACTTTACCAAATTGAGTGGCCCTCACATCTCCCATCTGTGTACCCTCTGATTGTTTCAGTGATTATTTTTTGTAGGATTCTACTGAATTTACAAAGAAATCCAGTTCAATTCAGTTCAACAAATACATATTGAGTATTGAAATGTGCAATATTATTTGCTAGAAAATGCTGGGTATACAAAGATGAATGGACACAGCCTCTGTTATATAGAAGTTACAATCTATTTATAGCAACTCATAAGAGCAAATCATGTCTGTGAGTCACTCTGATACTTTGAGCCTTTACATAATCTTTTATTTTATATTATTTGGATGTAGACATATATTTTTTCAAGTTTATTTCATATGGTTATACCATGCTATTCTGTAAGCCACCCAAAAACAGGAACTGTGGGTTCTGTTTCTTTTCTATTATAATAACTACAGCAGCTACTGTATGCTGTACATTTATTTTATTTGATCTGCAAAACAATCCCTATTGTTAGGCAACTATTGTTATTTTCATTTGTTGATGGGGAAACCGAGGCTCAGAGTGATAAAGCAGCTTGCTGAAGGTCATTCGTCTGGTGAGGGTGGTCATTGGATCACACTAGCCCCCACCCGTAAGGAGGACATTCTTAAAAGCCAATAGATGGCATTGTCCACCTGCCACTCTGGTGAGCAGAGCTGCATCTTAGTCTGGGCAACGTGAAGTAGTTTCTGGGGCTGAAGGATAAAGTCAAAAATTCACAAGTCTTCATCCCGTGGCATTGATGGTTGTGTCCATTGCATTGTTCTCTTGACAATGGTGGAAAACATAACTCCCCAAAGAGCTCTCTCTGCTTAGTACAAGAAATCATTACATGTCATCTTTGGAATTTACCACTTTGGAATCAAACTTTAGAAGATACACTTAGGGATAATAAAGTAGGACCCTTTCCATCCCCCAAAATGTGCCATTTGATAGAGCAGCATGACAAATGGCAGGATGTGAGAACTCAGGCCTCCCATTTTGGGCTTCGAGAACTGTCCGAATGCTTTCACACTTGACTATACGATGCTGTCATCTTCAACAATAAAGCAGGTAGGTTACCTCCATGTGTCTACATATCACAATGAAGACACTCAATAAATATAATAATAGTTATTGTTTCTTTCACATTCGCTGACAGGATTAAAATCCCGGTAAAGAGACCTTAAGGTCTAATTACTTTGTAGGCATTGAAACCAAACTGCTAGTTGAAAAATTAATTGTGGAGCATCGGAGATGGAGCAGTGGGAAGTTGTTTTGAGCAGTGGTGTCGCTCTGAAACTCCATGTAGGATGTGGAATGATAAACACCAACGCAAACTGCCTCAAGTGGCGGAGGGAGCAGAGCCTAGATGTGCAGCTGGCACTGAATGGACTTTAGTTCATTTACTGTTACTCCAGCACACAAAATATGTGTTGAGTGACCAACTGAATTAATTAACCAACAGAAAATGTCGTTAGGGAATATTTAGAACAATATGCAGATGATCTCCGTAGCAGAAATGAAGGCCCAAAATATTAGTAATAACAATTATAATAGTAATTAACATTTACTAAGCACAGGCTATGAGTCAGGCCCTATTTCAAGTGCTTTAAGCACATTTCATTTAATCCTTTCAACAAATTGCGAGGCAAATATTATCCTCATTTTTAAAATCAGAAAATGGAGGCACAGAGAAGGTAAGGAGCCTGCCCAACATCACACAGTTAGTAGTACAAGAAAAGCCCAGGATTTTCCGGGCACAGACCTATTTACTATGTCATTCTCTAATCTCTTCAGAGATCCCTGAGTTTCCAGGACCTTAAAGACATATCCAGAGATTATTTAGATCATAGTTTTCAAACTGCTCCATGGAACCATGAAGTTTGCTTCAGAAGTTCTACCAACAATAAAGGTTTTAGGCCAATGAGGATGAGTTCAGTTCCCTGGGAAAATATTTGCTGCTTGAACCTCCTTTGCATATGGGATTTCCACATAACATTTTGTTTTTAAACAGAAGAGAGAGTATTCCATTGGAATGTGTTAGAGGCCAACAAATGTTTTCTGTAAATGGCCAGATAGTAAATATTGTAGGCTTTGAGGTCCCACTGTCTCTGTCACAATAATCGAATTCTGCTGTTGTAGTGCAAAAACCGCCATGGACAATATGTAAGTGAATAAGTGAAGCTGTGTTCCAATAAAACTTTATTTATAAAAGTAGGTGGTGGGCCATAGTTTGCTAACCTCTGGTCTGGGTCATCCCCCTGTGGTCAAGTGGAGTTTGTCTAAACTTTGTAAATACAGTTGTCTTAGTTGCTCACAAAGAGGAGATATATTGTCCAAGACCCCATATTTATTAACACTAATCATCAGAAAGCCTATGCCACAGTTAAAGGGAAAGGAAACTAATGTGTATTGTATATGAACTTTGTGTCGAGTACTCTACATCTGAATGAATCCTCATTGTAACTACATAAGGTGTATGGCACGATCCTCTTTAACAAAGAAGGAAACTGAGGCTTAAAGAGGTAAAAATAGTAACTGGAATCAAGCCAAAATCTCACTATATGCCATCACACCATACTGACATGACTTAAAGACACATCACTTACCCTGTCATCTAATAGACTGGAGGGTCATGGATAAGCCACCCTCAGTTGATTCTTCCCCAGGAAAAACCATTCAAGTTCACTTCAGAACCTTACTTTACTCCCCCTAGATGCTTCACCATCTCTATTAAGTTAGAGACTTAAAGACTAGTGGTACCATTTCTGGATGAGTTTTCCCAAGGCCTAACACAAGAGGAAAATAGCCTTGCAATTTCAGTAAACCGTTCTCCCACTTATGCTTTCTGGTCTCTTCTCGTCCATCTTAGCGGGCTATTGGGGGTTTTATTAAGTGGTGATCCTCCATGATCCATATGTCTTTTATAAAGGTCATGTTTTAAGCCTATGCTTCGTTCTCTACCTCCTTTACTTGTCTCTCTTGGATTCATACTATGCTGGAAAATTTTGGAAATCGAAATCTCGGTAACCTCCTTTACTTCAGATATTTAATGGCACTGCTAGTTTGGGTATAGTCCATCAGTAAATAAAGAAACCTAATTTCTTCCTCCTGCCTGGGATAGGTTGAAAATTTGAGGCTTAGTGAGGCCAGAACACTAATCTCTTCCAGAACACACATTCATTGCCTTCTTTCCTGTTTGCCAAAATACCTTGGAACTGAAGGACCTCTTACATCTATTTTAGATTCATTTTGGATTGGTTTCCTTTCAAGAACCAATCAGTCCCATTCAGCTGGAAATAGGAAGTTGGTGTCATCCCACAATCAGTGACAGCATCGCCTCTAGACGCTCTCAGTTCCAGAAAGTACCCATGTCTGTGAGCCACGGCTGCCCATCTCCCCAACCGAACAGTAACCCAGCTATGTGTGAAATGGAAGGGAAATCTATCACATGTGGAAAACTCAGCCATCAATAAGCAGCTTTGCAGGCCTTTCAGTTAGGGACCGACCGCAGAACCAGCTCTCCATCAACAATCAAACAGTCTTTAGCTGCGATCAGCCACTTCCATCACCTCTGAGACTGGCAGGTTTCCAATAAAGCCAATAGCCCCCTCCCCCAGGGTAAGGTCATCAGCAGGAGGCAGGCATTGTCGTTTAGCCCAGCAATTTGACAACAGTGTTAGCTTACACTCTATTACCCAGCAGCTACACCCTGACCCCTGACCCTGACATTGACCTCAGGCGGCCCTCTCCTGAGGTAGACTCTGATCACTTGAGGTGGCTTGCCCTGCTGGTTAGCTTGAGACAAGGCCCATCAGGACCAAGCAAAGCTCCCCGGTCACCCCTGTTCCCAACAGGGGGCTTAAGGCTTGAAGCACCGAAACAAGCCAGCATTACACCCAAGATGGCAAAGGTGAAAGTTCAGAGGCATATCCATCAGCAGCCTGTCACCAAAGGACATGTAAGAACTATGGAAGCTTTCAGCACAGGGATAGCCGTTGTCTCCAGACAGTTCTGCTCCTTAATGGAAAAGACATATCAAAATATGGCTTACAAAATACAAAATAATGGACTGAGATGTACATTATATGAGGGTGTTAGATTGCGATGTACTTTACAGTGGGGGAATTAGATTGAAGTGTTATGCCAGGGTAGTTAGGTTGAAATATGGATTACCCTAGTAATGTTAGCTTGAGATGTGCTTTATAATACAGCTGTTAAATTAAGATGTGCTTTTCTGTGCAGGCATTAGCCTGAGATGTGCATTATAGCAAAATTGTTAGGGAAAGAGGTGGATTCCACTTTGGGAGGGGGGATAAGAGCGAGGAAAACACCTTGTATTGAATATTATTCAAGGTTACGGAACGTCTTCTGCATTACGTAGATCTCAGGAGTTGGATACACAGGGAATGAGAGCATGAAGTATATATAATGATCCTTCCTTTCTTTTTTCTCCCCAGCCAAACAATCTGCCACTTTCCCCACTTTTCCTGGTAGGGACTTAAAGGCCTCCCCCATCAATAAAAACATTAGCTCACTAAACAGCCTGATGGCTTTTCCTTCCCTGGCTTAACCCTTCGGGAGCTGGGGTTTCCTTTGGATTTGTAAAGATATTGATCCCAGATAATGTTTGCCTTTCTAACTCTCTCTTCCCTAGACTTGATGGATAGGTTCAGGGCTACATCTCGGCAGCCAACTCACCGCAGCTACCCAGGGAAAGGGGAATGGAAAGCCAGGCGAGTGTTCAGTAGTTAACACCATTGGAATGCCTTCCCTGGGATGGACAGGCAGAAAGGCAGTGGCTGGGGAAAAATGCGGGGGCTACAGTCACTTTCAATCAGCACCGTATTTCACTTTCAATTTTCCTCATTCTTGCCCTGATCCTTCTACCAATATTTCTTTAGTTCAACTTAGAGCGTTGTACAAGTTCTAATTAGTATCAGATGCTGTCTTGAGGTTGGGCTGCCCTGAGTTGGATTTCGAAAGACTGCTTTTCCAGTTAAAGTGCTTTTCCACGGCATTATCAACTTGGATGAATACAGGTAGCTGTGTTGCTTGCTGGCCTAGGGGGGATCGACTTGAATAAACCCTCACCCTAGATACAAATCTTACCCAAGAGAAGTAAGTGAAGAGGGATGGAAGCATTATCTCTCTCATTAACACTTGGCCTACAAAGGTTCACCGACCGTCTCCCCAAGTGTTTTTATTCTTTCTTCTCTTCCTTAGCTCGGGAGATATAATTTACAGCCTCCAGAACTCTAGCTGACTGCCTTTGGATGGTGTCCAGCTCTACCGGAATCAGAGAGGTGAGTTCCAGACTTCTCGTTTCTCGGTGAAAGAAAATGTTATACCAGGTGAGTGAACGCAGTCAAAAAGACTAACCTGCCAGACAAGGGCATCAAACAAAACCAAAGGGTTCAAAGGAAATTGCAGTGTTACTAGACACCTCTGCATTGTGCCTTGAGGTGCCAGGAAAGAGGCAAGCGAGCATTTCTGGGTGCGTTTTGTCAGGCTCTGTTTCTCCAGCTACAAAAGTGGATCTGCTGCGAGACAACAGCACTTCCCTCCCCTGGCTGAGCTTGCTATGGGCACAACATAAGACATGTGGCAGAAATATGCTGTCCAGGTAGGAAAAAAAAAAAGCAGTTCCACCCACCCTGGTATGTCTTTGCCAAGTTTAGTCTCTTTGTTGGCATTCCCACTCCTCTCCTCTCTGAGTATTTCCTAGTGAAGTTTGCCTTATTCTCTAGCCTGTTCTTTTCTCTTCTTGGTGTCCATTCCTGCCTCATTTTCTGACATCACATTTTCCTTAAAAATAGGCTCTGAGAGCTATTTCTATCCACTGTCAAGGGATCTGTCCAGCCAGACTCCCACGGGATGTAGGAATAAGTTTAAAACCAATCCTGGAGAAGAAAGGAGAAAAAAAAGGAGTTGGCTTAGTCCCAGATTCCACTTTTACACAAATCTTCTGTTGGGTCAAGTGAGATATTTTGGGCCCCGCCCTACACGAGGAATTATAATATGGTTCTCTTTAAACACTACCTAAAACCCTACCCCAAAGAAGAGACCAAATAGTATCACAGCAAAATTGTGGTGTCCTTGTGGTTACGTAGAATCAGCTTTTGAATCAGTCCCTCCCCCATCACTTAACTGCTTTGTGATTTTGGAAAAAATCACTGTGCTTTTACAAGCCTCAATGTCTCCATCTATAAAATGGGTTTAATGGTAGTTCTGACCTCTCGGGGATATTGTGAATATCCAATGACCTAACGCATATAAAATGCTTATTTTATGCCTGCCACAGAGTAATCACTCAACAAACAGTGGCTGTCAGCTTTATAATTTTATTATCATACCAACAACCACCAGGAGCAATGCGCCGATTTACCACAGGCTCCTTCGGCATTGACTTATCACATATCACACCGACCATCGTGAGCTCTTTAACATATCTGGTTTTACAAACACACTGTATCTCTTAGCCTTGCTCCTTTACCGGACGACGTATGTATGAGGATTTTCTCTGTACAGGAAGAAGGGCAACCCTGCCAATGAGGGGAGAGACAGATTAGAAGGGCCTCAGTGATGGAACATAATCCCTCCCCTGTACTCACTGGTAACTAGCATGATTGTATTTCAAAGGTAACAGTTCATCTCCACTGCGGAGATTGGAGCACAGTCCACAAATAGGGCCTAATGTGATCCGACAGGCCTGATTTCTCTAGCTATGTATTAAAACAACATGCCCAGTGCTGATGGCTCCAAGGTCCTGACCTTTAGCAAGGACTTATGACGTAAGGCAACCTGCCCAGGAGAGCAAGAGGGCCAGAAGGCCAGAGGGACAAGGTCATTGGCTAATGAAGTGGTCAGCATTGAGTTTCTGTCACTCAGCTGGTTACAAGGAAACTGAGAGGGAAGTCAAAGAAAATGGGAACATTAGAGAAACAAAGAGGACCACATTTGAGCTATTGCTCGCCCTGCCTTCTCATGTTGTCAGATGGCAGGGTGGCGACACACAGCTCGTGCGAGCCTTTGTGTGGCCTTTTTACCTACGGATCATGGGCTGGTTGAAAGAGCACTTAGAAGACTCCAACTCAATGTAAATCCCAAGTTAGACTGAAAATAAGCAGATAGTAAACCAGCCTGCTCTTTGGTTCAGATCGACTCCAGACACACGGTAAGGAAAAGTAGTCAAGGGCATGGAGGTGGCTTCCCAACCAGTTCTCTCTGGGACCTGGGCAAACTACCCTCTGAGCTTCAGGGCCACTACCTGGAAAACTGACGGCGAGCCCCAGCTCACAGGGAGGTTGGTAGAGTGTAGATGAGAAAATTCATGCAAAGGGCTTCACGTGGTGCTTGGCACAAAGTCATCACTCAAATGTCAACAGTTACTCTGGATATTCCACGTGCTCTAACGATCTTAGAGAGAAGGTACGGGGCTTCTAAAAAATGGATAATGAGTTGTGAGCTGTAGAATAAGAAGAGAGCTTGTTTGCAGTTCATAGTAGAACTAAGACTGATACCCAGATTTCAGGAGGAGCCTTGTCAGCAGCCTCAGGGTGAATCAAGACCACTGATGGCTTCCGAGGTCCAGAAATGTTTCTCCCGACTGGTGCATCATCACAGCCAGAGTATGACCCAACTCTTGGACGTCCCAACGCCCAAAGATGCAGAAGGTTTCAGTTTCACTTCCTGAATTATTAAAAAGATTCTTTTAAACCTTTTCCATCTCATTTCTAAAAGGGAAACACTAAGGTTTAGGGGAAGAAGCACTGATGGAGAGATGGAGGACCAGCACACTGGTCTCAGCAGCTTGTGGTTTCCCTCAAGTCCCACAGCCACCAATGCCTCAGGTCCCCGGACTAGCCAACTTCCGTTTCCCGTCCACCTCTGCATCACAGAGATGATATGAGGATGAACTGAAAGCACCGATCTGAGCAAGCTCTTGGAGTGTGTAGTGGGGAGAATAAGGTTCTGATGGAAATGATGATCAAATTAGACTGTAGCATCCTGGGAAGAAAGAGTTGGAGCATCACCAGGGCAACCAACCCCTGTTCCCATCCTGACCCAGCTAAACCTCTTTCTCAGGATTCAGTTCCTTGAGGCTTTTCTGGGTTCGGAGACTCCAGCAGAGTAGCACAAATAACCATATGCCATTCAGCAAGGCTGCTCTCTTTTTTCTTTCAAAGATGGACATAGCTTTAAGCTTTTTTTTTTTTTTGGTCTGATTATAATACATAATCTATCTTTAAAATGCAAGCAATTTATCAAAATATAAAGAAAATGAAAGTCGCCCAAAATTCCACTACCCAGAAGCAAACACTTAACCTGGACAATATCCTATCAGATGTTTTTACATCATACATGTGCATATAGATAGGTCCTATTTTATATCAGTGGTATCATATTCTATCCAAAACAATTACAGATTCGCTTGTTCCTTTTCAATGGCTGCATTGCATTCCAGTGTTGGATGTGCCATCAGTTATTTAACAAATCCCCTATGGATGGGCAGTAATGTTATCATAAACAATACTCTAATGAACATCCTTATGCTTGGTGAATCGATTTGTCTCCTTAGGATAAATTCCCACAAGTTGGTATTGCTGGAAAAGCTGTCCCCCTCAACCAGATACTAAGAAGGGTTTACGTGGAGAAGTGAGGAAATAAAAGGGCAATGACTGGCCAAGCTGAAGAGTCCCATCGTCCTAGTGACCCATATCCATTGATCTATGAAGTGATGAAGGAGAGAGAAGGTGTATGTTTATGTTGCTGTGATAAAGCATATGCCATGAGGTTCTAGAACTCAATGCTTTTTTTAAACTTCCCCACCTCCTACTCTTCTTGCCCAGGTCTTTGCATCCATTGCACTTCATACAGCCTACTCTGCAGCACTCTTTATCCCCTGACACTCAGCCCATCAGCCAGTGGGTTCCATTTTCTCTTGACTGGGTTTTCTTCCTGGTGGCTGTTCTCCATATGGGGCCCAAAAGTTGATTAACAACTTTGGGTAAGAGTCTGCACAGAGAACGGCCAGGCAGTGTGTTGAGTTGGTTGATTACATTGCAATGTTTTAATTTGTCTTAGGACAAATTCTCGTAAGCTTTCCTGAGAAAATCTCCTGTTAGACATAGTCATTTAATTTAAAAACAGTTGGGAGCGGAAGATGAGCTAAGATGACAGATGGAGGAATGCAGATGGGTATGTCTTAGAGGGACTCAAAACACTGAGGATTTGGCATCCAGGGAGACACGACGTTAGCTTCTACTGCTTGTGCACATGGACTTGAGGATTTTCATGGAATCATTAAAATACAGGGATTTTCGCAGAGGACAGGCAGGTTTCATTGTTTTCTCTTGCCTATAAAATTATAATAAGGTCAACTAAAGAAATGGATATCCAACACACACACACCCCAAATCCAGCAAACACAAAAAACAATAATTTGAGTAACCCTGTAGGAAGACAAAACAAAGCAAAAAATAATAACAAGGCTGCTGTTAACAGAGAAGTTTCCTTTGGTCACATTGCCATAAAGATAACTTTTTTAATTCTATGCTTACTCTGGTTTCCTTCAGATTTTCTGGACATCCTAATTTGGCGTTTGTATAATTCAACATCTATTATTGTTTTAGGACCATAGTTATTATTTTAATTATAATTTAAAGCTGCCTAATATACCCAGAGGTCACTGGGCACCTAAAAGAAATAAATAAAAACAACTTGCCATTTTTAAAAGCAGCATGTTTATTTGGAAGTCCCATGAGCTACTCAGCTAAGACATCATAAAACCTTCAAATAAACTAAAACGGAAACAGAATAAAATGTCCCGTCTTAATCTCCTTAGAAGGCAAGCAGGAAAAGGTTGCAGCTAGCTGGATGCTAGCATGAGAACTCTCAGCATGATTTTGTTACTCGGTTCACGAAGGCCCATGTATGCTTTGATAACCATACTCCATACTGCAGTCTGCATAGTTCTACTCCTAGGTTTGTAATCCTTGAGGCTTGAGTGAAAGTTAGACAATGAGAGCTCAGTCTAGGAAGAAAATTTGTACTGAAAAAGAAAAGGGCATGCTAGAGGCTTGGAAATGCCTACCAACTGACTACCTCATCCAGATGGCTTTGTATGGCTTTCTCTAGTGTAGGTGTCAATAAAGTAGATTCCAGTCTCATTAGCTCCGATATTTTAAGTAGAGAGTTGCTGAAATATCAAAGTCTAGTGATTTCACATTTGGAAGGCTAAAGAAATTTCAAAACACTTCTATAATGTTCCTACATTTGAGTTTCCATAACAGAAAACAGTAAAATCATTTTCAAACCATTTACTGCTAGTATTCTCCATGTAATCAGAGCTGTTATGGTTTGTTAAGCGACAGAATTATCTAGTGGGCAGGAGGTTTATGCTGCTTCAAGACCTTCTAGCTACACGAGTATGCAAATCAGTAAATATTATAGAATCCACTAAACAAGCATGGTCAGGATTTCCACAGGGAAGTATCTCTTTCCTCCACTCCCAAGAATGGCTTTAGGTAGTTTAGGGTGACTTTTCTAGGAACCAAAGAGCCGGCCTGTGAAATTTGGGTCAGTTCTAAGAAAAAGGCAGAGAATGGTATCCTCAGAGAGGCAGAAGACAGGCTCCCGGAGATCTCCTTCTTTACTGTGGAAGAAATAGGAATGAAAAGAGAAGAAAGGAAGTTGAACCCCAGAGTGACAAACTCAAATGGCTGCACAGACTAAGCAAAGTCCGTAAGTGAGTGAAGTGGGCATAGTATAAGGCAGTAGGGAAAGGTAGCGACTGCGGAAACCATCCCAGCCCAAAAGGCAGCTGCTGCTCAACTCCAGCTGATGGTTCCCAGACCCTGTGTAACCAGAGTTTTCTATTTTTTCAAGAGAAGTTGGAAATACAGATTTTTTTTTTTTTACTTGAAATATCTCAAATTTTAAATGTTGGCAATAAATTTAATACAAAACCCCACACAACCAAATAAAGATTCTACATGCCGCATTAAACTTACGGGCCATAAGTTTGTAAATTGCATAAGACAGAAGTAAGTAGTTGGGAACTGAAAATAGCAACAGGTTCTGAAGCATGGAATGGATTTTTTTTTTTTAATTTTATTTTATTAAATTTATTGGGGTGACAATTGTTAGTAAAATTACATAGATTTCAGGTGTACAATTCTGTATTACATCATCTATAAATCCCATTGTGTGTTCATCACCCAGAGTCAGTTCTCCTTCCATCACCATATATTCGATCCCCCTTACCCTCATCTCCCACCCCCCACCCCGCACCCCCCTTACCTCTGGCAACCACTAAACTATTGTCTGTGTCTATGAGTTTCTGTTTCTCATTTGTTTGTCTTGTTCTTTTGTTGTTTTTGGTTTATATACCACATATCAGTGAAATGGATTATTTATATTAAAAGAGTTCAAGTCTTGGTATTAGTTCCCATCTATAAAGGAAAATATATCCTTTTTCTTTCCCATTCTATTCAACGTCCTCAAATCTAAAATAACTTTTAATCTGCTTCATCCTTTCTGATTCTCTTTGTAAATACTGGGCTGGTGAATGAACTCAGGGTGTACTGAGCTAGGCAAATGCTTCTGCTCTCTTAACCTTCTGAGATGGGGAAGGATCGATGCATAGAAAGTATTAGTAGAAGGTGGAAAGCTGTTTTGAGCCTATTTGCAAAATTTCTTGGATAGATTATAATACAGTTTATTAGTTAAAGACATTATCCTTAATAACCTTCCATGCATTTCAGCTTAAAAATGTTGATATTCAGAGAGTAGTTCAGTCAGTTTTTACTAAGTAATGCTACAGTAACAAACAACTCCCAAGTCTTAGTGACTTACAACCAAGATACATTTTTCATGCACAGACTTACATGAAAGTATCTCTGCTCCATTTCATCTTACTCCATTTCATTTAAATTGCATATTTGTGTCTTTGCTCCATTTCATCTTTATTCTGAACCCTGGGCTGAAGGAGCAGTTCCTCCCTAGCTTCAAAATAATATCATGCTAGAAGGGAGAAGAGAAACTACATGATGGCTTTTAATGCTTCTGCTCATAAGTAGCATACCTCACTTTCTCTCACATTTTATTGGTGGCCAAAATGAGTCGTATGGCCAAGCCTAGTGTTGATGAGGCAGGAGAAGTATTACCCTCCCACTGGGAAGGCAACATTTAGGAACAATGAAACCATCACCCACAGAGGGCACTGCCTCAGGGGCTTTGGAAGGAAAATTGATGGGGAAGCTCCAGTTGGAGAAACAAAGCTAGTTCCTAGGCTTCATTCTGATCTTGGTAGGGACCATTGAGGTCATTTGAGTGCAGAGTGGTTAAAGCATGGTATATGGAGTCAGACTTCCTAGGTTCAAATCCTGGCTCTACTATTTCTTGGCTATAAAACCTTGGCTATGTTACTTAACCTTTTTGTGTCTCATTTTCCTCATGTAAGCACACCTACCTCATAGAGCTGTTGGAAGTATTCAATGAATTAATGTATATAGATATACCTATGTATATATGGGGGGGAGAGAGAGAGAGAGAGAGGAGAGAGAGAACATAGAACAGTGTTCGGCACATACTATGTATTGACTATTATTATAATGATGATGATTAGAAAACCATCAGCTCAGAATACATCTCAGCCACCTTCTCAGTAGGGCCAGAACCCCTCTATTATAGCTAGATTACTCCAGGTCTTTTTGACTTTAAGAATCCCATATTAAAATGCAAGTACTTCTGGGAGGGCTAAAACCTCACATCTTTATAAACTAATACCTTGTTGGGGATGACTTTGAAAGTAGGTTCCAGCAGGATGGGATACGTAGGAGAGGGTCCTAGAGACAGTGAGATTGAGAATATAGAGGTTGGGGAACTAGGACCCTCAACGAAACTTGCCACACTTGATAGTTTTACTAGCAGCCACTCTAACCAGACCAGTGATTCCTGTCCTTGGCCACACATTAGAATCCCCAGGAGATGCCCACATCACACCCTAGACCATTGACATCAGAATCTGCGGATGGGATGCAGGACTCTGAATATCTCAAAGCTCCCCAGCTGCTCCCTATGTAAAACCACGGTTGATGAGCCGCAGAGGGATCTACCTCCCACGAAGAGCACCTGACTGCCTCCTTCTCAGTCCACATTGTGCTCTGCCAAGGATCTGCATTAACCCCCATTTCTCCAGCACAAGCCAGATGAACTGACCGGGAGAAGAACACTTGCTGACAAAGAAGAGAGGGGATAATGGCCGAAGTCGAGCATCTGTCTTTCCTCTCCTCCTGATTGATCACTTTATACAATAATAAAACTTTTAAAAGGTTGAACCTGAACTGAGGCTGTGCCTGTGACACAATTAATCAAACTCTCGAAGCATCGTGGTACATTATGTGCTTCAAGCATTGATCCACTTTGCTGAAAGTTGGCCTGAAGTACAACCTAGACACAAGATACTGGATCCGTGAGAGATGGCCGGGATGCCGTCGATGGCTTTGCGTCTCCGTGTGATATGTGGACCTGCAGCTGACAGCCTACAAAGCAGGACAAATTCTAACACTTCTGAGAGGATATCGCCAGTCCCCACCTTGCCCCAACTGCTGGGAATGACAGTTAGAGAGGAGAGTGCCGACTGTGGTGTATTCCTCGGACCTGCTGCCCCTGCACCTACAATGAACGATACCATTCACCCACAAGCCTCCCAGGCTGTTCTTAAATTGATTACAGATAGTTGATCATCATCCCTGGCCCCATCAGCTCTTCCCCATGGAGGCTTATTTTGGGGGTCCTCTCTAAATCTAAGTTGTATAGGACCAAATGCGTCCCCCTTTTGGTCCTATAGATACATCATCCCTGTCAAGTCAGTAACAGTATCTAGCTTCTCTGTGCAGTGCTTTCCAGTAAGCCAAAACCTTAAAAGTCCCCAGGCTAATTTGAACCCCACAACAGCCCCCCTGAGGTAAGTACGTGAGCTGGGACTTGTGATCCCCATTTTACAGATGAGGCAACTGGCTGGGGAAATGATACGCGTTACCATGGTCAAGGAACTCATGGTAGTAACGGGACACCTGGTTTTTGGGCTCAGATCTTGAGGCTTCCAGCAACTTCCAGGCAACATGGGAGAGCTCGGAGGAAATCAGATCTTGTGCTGGCCCCAGGCAAAATCACATTATAGGCAAAGCTCCTCGGATGCGTTTCCTCAGCCCCTTCCCCAGCCTTTCCCCGCTCCTTCAGGCAGCCCTCCCACCCTGTGCCCTCCCACTGTGTCAGCCCCCACTTTCACGAGCATCTCCAAGTCCAGAAGTCTCTCTCTCTGCTCTGCCCTCCCCCCTTGAAACTGCCCTGGTTTTAGCTGGCCCAGTGGAAAGACAGATGTGCCCTCCAAGTCCTACTTGCCCCTGAGACTTAGCTGCATAACCTTAGGCAAGTTACATTAGGCTTTTGAGTTCCCTCCTCTGTAGAGAACCGACTCCTTGGGGCTGTAAGGAAGACTGTATGAGTCATGTGCATAAAGCACTCCGGATCATGTGCGGTATTTCTGGTATTTATTAGGCACTCCAAAGGCGCAGTTGTTTTAAAAATAATTCATATTTATATTTAGTTGTTAATTATAGTAGGTATAATAGCTAGCGCTTTTCAAAACCTATGTAGTGCTATGTATTGCATTGTTCTTAGTACTTTTCATGTATTCTTGCATTGATTTCTCATGACAACCCTATGAAGCAGGTACTATGTTATTACCCCACCTTACAGATGATGAAACTGAGACACAGAACAGTTAAGTAGAGCCAACAAAGGTTAGAACATGAACCTGGCCTGAGGGACGTAGCTCCAGAAGCAGCACTCTTAGTTCAGGTACAAGGTCCAGGTGGAGGGGGGTGGGTTAGGTAACAAACACTTAATGTTGCTTCTTGCCATTTGCATTTTTAAATAAGAATATCTGTGAATAAAAGAAATAGCATAAGCATACAGTACCCTGGAGAGGAGTGAATCTGTGATGGTGAACTATCCGCCATTATGGCATAGATGACAGACAATGAGTAGGAATGAGAGCTGCTAAAATTATCCCATGAATATCTTTTTTAAGTTGAGGAAGGAATCACAAGGAATAACAGTGGTAGTTTTTGTGGAGCAAGGGCTATAAGCTCAGGTGCACATAGCAGGGCTTTTCATTTTTTTCATGTTGTACTCTTCTGTATTATTTGAATTTTCAAATACGGTGCTGCAAATTGGTTTTGTTTTAATAGCAATAGGATTTATCCGAACAATAAAAGTATTGGGTTTTTTTGTTATTTTCTTCCTTAAATACTTCATATTTTAAAATCAATGAATGTAATGTTTAAAAATTATAGTGCAAAAACAGCCACACTATGCCCTCAAGCTGCTGATCGTCTCAGCATGGAGATAAGACAGAACACATGAAAGAATTGCAGTGCCCAGAAAAACGGGTTATAATTAAGTGCCAAGAACGCAAAGCCATCTCCTGAGACCGTAGGAGTACAGCTCTCTTCCCAAACATGGTATTTTCCCTGATGTTGTTTTTTTTCTCCACCAGAAATTTTCCACTTTAATTATGTGGGTTAGGTTAGAGGAGTTCACCTTCGGAACTTTAAATGGGCAAACAGCTAATCCCTTCCATAAGACACATTTCTGGGAAAGCCCAAAGATAAATGTTTACGGCCTATGCTGGGAGAACAGGACCCAAAGAAATTCGAAGTGATTTAAGTATGATGAGCCCATGCCCAAGAAACAATGTCAGCTCCTACATTCTGGCCTTCATTCTCACAAAGAGTAGAATCGCTGGCAACACTTGTAGGTTAGATTTCTCCCACCCCACCCCCACCCCTTTTCCTGGTTTTGCCTTCAACATGAGGAGGATGGTAATTAAAACCATACTTAAAATATTAAGTCTACTACCTAAAGGAATGGAGTTTATTAAAGTTGCTAAGCGTTAAGTACAGAAACTCAAAATAGCTTCAGCATACACCCCTTGGCATATACCCAAAATATCGGTTGAGAGGAGCCCAGGCATAGAGATGGCAAGATACACACGTACGTACACACGCACGCACATACACACACATCCGTATATTGATATATCAATAAATGGAATGCATTTCGTAAGTAACTGGCATTCAACAAACAGCAAGCAAAGATGACCCCCTAATTAAGGTGCTTAGAAAAGCCAATTACTCAGGACAATGATGACCTGATCTTATAAGGGCACAGAGAAAATAGGGACCAACACTAGATACTGCTTAACGTCTTTGAGGTTGTTTCCTCGTCCGTCACATGGGGTCAGTGATATCCCCTTTGGAAGGATGTGGGAAAGGTGTAAGGAGATGCCTAACATGATTCCTGGGGCAGAGTAAGGAGGTACTTAGCGTAAGGTCCCTTATTCCCAGGGGATCCCATGCTGGTTCAGCTAGGATCTTACCCACAGAGCTGGATGGAATCTACACCTCAGTCCAGGTAAATTCCAACTCTGGTCACAGAATATTCAGTCACCATCCTTCTCTTCCACACCTAAGGTCATAAGGAAAGGGCAGCTGGTGTAGTGGCTAAAAGCTCAGTCCCAGGTTCAAATACCAGCTTTGGACACAGGACAACTCACATCACCTTCCTGAGGTTCATTGTGAAGAATGAATGTGATCCTGAATGATAGCGGCTCCGCACACAGCAGGTTCTGGATGCTCTGGGCTGCCCCACTGTGCAGGGGCTCCTCTCACACCCGCACAGCTGCCCAGGTCCCCTGCAGGCTGGACATGAGGCTGAAGGCACCTGTCAGCAGGACCTAGACCCACCGAGAAAGCCCACCAGCTCGATGAGAGCTGCTGCTGCTCCTTACATCCTGCCCACTTGCTTGGCCTGGGATCCCCTCTGACCAGTGCTTTCTAGAGATTTGGCACTCTCCAGGGATATCTTGAAAGGCAGTGTGGACAAGATGTGATTTCCTTATATGCTTGTTTTCCAAGTTCCCTGAAGAATTCCTTTAGGAATTTTGGGGCACACTCTACCTAGTGCATAGTAGCTGGTCAATAAATGTTTGCAAATGAGTCCTAAGTGCTCCCAATTAGTGAGCTGCTACTAGGTACCAGGCACTATACTCCAAGGAAAGCTTAACTGTGTTAGTCCATTTTAACTCCACAAGTGGGAGAGAAGCATTCAAGTTTAATAGAAAAGAGAACCGACTTTGGAATCATAATTTGAATTAGCTCCCCCACCCATCCTTCATTTTAGCTGGGCAACCTATGAAAAAGTATTTAAATTCTCTGAGCCTCAGTTTCCTAATCTGTAAAATAGATAGAATGTCTACCTCTTAGAATTGCTGTGAAGATTAAAAGAGATAGATAGATAGACAATATATATGTATGTATATGAGTGTGTACACATATATGCATGTGTGTGTATGTATATATACATATGTGTATATAATCACATAGTACAGTGTCTAGTGTCTAAAATCTAGAATATAAGTATAATGTTAAAAAAATGAAAAAAATATTATAACGCAGTGAGCAGGGTGTTATTATCCCCATTTTGTAGATGAGGAACTCCTCAGAACAACATCCTCTGACAGAAGTCCATTGAGCCTCTTCCATTGATAAGGAGTTCCCTTGTTTGTATCACAAATGTGTAGGGAATTGATCTGGAGCTTTAGAAATACCCAGGATTAGGGGAACCAGTGAAGAAAGACATTGCGGACAGGCTCATACCCTATCGAGGCTGGGGGTGGGGATAGTAAAAGATCAAAAGAAATACTAGACACGTTTTCTTCTTCTCCCCTATAGAGTGCTTGAGTATAAGTCAGTTGGTGAATTTACTCCCAAGACTGTACTAATAGACTTGTTATTTATTAAGCACCTAAGCTGAGAAGAAGGATAGAAAATGGTTAAGGAAAAGTGCTCTGAATTGGACTGCTTGGGTTTAAATTCCTGCCTATCATTTACAAGCTGTGGCCATGGGAAAGTCTTTTAACCTCTCTGAGCTTTGAGTTCTACATTTGTAAAATGAGGACAATAATAGATCCTTTGGAGGGCTACTTTGAGAATTATACAAGTTAATATATGCAGAGCCTGTGCCATACCTACACCTTGTAAGCCTTCAATACATCATAATTTTTATTGTTGCTGCTATTTTTATGTGGCTTATATACATAATCCAAGACTTGTGTAGGTTAAGCCATGGACCAAATCACTTAACTACTAGCAACTAATAGACACAGGATTCTAAAACCTGATCTCCCTGTATTAGTCAGAAAGAGTTAGGTGATGCTGGGTAACAAACAAGCCCAACAATTCAGTAATGCGACACAATAGAAAGTTATTCCTCCCTCACACAAAGTCCATTGCAGTTCTGGACATCTATCCATGTGTTAGCTTACCTATCCAGATGGTTTTGCTCTTATCCATATCAACACAAGCACCTATGATCACAGTGGCAAGCTGAGAGCAGGAAAATTGGGTACAAGTAATTAAATGCTTCCACCCAGAAGGGACACGCCTCTTCTACTCACATTTCATTAGCCAAAAAAAGTTACATAGTTATACCTAATTCAAGAAAGAAAAGTGCAATCCTTCTGCATGCATTGAGGTTCAGGAGAACAAGCTGTCAGTGAACACTATACTGTCCCCCCAAAGTGAATCTCTTAACTACCCTATATTGTACTGTTCTGCCTCTCTCTACAATAGCACCAACTATTGTTCAACTTTTCCTTAGTGCAGTGGTTAATTTCAACACCCCTTACTTAAATTCAGAGAAAAGCATCAGGGCTTTAAATGAACTAATTAATCAGCAACTGGTTCACAAATTCCAGCGTGGTACTTGTCCTTTCCCTGCCTATCAGCCACACTCCCTGGTCAGTGCCCCCCGAGTCAGCTCAGCCAAGACCAAGGCCACTCATCCTTTCATCCCAGAGTTGCCCTCTGCCCCCACCCATCACCAGGGCCCTGCGATCTTGCCTGTCGATGCCAGCTCTCATTTGATATCTCAGTTCTGGAACAGAGATGGTCCAGCTGCTATCTGGGAAGGGTCTGGCCCCAAAAAATATTTAGTTAGCAGCTGTTCAGTTAAGTGAAATTGACTTTTTATTGGCTCTCCTCTGTACGGCTGCCACCAGCGAAGGCTGTTTCCTCCTTCCCTCTTCTGGGCCTGTCAGTTCACTCCACATTCCTATCGGCAGCCTTTAGCTCTGATCAATACTAACCGCTGTGTAACAGCTCATGCACGGCTGCTCCGGTTTGCATCGATCAGACCCTTCTTCCAACAGGTAGTCAGCTATTTGAGGCAATGACTTGAGATAAACACCTACTTTTACTTCAGGCTAATTCATTTCAGGTGGGTTTCAAGGAGGCTCTGCACCCCATCTCTGTTAGACAAGCTGAAATCATAGAGTCAAGATCAACTCTTCGTGTGCTCGAGATCCTAGGAAACATTTCTTCCTCGCCCCTTTTTCCCCCTTCCCTTATATGTTGTAAGTGCACTTATAAACAAGATACCAAGACTTGGGACACTGAAAATGCCACTTCAGAAAATGTGTCAGACAGCCGTCCATCCCTCTTTCCTTTCAGTGAGATGCATCCAGGACTGCAGGAAACTAAGGGCTGCTGTGGAGGCAGCACTGTCGCCGGGCAACCAAGCATCCTTCCAGCTTCCCCAGAACTAATCTCACAATATCCCATAAAGCCTGGTACTCTCACCACCTCAGGCGGCAGCCCTTGAATCCACCCCCATCCTTGTTCCAGGCTCACAAGTGAATTTGCTAGGAGCTGATATTGCAAAACCAGTTGCTATTTTGCAATTGGATGGGGGTTGGTACAACTTCATGACATTTGTGTTATAACCAGAAAACGCACAAGACTGGGTGATATAGACTCTTTTTTCCTAACATGTTTGAGTACACTAAGTGAAGCTGAATGGTACATCTGATACCATCATGACCCTGTCCCTGGGTCCCAAAATCCCCATCCTTTCCTTCTTTCTCTAGCCCCTCTTGACACACCCACCTCGTCAGTCCCCAAGTCCTGTTAAGCCTTCCCTCGCAGTGCAATCTTAGTGTCCCCACCCTCCATCTCAGTTGGTAGGTAGTATCCTCATGCAAGGCCTTGTCTCCGGGTGCGTGGACCTCTGCAGTATCCTCTAGCTGGTTCCCGGGCTTTCAAGTTCTTCTCTCCTTTGTTCATTTCACCCTGCACCTAGATTCAAGTTCCTGGTGCTCTGCTGTGGTCGCCTTGCTCTTCTCAGAAACCCTCAGTGGCTTCCCATCAGCTACCAGAATGGAAGCCAAATTTCTCAGCCTATCATTCGGGCTTTCAGAGGTCTGATCCTTAGCGCTCTCTCCAGACTGACTCTCACTGTCCTCCAGCATAAACCCCACACTCTAGTCCGTCTGGATGACGCCCTAGTTCCTCTGCAAGAGTTCTCTAGTTCCATGCCTGAAAAATGAATGTCATGTCCCGCACCAATTTGAAATTGGTTCAGATCCTGGCTCCACTACTTATTAGCTTTGTGGCCTCAGGGCAGTAGCTAACCTCTCTGCCTCAATTTCTCATCTGTGCAATAGGGATAATAATAGTACCTAGTCCATAAAATGGTTATGAGGATTAAGTAAATTAGTGTGTGTACGGCATTCTAAATGGCGCCCACACATAGTAAATTCCATGTAAATGTTTCCTCTTCTTATTATTTTCTCCTTCCCTCCAAGCCACCACCCAAAGCATACCTTCTCCATGAATATTCTCTAGGTCTCCCTAGCTAAAAATACTCATTTCCTTTACCACCACTCATGGGTTTGGTTTATACTGATAATGTAATGATAGTGAGTGGGTGTTAGGTACAAGCCCAGTGCTTTTGATGCATTATTGCTTTTCAGTCCTTAGGATGGATACCTTCTACTTTCCCAGATCCACTCTCCCTCTTCCTCCATCTTGCTTTTTGCCATAGGAGGCCGATCTGTATATCCAGTGGTTTCCAGCTGGATTTGGCCAACAAGAAATGCTGGCAAGAAATGAGCAGGAGGAAGAAATGGAGAACAGAGATTTTATTCCCCAACTTCCTACCCAGCCAAGTCTTGCAAAACAGCTTCATCGCTCACACCAAGGTCATAGCTCCTGTCAGTGCCCTGCCTGGCCCAGCCTGCTCTGTCTCCAGTTTCTGGTCACCATGCCCTCTCCTTGCCTCTTCAAACCTGGGTTAGTAATGTGGCCCCAGGGCAGTGTACTCTCCCTTGTGGTTCCCAGAACCCTGATCACACCTTTGTAAATGCACTTATCTCTGTATAAACTCTCCTTAAATTATTCTACTTCCCATGTGCCACTCTGGCTGACACAGTTCTTGTGACAACCCTACCAAGGAGGTCCTGTCATTGTTACCGAGGATGGCTGAGATCACATCTAGCAAGGGACATGCCCCCAAGCCCATTCTCTGAATCACTCCTATTATAGTAAGGTGTAAGGGGCTGTTTCTCTAGGGATTTCCATACCTCTTAGTCAGAATGTTAATTTGCTTTTGCCACATTAAAAAAAAAAAGAAAAGAAAACATCCCAAATCTTAAGAGTCTTAAAACAACAATCATACATTACCTCACCACTGTGGGGGGGTGGCAGTTTGGTCTGGGCTCAGCTGGGAAGTTCTCGTGCTGGAGTCACCTGATTTGCTAGTATGGCTGCAGTTAGCTGGAGGATTTTCCAAGGCCTGGTGACCTGGATGGGGTCACATACATGTCTCGCAGCTGGTAGAGAGCCACAGGGGTAGCCAGGCCACGTGTCTCCAGTATCTAGCAAGCTAACCTAGACTTCTCCAGGGCCAGATTCCAAAAAGAGCTAAAGAGAGCAAACCTCAGTTTGCAAGCGCTTTTCAAGCCTCTGCTTGCATCGGGTAGTCGAATGTCCCACGAGTATAATCCAGAGTCAAGGGCTGGCAAAATCTACTCCACCTCTTGGTGGGAGGATCTACAAAATACTGCTGCCAATTTTTTTTTTTTTTTCAATTTATCACATGGGACACTCCTTTCTAGAAAGATCTATGCCTTGACAACTTTATATCCTGTATCCTCATAACCTAAGTCAGAAAAGCACTGTGGTCAGGTCCTGTGTTTTAGGGGGTGGGGAGTATCCGCTTTACAGCTTGGTGAACATCTGACACTCTTCCTGCCGGTTACCACCCGACTGAAAATAATTCTGAAAGGGAAGTCTCTTAAAACTTTAGCATGAGGGAGTGGAATTTTTTTTAATTAGGCTTCAGCAGAATTTTTAAAAGAATCTTTCTTTCTTCAGTTGCCTCTCCCTTGTTATAAATTGGAACTCCACCCAGTGGCATACCACAGCCAGCGGCTTCTCCTTCTCAGTCCTCCACACCACGGTTTGCTTGGCAGCGGCCCTCAGCTCACATTGCACAGAAGCAGAGGGAGAAGTCTTGCTTCCTGCGCGCCTCACTTCCTCCTTTCTTTCCTCTACTCCCCCTGGAGCTCGTCCTTGACTGTTCACTGCTGCTCTGCACCCATCAGTTTCCCTCCTAGCAGCAGGAGTCTAGGAAGAGATGGAACGTTTGCCTAAAGGGCTGCCCTGTACAGACCCCCCGCCCCCCACTGCACTCAGTGGCCCAGAGATGTAGAAGCCCAGACCTCCAGGAAGCCCTCAGACAGAATATGAAAAAGTAGTTGTACATGACATTAGACTTAAAAATACCTGTGAGATTATGAACTTGCTGTGGCTCGCCATTCATTCAGTTATTTCAACAGTATTTATTGTGCCAGGAACTGTGCATTCCCTGGAAATATAAAACATAGCTCCGGCCCTTGAGAAACTTGTAGTCTGGGACCAGGAGGGAGACAGACGCATGAAGAGATCATGTCAATTAATGCCATAAGCTATGTAAGAGGGTGTCATGAGAAGATGGGAGGCCCCGATGCTTAGCCGGGATGATTGGGGAAGGCTTTCTCAAAGAGATAATGTCTGCTCAGGTCTAGTCCAGGGCTGTCCAGGAGAACTATACCATGAGCCACATATGTAATTAAAATTCTCCAGTAGCCACATTAAAGAAACAAACAGGAGAAAATCATCCTAATACATTTCATTCAACCCGTTACATCCAAAATACTACCATTTCACTACACAAAAATATGAAAATTATTACTGAGATACTTTACATTTTTTAATTGTACTAAGCCTTTGAAATCCAGTGTGTATTTTAAAATTATAACACATCTCAATTTGGACACCAAATTTTTAAGTGGAAGTAAAATATAGTCATATCAAAGCATTAAAGTTGTGTTTAATGGAAACATATTTTACACTGCTTCAGTTAAACTATTTAAATTTAAATTAAATGAAATAAAATTAAAAATTCAGTTCCTCATTTCCACTAGCCACATTTCAAGTGATCAGTAGCTATGCCCAGCCAGTGGTTGTCATATTGGAGAACATAGGTCGAAAAAAGTTAAATAGGTGTGAAGCAAAGACAGTAGAGAGGATAGGGTAGTCTTGGTAGGAAAAAAAGAAAAAGAAAACTAGTGTGAGCAGAGGCACGTAAAATGGCATGGGGTTTGGAACTCTACCCCGTGTAATATTGCCACTGTATAATGGTTAAGACTAGTACTGGGAAATGAACCAAAGGTGGAGGTATAGGGAAGAGGCGGTCTTAATGAGCCTTGTGTGTGCCAAAAGAATGGAGAATCACATATTTCCTAAGTATGTACTTAAAACTTGAGCACACAGGGAAGTCTCTTGCTGGGGCCACTTAGACCCTAATGTGACAGCATCCTCCCTCCTGGTGGCCTAGGACAGTGGCTCAGCAGGTCCACCTCTGAGAGGGAAGTTTGGCAAAGCCAATTTCAGAGTGGATGAAGTGTATATTTTCTGTGACATAAGTAACAGAAATCAACTCAAATAGATATCAACAAGCAGGCTTCCTGGCTCACAGGGGCAGTCCAGAGGTAAGGCAGACCATGTGGCCGGTTGGTTCCAGTGCTCAAGAGAATAGCGAAGGGCCCAGAGCCCTTCTGTTTCTTCATCTGTCATGCACATTGTTGAGCTCATCCTAAGGCCTGCTCCTCTTGGAGTCATTGGGTGTCTGCCAGCCGAATGTGGAGACCATGTTTCTTCATTCATACTCAGTGGTAGAGAGTGCTTCTGTACCATCATTCCAAGTAAGTTCCTGAAATTTACCTGACGGCACCATCTCAGGACACACTGCCCACCCCTGAAAGAATAACTAATCAGGGAGTAAAATGTGCTGACTGACTTAAGTTATTCAGGGCTCATAGCTGGAACAGTCCACCAGTTCCACAGACTGCGTAGGGGTGTACTAACCACATACTGCGAAGATGGGGAAGGGGACAGAAGTGCTGGATAGCAACCAATGATTGTCATCTACAGTCCACCCCTTTGGCCACTCAACATCCATTCATGCCCATCTTCCACAGAAACACTTTCACAAATGCATAGCCACCTAAAAGGTCATGCAACTCACATGGAAAGAAGCTAAATGCTCATACAGTTGTCATATTCTGTGAAATCCCTTTTCCTTGAATCCAGAGATAACTCCTTGTGGTCCAATGTTCTGTGATTAAATGATGAGTTATATACCCCCAATGCACCCAGTACAGTGGATAAAAGACAGAATGTATACAATGAAATTCTGTTTGGGGAAAATGAAAAATAGAACATATCATACCTTACAGAACAGAAATAATTAAGACTCCTGGCAGTAGAAAACATTCTTGGTATCCAATATAGACCAAGGAGGATCATCTTGTCCATTTGTCCATTGGGCATCTCTGAGGAAGACATTGGGAAGATGTGCTCTCTAGGAATTAAACCACTTTAACAGTTCACAACCATTTAGTACAAGTTCAGGGCTAGGGATTGTCCTAAAGTTCAGTCTAAGATTTGAGCAATTGCCGACTACAGTCACCATTTCATGGAGTTTTTTTGGCAGTGCACATCTCACAAAAAGTTAATAGACTTTCCACCTTTTTGCTTCTAGACAACTCCATTGGTTAGTAACCATAGCTAGAGGTTTTGTTTGATCATATATTTTAAACCTGGAAATTTCTATTGTCTAGCCAAAACCTCTATGCTTTATCTATCTGCCCAAACTACTAACTTTCAAACTGTTTGGCCATAACTCATGATAAGAAACGAATTTTACTTCTTGACCCAGTATATAATTATGCATGAGTGTGTATTAATATGCATTTATGTATAAACAAATCACAAGTTTTATGCAACAGTATCTATCCTCACTGCATGAAGTACATGCTGATTATTTTCTATTCCATTTTTAATAGGAAGGAAGGGAAGGAGGGAGGAAGGGAGGGAAGCAGGCAGGAAGGCAGGAAGGAAAGAAGGGAGGAAGGAAAGAGGGAAAAACCAGTCACAATCTGCTAGATCAATTCTATAACCCACTAATGGTCACACCCAGAGTGTGAAAGCAATACCTTTAGGTTGAGGCCTAGTTTAACAGCCTCCCCTTCATTTTAGCCTCTGCTTTGAAAGAAATAAAAACAGCAGCCTTGGATAAGAATTCTTGTCATTTCTTTTTGCCCTTAGTCTGCTCCCAGATACAACTTCACAAAGCGTGTGAGTCTCCCCTTTCTTAGACAGCATTTAACAGGATGTGCTAAGTGAGCCTAGGATGGGATAGGTCAGGGTATTTCCATGTCAGAAGCTCATCTCTTGGGAACTCTCTGGTCTCCCTGCTTCTGTGTGTGTTAACTTCTGCTTGAGATAGAAAATGTGGCTTTTCCAGCTCTATGAGCCCCAGGGTAAGGACTTTCTGCCAACGTGAATCAGAGGCCATAGGCAGAAAGGGCATCTCTAAGCAAAGGCATATTCTCTTCACTTTCTGCTGGAAAACAGGCCACCTTCAATAGTACTTTACTGAACGCTGCCAGAAGTAGGCAACCCACTGCCCCATCCTGAATTGTTTTCTACAAAATTAAGCTCTGATAAGTCCTCGGTCTGCATCCCTCAGTACAAAAACTGATTGTTTCACCCACTGCATAATGAAGACCTCCGACTTCCCAAACTGGAGTCTGGAACCCCGCCTTGGTCACTCCTGGCTTCCTCCACTTGCAATTCCATGATTTAGGGCATATTTCTTACAACACTTTCAGATCCAAACTCTCATTACTCCTCTTGAAAACTCGCCTCACTTCTCCAAGCCCTCCTTGTCCTAAGGAAAGTGCCTTAAACTGAGTAACTTTCAGCAAATGCCTCTTAATGTAAAAATGAGAATTTTCACAGAGGCCTCCCCCAACCCCAGCGCCTCCCCTCACCACCTCTGGAGTGCCTGGATTTAAGTGGAGAGACTCTTGTAGGTAGAAACAGTTTTCAATCCAAAGAGCTACGTCCAATGGTAGAATTTCGGGTGCAGGGCTGAGGCAGGACTGTGGAATGGAGAGGGTGAGCCTTTTGGAGCCGTGCGACCGTGGATTTGAGTGCTGGCTTCATCACGAACTATGTGGATTTGAGGCAGCTACCTCTCTAAGCTTCAGTTTCCTTGTCTGTGAAATACTGAATAGCAATACCTCCTATAATTGTGAAGGACAAACGGCAGACACAAAGCGCCAGCACTGTGATGGCTATACAGTAGGTGTCAAAAGGATGTTGGTATTTGATTCTAGAAGCATAGAGATGCAGTGGGAGATGCTGAAGGAAGCCAAGTGTGGGTAATGGGCTCCAGATAATGACCCTTGGATTCCTAGAATCAGACTCAATGGTGCCCCTCAAGACACCAACTCAACAGTGTCTGCTAAGACTTGGAGATGAGGGACAGCCAGGGTCAGAATGTGCTTTATTCAGCAGTTAGCCCTGACCCTCCAGGTGTTGATTCCCACAACGAAAAACCATGCTCAAAGTTGGTGGCCAACAAAGAGGCTTGGAGAGAGAAGCTGAAGACAGCTACTTATGTGACTTCAGACTCTGACTTGATTTAAACCTTCTACCTTGGACGTACAGAAATTGACGCCATTCTACCCCACCTGTAGGAATAAAGACCACCTCTCTGTGTTTAATTCCACTTCCTATTATCGCTTCTAGAACATTCCTTCCTGTGTATTTGTGGCACTTGCCTCGTTGCCGCACCCCAGTAGTTCACATAGTGGGTGTATGTGATTATAGCCTGGGAGGGTTCTTGCTTAATTATAATTACTCACATTAAAACAATGCCTTAGCTGGTGCTTCATTCTCTAGGCTGTAATGTGGACATGGGCGTAGAGAGACATGGGCCGTGTGTCTCATGGCCTGGCATTTTTAATTTCTAGGAGGCAGCTTTATGGAAGTGTTTGTACATCCTCAGGGCTTTTGCTAGCCCTCAACTAGAACTTGTTCTTCATTTGTCAGTCAGGTTTACTGACCCTCGGGATATTGTGAAAGGTCTTACATTATTCCTTCCGAGGAATATGAAATGCCTTCCTTCTTCCATTCCCTTCCCTCTTTCTGCCAACTTCTCTCCCTCCTCTCCTTGTTTCTTACCCTCTCTCTTTGTCCTGTCATCTTTCCTTTTCTCTCTTGCCATCCTCCTTCCTTCAGTCCTTCTCTTTCCCTAACTCTTCTTTCTCTCTTCTCTCACGCTTCTTGGTGCTCTTTCATTTCTCTCTTCTCATCTCTCGCTCCTTCCCTCTCCTTTGCTCCCATGACTCAGTTAGTTGGTTTACTGCTGCACTGTTGAATTTGTTTTATCATTTTCAATGTGTGCCTAGAGAATTCCAGGCAAAGGGCAAACTGAATATCTCCAAGACAGTAACATCCAAGGTGCAGGGTTTCTGTGGTTGTCTGGGCCTGAAGTGCATGGAATATTTCCAAGGCATGGAGGAGAACTGACACGCCCAAAGCCAGAAGGGCTGCAGACCCCCTCCTGGTCAGCGAGGTCCCCAAGGGCAGCAGCTGGGGCCCCTCCCCAAGCTCCCCTTGATGCAGAAGGAAAATGGTGGTATCCGGGGCGCCTCTCTCTTCTCAACCCTTCACTAACTCCCCTTCCCACCCTATTAGGAAAAGGGTTTGTTTAAAAAAAGAACCTTTCCTGTGTGGCTTTGTTGTCATCCTTTTAATTTACGAGACCAAGACTCCCATAGTTCGTTGTATCATAGGTCCCTCCCCTTCTCTTCTGCCCATTTTTCTCTGTCTTCCTTATGTGTTGATTTCTGTGCTTTCCTGCCTTTCTTTCTCCAGTTATCCCACCCTTCTCTTCTTCTCTGATACTGTTCCTTATTTCATTCTCTCTTAGCTCTCTTGAATTGGGGTACTGTGGGCAGATAGGAGCAGAGGAAAGTGGGGCACCCTGGACAGAGGTTTGGCAAATATGCCTTGGGAATTACCAAAGTTTTTTCTAGGGCATCCTGAAAAATATAGGGAAAGGACAATGAGAGATGTGGACCCATGAGTCCAAGATTCCGTAATGGCAGACCTGCTCTCCAGCCTCTTTTAAGTGATTCTTGAGAGAGGAGAGTCAGTGGGCTTTAGGGTCAGGAAGGACTTAGTCTGAATCCAGCCTCCATCACCAGCTGCTTGCTGTGTGCAAGACCTTGCACAAATGTGTTAAGCCTTCTGAGCCTCAGTTTTCCCATCTGTACCATGGAGGGATAGTAATACTTCTTGGAGTTTCAAGCACAGAATGAAATAGAATGTGTTAAGCACACAGTGAATATTAATTTCCTTCTTTCCTCCCAGAGAATATTGACTTTGTAAAGACAGGATAAATGATAAAGCCTGGCAGTTGAAGCTGGTGAGAGCACAGTGCTTTGTGTATTGCTTGGTACTGTTTCCTGTGGATGGCAAAAGCCTATGGGTTAATTTTTATTCTGGGTGTGCTGTAGTGACTGTATTTGATTCTTTAATGTTTAAATAGTGCCTGCTTTCCCTTAGCTGGCATGATGGTTAGACCTCCCATTAGTGTGTTTATTTATTTATTTTTAATTTCACTAGCAATGCATGAAAGCATTCTCATGGGGGGGAAAAACAAAATCAAACAAGATAAGATAAAATGAAAATGCCCCTTGGCCATCCCCAGAAATCCTAACCCTGTCCCAGAGGTAATAAGAGCTTGGCGTGTCTGTTCAGACCAAAAGGAAAACCTCATTCACATGCATATGTGTACATGAAGAAATACATAGATTTCTTTTGTGATTTGAAATATAAAATGTATCCTTACTTTTATTATTTTGCAATTTGGCTGTTTGTTTCTTTATTCGTTTAAGAAAAAAATAGGATAGTGCTCCACATAATGACGAGAAAAGATGCTCTGAAGATCTTTTCTTGTCATTATGTGGAGCACTATCCTATTTTTTTCCACCTGCTACAGTGTATTCCATAATCTTCCCATTAGAATATAAGCTCGATAAGGAGATATTGTTGTTTTCTTTTCTTTAGCCCATAAACCTCTAACATTACCTGTCACTTAATAGGTGTTTTAGTCCTATGTTAACAATTACAAGTGTTCCTTAAATGATTCAATGAATTAACATGGCTATACCATATTCACCTTTTTACCACTCCCCTACTGATGGACATTTAGGTTATTTTTGTTTTTTCAAATTTCCCATTACAAACAACACTGCAGTGGACATCCTTATGTTTGCTTTATTGTGCACATATGCATGGAATTCTCTAATATAGGTCTTAGAAGTGGAACTGCTGGGGCAAAGAAGAGTTCTTTTTCCAAATATTGATCAATACTACCAAAATATCTTCCAAAGACTGTGGTGCCAGTCTATAATCCTCCTAATAATACCTTTTCTTAGGTGTGTGTTTCCAAAATAACCATATGTTCCAAAATAATCGTAACTGTAGCCCTTTTCTGTTTTGATTTCAGGGAAGGAGAAGGAAAGATGATAATTAGAAAGAGATCAGGGGATGTAGAGAAATTCATTCATTCATTTTTCCAATAGTTGATTCCATTCTAGGTTTTGCTCTAAATGCTGGGCACCTAAAGATAATTGAGACCTGCTACAAACCCTGGAAGATTTCCTAGTCTAGATTTCATACTTAAATACTTAAATCTTAAAATGCAATGGCATAATGAGACATGACAACTAAATGCAAGGTCTGATCCTGGATTTGGTCCTGGACCAGAAAAATACAATAGCCATAAAGAAAAATATTGGGACATTTGATAAAATTCAAATGTGGTTAGTGGATTAGATAATTTCCTATTGATATTACATTTCCTGATTTAGATCATTGAACCGCGGTTGTATAAGAGGATGTTCCCGTTCTTAAGAAATACACATTGAAGTGTTTAAGGGTAAAAATGGACACATGATTTCTTCAACTGACTCTTAAATGGTTCAAAAAATATGTGTTTATATAGCTCAGAGCTTTCCAGTGGAACTTTCCACAGTGATGGAAATGTTCTATATCTGCTCTGACAATATGGGAGCCAAGAGCTACACGTCACTTACCAGGCACTTGGAATATGGCTAATGCAGCTGAGGAACTGAATTATTAATTTTATTCTTCCATGTAAATTGAAACAGCCACATGGAGCTAGTGGCTACCCTATTGGACAGCACAGATATAAACGGAGAGAGGGGAAGAATAATAAGACAAATGGGACAAAAGGTAAAGAACTGGTGAATCTATGTAAAGGGTGTATGGAAATTCTTTGGATTATTCTGGTAATTTTTCTTTATGTTTGAATTATATCTTTTTAATTGCAAAATAAATTCAACACCACATCAGGGAAATTCCAGTTAAAATATTACTGATATTTATTTTATTACAATTAAATTGTCACAAATAAAATTATACTATCCAGGAGCCATGAAATGAGCCATGAAACCCATTTCTGATTGGAACAGAAACTACAGTTTGTTACTATGAGTGAGAACTTGGGCATTTGGCTGGGTTTTCTCTATGTTTTCAGGGAATTGCTTCCCAAACAGTAGCCCAGGTCAGAATCCTAAGTGCACAGCTGATCTTGTCTCTGACATCACTAGCCACCGCTAGTATTCTGTTAGTTTGTAGGCAGTATTACCAGTTAAGGATCCAAGTTGTTAAAAAAAAAAAAAAAAAAAAAAAAAAGAACTAAACGTAAGTATATTGATTAAGGTAAAGCCCATAAAAACCTCATCAGTTCTAGAGCTGCAATCCCCAAAGAGCAGGCAAGGACCCAAGCCATGTGTCCTCCAAAACAATAAGGGAGACGGAAACCACCTGATTCCTCTTCTCGTGTTATTTCCATTCATTCTGTCACCATAGTTTTCTGGATTCAGTTGTAATCAGAAACAAGATAAGGAGATATGCCTATTTGCACACCCAGTAGGCATTACTACTGGGTGTGCAAATAGACACAACCTTTTTAAATGTAGTCTACAGAAATACTTGCCGAAGTACAGGAAAAAACATATAAGGATTTTCTTTGCAGCTTTATTTATATTACCGAGAAATTGGAGATGGCCAAAATGTTCAACTATAGGAGAATGGTTAAATGTATTTTTCTTTGTTCTTATTCTGAATTACTATAATGCTCTTCACCAGATGGAGGTAAATCTTTACGCACTGACATAGAAAGGTGCCCAAGATAGAGTGTTGGGTGAAAAAAAGCAATTTGCCAAACAAAATGTTTAGTATGATTGTGTTTTTGTAATAAAAATACTAAAACTGCATACACACACATACATGCATGCACACGCACACACACACACACACACACTCACATTTATATATACATAGGAAAAAGTTTGGAGAAATACACATGAAACAGTTACCAAACCATTCTCCAGAAATTCCTCTAGTCCTATGGAAAGACCACCCAGCTCCATCACTCGAGTCCTCGGCTGGCTGTGGAGGGTCCTCTCTGAGGTGCCTTGTGCTCTAACAACAGAGGTCCCTCCAGCCAGCCAAAAATCTCAAGCTGGTGCCCATCAGCTTGTTAGCTGCACCACCAGATCTCCTGGAAGTGCCCGCTAACATGGCCTGCCACTTCCAGGCCCGTACAATGCCCCTCCCCGTAGCCCCGCAGGCAGGCAGGGTCATTACCGAGTTCCAATGAAGGGAGTGTTTATTATTGTTGTCGGTTTGATGCTGATCCCAAAAGGACTTAATCAACAGGTAATAAGACCTCCTGGGAATGATTAGAAACCTCAACTTTAACCCTGTTATAACCACAGCAGAGAAAGCCAGAGTCACTGCAGTACTATGCCTCTCATTCTACAGGGACGCTGGAGCAGAGACAGAGCAGGGAGTGGGAAGAGAGCCAGAGAGGTCCAGGTGGGTGTGCTAAGGGATGGGCTGAGAAAGGAATGGGGCAGGGGACAGACATCCAGAATTGAGTCTACCCAATCATATGCATCATCATCGTCATCGCCATCGTCATCGTCATCATGCCTAGTTGAAGAGCTGTGCTAGGTATACGAGGTACAAAAATAACGAAGCCATGGTCCTGCCCCCAACACGCTCACAGACATGGGAATAAAGCCTTGCCGTACAATAGGAGCTACACTACAGAATAGGTTTGTTCAGGGCACAGGGGTGGTACAGAGGAGGGAATTATTAATCAACCTTGCTGGGTTGAATTAGGAAAGACAAATGCACCAGTAAAGTGATATCTTGTATGTGAATGTGACAACATCCTTTGGTTGGGCATAAAGAGCTAACATTTAGACACCAACATCTAACGTGGTTCTCCTTTTGTCTTTGAAGCTGCCTTAAATTCTTTGTTCTTTCTTAATAAGGTTAGATATAAATAAATAAAACTCAATAGTAATTAATTGTTAAATACATAATTATTGCTTACTTTTTGATGTTGCAAGTGACTCACCTGCCAACCAGCTTGATGGAAAGTTAGTCCCATCCATTGGCAAAACTGAATAATAATGCCTGATAAGATAATAGTATCATGAGCCATTTCTCATTACCCATATAGCAACCAAGTTCATTGCTACACAATTATCACATGAGAACAGCCTTGGAAGTGGACTGACTAACGGCGCACAGCCCCACCATCATCATGGTCGATGGATACTTGATAAATGTCTTGATTACTTAAAGTTTCCAAAGCTGGGCCTCTGTGAGGAATTGTGGAGACAAAGAGATAGCGTTACATTTGCAAAGGCCAAATTGGCCCCCCCGCTTTTCTCACCTTGCCCAGAATTACAACAGCTTCTCTTGTGGCTGCTGCACAAGATTTTACATTTTTGTGTAAAACTAGCTGCAAATGTCATATCAGCTTGATGGATGGATTTGACCAGGTCTGTCACAACAGAGAAGACGGACAGCAGCATGGAAACCATGTCACTGCTCGGTTTTTTATAGCCTTTGAAGAATCACCCTTAGAAAAGAGTTTGTGCATTTGCTTAATCCTGGGTTCTCATTCTGCTAGAACAAAAGTCTTGGAAACCAATAGCATCTGGCACTAGATGTGTAAAAAAAGAAAAAGACAAGATCCTTGCCCTTACAAAGCTTTCACTCTAATTGAAAGAAACAGAATAATCAGGACCCGATAAGAAAGAAAGGCCAAGCAGTAGCTGAAGGTCTGGAAACTAAGAGGATAAACCCCTAACATGGCTTAGAGGAAAGGGGTCCGGGAACACACTGCAGGGACATGTGCACTGGGTTTTAGATGATGGAGAGGATGCCCCTCTTTCTGGGGGTGGCATTCCAGGCAGAGGGGACTGAGTGTGCAAAAGCACAGAGGTGAGAGATGGTAGGTCAGTGTGCATACCAGACAGTGGGAGATATGAGGAAGCATAGGGAAGACTGGATCCAAAGAAGTCTCAGTCATAAAGGTCTTGAAGGCCATGAGAAAAAGATTTGACCTAGAAGACATGGAAGTGTCTATTTCTCTCTCTCTCTCTCTCTCTCTCTCTCTCTCTCTCTCTCTCAATTAACAAATAGAAATTGACTATTTAAAAAGTGGTCAAGGATATATTTATGTAAGGTTTGTGTCATCAAGCACAATGAATGGTGGCTGGGTATACAGACCTGACATCTTGTAGTCCCATTCCCTCTACAGGGCAATTGCATCATCTCATGTGCTCTCAGAATGGTCCAGTGACAGAAACATTCGACAGACCCCTACTTTCAGGTAGCTCATGGTCGAGTGAGGGACAGATTTGCGTTCCATCACTCAACAGTGCGATGATGGAAGCAAACATAAAATGCTGTGGGGCGCTTGGGAGGACAAAAGGCAGGGTTGAAGGGTAGTCAGGGAAGGCTTCCTGAAATGACACTTGACTTGCATTTTGAACCAAGTCAGCCAAGTGAAGAGGATTCAGAGTCAGGTCTATACCGGAAGTGGCCCAGGAGGGGTTGTTCTCTAGAGATCCTGCTTGCGCCCATTACTTTTGTATAGGTTAGCCTGTGGACTGTCAGCCAGCCCGCCTTCATTGGTGAGGCCCTTTCCAGCGTCCCTCAAAAAGAAAACATCCTCCTCCCTTCACTGAGCAATTTGTCCAAATGGTCATAGCTGAATCTATAGGTAGCACCTAATTCCAGATTATAGAAACTAAACATATCATTTTACACAGTTACTGTGGCAGTCGTCTCAATGGATGACCTTCTGGACACCTCCTATGCACCAGGTGGAAACACGTGCATTTCATGGCCTGTCAATGTACTTTGTCCCAAGAAGACTTGGCCAGTTCTTCTGAAGCCAGCATAGCCACATGTTCCATGAGACGCTCTGCGCCATGAGATAGGCTTGACAACAGGCCTCAGCGTACCCCCAGTTAGCTTGAGATTTTGACCAAATTACCAAACTCTTTGTCTTGGTTTCTACATCTTTCTCACAGTATCTGCCAGAACAACCCTAGTTTGGTCTGAAGATCTAGGAAGATGATCCTATATAAAATGTCTTTGTAAAGATAAAAGGTATTTTTACAATAAAGGTATTTTCATTTCATTAAACCCAGAAAACATTCATCAAATTCTAAGAATTTTCCAGGTACTGTGATTGGGACAGAAAGAGGCATGAGACATAATCCTCCCTAGCCCCCCTCCCTCCAGGACTTCATGGCCTCACAAAAGAGTTCAGATACAAAAATAAATTAACTGTAATTCAATGTGAGAACTGCTATAATAGAGGGACTTCAAAGACTGTGGAAACATGGATGAGGAAGTAATTAATTCTCGGCAAGTAATTGTGAATGGGCGGCTGAGGGGAGGGGAGAGCTGCAGGTGGAGGGAGCTGCTCTAAGACAAGGGAATGAGGGCACAGGTCTTGAGGAAGGAAGAGGGAGAGTCTGGTATGGGCTGCTTGAGTGTGAGGTACATGGGACAATGCCTGGAGGTGGGACGAGAGACCTGAGATGCTCTTGCCCCAGGATTTTAAACCCTATCCAGTAGAAGTAGGCGCCAGTGGAGGCTTTACACCAGGATCTAATGGCTACTAGGCATTGAGCACCTAACATGTGCTAGGAGCTATGCTAAGCACTTACATGTCTTCTCTCTTTTGGCGTTCACAGCAGCCTGTGAGATGGGGTTATTATCACGCCCCTTTTACAGAAGATGAAACTGAGACTTAGGGAGATTAGGAACTTACCCAAGGACTCCAATAAGAGATAGAGCTCAGGTTCTGACCTTATGCCTAGTTTTGGTTTGTTTTTTTTGTTATTTTATTTTATTTTATTTTATTTTATTTTATTTTATTTTATTTTATTTTCATCTTAAGAAATGCAGATCAATTGAAAGACACAAATACCAAGAAGAGAAAGGTTAGCTGTGATTGTGGTTGTGAAAGTGCTTTGAAAGGTCGAAAATATTTATACAAATATTACCACATGTCAGAAGTGGGCACATGATTTAAAAATTCACCTGTTCAATTTGATTCAACAAATACTTTTCAAAGCACCAACCTCATGCAAGGTCTTTGCTATAAGAAAGCAAAGATGATTTAAAGCAAAGAAACTCACTTCTGGGACCTTCAAGTTCAGTGGAAGAAATAGATAAGTATCCAGAGATTATTCCCCCCAAATTAACAGAAAGTAAATGCTGGAAAAGAGGGGGGACATGTACCTTTGAATTAGAGGCTGAAAGACGCAGCATTTGAGATGAATCGTGTGGCTAGCTCACCTGAATGGTTCCTAGTTCTTAATTTACAGGTGCAGAAGTGAGGACAGAAGAAACAATACTGAGGGGGTAGCACCTGGTTACTGAGGGCACTTGGGTTGAGGTTTGAAGCTTAGGGCCTGCACAGCAGTGGTGTCATTAACAAAGAGAAGAAAGTCACAAAGAAGCCAATCTCAAAATAAAATTGAATTTGGAAGAAATGCTAAACTTCTCTGTAGCACTGAGTTGGATTTCTCTTAGAGCAGAAGTTCTCAACTGGGGCAATTTTACCTCCCAGGGGACATTTGGGAGTGTCTGTAGACTTTTTTGGTTGTCACAAGTGGGGGTCTGGGAGTACTACTGGCATCTAGTGGGTAGGGGACAGGGATGCCACTGCAGTGCACAGCACAGTCCTCATAACGAAGGAGTACCTGGGCCAAAACGTCGGTAGTGCCAAGGCTGAGAAACGCTGTCTTAGAGCGTCCCCAGAAATGTGATCTAAGCATCCTGAGAAAATGGAGAAATGGGGATCATTCAAAGACCATTCACAAATGATTGCTTTTCAAAGTCCACAGCTAGTTATAAACTTATAGGAAGGGCAACAGAGAGCTTTGCGAAGGGCTCCAGAACACCCACCTCTGATGGCTGCATTCTAGGCCCCCGCAGAGCTAATACCACTGTGCCTGGGTTCCTGCTTTCTCCTGTCAACACATGGTGGGGATCAACTTCAAACCACCCCTCATTTCTGCACCCTCCTTCCATGCACATTCAGGAAAGGAGTAGCCTTACAGAATTTCACTCATGGTAGCTACACAGTAGAAAAATATCTTATGACTATAGTAATGGTATTACATCAAAAGATAATGTTCTCAACTTTACGAGTGATTCTGGGGGTCCAAAGGCCATCTTAGAAATTCTTATTTGGTGGTCTTGGATGGGGTCCAGGAATGTGCATATTTAACTAGGACCCCAGAAATTCTGATAAAGCCAACCATGGTCACAACTGAGAAGCCGTAGCTATCGGGGTACAGATGGGGTGGGGCAGGAAGGAAAATGGAACAGGAGCATTTGCATCAGATTGAGGAGGGCAAAGGCAAACAGGGCTCTGAGCTGATGGGACAGAGACCAGGTGGGTTTTGATGGAAAAGGAATGAATGCAGGAGGTGAGAAGGGTCTGAAGCACAAGAAAAAGGACATGGCAGATCCTAAGAGTGGATAGAAGATAGCAACAGGGAGGTGATGGGCAGCTGCTGTTTTCTGACATTTTACCCTCAGAATTCTTCCTTTATCTTGTGAATTCTAACCTGTAAACCAAAACACCAGGAGATGTTCTAAATGACCAAAGTGACAAAAAGACACACCCATTGGTCAGATCATGTCAACTCTTAAGGATCTAGTGAGTGATGTTTATGTGTTCATTTGACAAATATTTTTCTGAGTACTTGTCATGGGCCAGGGCTGTTCTAGAATGTGAACGGTATGGTAGGGTCATCCATCTGCTGTCCCCCTTTTCATTCTTTCTCTGCTCATTAGCCCAACTCTCAGAAATTAGGGAAAGGAGAGAAAAGAAACTAAACGAAACTCAACCAGTTTGATGGATGAGAAGAATTAACATAGTTAAAATGTCCATACCACCCAAAGCAATCTATAGATTCAATGCAATCCCTGTCAAAATATCAATGGCATTTTTCACAGAACTAGAACAAATAATCCTAAAACATATATGGAACCATAAAAGACCCTGAATAGCCATGACAGTCTTGAGAAAGAAGAACACAGCTGGGAGTATCACACTACCTGATATCAAAATATACTACGAGTCCATAGCAATCAAAACAGCATGGTACTGGCATAAAAACAGACACATAGATCAATGGAACAGAATAGAAAGCACAGAAATAAATCCATGCCTATATGGCCATTTAAATTATGACAAAAGAGGCAAGAATTTACATTGGAGTAAAGACATTATATCCAATAAATGGTGCTTGGAAAACTAGAAAGATATTATACATGCAAAAAAGTGAAACTGGACCATCTTCTTACTCCATATACAAGAATAAACTCAAAATGGATTAAAGACTTAAATGTAAGATCTGAAACCATAAAACTCCTAGAATAAAACATAGGCAATAAACTTGCAGACATCATCCTTAGTAATATTTTTATTGACATATCCCCTTGGGCAAGGGAAACAAAAAATAAATATACAAATGGGACTACGTCAAACTAAAACATATTTTCACAGCAAAGGAAACCATCAACAAAATGAAAAGATTTCCTACTGAATGAGAGAAGATATTTGCCAATGATACATCTGATAAGGGGTTAATATCCAAAGTCTATTAATAAAAAACAAAAACAAAAAACCTCATACAGCTCAACACCAAAAAGAAAACAAAAATACCCCCCAAACAATCCAATTAAAAAATGGGCAGAGACCTGAACAGGCATTTCTCCAAAGAGGACATACAGATGGCCAATAGACATATGAAAAAATGCTCAATGTCACTAACCATCAGAGAAATGCAAATTAAAACCACAATGAGATATCACCTCACACCTGTCAGAATGGCTATCATCAATAAATCAACAAACAACAAGTATTGGCGAGGATGTGGAGAAAATGGAACCTTTGTGCACTGTTAGTGGGATTGCAAATTGGTGCAGACATTATGGAAAACAGTATGGAGTTTCCTTAAAACATTAAAAATAGAGCTACCTTATGACCCAGCAATTCCATTTCTGGGTATTCATCCAAAGAAATCGAAAACACAACTCGAAAAGATATATGCACCCCTATGTTCACTGCAGTGCTATTTACAATAGCCAAGATATTGAAACAACCGAAATGTTCATCAATAGACGATTGGATAAAGAAAATGGGGTACACATATACAATGGAATATTACTTTGCCAAAAACAAAAAAAAAGAATGAAATCTTACAATTTGCGACAACGTGGATGAACCTAAAAGGTATTATGATTATGCTAAGTGAAATAAGTCAGACTGAGAATGACAAATACCATATGATCTCACTTATATGTGGAGTCTGAACAAAATAAACAAATAAACAAAAAAGAAATAGACCCATAGAGGCAGAGAACAAACTGATGGTTACTAGATGGGAGGAGGGTTGGGGCCTGAGTGAGACAGGTGAAGGGATTAGGAAATACAAATTGATAGTTACAGGAAAGTCACAAGGATGTAAAATACAGTATGGGGAATATAGTCAATAATATTGTAAAAACTATGTATAGTGTCAGATGGATAGTAGACTTACTGTGGGGGGATCACTTCATAAATTATATAAATGTCTAACCACTACACTGTATACCTGAAACTAATATAAAATAGTACTGAATGTCAACTGTAATTAAAAAACTAGTCACGGGGATGAGTAGTGCAGCATGGGGAATATAGTCAATAATGTTCTAATAACTACAGTGTTGGGTGGGTAGTAGACTCACTGGGGTTATCACTTTGTGCGCTATGTAAATGTCTGGATCACTATGTTGTTCTAATAAAATAAAATTCTCCTGTGATTGCAAGCAATTGATTGAGAAATAAATAAAATAAAATAAAAAAAGAAATTCAACCGGTCGGTCTACTTGCTCACAGTTTTAGGAGCAGTTTGATGGTGGAGTCCTAGAAATTGGCAACAGTAGAACCAACAGCTTCTCTCCCAGTGCTCTTCATCTGAATTCTCCTTGTCCCCATCCTCATGTGTAAGGGCCTGATTACTATGATGAGACGGTGAACATGAAAGCAGCATCTCAAGTCCTCAAGACAATGTTTCCAGGAAGCGGAATTCCACAGAGCGTGTCCAAGACGGTCAGAAGCAGATGTCCCATTGGGATAATACCAAGGCATGGCAGATGCCAATGGCAGACTGAGGGACCCAGATCAAGATGAACATGTGACCTGTTCTTGCTCCCTCTCTAGCCCCACCCCACTTCTGTTTCTGCTCAGAATAGGACACACACAGCTCACCTCTTAATATTTTCAAATAATTCTGTTTTTAAGAACCTGGCTGTCTGGTATGTGACAAAAATTTTTCAAAATCCCCATCACAAAAATTACTATTCAAAGTAACGTATTATTTTAGGGAGACATTATTTTTTAAATTCACATTTTTCATTTGTTATAACATGTAACAGTTCTGCGAACACATAGATAAGAGGATACAATAGATATTTGACAGTGTAGTTCTCAGAATATTTGCATATCCAAGAGATTATTTCAGCAAGTATACTTAGACTGACCCTATTAACCATTCACAATATTTTGTCTTGAATCCAATTCACACTCTATAGACATGTCCAATTCACATTTCAGCTCTTTAATGCTGTTTTTCCCCTTTAGACTTTATATTAGAAAATAAATCCACAATATCAAATTTCATGACAACATCTGCTCTGGCTGACATGATTGAAAGAGGATTTCACTCATGCCAGGTATTTTGTTTCTTAATTTGTTCTTTGTCATACCTGAGAAGCATCCTGTTTTATCAAGCCCCATATAGAGAATGGAAGTTCCTGGTGCAGAATTCACAGCCCATATCAGCCTTGGTGACGCCGGAAGGTGGCTACAAGAAGTCCTCAAAGGCAGCAGTGTCACAGTATAGCTAGAGAGTAATTCCCAGGCATGGGTGGCTTTGCCACTTGTGCCCAGGCCAGCTCTGCCAAACTAGCAAGCAGAAATCCAAGGGAAATGTAGATAGTGTATATGACGTGCAATGACCTTTTATGAAAAAAAATGTGATCGTCAAAAAACATTAGTCCCTGTATATGAAGGACTCAGAGTCTCATACACCACGCTGTTCATAGCAGCATTATTCCCAATAGCCAGAAGGTATAAACAGCCCAAATAGACATCAACAGATGAATGGATAAACAGAATGTGGTCTATCTATACAGTGGAATATTATTTGGCCATGAAAAGGAATGACGTTCTGACACCTGCCATAACGTGGATGAACCTTGGAAACATTGTGCTAAGTGAAATAAGCTAGACACAAAATGACAAATGTTGTATGACTATAGTTGTATACAATATCCAGAGTAGTCAAATCCATAGAGACAGAAAGTACATTTAGAGGTTTCCAGCGGCTGGGAACAGGAGGGGTTGGGAACTTAATGCTTAATTGGTGCAGAGTTTCTGTTTGGGGTGATGAAAACTTTTGTAAATGGGGTGCGAGTTACGCAACGTTGGAAATGTGATTAACATCACTGAATTGTATAATGAAAAAACTAAATAATTTATATATAACGATTTATATATACCCATATATGTGTAGACATCCAGGTAAATCCTAAGACCAGACAACCAAAATGGAAAAAACAAAACAAACAAACAAAAAACAAAAAAAGAAAGCTATAAATGGCAGTTTAAATAAGCTGAAGGTAGAAAAGACGGCAAGGGTACGTCTCAGAGTTACGCAATTCAAACTGTGTCAGAAAGCAACACATGTGTTATCTTCCTCTTGCCTGCAAACCCCCTACCGATGTGGGGGTTTGTTTCTCGTACATACGTGTGGCTGCATTTCGAGACCTCATATCCAAGTTCAGGGTGATGATGCCTGACTTCTCTGGCTGAGTGTCCTCTGTGCCAACACACCTGACATGAAAAGAGGCTCCAGGAGCAAGCTTGCTCCTGAACATTCTTCTGCCAGGAGGAGGACTTTTCACATGACGTCACATTCCCTGCCTTCTCCCAGCCAGCCCTGCTTCCTTTTCACCATCAGAATATCAGCTTCGCCTACTACATACTAAGAATCCTGTGTTTTCACTGGTTTGGGAAACGTGAAGGGAACTGTAAGAGAGTCTGTGGAAGGGAGGGCAGTCTCCGGAGCTCACAGGCCATGAGAAACCTGCCCACTCTCAGCCTCCAGCTCCTACTCACTGTCATAAGGAGGAAACACTACTTTCTAGAACCGTTATGGGAGCCCAAAGCAGCGCAGGCAGCAGGAACAGGCAGGCGGGCCGTAAAGTTTCCAGAAGCCCAGGGGATATAATCACATTCTCCAGCCAGGTGCTGGGAATAAGGCTTGTGGCTTCCAACCTTCTTGGCGTGAGGCCAGAGTTTCCAGGCCTCTCTCCACCCTTCGGCTCCTTCCCATCATCTTTCCAACCAGAAGCTTGTTAACTGTTTTCCTGTGCTTTTATTCAGATTTCAAGGCACCCTCTGTGTGTTAAACTTCAAAGAAAGTTTGCTGCAGTGAGCATGATGCTGTAACAAGTGGAAGCTCCAAAACAGCTCTGTTGAAAATGGTTTTGTTAAAATGAATGGGGCTGGGTCTCTCCCTCCACCCCTTTCTTTCAAATGAAATTGCATTTGGGTCTGGATTAAGTTGCCTGGTATCAATCCTGAAATTTTTAAAGATGAAAAGCAGAACAGCCCCACCATATTTAACATGTGAAATGATTACAAAATGGCACCAGGCCAATGTTTATGAATCATTGAATATGATCATAAAATCATAAAAAATAATCACCAAAAGGTAAATAAATTACCAAGCATAGTGCTTATTTTCACGTAGGGTCTGACACAAAAGCTGCAGCCATGAATGATTTATACCTGTTTTAACAATAATACTCATTTTACTGAAAGATGCTCAGCATTTGGGCTGCTGTGGGCAACATGCCAGTTGTCGAAAGGTTAATGTTTCAGCAGCAATACATTAAATTATGAATAATACTGGTCCCAAAATGGAAGGTTATTAGCTCAGTATGCTTAATTAGCCCAGCTAGAACTTTGCCATCAAGTATCAGTGCCCATTACTGCAGCCCTAGCGATGATGGAGGATGGCAGCACTGGGATTGTCATGCCAGAAGCGGGGGCGGATAGAGGCAGGAGGGGCAGGGGCGCGTCCTTTATTTTCTTCTCATCCAGCGTAACATTACGAGAAGCATATCAGAAGCTGGTTTTCAGGATTTTGAACTCTCCCATCGTTTATCCATGAAGACATCCCGGAAAGGAGTGCATAGTATTTGGGAGGGGTGTGGTACTTACCGTTGTGGACCTGTTTCCCCATCTGCTTGTTGCTTCTTCGTTTGGGACCTCCCAGAGTAACATAAGGTACTATTCCCAGGCCTGGCCTATCCGTCAGCACTCAACCAACACAGCCATTTTTTGAAAAGCTACTATGTACTAGGCACATACAAAGTAGTTCCCAAGACAAACGCATTTTTAGATCTAAGGGAGGCGGCAGCCCTTAAACAACCAATTAGTGCATTAATTACAGCCACATGACTGTTATGGGGGGAAGGTTTAGAACACCAGCCCCTGGACTGGTGTCCGGGTCGTGGCTCTTGGAGAAGGCTTCCTGGAGGAAGTGCCATTTGATCTGATCTCTAAAAGGCGAGTAGGAATTAGCCAGGAAACATTCTTCCAGATAGGGGGATATCTCCATGCCATGCCTGAGTCTCCAGAAAGAATGGTGCTAGAGAAAGATGCAGGCATTGCGGAAAAGGCGGACGGGTGGAGCGCTTGCCTGCCATGGCAGCCGGAATGGGTATGGGCACGTGTGCTTGTGTGTGTGTGAGTGTGTCCACACCTGACCGCCCACCCTCCCTCTCCCCTTCCTGGCTTTGCCCTCCCAGGTGCTCCAGTTTAAAACTTGAATTTCACAGTGGGGAGCAGGGCCAGGACTCGCCCAGCCGTGCAGGCTGCATCCCACCGTCTGCACCACCGCCCAGCTCTACTTAGGACTATTAGTAGCTTGTTTTTCTAAGTCCTAAAATTCATTTTCTTTTCCCGCCTCGCTTCCAGAAAAATAAATAAAAGTGAACACATCACTCATTTAAGACGAGGAATGGAATTTAGGTTGCGTTTTTCTTTCTATTTTTATGATTAGTTAGAATTTTCCTGGGAACGCCGCCAGGAGGGCATTATGGTGAGATAATGTCCTGTATTTAATCAGCACTGCAATGGCGAACTGCGTTCTGTGGGGAGAAGCTGAGTTAACGCATCCTTCTCTGTCCTGTCTGTCTTAGGATACGACGGGTTAGCCCAAGATGAAGGCGAGGCTGAGAGGTGACAGAGCTCCAGGCCTGTGTGATGGCCCAGTGGTGGACAGGATGCAGCCATGACTCAGTTTCTTCATGCAGGACCCATCAGTTCTGAGAGCTCTGCAGCCCCCAAAGGAGCTGAGTGAGAAGGGTCCCAGAACTGCCCAGAGTGACCGACCTTGGTCTCATATCCGGAGGACACGTTAGCACCTTCGTCTGCAGCTTTCAGACATCTGTTGGCCTGGACATACTTCTTGCTTTCAAGTGTGCATTTCTCCACTTGGCAACCCAAACATAGTGCGTGCGGGGAAAGCAGAAGGCTTCTGAGTGAACCTGGAGGTCAGCAACAGGTAGGACCAGATTCACTCCTTAACTCTGCGTGTGCATGGTCGTCCGGAGCTCCCCAGCACCTCTGCCAGAGGTGACAGTTGGTGGTTTGTAGGATTCAGTTGTTCTTGTTTTCCGAGATGGCTGGTCCATCAATGAAGAATGAAAGAATCCCTGGCAGTGGTAAAATAGAGGATATCTTAGAGAGATGTCTTAGAGAGATGTCTGAGAGGGATGTCTGAGAGGGATGTCTGAAAGGAAGGAAGAAAATGAGCAGGGGGAAAAGGAGAACGGATTTATCGTCGAGGAATGGATGTAGATTGACCTTTCTCTGCAATTAGCACTGGTGGCCGGGAATGCAGGAACATGTGGGGCACGCTGAGCCCTTCACATTTACTGTTGTCCTTATTAAACGTGGGGTCTGCAGGAGCCGTCTGTTCAGGTAAGGGCAGTGGAGAGAGCAGGATGCCCCAAGCAACCCATAAATAGCAGGGTGAAGACAAAGTGTTTATTACTTAGCCTCATGAAGCCCATATAAGTGCCCTCCCAGGGTGCGAGAGAGCAAGGGCCTGTGTGAGCCAGCCCGCGTGTGTCCCGTGTCCCAGGAGCGGGAGTCCCAGACCCGCTGTTTGCGCTTGGCTTGATTCTATGAAGGCGGCTATTTGATGGAACGTACTGGAACAGTTCATAGCCAGCCCAGCAAACCTTATGTGGAGACAGAGCTTTCTTTTTCTCTTTCCTTTTCCTGTTTGCAGTGAGAATGAGGCCTTTCTCTTCTCGGCCCTTTGCTCTCCCCAAAGTTGTCTCACGAGGTCATTGCCAGCTGACAGTCTTCCTTTCAGTGCAAGGTTTGGATGGAAACAATGCTCTTTTTTCCGAGGGGCTGGTGAGGCTCTGCGCCGATTCCTGAGCAGGCTGCTCGAAGTGTCAATGGTTTATTGTTTAGTGGGGCTGTTGGTTTCTGCAGACAGTTCCATCTATGTGATGCAAGACTTTATTCTTTTATGCGTGCATCTGTATTAGTACATAGATAGATAAAGATAGATAGGCACACACATGCACACACACAGACCATCAATACTGAGCAGCAGAAAGGTGGTTGGAGGTCAGCGTGTTTGGTTTCTAGCCACGGTCAGCCACTCACTAGCTGTGTGTCCTTGGGCAAGTTACTTACCCTCTCTAGCTGGGCATCAGCACCTTCAGTTCAGACTCATCTGTCTATAAGGTACATTTCAGCTCAAGCATTCTTTAACACTGTGATTGCAAGGTATTACATTACCATGTTCAACAACGAGCTGAAAAGCGCTTTCTTTGAATAGCTTCTACATCTACCAAAATGATTTCAAAGAACAGACAGGGATAGATGCGGAATGTTCTATGGAATCTCTTGAATACTGAATTTATTGGTTGGCGAAAGTGAATGGGAGGTAGTGAAAAGTAGAAGACATCTGTGTTGTCAAGTTCTAGGGTCTTGAAAAATCCTTATAGATGTATCCCGGATGGTCAGCTACAATCATCTTTGTCAGCAGTGGGACATATTTTGAGAATTAAGAAGCCCTTTCAAAAGCTGTATATTGGGAACACCTAACTGAGGGCCCAACTCTGCAAACAAACTCTTTCATCTTGTGAGGACGGCCACTAGATAAAAGCAATTCATCAAAACTAAGGTGGACTCTTTTCGATCATCGTTCATAATGATGAAATACGATGATGTTATCACATTTTAGAGGTCTCTGAGGAAACTGGTAGGCTAGTGACGGGATTAGGAAGGTGTGGCCTCTGGAAGGCTAGGCGCCCTCTGGCATGGCCAGCCCCAGGCTGGCGCTGGCTGGCTCTGTAGAAATGTCGCCAGCATAGAACTGTGAGCTGGCCTTCCAGGAAGGTAAGTCACTAGCTAAGCCAAGAAAGAGGGATCCCCTGGGGTTCTGCCAATAAGCGCTGTGGGACTCATAACCCTGCAGCCAATTGCCAACGGCTTTGTAGATCTCCCTGAGGTGGTCTCTCCCAGGCTGGCCACCCAAACCCTTTGCGGAAGAGCCTGACACTGCTGTCTGCCTGGCTAATGGTCCTTACTGCTCCTTTAACCTCCCTATTTACCTTTTTCCCTTCTGTTTCTCTACACACTTTTGTTGAACATATCTTATGGGGCAGGCACTCTGTGAGGCACACAGAACTCAGATACTTAAACAAATGGTTCCTGAGCTCAAAGTATTTTCTTCCTCATGAGAGAGATAGTAAATAGAAAAATAATGACTAATATAGTTTAAAAAGAGTTATGGGCACTGAACTTGGAGAGCAGAGAGTAGGGAGTGGGGGGCTTGAGGAAACATTGCAGGTAGCTGTCCAAGGAGAGGGGGAAGATATTCCCAGCAGAGGAAACACAGTCTACTTGGGAATCATAGATCGCATGTAGGATTTGGGGAGAAATCGAGGCTGGAGATGAAGTTGGGTGCCCCCAGCCTCAAAGCAACCATAGCTTGGGTTCAGGAATATTTATTCATCCTTAAATCCTACAGACAATTCCCCAGGTTTGGACATTGGTGAAGGGAATCTCCAAATCTTGCCAGTCATTAATAAAATATTTGATGATCATTATTAAATGATCAGTTTCTTGGGAGCCAGTCTCTCCGGGTCTGCTTCTGGCTCTCTCTGGCTACACCCCACCTCCTGCACCTCCACCATGGTGGTTAAGTGGTATGACCTCCTTTCAGGACCTAAGTAGGACCAACACTCTCCAATGACTGGCCAGCTCTATAGAGACAAGACTATAGAAGTTAGAAGACCAGCCTTCTTGTGATAAGACAAGCTCCTATTAGTGGTCTGTCTTCTGAAACTAATGTGTCAATAACCCTGACCTCCTGAGCTTATACATTTGACTATCTTGACCTTCAAGACCTACTTGATAATATTTTAAACCTCATTTCATTACTTGGATTTCATTACCTGTTCCCACTACCTACTCTAACTTGCGATACTTCCCAGGACCCGTACGCCCTGTTTGAGTGTGGAGCCCTCATCTTTGTCTGCCCCACTCATTCCTCCCTTACTCTTCTCCATGCCTAGATGTGACACTGAGACAGACTTCATTTAGGTGTTTCCGCTTGTATTCTCGGCTATGTGTGATCATGGAGATGGTAAGTACAGGTTTATGAACTAAAAGAAATGAAAGTCTAGCTTGGCGGATAAACATTTTTGTCCCTTACAATTTTAAATAGTTCCTGATCTTTGAACCACATTAAATATCATAATGTATTAGAATTTGGCAACACTAATTTTTACTACTGGAAAGAGCCCAGACTGACATGAACAAAGTAATCTTGTCCATGAAAGAAGACATATGAATGTCACTTGCTTAGAGAGTCCCACGGGATTCTTGTCTGTCATCCTCCATTTTTAATTAGAGCTGTAATCGTCTCTCAAGGGGCATCTGGAGGCTTCATTAAAATTTCCAGCTTCCCTATGATATATAAAACTGGTAATGTTTAAAATCTTGGCCACATCAAAAATAATAGCAAGTTGAGGAAAATGTATCTTCAGGTAAAGTGAGTTCCCCTTTCATTCCTAGAGGACCCCGACTTACCTGCAACAAGCACAGAAACAGCACCCTTTCCAGTTGGTACATTTGCTTCGTGTCCACCTCACATTTCTGAATCCTTGTAGCCTTCATTTGCATCTTCATAACCTGTTGTTCAGGACCTTTTATGACCATGAATATGGCTCAATGATGCTTCTTGCATGATTCTACCGAGCCTGGGTTCCTCCATCTGTAGAGAAGTAGTCGGCTGCCCTGAGAGTGGAGGGCACCACGGCCTTTCCAGCGAGCTATTCTGAGGTCAAACCTACAGCTATCAGGAGTGTCCCAGAACCTCTCTACTTCCTTTTAAGCCACCATCCAAACCAGTCCACTGGTTAGAGCTTCCAGCCTTGGTCCCCTCGCCTCACCATGGCACTACAGAGTATCTTACAGTGTTTGTCACCTGTGAGTTACTTCACAAACCCACAACAGGATCCTTTGAGATGTTCCTGATCCTTTAAATAGTTCCAGCTATCTTTCCAGGTTGGAGGCTAGAATCATAGCCCCAGACCAAGGATTCCCAATAGTGATGCTCTTGATACCTTTTTAACTGAAATTTTTTATGGAGATAATTGCTATTGGCATTTTGAGCCAGATAATTCTTTGTTGGTGGAGGGAGATATTTAGAAGCATCCCTGGCCTCTACCCGATAGATGCCAGTGGTACCTATGTGCCAACCAAAAAATGTGCCGAACATTGCCAAATGTTCCTGGGTGGGGCAGAGGCAAAGGTACCCCACCGTTGTAAACCATTGCCCTAGACCTAATGCAGGATAGATACGTAGAACTGGAGCTATGTGGCTTTTCCAGTAGGGAAATGTTTTGGCATTTTTGTTGAATCTTCTCTAGCCTATAAGAAACAGGAAAGCCAAGATGTGACCATGAAGAAAGTCACTTGCCCCAAGGAACCAGAGTACTTTCCACCATTCATTTATAGTTGTTCACCCTCACTATCTTATACATCATAAAATTACTCAAATGTGTTAGCAGTTGTGATGTAGAGGGAAGCTAGATTTCCTTGTCCAGCCTTCTCATGCTCTAGTGATATACTTTGTCTATGCTATCTCAAGGGGTCTCATTAATTTAAGCCTGTAATAAACTTGCTTTGCATCTTATGCTGACTTAGGTGGGTGCAATAAGCCAAGCTTTTTCAGAAATGCTCTTTCTTCCATCTTATTTGGCCATTGCCACAGATTCTAGCAAAGCTGTGATGGTTCAGAAACTGTGTCATCATTTCTCAATGTTTTTATCACACTTCATTTCAAAGGATGCCTTTATTCTAACAAGCTCATTTAAATGAGCGGTGACTAAGAGAAACAGTTGGGCCTGTGGAGATCTGTCCAGGCACACTACTTCCTTCATGCCTACGAAGCATAGTCTCCCAATATTCACTGCAGAATCTGCTTTCATCTTGTACCAAAACAATGAAGGTAAATTAGTGGGAATAAAATGTAAAATGCATTCATTCAAAGCAAAGTCACTGAGTTGGACATTGTGCTAGTTACCATGAGATATTTAGAGACAGATAAGACACAACTTCAGAGTTCCAAAGCTCTTTGTTAGTAGTACAGCAAAAATGTGGATGGGAGCATTTATAATACAAGTCAGGGGTCCTATAACCTAAGTGCCGTAGGTGTTCAGAACAAGGTTACAGGAAAAGAAGGGGGGTTCTTCACATTCCAGCCCTTTGCCTGGTCCCAGATTCTAGAATGCATGTGTAAATGGCCCGTGAGAATGCTTCATTTCCCTTTCCGACAGGATTGGTACAAACCAGTGGGTCTGGGAAATATGGAAGACCAAGAACAACCAGGTTTTACCAAGGCATTTGGCAACATGACAAATTACAATCTGTGTATTTATCTCATGGGGGAAAAAAGATGAGGTATGAGTTTGTTAGTAATTGGTTGACTGTAGTCAGTATCCGTGTGGAAGGAGATTCCTGGTGCTGTGACATTACGATTTTTAGTCTTAATCCATGTGTGGTTGTCATGAAGTCATATGTTGCAGCGTAAAGAACTCAACAGATTTTGATGGGCTGAGGCAATGCCCCAAGTCAAACAAAATGAAGTATAATGCAAGAAAATGGAAGGTCTTGTCTTGGATCCAAAAGCCCATCTGCACAAACACAGGGGGAGGGGGCCAGGCTTGGCAACAGATGTTGAGAAAGGATTTCTTTTCCAGGTTTTGTGTGTATTAAGAATCATCCGGCATACTTGTCTAAAACGTAGGTGCCCAGGTGCCACCCCCAGATTGTCAAATTCAACAAGTTTCAGGTGGACCCAAGAATCTGCATTTATTACAGCTTCCGGGGTCATTCTGACTTAGAATCTCCATGGGCCACACTTTGCAAACCACTGTCTTAGAGGTTTAAGTTAATAGCAGGAGGATTCAATAGTTGCACTGATCAAAGTGTAATGAGGAGGACAAAAGAGGTAAGAACCCTGCTCTATTGTACTAGGCAGAGCAGATATAAATAATTTACATTTAATCTTCAGCCACAACCCTTTAAGAGACAAACCGTAAACAGGGAGGCAAAGGGACTCAGAACTAGGTCATGTAAAGAACAGTGAATGAACTGGTAGTGCCTAGCTCAGAAAGATCAGAGAGAAGAAGACAGGACCGGAGAAAGGTGGTTGGCATTAGGGAATTAAACTGGTTTTGTGGGTCCTCACAAGATGACAATAGAACCAGTGGGCAGGAGCTGCCAAGGAATCAATTTTGGCTCAGAATAATGACCATCCTTCTCCGATAGTCAGGGGCCTTGGAAGTATTCAGTCATGGACTGGAGAACCTGTTAAAATGATTTTTTTTTTTTTTTTTAGGAAGTTGGGTAGTGAATGGAAGCGTGGCATTTTGAATAGATGGTTGGATCCAGGGAAATTTTGTTTTTAATAGGAGAACACAGAGTATGTGTAGGTTTCCAAATCGAAATGGATCGATTACAGAAAGATATGAGAGTGAGGAGGGCAGGTGCACCATGGGTACAGGAGCAGGAAGAGAGAAATAAATGAAGGAGTAAGGGATTGGAGGGACCTGGAAGGGCTGGGCTCTAGAGCTCAGGAAATGTTTGCTGTGGAAGCAAGGCAGACTAGGAGCAAGGAGGTTAATGGTTAAAGATACAAATCATTTTATGGTGGAAAACAGGGTGCCATGCAAGGCACCTTAAGACAATGTGATAGGCAAGTGGATGGAAGTTCATTCCAATCGTGGTTTCAAGAAACAAACGGTTAAATTTTTTGCCCAGAATTAAAGAAGAGTGGAGTTGGTGGGGGTTTGAGGAGTGTAGGAAAGGTGTGGAGTAGCAGGTTTGGGGAATTTGCTGAGGCGTCAACAGCCATCCATGACTGGCTATTGCACTATAGCACTTTTTATAGGGTATAGTCAACTCAAGTTCTTCATGTTCCCAGCAGTGTTGAGCAATCCAGAGGCCAGCGTGAAAAGAGCAAGTAGCTGGGAGTAACCCAGGCTAGGAATCAGCATGGTGAACCAAAAAAAGGATACAGGAACTTACATTTCAGGCTCACAAAGATTGGTAAATATCAAGCTTTGATCTGTCAAGGGCAAAGCAGGTTTTCTGCCTTCAGAGCCTTTGAACAAGCATCTATCTCCCTTAAACTTAGAAACCCCAAACCCTAGAGATACCCAGAAGTACCCGAGATACCTGAATTTCATTTCAAAGGTATCACCTTCGTACACCCATCTTTGTCATTATAGAGTTGGGGCTGTCCTGACTTTGAGGTTGTATCTGTCCAGTGTGTTTCTGGAAACTCTGGGTTTTTATTAAGCCCTGAGATTCTAGCAAGTAGGCAGACCCTATGGCCACTGTAATTTATGTTAAAAGATATAAGCTATGAAGCTTTTCATACATTTTCTCCCATTTTTCTCATTTACTTGAGTAGATTTTTCAATACATTTATGGAAAACAATGACTTTGGTTTACATGAGACTTACAATGTTGACACAATTTGAAAACCTCACCGTACCTGTCTTTGGCCTTCAGCCCATTTGATCCAGAAATCTCTTCAGATAATACCTGAGTCCCTGGGACAAGCCTGTCCAAGTAGAGGTCTTAAGCCTTGACCATTTGCTTCGTCATTGTTTTTGCATGATAAGCCTTTAAATATCCCGTGAACACTGGTAGAAACACATTCTTTTTTAAAGCAGATTTCTTGCAGGGTGAAAGTGTTTTTTTTCATTTGTTTGTTTGTTTTATAAAGGAGTTTTATTATTGGCTAAAATTGTGGGAGAATAACTTTATTTTTAAGAATTTGGAAAGACTGAAAAGAACCAGGATTAATGCCTCTACTTTTAAAAAGCAAAAGGGAAGTTTGTAATGTCCTAATCTGGAACTTTACTTGGGAAAAAAAATCACCAAATCATTTCTAGAATAATCTGTAGTGAATACAGTGTTTGGAACTTGTATCACTTGACAGAACAAGTCCTGTCAAACTGATTCATTTCCTACCATGAAAGAGTAACAAGATTTTAGTAGATTTAGGGGAAATGATAAATATAATCTATATTTCATTTAGCAAGATGCTTGAACCTGCTCCGTCTAACATCTTGGTCGATAAATTCAGAAAACTTCGGGATTGACGTTAGACGTCCAGGGAGCAATGGAGCACCTATCCTGGGGTCTGGATTTAATAGCAGAGCCTTTTTGAGAGGCCCAACAACAGGGGAAAAGTTACCTGATCTGCTTTAAGAGGAAGAAATGAGGGTAACTTATTCCAAAAGGATCCTCGAGTCCTGAAAAATTTATTTCACGTGTTTGTCATTCGTGGTTTTGATTATTCAGATATGCTCAGAAGATCAGTTATGAATATATAGTTTTATAAAATAAAATAAATGCTGGCTGCTCACAGTCATTCATATACCCTGATTGTACATCCTTCTGAAAATTCCCCAAGAACTTCCTGACAAAATCAGTTCTCAGGCTTCTCTATCACCAAAGGGGGGCAGGGGGAGGAGAGGAAACAATAACTCTGAAAGCAGGTGAGATGTGCAGAAATAAATCTGTCATACTCTGTAATTCCAAAAGGGAAAGATAACTTCTGGAAATTCTATCCTAGCGTAGGAAAGTCTGTTGCTACAAATGGTGAGGATAGTACATTGATGATTATTCCTTGGCTTTACATATCCTCTCTGCTATGGGGAGCCCAAGCACCCTAATAAATTGTTATGTCATTTTTAACTATTAATCTTCACAAACCGTTTCCCCCCCCCTCAGGAAATCTGGATGGTGCTTGCATTCCTCATATTATAGTAACTTTATGGCTGGAATTAGATACATGTATATGGAGAAGGTTTGTCCTTGATAATATATCTTTATCTCATTGCCCTTATTTCCCAATATTAATATATTTAACCCAGAGCCCAATAATACCTACAAAAACAATATTGTAGATTTCTTTAAGGCTCTCTAGCCCACGCAGTACCTCCACAATTATTTGATCTTCACATTCCAGCCTGGAAGTGCAGACAGGTAACAATTATCAGGATAATATTAATCGTTGCTACCATGTATCGAACACCTGCCATGACCTGCCAGTCATTGTGCTAAACACTTTACATCTACCATCTCATTTGATCCTCAAACAATCTTGTGGGGTGTGTACAAGGAGGAAATACACTGCAAGGATTAAGTGACTTGCTGGAGGTCATTCGGCTGTTAGTGGCAGAGCTGGGACCAGAACCCAAGTCTTTCATGATCTTTCCACTCTCTAAGTTTTAAGAAAAGATCTTGATTCTTCCAAGTAGTTAAGGAATTCTTTCCTATATTTATTTACTTTTCTATATGTTCTTAATCTGTTTATTGATTTATATATTATACATATTATATATCACTGGGAGGGCTTCCATCTCTAGCTTGCAGTCCTGCTTCATGCCTTGACTGTAAAGCATGTCCGTCCTGAGCTACCAGCACCACCTCTCCGATGTCCTGCCCCGAGCAGATTAGGAGAGAGGTTCTATGTTGTAGGTACCAGCAAAGGACTTTCTGTTCTGTGCCCAGGTCCTTGACAGAGGGGAGCATTAGGTAACTGATACAAGTGATTGTCAATTCATCTTGTATTATCATTACGCCATTTAAGCCCAGCCCACACGCTTACGGAGATTGTTTCTTTTAAAAAGTAATGTTTTTAAAATAAAGGACCAGATCTCAGAAAAACACGCAGTGGAAGACCAAAACTTCATTCATTCATTCGGTCAGCCAGTCTCTGTCTAGTACATGTCTATGCCCAGAACTCTTTTCATCCTGGAATCATTACTGGCAGTTCCGTGCTGTCATCATCACCATCATCACCATCATCATCATCATCATCATCATCATCATCATCATTATCCTCTTCACCATACGCACATCACTGAGTACCAATTAGCACTCTGGGCATTTATGGAGATGTGGGTAGTGTGTAGTCCATATGGTGCCTACCCTTGGGGAAGCAGGCGGGGTAACTGGTAACATGAATACAAATCTATTCATTAATGCATGTGTATCTGCACATCATCACAGGTATTGAGTAGTGAAACAAATGGATCTTATTGATGTTATTTTGGCGCCTGGCTAGTTATAAACTAATCCAGGAAATCTGCCCGGAGAGCTGAATATGAGAAGCAGGGTGAGGTCAATTCCAACACTGGGCCTGGGACCAGGTCCACATGAGGTGAGCCTGAGTTAGACTCAAGCATGGGAAAAGAACTTCCAACACACCCTCTCCCAGATCCCTCCAAATTTGAAAGGCACCACATTAAAAAAAACCTAGAACCCTTCTTTGCATAATTCCCACGACCTTCTATCACCTCTCTCCTCCACTTTGGGCTTCAGTTTGACAAACATGGATAATAATTGGATAGTGTAGAATCCAGGACAGCAGCATCTCTAGCCCACAGCAGAGAGTTTGGAACCTGTGTTCCATCTTATTCTCTTGTACTTTAATTCAGCCAGGGGGTCCCCCATAAATATTCATGGAGATGATAAGAATGACACAGAAACTCTCAATACCACTTGGGTTTTAAAATCGAGAAAATCACGTAATTGACCAGCAGAGTTACCTACTTAATTGACAACTCAAAACAGTGAGTCTTTGGCCACCTATAACACTGGAAGTTTAAAATTAGAACGGGTACAAAAAGCTTGTAGAAAGTTCTGGATTCAGCATGTCTGAAGAGGATTAAGACCCTGACGTGCCTGAAGAGACATATCCATAACTGGACCTCCTCAGCCAGCCCCCCTTGGCAGCTTTCTATTCTGAAAAGATCTCTAGAAATGAGCCTTGTATCTGAATTCTCTCTTTACTGGCTGCCAGGGCTGTTTTAATGGACATAGTGCTGGAAATATTTTTCAAGAAATAGGAATGAATGTGAACATTGAAGACCGGTACTATTTTAACATTGACGGTCTCTAGATGTCTAGATTTTTCTAAGGTCTTCCAACAGGATGCTGTGTTTCTGATTTTCTAGATAACTCAGTGGTAAATGTGCCCATCCAAGCACTATGGCCTCCCAGTAGAGTCCCACCTATATCCATTTTGGGGGTTATGAATTCCCACCTGAGTGATGATTACTTAATGGCCTTATTCTTGCATGGCCTTCCCATATGTCCTTCCACCTCAGGGCTCCACCCCAAACTACAAGGTGTGGGAGTCTAGGATATGACAGCCTGGAGTGGGAGGTGGGAGAAAAAAGGTGAGGGGGGGCGAGAGTCCACCTTCTACCCCTTGGCCCAAGCGAGCCATTCCCTTTGATTTCCCCCGTTGTTTCACCCCCTGACCTCACTACCTTGTGATCCACTTTTGAGGCAGTTTACGGGGACATCGTATCTCCACCTTCTATATGAATAAAATAAACAGTTTGAAGCTCCATGTCTTTATTCAACATTTCCTCTAAACTGCACACTTTGGCTCTGCGGCCCCGTGCACCAAAAAAGCTTTCCGGGAGCAGCGGAACCCCAAAGCCCCGTCACATAGTCCACGTGTAAATCGGGCAGGAGGCACCTGCGCTAACCACTGCCCCTCTCTACCTCTGGGGTCTTCCCAACTCCCTGGTTCTGGGGCTGGAAGGATGCTAAGAAGCCTCCTCCTCGGCCTCTGACAGAACGAGGAGCAGCAGCCCCAGCAGCAGAGCAAAGCTGAGGAGCCAACTGCATGTGCTCCCTCCAGGCAAGGCCAAGAGCTGCTGGGATCTGAGATCCTCTGGGGAAGGGAGGGCAACCCCGCCTGCAGCAGTGATGGAAACGTGGGAGGGAAACTGGAAGAGGAGAGACGGGAAATAAATAAATAAAGAAGGCATGTTTGACCAAACCCCCAACACCTAAATCCCCAAGCCCACTGGAGCAGGAAATTGAGTGGCTGGACTGAGCAGTCTTGCTCTCTGCCCTTCCCCCACCCTTGGCCTGGAAGGTTTTCTAGGCCTCCCAGACTTCTTTTTTTTTTTTTTTTTAATTTAGAAATCTCAAATCTATAGAGAAAGAGGAAGTGAATTTTTAAAACAGTGAAGACTCACTGGCCCCCATCTGAAAGAGAATGAAGGCTTGCTGAAGGAAAAGGAAAAGGCGCCCCCCCAAGAGTGTGTGTGTGTGTGTGTGTGTGTCCGTGTCCAACATAGTCTATGAGACAGCCTGCAAGGAAAAAGAAAACAAAGGAAAGTGTGACACGAGAAAGAGAAATAAGTGGGAGAAGGCGTGAATGTTGGGGGAGGGGGCTGGGGCGCTGGGGAGGCGGAGAGGATGGATGCCGGAATGCAGGCAGAGCTGGCTGGGAGGGAGGGAGGCTGCACACGTGTGCGAGAGAGACAATGATGTCAGCATTTCCTTCTGGATTGGTCACGTGGCCCTTGCCAGGTAAACAGACTGGAAATAGACTCCATAAAGGCAGCGCCTGCGGGGGGGGGGGGGGGGGGGGCTCTGGCGCTTCACCCTTTCCTCTCTGCTGCTTCCTAAACATGCCGGTTTTCATGTTTGTGACAAGGTGATCTCCGAGTCGAATTGTATTTTTATGAGCCCAGGAATATCACTCAGGGAGGGAAAGCTATTTGCTTTTATAATTAGCTCAAGGAGTTTAAAGACATTTTGATTTTAAAGAAGAATGGAGGTGGAGATGAATGTACATCTAAGCTCAGATGCTGTGGGTGTCTGGGGTGGGGGGTGGCTTATCCTCACTGGTCTCCTTGGGAAGGGGGTCAGATGGGTCTAGATTAAGGATGGATTGGAAGGCTGCAGTTTAGAATGAAAAGGATCAGATGCTGTGATTATCAACATTAGGAAAAAGAAAATGTTAACAGACTCAAGGAGAATATATTAAAGGAGTTTGATACAGCTCAGTATGGGACCATGATGCCACAGGGAGGAACTGAGACTTCACGAAAGAGATTAGGTGAAAAAAAAAAAAAAGACAAGTTACTATGACTTTCAAGCAGAGTTTTTTTTTTTTCTCCCCAAAGTGATATAATACAGCCCCCAACTGAAACATGGCAGGGGCTCAGGGCATTTTAGAATGGCAAAGGTATGTCAGGCAACTTTATCTGAAAAGCAAAGCAGATGGAACAGGTAGTTTTTCCATCTGAAAAGCTCTAGAGTCCAAAATGGTAGGGGGCTCGGGGGAAGTATATGGCTTTCTTCAAATTCCAGGAAATAGAGCCTTTGCATCTATGATGAAATAGCTTATTTAGGTCATTCTTTGAATAATTTTGAATTGAAAGAATCTATTTTATTTTGGTCGTAATTTTCTGTATCCTTGTGGAAATTTGGCCAAAGCCAAACAGGAGGGAGAGTGATGATTGTCTCAGTTTTCCAGGGCTTAAGGGGTTCCTGGGATATAGTTTTAAATCTAGGACAGTCCTGGGCAAACTGGGACCAGTTGGTCACTATAATGGGAGGCCTAGTCTAGTCTAGATAGAAATAACAAGAGAAGTCAGCCCTATCCTGCGCCACCAACCAACAAAACACACGCAAAAACCCTTTCATTCATTTTCATCTAGTTTCTTCCTCTCCCTCCCCTCATTTCTTTCCTTCAATGTCCCTTGATCCATTTACAGCAGGGACCACTCCGAGACTAATTTGAGTATGTGTGACTCTGTACTTGGACCTGGAGCTGGCAGAGTTCAACTAAGTTGAACAGTGGGCTTTAGTTGCCCCTGGGAAAAAAAGGAGGGGGAAAAATGTTCATCCTTTCTGCTTCTCCCCCCACTCCCAACTTCCCTTATTCGGTGGGGAGAGGGAGAGGCCATCAGTGCCACAAGTGTACTTTCAGCCCTTGGGTTGAAAGATAGATATTTGATACCCCTCTCCCTTAACAAAACACGTCACTCTGACAAGACTCCCCGCCCAGAGTTATTTTTGCAACATTATGTAATTGGATTGCCTGGTCAGGAGTACTTCCTTAACAAGGCTTTCAGCAGGCCCTCTGTGTGGGCCTGGCCAGTCCTGGCCACTTACACACACTGGCTTCAGGCCTGGTCAGCCCAGCTAAACACAGTGAAGAGACATCAGCCCACACCACTCACCTGACCACCACATCCCCTTGCTGCACACCCCCCAGAGCAGTGCTTCAGTGCTGCTGGCACACGTGGAGGCCACAGTCATCGGAAGGCGCTCCCATAGCCAAACCTCAGTAGGGACAAAGCAGGCTTTTTGCTTCTGAGGGGGTTGCAGGCCTACTGCCACATATCCCCTTCCCTGCCCCCACGGCCAGGAGACCCTCCAAAGGCCAGCCCTTTGGATGTTGCTGCCCTCTCCCCAGTTTTCTGGATTTCCTCATATTTGTTCATGAGTAATTGGTCATCTGATCATCCCTTCCTGTTAGCCCTGCTGACTCATAGAAGTGAGGAACATGTCTGAGCTTCAGACAGTAAGAAAATTACAAAGAAAAAAAAGAAAAGGCCTGGCCTGAACTTCCCCCTGGTATAGCCAGTACAGGCCTGCAAATCCAGAGGTACACTGAGAATTGTTTAAATTGTTTCGTGGGTGATAGTATGTCTCTGTCATCTTGGGGGCTTGTTCACACGGTTGTATTTGTCATTTCTGTCTTTTGGCCTTTAGAAAACATCTGTCATGACTTTCAGTGGCACACCTCCTAGCCCTGAATCCAGCCCTGAGTCCATATCCAAACCAGAACACCTTTCCCAGAATATTCTTCTTTCCCTCTCTGGCGCCCATACTGTGCTGCATATCTCTCCTTTATTTTCCTGGGGGTCCTTGGTTCTCCTAACCTTGACAAGAAGCAGACAGTGGCTGATGGAAGGAGAACTGACTCTGGGTGGTGAACATACAACAGGATTTATAGATGATGTAATACAGAATTGTACACCTGAAATCTATGTAATTTTACTAACAATTGTCACCCCAATAAATTTAAAAAAAAGAAATAAAAAAGAAGCAGACAGTGTACTAGAAATAGCTTTAAAGCCAGATGGAACTGGGTTCGAATTCACGTTGATCCACTTAATAGCTGCATGATCTTAACCTCTGGAGCTGACATAAGAGTAATAATACCAGTTTCCCAAGGCCACTGGGAGAATTGAATACGGTTACATGTAAGTTACATACAGGTGTCAGGGAACTAACACATAGTAGGTGCTCAATAAATGTAGGGCCTTGGAGGGGGGAGGGAGGAAGAGAAAAGAGTCAGTTTGCCAGACTCCTGAGAGCTAACCCCCATCTCCTTTACTATATCACGGATCTCCTGCAGGTTTGCCCTTTTTAAGGGCGCTGAATTGAATCTCAACATCATTGGTGGGGGGAGGAGGGCATGAGAGAGAAGGAAGAGGTATTCTTCGTCTCAGGCTCTCAGCACAGAGTGCCAGGGCTAGAGACCCCCGTGGCTCTTCCTTTTGGGGACACTTCCCTGCCTGAAAATCTGGTCCCCACCTGCCTTCTTACAGTCAGGGTTTCCCTGCAGACCCGTCTATGCTGAGCACGGAGCTCAATGTATTGATTTTGGTTTTGCCTGTGCCAAGTTGCAGGGGCTACCAAGTACCCAGAGCAAAGAGACAAGGGACAAATGTGGCTTCTCCCAAAGTGTCCACCTGTGTGAACCTTGAGTCTTTGTTATAAAGGAGGGTTTACTCCTGTCCACAGCAGGAACTAGTTGGAACCCACAGGTTAGGGATCCCAAGGGCAAACTGAGGTACAAACAGCCACAGGCTAAATAATGGAGGAGAGAAAGCAGGAGAGGTTCCCTGAAGATGGGAGTGGTGGTGGGCAGAGCCAGCACCCAAGGCACCTCTTGCCGAAGTGCACAAATGTCAAAAGACCGTTATGTTGGCTGTACCTGGAGGTGGGTAGGGCCGGGTGGAGGAGAGCCTGTGGGAGCGCGCACCACTGTTCCAGTTGGCAGGAAGCCCTTCCCTGAAGACTGTAAGTTTAACCTTTAGCATTCAAGTGTCGGGGCTTAAGTGTCGTTGTGAGCAAATCTTCCTGCTGCAGCGTTCCCAGACTGCGGGAAGAAGGGTCGACACAAATCTGCCTGCTTTCCTTTTTCTCCCCAGACAACATGAGAGGGAGGGCGGCGTGCAGAACCAAACCCGCAGACACAGGCGCTGGAGTAGGTCCCTCGCTAACCTTGAACATCCACTCCCACCTCCTTGGACAGCCCGTTTTCTGGTCGGCCTCAGTGGCCAGCAGGGCCCCAGGGGGCTGTCCACCCCCAGCTCTCCCGGAGGATGCAGGGGCAGAACAGCCCTCTGGCCCAGGCCTCAGCCAAGAGCAGCTGCCTGGGAACTCCGCCCCATGTCTTCCTACAGTTGGGTTCAGGGCCCTCAACTACCCCCGCCCATCGCCGCCACACCCCCACCTTGGTGCCCTGCATGACACTGTTGGAACACCTGTGTCCTGAAAGAAGCTGGGAAGCTGGTGAGGGCGGTGAAGAGGGAATGGAACCACTAGCGACCAGGTGCAAGAGAGGAAAGTGAGCTGCAGACAGGCGCTGGGCCTGGGCAGCTCAGGCCACCGGCAGGAGGTGCGCCCGCTGTGGTGCCCAACCCTTTCCAGCTGGCTGCTGGGGCCAGGCCCCCGGCATGTTGGTTTTTCTGGGGGATGCCCCGCAGGGGCTCAGTGGATGCTGCAATTGCTCCGCCAGGGGCCATTTTCCCACCCGGCGGTGGGGCCATGGGGCCACCCGGTGCGCGCACCTGTAAGGGGCGCGCGGGTACCAGTGCTGTGGTTTTGCGCCGGCTTAAATTCTCCAGCCAGCCTCGCCAGGAGCCTGAGCACTCGGGCTTCCTCTCAAGAGCCCCAAGACGGCGGGAGAATAAGGGTTTCCCGAAATGGGAGTGGGTGTGCCAGGCATTAGGGACGCGCGCCCTGGCTAAGTGAGCGAGCTGTGGTCAGTGTCTCGGGAAACTGTCAGGATCCCTGAGGTTATGGATCTTTGGAAGGAGGGAACAGCGCCTGGTCTCTAAAACGCCCAGCCCTGGAGGCAGGAGTGCAGCCAAGGAAAGGGTGCGCCTTATGCCTGGGCCGAAGAGACTGGCGTCGAATGTCCCTGCTGCCCCACTGAGCCCTTAAATTAAACTGGGAGGCGGCCACGCCCACAGGGGCCACTGCCCTACCCGCTGCCCTGGCACAGTCTAGGTCCGCAGGACATCCGGTAGGGAGCCCAGCTAACTGGCGCCCCAGCCCGCACGCCCAGGGCCTGGCGCATACCGGATCCTCGGAGCCCGGGGGACTGCGCCCTGCCCTCCACCCGCCAGCCTTAACCAAGCTATGGCCCCAAATTTCGTGCCATCCGCGTGCAGGAAGATCGGGTTTGCCTTTTCCTCTATTTCTAAGAATGGGAAACAAACGAATTAGAAAATTTTTGCTGTGGGAAAATATCTGTTCGATGTCGTTTAGTGCTTAAATTGTCCTTGGAATTTTTTTTCAGCTTCATTTGAAAAGAAAAAGAAAGTTGATGCACGCCCCAAACCTTGTTTCTCTTTAAACCGTCCCCTTAGACGTGCAGTCGGTTACCGCAGATGTTTTCTGGGGCGAAGAGAGCGAAATGGAGGGGGAGGGAGGATGAGGACTGGGAGTCTCTCATTTTAAATCCCATTACGGGCTTTGAGGACAGGCACAAAAAATCAGGAAAAGATAGTTCGTCCCCCACTGATTTCCTTCACTTCAAAGATTTCCCTCGCCCCTTAAATCAGAAATATTATGGCGCTAGGTATTTCTCAAGGAAAAAAATGCACATGTTTCTTCAGAATATGTACACGGTATAGGTTCCTTTTTACACTTCTCAGCAAAAAAAAAAAGGGGGGGTGGGGTGGGTGGGTGGGTGGATAAGGCACTCAATTCCCTGGCTATTAAACAAGCCATGCCTGCAAGAAATGCAGGCATCGGGAGATGCTCAGCCGCGCATCCCTCCATTAGCGCACGCTGCGTGGCTGTGGATCAACAATGCACGTGCTACGGTGGGTACCTACCTACTCCCCACACCCGCCCTAGTGGGCTCTGTGCAAATGGGCGCCAGGTCCCAGTTGCCCGCTTACAGCCCTGCTCCCAATCCCACTGCCTCTCAAGGATCCCTTTTTCTGCCTCCAGCTGGCAAGTCGGAAGCCTCGATCATTCCCCCCAAGTGCTGCCCTTAGAAATCCCTAAAGTGAAGGTAGCTGGACCCAGGGTCTCCTGCCCTCGAGTTGTTCACTTTGTTGCGTTGAGATGAGGTCAGTTCCCTCTCTTCTTCACCCGCCCCAGGCTTTAGATGTAGTGCAAACTTCTGGTACCAAGTCACCAAAAGGGAAGCCAGCGCTTGCCGGTGGTGCGGGCGGTGCAGAACCCAGAAGAGCCACCAGCTCCGAGGCGCCTCCTGCCCCAAGGTTGGATTTCAGATTTCCATTGCAAAGGAGCCGAGGAAACTGGGAATCTGACTCAAACCCTGGAACTGACTAATTGCCCTGCATTTTCACAATGCGCCATGTATTCGAAATGAAGGGCAGGCTTTATCACTTGGAACTCTTTCAAGGACCCGGGCGCTCCAAGTTTGGGGCTAATTCATTAAAGGTTTTACTTCTGAGAAATGGAGTGGGGGGTGTGGGGAGAATGAAAGAATGAAACATACCCACAATCCATGTACTGGGATGGCACTCAAGAGCAGGTTGTGGTCTCTTTTGAATCGGGAGTTCAAAAGAAAAAAAAAAAAAAAAAAGGCTTGTTCCCTCCCCGTTGCCCCAGGGATGAAACCTCTCTAGATTCTAGTGGCCAATTTGGTTTGATTTCCGCGGTTTGGAGGCTCTGCTGGGGTTAGGGGGCGGCAGGGCTCCGAAGACAGACCTCAGCTGCCTTCTGGACCAGCTGGTCCGCTCTTGGCCCTGGAAGCAGAAGCTGAAAGAGGGGTGATTTGCCCTTACTCTGGAAGCTGGCGGGGAGCGTCTGGGGAGCGCATCGCGGAGCTTCTTCGGCCGTACCCTACACGCCTAGTCTGTGAACCTCCTCCCTCCTCCCTCGCTCATCTCCCTGTCAACTCTCAGCACCCCCCACCTGCCTCCTGTCCCTCAGGGATCTAGTTCCCCTTACTCTCTGTCATTTCCAGCGAGTTCTTTTCCCACCCCAAACTCTTTTTTCTTGGAGTAACTTTCCAAAAGAACTGTCGTTGCCCTAAAGTCCAACCTTGTGGGGGTGAATTTGGGAAGCTCATTCTCAATTAAAGCCCCTTTTGTGGACACCGTGTATGCGCCCCATACAGTCCCCAGTACATTACCTGGGCACTGACACCCACAACGTGATGTGCCTCGCGGCGCAGCACCAAAACAAAAGGGGATTTCAGACGCTTTGCTCTTTTGCAGTGAAACGCCTCAGAAACAAATCTGAATTTGGTTTTTGGTTATCTTTCAGGCGTGAAAAATATTTTGACAAAAGTATTCTCCAGGCTGCCTGAGTTGGGGAGGTGGGGGGTGGGGGAGGGAGAGAAAGCTTTTGACCGAGAATGTGGGCACAAAGCAAGAAGCTGCACGTAATGGACACCACTGTGTACTTCCGCTCACAGCTGCGAAGGGCATGACCAGAGTCTGAGGGGCTGGCGCCAATATCCAAATTCCCCCACCCTATCGAGGGCACCCCTGTTTTCCTCAAACGGAGAGCAATTTTTTACCCAGTCTCAGCTGCTCACCCTCTGGCACATTAAGAGCAAACTTTGTGATTTGGTGGTTGAGGTTCGGGGCACAGTGGTTTAACCGTAGGACAGAGCTGCGGATGGAGCAATTGTGGATGCTTAGAATAACCTCACCCGCAACCCTAGGAGAAAGGGGAACTGTTCGATTTGTCTGGGGGTCAGGAGGTAGACTGGGGGCTGGGGGTAGGGAACGGATGGATGGAGCCCCAAGTGCGCGCCTGGCTGCCTCTCCCTCCTGTTTCTCCCACCCTACCTCATCTTCTGCCATTTCCAGAGGCAGGAGAAAGGTGATCTCGGACTTGACCCCTAAATCACAGCTGCTGGTGGCTGCACCTCGCTCTGGGACAAGCGCAGCCCCTTCCCTGGGCTCGGGCAGCTTAACCCTTTCGTCCCCGCGCGCTCAGAGGCCGGCGGCAGCGGCGCCTCTGACCCCGGCACGGCAAGCAGCCCGCCTCCTTGGCGAGGCACCTTGGGTCCCACGAGGAGACTACGAAAGGGCGAGACTGCAGGGTGCTGCGAACCTGGGGCACGGGGAGGGAGGCCCGGAGCGCTGCCGGGGAGCCCGAGGAAGAGCCGGAGTCAGCGGAACGAAGAGGGATGTTTGGATCGTGTTAACTAGCCAGACAGATGCACTTCGGCATGTCTGCATTTATGGAATCCATATGTTGTCGTGGCAAATGAAAGGACAGTAACACGTACATACAATAGACTTAGAATAACAATACACATTCAAAAAGGGACCCGTACATTCTTCACCCTGCAACCCTTCTCTTAGATCCAGCTCTGGAGTTTGCACGGAGAGGCGTCCTTTCAACCTCCCCTGCCTCCACACGGGGATTTCTTGTTTCTTCCTCCTCCCCCCACTTTCTTTTTCTGTTCCTCAGACCCCCAGCAGAAGAAAACCTAGGGCCCAAACGCTAGGCTCTGTGGAAGTAAGATCTCCTAAGATCTTCTTCAGCCCTTTCCCCTTAAGACTGGCCCATCGCACCTTGGTCCAGAGAATAACTGCTCCTAGTGCAACTCCAGATTCTGAAAATCGCAGGGGAGCTGATTCTCACTCAAATTCAACATCTATATCTTCATCATCAAACCAACACTTCTATGTTAGATTTGCAAAAAAGTAACTTCAAACAGATTTGGAAACAAAAACCCCCAGCGAGAGAACACACACACCGCTCTGTACAGTACCTGCATTCATCATGTGCACCTTGTATATTTGTGTGCACATATATATTCACGCACACAGAGATGCAAAGACATCTAAAGTCATTCAAATGTATATTTATGTACCCATTTATGCATATATTTTTGTGTTTATATATATATATATCCATTCCTTTGAGCAAGAGGCGGAGAAATATACACATCAATGCAATATTTAGCCTACATTCCACTTTCTCTCTCTACTGTAAATATCTTCAAAACAGATTGGTCTAAAATTTTCTGCCCTCTTGCCAACTAAATGAAGGATTTAGATTCTGAATTTCTTGGTTTCTTTTTTTCATTTTGTACATAAAATAACCCATATAAGATGCTGGATTATCGCTTAAGCATAATTCAGTCCTACAAGCTTGGTACCTCTCCTCCTTATAACGAATTCACTCAGTAAAATTAGCATAAGTATTTACCAGATTAAGCTGACGTTTTCCTATATTGCTACATGAAATACATTTATATCCAGAATTTCCCCCAAATAGCCTATACCAGTGGAGATACTGACTTCTTCCGCACTATTCTGTATAAAAAACAAGCTACAAGTTCACTTCTAGTACTATTTACATTCTTAAAAGAAATTAAATACATAGCATTTAAGTGAGTTTTCAAGATCTACTAGGAGAAATTTAATTCTGCTGCATCTTAAAAAAATAAACTAACAGATTTATGCAGATTCACGAAGACAGATAAATAGGAAGTAAATATACTCCTGAGGGGCTGAACAATTTTCCTTACCTGATGTATTATGGAAAAATTCAGAATTTACCAGTCTTCCATCAGTCAGCTACATTTTACACTGACCTGCACTTTGGACTGAAAGGGAAAAAAAATATATATTAACTGTTGCCAAGGAAAAATTTAAAATAATAATCAGAAACCGGACAAACTGAAGGTAAAAATATACAATGGCTACAATAAAGATAAATATTTATTTAATCAAAGTAGAAGTTGTGTTTGGACTGTAGGAATGTTTCATCCTTCCCTAAAAAAAAAAAAAAAAAAAAATCAAGAAAGAAAAAAGCCAGAGTCTGCAGGCTCCTGGAGAGTTCTCATTGTCCAGGGCTATCGAGAGCCCAGAATGGCATTAACCTCACAAAAGACACATTGTGCAGGGGACAAAAAAAAGCCCCTTCTTCTACAATAACTTTTAGCTTTTTTATTTTTAGAAAATGACAAAGGTTTTGCAAGCACTGACTGGTGAAACCTGTAGCAAGCCAGGCTGGACTTGGCTTTATTGATCAACTGTCCCGCATGGAAAAGCAGCCAGGAAAAGTTTGAATGGCAATCAGGATTTGGCTCATAGAGAGGAAACCCCCGATTTTTCTAAATGTATTTTCTTTTTTCCCCCTAAATAAAACAGCATTATTCCCAGAGTGAATTCAGACGGATTAGATGAGGTAACCCTGCAAAATCCTAAACCGGTTTTCTCCCCCTAGTCTTGACTAAGAAGCTGCATGCTCTTAAGAGCATTGGAAAATCTCTCAAAATGAAGAATTCCTTTTTAAACAAACAGATTTCCCGATTAATTCCCAAATTCTTTCTAAAATAAATAATCCATCTAGGCTGGGGTAAAACATTTTTTTTTTTCTAAGAAAAATAAGTTTTAGTGTGCGCTCTCTACCTGATGGTACAGGGTGCCTTCACAAACAAAAATGTTTTTGCGTTTATTTGCAGATCACTTAAAGTGCAAATTGCATTTTATTTTATTCCAGACATTGTAATTTCAATGGTACTAGTTCATATTTAGAACTTACATAAATACATGCTTGTCATTAAAAAAAAATCTATTGCAGTAGCAGTGACGCTTATGCTAGGATTTCAAAGGGGGAGGAGAGAGAGAGAGAGAGAGAGAGAGAGAGAGAGAGAGAGAGAGAGAGAGAGGCTCGTGTTCTTTCTGTGTTTGTTTGCTTGCTTTTTGGAGGTACCGTACCCCCGCCTAAATGATGGCTTTGATGTACTGGGAATCGGTACAGTAGCAGGGTCCCTGGTGCTGTCTTTGATTCCAGGGATCTCCTTTAGGCTCTGGTGGGATGTACTGCTCCTAGTCTTTATCTGAAATCCATCCTCTCATTTCAAGCCCTTTGGTTTAGAGACTGCTCCAAACTCTTGGAGGTAGCTGTAAGACTTTTTTTTTTTTGGCATTAGGGAAGGGGTATGTAATTCCCCCCCTTTCTCCACTCTGGACCTTTCCTCGCTATTTAAATATATTGGCTTTCTTTCTTACGAATTTAGTCTGAAATTATTTTTCACTGCCTTTATTACATCCCTGCTTTTGATGGCAAAATAGCTTCCTGTGTTTTGAAAACATCTGCTTTCCAGGTTTTACACGAGAAAATTGATTTTACTTTTCTCTTAAGTCCAGAAAGGTAGAAAGTTGGACTTGTTTCCAAGTGCAACTTTTCCTTTTCTTGTCTTTCCTTAAGTTACCCCCTTTCAGTTCTGATTCACTTTCCCCCTTTTATTTCTTCTAATCATCACTCCCCTCTTCCCCTCTCCTTCTAAAGAACCAGAGAAGATTGATTGCGTCTTATTTCAGAAGACAAAATTAACATATTATATATATATATATATATATATATATATATATATATTTGTCTAGTCTATGGTACGTGTTAAAGTTTTCTCCATATTTTCTTTATTTGTCCTCTGATTTGAAGGGAGGTAATTTTCCTCCTTTAAAAAAATCTCAGATTTGCAATTTAAAGTGGCCTCTATTCTAAGTCTGCTCTTTCACTTAAATCTTTGCTTTAAGCTGTCCCACTCCATTATTACCCCCCTTACTCCTCTCTTCTTTGAAGATGCTCTTTTCCTATTTCATTTAAACATTGGTGCATTTGCCAAAAAAAAAAAAAAAAAGAAAAGAAAAGAAAGAAAGAAAGAAAGAAAAAGAAAGGGGGAAAGAACAAGAAGAAAGAAAGAAAAAATATATTAAAAAAAATCTTATCCAGGTTCCTATTGTTGCTTCTCTGCATTTAACTTCTCGGTGTGTGTGTGTGTGTGTGTGTGTGTGTGTGTGTATGTGTGTGTGTGTGTGTTTTTAATACATGCATAAACTTTTCGTGCCTCCTTCCCTCTTCCTGGGCTCTTCTCCCATCCTCTCTTCCTGCTCTCCTCGCCCTGCTCATCACTTTCCCCTGGTTTTTTTTTTTTTTTCCCTCTCTCTCCCTTCCTCCCCTCTGCCTCCCTCCACCTCCCCCTTTTCTTTTTTGCTGAATCTTATTGATCCAGAAGGTGGCTAATTAGCCCTTCCCGTCGTGCCTGGGTAATGAAGCACATGCGCACTGAATTAATCACAGCCATTTTTTGCAGGAAACTAATTAGCAGAATAAAGATCCAAAGACTTTTTTTTCTTTTCACTCATCAGCTCCCACTTCCAGCGCGTCCCCTCCGACCGCTGCAGCCGCCGCCGCCGCCGCCTCCTCCTCCTCCTCCTCCCGGCCGCAGCCGCCGCCGCCGCCGCCTGCTTTGCATCCCAATTACAGCCTAGAGCCGCTGCCCCCGCCGCCGCCGCTTCTCCTCCGTGGCCCCTGCCCGCTCCGGGGGCTGTAAACTCCCCGCCAACCATGCTGCTCGGCGGCAGCGGCGGCGGCGGCTCCGGCTCCCCGGCTGCGGCCGCCTCCCGCCCAGGGCTCCGCCGAGCGCGCTCCAGCTCCGCCGCCGCCGCCGCCGCCGCCGCCGCCAGCAGCGCGTCCTCCGCCGCCGCCGACCCCCGCCAGCCGCCGCTGCTGCCTTGATGGGCTCCGCGGCCCGAGCGCCTCTTTTCGGGATTAAAAGCGCCGCCAGCTCCCGCCGCCGCCGCCGCCGCCAGCAGCGCCGCTGCAGCCGCCGCCGCCGGAGAAGCAACCGCGTAAGTGGCAACTTTTCCCTCTTTTTTTTTTTTTTTCCCGCCGCCGCCGCCGCCGCCGCCGCCTGCTCCTCCTCCTCCTCCCGCCGCCACCGCCCGGACGCGGGGCTCCTCGGGGCGCCCGGGCTGCTTTGCATGGGGCTCGTCCTGCCCCCTCCCGGCTCCCGCGCCCGGCCGCCGCCGCCGCCCGCGCTCCCCGCGCCCGCGCCCTGCTCGCTCGCTGCGTCCCGCTCGCCTTCCCCCTGCGCCAAACTTTCTCTTTCTCTTCTTCCTCCTCCCCCCGCCGCCGCCGCCGAGCCCGGGCCGCCCCCTCCTCCATGGCCCCCGCGCCGCCGCCGCCGGCCGCCAGCGACCCCCGGGAGGGTGCAGGCGCCCGGGGCGAGGCCCGCGCCGCGACTTTAGAGGTGCCGCCGGGCAGGGCCGGCCAGGGCGCGGGGCCGAGGGCGGGAGGGCGGCCGGGGTCCGGGCGGCGAGACAAAGGCGGCGGCCGGCGGGGGGGTCCGCGGTGTCGAGCGCCCCCGCCCCCGCCGCCCCCGGCCCCCAACTTTGCCCCACCCCGAGAGGCGCCGGGGCCCCGGGCTGAGCCGCCGCGCGGGGCGCGCACCCGGCCCGGAGCAGTCTCCGCGGCCGCCGCTGCTGCCGTTGCCGTCGCCACCGCTGGCCGGTCGGGCGCCTTCCGCGCCAGGGCTCTAGTTGCCGGGAACGCGGCCGCAGGGCCGGAGCCCCGAGTCCGACTGGGGTCGGGGGGTGAGGGGTGAGGCGGTCGCCCGACCCTCTACCTGCGCGCTCTCCGCCCTGCCCCACTGGCAGCGCTGCGCGCGCCCAGAGGGGGCTCTGCCCCGGACACTAGGGGCTCCCGGGGGCTAGTGGCTGCGCCGGCGGCCAGGGCTAGACCTAGCCGGGCTGCCAGCCTCTTCTTGGCCGGCTGAATTGAGAGGCATCGGAGGATTCCTTTATTTATTTATTTTTTCTTTCTTTCTTCTTTTTCTCTCTCTTTTTTTGTGTGTGTGCTCACGCGAATCTGTGATTGTTTACGTTGCGTTCCCCACTCTTACCCCTCGTCCTGCTCCACTCCTCTCTTCCCTGTGTTTTCTCCATTAGATGCAAAAACCACGGTCCAGAATTTTACATTATTTATTTTCAACTACATCTTTTTGCATATGTTTTGGAGAGTAGAGCTAGGTGTATTTTATTCAGTGCATTTAAATTGTATATGGACTCAGTACTCGCAGGCTTTTTGTTGAGCTATTAAAATTTAAAAACACGTTTTACTTTGCAAATTAATCTGTTGCTCAGAATATGACTTTTGAAAATGTGCAATTTCTTTGACTGTGGCAAATTCTTTGATTACAAGTGCTTTCAAAAATCACCCACTCTTAACTTTTCCCCCTTGTTGCTTTGAAGTAGGGTAAATATGACAATTTTTATTGGTCTCAATTATTGAAACTTGATCTAAGGATTATATGGAAGAAAGGCTGATTGCCTTTTTCTGGCCTCCAGTTCTCCTGACTTTTAAAAGGGAGTTTGTTAAGTACCTTTGAAGAATATGACATACGGTGATCGCGTGGCTGCAATGCAAATTACAGAACGTAAATTCACTTTGGAATTAAAAAAGGACTCGAGCCCTTTCAGTGGGGACACTTGAGGATTTATTATGTTTTTTAAAAAATTACTTTTTTTCTCCCTGCTTTGGGAGAATGGCTAGTTGCAGACCAACTTATTTGGAGGTCTTCGGAGAGAGGCTTGGGAACTGGGAGAGGGGAGAAGATTGATCACAATCTACATAATCAATAGGGCAGCATGCTGCAATCGTGTACCTACATTTACTGTAAATTTCTACAATATCTGCAGCGTGGGTGCTCCACTGCCTCACTCCACTTCTTCGAGCGGATTTAGAGGCTGCCCAAGCAGAATTCACAGCCCAGCTCTCCGTAACAATATAGGGGAAGTCCGCTCTGGAAGTGGTTCATTTTAAAACTCCATTTTACTGTACCTTTTTTTGACGAATCTGTTTACATGTAGGGGTTTCAGGTACCTAATCCCCAAAGTATAGGTATGCTGTAGCTGGTAAGAAGTGTAAAGTGTTGGGGGGGCGGTGGTTAGGGGATGGGAATTCACTTACTGAATTACCACTTCCGGGGCCCTCTTCTTATCTTAAACTGTTAGATATCTAACTGGTGCAAGTAATTTAGAGATATGAATACGAGAGAATACTACACCAGAGATTGAAGCAATGTCAAAAGTAAGGATTGCTCTGTGTGTGTGTGTGTGTGTGTGTGTGTGTGTGTGTGTGTGTGTGAGAGAGAGAGAGAGAGAGAGAGAGAGAGAGAGAGAAGAGAATACAGACACTTATCTTATAGTCAGGCTTGAAAGCTTGGTGGTAGGTGAATCCATATTTGGAGATGATTTTGAAATAGTCTTGCAAATGGTGCACGAACAGGATTTCATAAAAAGTGTACACGGAGTCAGTTTTGAAAGGATTGTGGTTTGGGGAAATGAGGTATGGGCAGGAAAACCCACTCTAGGCCAGCAGCTTTCCTCTTTCTGTGTGTCTCCTCCCTTCCCCCTCCCCGAGTTTTAGTTTTTAATTACTTAATGCTGAAACGCACAGGGCTTATATAAATATTTGCAAATGCTCTTTCCTATTGATTTCTCTGAATAAACTGCCCTGCTCAGGTCCAGAGAGGAGGCAACTCAGATCTGTGGACTTTTTAAACATATAAAGTCTCTGGAGGAGTGTTGGACTGTGCATACATGTGTTTATGGGTAGAGTTGTGACATGAAGATTTGCACCCCCCCCCCTCCAAAGGAAGAGAGTTCAAGCTCTGGGTAGTGTGTGCAGAGAAAGCTGGGCTGGAGCTGGCCCCAAGGCCTAGCAGTACAGACGTGTGTGTGTGTGTGTGTGTGTGTGTGTGTGTGTGTGTGTGTCTGTGTGTGTCTACACTGGGGGAGTCTGAATGCATATGCACTTACACTCCCCCCACACCCCATTAAACATGGAGTTCTCTAGGCTCAGTGACTGCCTTCTCCTCAGGGTCACATTGAGTTCGAATCTGACCCAAGGTGCAGGAATCCTGTGATGGAGAAATAAAAGAATATACAGAATTGGGGTCAGGTCAGCTGCTCAGAGGCCAAAACCCCTACAGCTGCTTTGATTTTATTTTTTGTGTGTGTATATTTTAGGCTCCTCCTGCCATGTTACAAATTGTGCCTCCTCCTCTCAGGTGTTTGCTCTATAGTTTAAAGGCACCAGAGCCTCTGCCTGCGTAGATATCTGCTCCCAGCAAGAACAGAAAACCCACAATACTGAATCCAAAACAAAACAAGGGAGGAGGGGGAGGAAAAAACCCCTATTGAGTTCAGGCAAATAAGGTTGGGTCTCCAGATCCGATTACAAAGCAGCTTTGAATATGCAAGACAGCACACAAGACCAGTTAGTCCAGTTACAACAAACTATTAAAAAGAGAGAGAGAGAGAGAGAAAAGAAAAGGCATGTTTAGGTCGTAATTTGTTAGTACAAGGAAAAGAATCCCACATAAAGCTGCCTCTTTCCCCCCCACCCCTCCCTTTGCTGGCTTCACATACAATTCACTCACCCTTTTCCAATTCGTCTACTGTATAGGTTCTTTTATTAAAATCTTTTGGGTTTAGGAAGATCGCTGCAAGCAACACATTTTCTGTATTTTTTTTTTCCCTTTATCTTTAGAGGAAAGTTGGCAGGGGTTCTGTGGTTTGCAGTTACACAATATGTTATCATGTTTTTAATCACTAAATCATTGCAGTGGTTATAGATTTACAGTCTTGGGGTATTGCAGAGAGGAGCATCGGCGGCTATATATATGCTTTTAAATTACACCAATGTAAACTGTGAGCAGCAGCTGTGAATATGGTAGGCCGACTTCAATCCCCTCCACCCCTAGCATCTTAGTTCTTTTTCCCTCTGTGGTTCCCCCCCCCAAATTGTTTGGTTTGCTTAAAATGGGCTATTCCCCCCCTCCTTATTCCTTGTCTCTTTGCCCCCCCACCAAAAAAAAGGTTCATTTCAGACCTCTAACCCCAGATAAGCTAGAATTCAAACTCGAGAACTGTAACTTTGGATCAGAGAAAATAATAATAGTAAGAAAAATATGGACTTCCTAAGAAATCCTGGATTTCCACACTGACATCCTGCATAGGGGTGGAGGGCTGATTGCAAATCAAGAGGGAGAGGGAAGTCAAAAGGAAGGGAAGACAGGCTGTGGTGCTTGCCTCCATGGAACCCCCGTGTCCTGTCACCACGAGCCCACTTTCAGCTTCTGTTTTTCATATTATTATGTAACAGAATCCTTGGCAGCATTAAAAATTCAGTATTACAAGCTGATTGTAATGCTGTCTCATTAGACAGCACTGTCTGGCCTTGTATTAAGTGAAACACAGAGCATGGCTTTTAGATTATAAACACCAATAAATATTAAGGATCAGCAGAGTGGGGGGAATAGTCAGCTGGTTTTTGGCCCCTTCTGGTTTTATATCCCCTCCCATCTTCCTCCCTTTACCCCCCTTCCTCCCTCCTCCCGACCATGGTAACTGTTATCTGTTTTCTTGGGATGCTGATGTGTTGACCCTGGTGACATTTTAGGAGGGCTTTTTATAGAGTTATCGTGTGTACACAAAAGGTTTGGAAGTTTGTTTTGTTTTGATCTGCAATAAACAGGTCCTTCACTTTGCTGATGTCATTTCCGTTCATATTTGAGTTGTTTATTGTGCTTCTTCGCAGGGCCCTCTCATCCCTACCCCCACCTCGCTTTTCAGCCAGAGCCTGTGGCTGCCTGGGGAAGCGGGGCACATGCTCCTAAACTGCCAGGTCTGGGTTCAAAGGCTGAGAGTTGCGTGTCACTGCCTCGTCCTAGGGTTTGCCTGCTGGGGAAGATGTGTCCAGCCTCAAATCTGGTTAAACACTCCGACATCCACTGCCCTGGTATTCTCATGGCATGCAGTGCTTCATCTCAGCTTCTTTTCTCTGAAGCACCCCCCCACACACACCCCCCTTATCTGTGTCTTTAATACATGTTATTGTCTCCTTCTCCATGCGCTCCCCTTCCCCCCCCCCACCCCCCAAACCAACCTTGTAATGATAACTTGGATTCAGTTGCATACCTGAAGCTGCCATTAGCAACTTCGTGCTGTGAAAAAAAGAAAATGTTTCCAGGCGTTGCCCACAGCCTCCCCACCATTATTACCTTCCATCCCTGTTCAGGGTTTATTTTGCGTTGATTTTTCTGTTCTCTGCCTCTTCGTAGACATGAAGGCCGTTCTGATGTTACTGAAAATGACCGCAATGTCTAGTGTCTCTTGTTTCCATATGATCTACAATTGGAATCCCCCCTCTTCAAAAAAAAAAAAAAAAAAAAAAAAGTAGGGTAAGGAAAGGAAGGAGGAAAAACTGACTGTGTAGGCCCTCAAGGGTTTCCTCTAATAGGATGATGGGTTTTAGGTTAAAAGAAATTATATTATTGTTTTGTTCTTTTAGGTTTAGAAATAATAGGGAGAGAGGGAAAAGCAGTCATTAGGAAGTTCAGTGAGCTGCTTTCCTACTAAGACGGGTGAAAAATGAACCTGCATTGACACTTGGCTCCATGTGAAAGCCCCAGTAACCTCTCCCCCCTTCCATGGCCCTGGCCTTTTGTTCCTGGAGAACGGAGCTAAGGTGCTTTTTCTCGCAGACCAAAGGCAGCAGGCAAGGAGTCCCCTTGTGTGCCCATCGCCTTTAGATGGCCTTCTCATGGTTATTGTCAATGCAGACTCCCCCAAACAATTGCTCCGGGGAGACACAAAAGCAAAAACATTTGTCCTATTTTTTTAACCTCTTTGTTTTAGTTTTTTTTTTTTTTTATCCATTCTTTAAATTTCACAGTTTCTATTTGTCTGCAGAGAGACAAACGGAACAGCATGAAGCACATTTTTACCGTAGGCCTCACTGGCGATTGGAACAAGCTCAATAGAAATCCAAATTCTAAAACACTGGCTGACTTGGAGGAGATGTGAAATTTCAGCTTGGAGCTCTTAAGTCAGATTAGTACAGATTTTGAACAAAAATGCAGCTACAATGAAAAGATAAGAAAATGGGATTCTAGAATCATTTGGGGGAAGTGTGAAAAGGGTCATCTTTTGTTTATCACTTAGTATGCTGCCCCAAGAAGTGGTCGCTTGATGGGAAAGAATTGCAAACCCAAAGGACATTCTTCATTAAATAAAATAAAATGAAACCCTTGTTATTGTGCTTCTGGTATATCGTTGAATTGATCATTTTAACACCCATGTAGGGGAGTTGATGTTGTGTTGAGAATTTCTTAAAAACTACGATTTATAGAAAGAGGCCATATCCCTTCCCCCTTTTCTTTCCTCTCCTGTTTCCTTTTTCCTTTCTTCTGCCTCCAACCTGCTTCCCCTCCAAGAATTCAGTGGTGTGTGCCAGGCCGAGTATGAAGGGATGTGTCAGACAGTGGGGCCTGAGTCCACCTCTTTTTCCTGGCCCCAAACAAAGCGTCCCTCTCCTATAATGTATGGACCCTAATTGCGATGCTGTCCTTAAGCATCTGTCTGCCTTTTCATTAAAATTCTCAATTTCAAGGTTTAGAAATACAAATGTAAGAATCCCCCTGGGTATAAAAGTCTTGCATGGCAAATTCTCTTTGCCCTTTCAGAAATATTATTTTTGTTTAAAAAAAAAAAAGGAACGAGCGAGTTCTTTACCTAACGTTTTAAAACTGGTTTAAGGCAAGTTCTTTATTTTTGCTTTTTTAAAACGTGGGCTTTGTTACTCAAAATTAATTTGGAAAAGCTCTTCCCAATTACAGTTTTTTAAAAATGGTTACTCATTTGTGTCTTTCTTATGTGTGTCATTGATAGATTCAGGGTCTGAGCTGGGGAGGATGGGTAAGCAAGCTAGATAATGTTCCACTTACGATTTGGGGGTAAAAATTAATCTATGGAATTAGCATTGTAGCGATAGATGGGAAGCCTTGACATTTGTGTCACAGAAATGTGAATCAGAACATCTGAGTGTATGCCTTGGCACAGCAGCCCCCAATGGTCTTGAAGGTGAGTGTGGGCTTGCATTCTGTCCCGTACCCACGAGGGCCTGGCCACCCAGCGGTTACCAGTCCCCTAAATATAACTGCCTAGAAACGATGGGGTGAATTTGGGGCATGGAGTACAATTCAGCTCCAAATGTTTCTGTATTTATTTCAGGGCCTTCCTCCACTCCCCTCTGGCTTTTTTCTTTGTTAAAGCCTCAAGGTTATTTAAGAGTACTAGTTTTAAAATCAGTGTGTACGTATAATTTAATAAAGACAGAGGATCTGGAAGAATACACAAATCCATCTAAAACCCATTGTGCTGTGAACATTAGAGCCCAGGTTTAGCGGGAAATCAGAATGCTGACATTCACTGTATCTCAGCTCAGAGATCATATTTACCTTTCCTGAAGTGAAAGGAGACAGCATTGAAGAGTGAGTGTGTCTGGGGGGGGGGGGGGGGAGAGAGAGAGAGAGAGAGAGAGAGAGAGAGAGAAGCCAGTTGGCTGGGTTGGGATCATTGTAATTTACTAGCCAGCTAAGCGTTAGGGGGCTGGCCTCTGGCTTCGAGAGTGGGTAAGGGGAGGAGTAGGGAAGGGGTTAGCATTCCCTGATTTATTTTTAAATATTTATCCTCTGGCTGTTGCCAATTACGCTTTCCAGATGAGGTGAAACTAGTTTTGGAGAAGTCGGAGGGAAGAATCGTCTTTTCTGCGAGTAGGTTTATTTGTCAACAGCATTCAGGACGGGGCGATGAGAGTCCTGGGCTGTCAGTGCTGGGTAGGCCGTGGTTGAACGTCAGGCAGCTGCCCTCAGAGGAGCCAGGGCCTTCCAGAGTAGGACAGAATTTGAAACATGTATTTCAGAGAAACTGTTGATTCCATTTGTAAGTGCAAATGCTGCCAACTCCCTTTGAAGAGGCCTTATTTTTGTTAATGGTGAAAATAAGTTTGAGTTAGAGGTAACACCCCAGCTTTTGTGCAAGCCTTTGTATTCATACTGGTACAGAGGCCATAGATTGCCTGCCTGTGGATTACCGGTTACATTTTTGCCTGTAACAGACAAGCTTGACCAGGCTTTACCATGTGTGTAACTGGTGCCAGATTAAGATAAAGAAAGGAGGGAACGTGAGTGGCTCTTAGTTCTATTTGTCAGGACTCCGGAGGCGGATTGCAGTGTCTGCTGCTTGGGACACTGGCAGCGTGCGGACAGATCTCCCTCGGGTCTTTCTTCCCAGCACCTCCCCATCCTTCCACAGTACTTTACAGCTGCTACTATGGGCTTTCTAACTTTCATTTTATTGAAGATATTTATCTGTAGGCCCACCGAGTTTGTGATGTCACCAGATTACAAGGTTGTCCCCTGTTAACAAAAGTTAAAACAAAGAGGCAAAATTAGATTTTCTGCGAGTATAAACATTTCCTTATTTGTCTTTAATTTATCTGGTGGGCCATGGGTTACTTCCAGGTCTGGAGCCTTCATTTTCCTGAAGAGATTTCCAGGGACATCTATGCATGGTGTGTGCCACATTAGTTGTGTTATTGCCAGCATCATCCTCTTCATGTATTATTAATAGTCAGTTTTCAATTAAATTATTAATTGGTTTTCTTTAAGGTGTTCTTAACTCATGTGGCTAATATAAATAATAGTGTGTTTTGAAAACACCACCTGTTCTTGGGCCTGAAGTCAGGCAGTCTGGAAACAGCTCTGCAGTGATCATAGTTTGGTTTATGGAATCATCCTCTGTTTTTTCTTTTTCTATTCTCCGCTGCCCCCTGTAACCCCCCCCCCCCCCCAGTTCTCTCATGTGTGACAGAATTTGGCTTGTGTTCTCTCCTTTGTCCCTAATCGGACACGATTCCCTAGAGGCAGTCTTTTCTCCCAAAGCCCTAGCTGAAAAAAATTTTTTTTTTCAAGTCTCTTTTCTGGACTAAAACGGAAAGAGGGGCTGTCTGTCCCCAACAGGTTAGCTATTTCTGTTAATTTGAACCCAAATTATGTTGTGTAAAATGCCTTCTACATCGTGACATGATAGTTTTCATCAGCCAAACATCCCTTTTCCTCCTGCATCAGTGTGTGCTTGATGCTAATACGATTCCATACATACAGCTCTTCGCCTCGTGAGCTTATTCTATTTCTAACACTTGCATGGTTCATTATTGTGCAGTCAGGAAAGACTCAAGGCTGTGGGGCCAGCCTGGGTGGGAGGCTTTCAGAAAGGGTCAAAGCAGGTGTCTTTCTGTGCTGAGAATTCAGAGTAAATTCAGACTGAGCTTGGGATTCTGGCAGGGAGGACAGGGGACTTCCGGTGAGATTTCTGTGGTGCCGTCTTTGCCTGTCAGAAAGGAAAAGGTGAACCTGGGGAGATATAAAAGTGTCCAGCAATTGCTTTGACCAACAGGGGTGGCCGCATGCAATCTGACCCTTGGGGGTAGAATCTCCCTAGGTAGGGCATGATCTCTCTCTATGCCTGATCCGAACCGATGTGGCTTTACAAGGCGAGTCTTGTTAAAGAGACTGTAAGCTTAATTGCAAATTGAGACTTTTTTTTCTTTTCACTTTTCTTTTTCATTAAAAACTCTATCCTTCAAGTCTCACTGGAGAGCAGGGGATGTTTTTATAAGTTTCTGCAGCTGAAAAACAGAAGTGCTCTGTAAAGCAGTTAATAGGATGGGTGTGTGTTTCAAATAAATTCCTGTCCACATTGGCTAATGTCCCCATGCTAGAGTGGCCTGGCTGTGACGTGAATGGGGCCCAGAGACCGATGGCTCCGGTTTGGAGGCCCCAGGCTGCTTTTTGTGGCCGAGGGCGCATCCCTTTCTTCTCGCCCGCTTCTAGGCTGGCCGCTGACTTTTGATGAGTGAGGGGTCAGTGCCTGGGGAGGACCGGGCTTTGTTCCCGCCGGGCGGGTTCCGGGCAAGGCGCAGGCCAGCAGCCCAGGGCTCCCGTCCCCAGGCGCCAGGCGCGCGGCCCGGCCTGCCCGGAGGCCTGTGCCCGGAGCGCGGCCGAGCACTCGGGTCTCGCGCGCCCGCTCGTGTCCCCAGGTCCCCGCGGGCGCGGCCACCGCCGCTGCTGAGCCCCCGGCCTGCGCCCGGCACGACTGTAGATGTCAGGCTTTGCCCGGGGAGTGGAGCGGCGGCGGGGCTGTGAGTTTCAAATTAACCTTCCGCTTTGTTGCTGTGTAATGTGGCTCCCCGAAGGCCCCCCGCCCCGCCCGCCCCCCTTCCCCCGGCGGTGCGCGCCGCAAACTGCGAGTTGAGCTTCATTTACATAAAGCGATTCCGGGCGGGCGGGCGGGCGGCCGAGCCGGCGGCGGGCAGGCCGGGGACAGGGGCGCGAGCGCCTCGCCCCGTGGGTGAATCCCCGTTGAACGCCGGGGGACCCTCCCTCCCGGGGAAGGACGACTGCCAGCTCTGGCCACCACCATGAGCCCCCCTCCCCTGATGGCGGCACCCTTGCACCTAGGCAGGGCCACCTCGGAGCCCCGGGGGCAGCGGGAGGTGGGCAGAATGCCTCCGGGGGTGGGTAAGTTTGGGGCCCGGATGCCGCAGGAATTTCCCACTGTCGCGCACGCAGCGGCCCCCAGACCTGCAAGTGCCTCCTCTCTCCGGAGGTGTGCGGAGCCTTTGTATGCCAGGTGAGTCGAGCCTCCTCCCCCGCCAGCCCGCCTGCCGGGTTCGCGCAGCCGGCCTGGAGCTGCAGGCAGGTGCTGGAGTCTTGGCTGAACTTCCCATTCTCTTGGGGCATGTGGGGGAAGGGCCTGCTGGATGCACTTGAACTGCTAGGATCCAATTGGAACCTACCTGGAGTGAGAGCTGCTGAATTCTGCGGGGCACAGAGTAAAGTCCTTCCTCCTTTCCTCCCTTCCATCTTTTTTCCCCTCCCTCCTTCCTTCCTGATTTTGCTTTTGGATTAGTTCCTTCTGAATACTTGAGATGCTGGTGTCATTTAGAGTTTGGGTTCTGCCATCTAAAAATGCACCCTTCTCAGCCCAAGAGAAGTCACTGGTCAGTTCAAAACAATATGAAGAATGCCTTGTGGAGCAATTAAAGGGAGCAGTTAAAGGGAGAGTCAGAGTTTGGGAACTGGAAGGCACCTTTGGAAATCCACCTGGCCACCCTGTAATTTTTGTTTGTTTCCACTCTGGAAAAACCAGAGCAGCTTTCATTTCCATGGGGAGGAGGGGTGGTCCAGAGGGAGAGCTGAGATGTTTGTCCTGTTAAAGAAGGAATGCCCAAGTTAGGTCAGTAGCAGAAAGAAAGAAAAAAAAAGTAATTGTAGGCTTAGAGGGAAAAGAACTTTCTGGAAAATGGTCCTGTCTGCTTTGGGCATAGCTGTGTTATGGTGGGAAAACTCCTGGAGGGCAGAGACCACAGGTAGTCAGAGTGCATTGCCTGGCACATGATGCATGGTGTATAAACTGGTTTAAATGAAACCTGGGAGCAGGTGAATCTACAAGGGTCATCCCTTCCCCCACCCTGTGTTTGTATCATTTAACTGGACTTGAAGACTCTAAAGACCACTGACAGATAACCTCAGAGTGGATAGATACTTGGACACAGGGAGAATGCCTCACCCTCAGGCTGCGGCCTGCTGGGTGGAATGTATGAAGGCAAGGAAAACAAACTTAAACCTGGAAGGTAGATAGTGAGAAAGTTACGCGTCATCTTATTTCATCCCATGCTTTGAGATCTTTGGAGACAGGTCACTACATAAATAGAGTATAATTTAAAGCTCACACTAGCCTGGGAACTTCATTTTTTTGCCCTCAAGCAGCAGGTGCGAGTTTGTAGAGTTGGCCCCTCGAGTCCCCCTCATTCCTAAATTCAGGAGGTGTCAAACCTTCATGTTCTTTTAATGGCTGTGGTTTCTGGATAGTTTTCAAGGGGAAACCCTAAAAATCATGAGTTCCAGTAGGCTGGGCTGGAGAGGGAAGCCTGAGTGCTGGGGCTGCGATTGCATTTGAGAGGAAAACATACACCTTCCAAGGTAACCTGATCGAGCAAGGCTGAGACCAGGGACGTGGGCCTGTTCCTTGTTATCAGAATTGCCACTGGCAGCCTGAGATTCTGAACCCTTCTCCTGACCCAGCCCCAACATGAACAGCAATTAGAGAATAGAGGTGGAGTCTGAGAGGAGTCAGGAGACCGCAGTTCGAAATAATTTAAGGGTTTCAAGAATGGGGTCATTGGAGAGAGGTACATACCTGGATGTTTGCATACCTGTATTTGTGTTCATTCTACTTTGCAGAGACCCCAAAGGCCCCCCTTTCAGAGGGGGTGTGGCTGTGAAGGCCAAAAGAAACTTTTCCTCTCTCTCTCTCTTCCTTAAATTACATGGCTAAAGAGATTGTCTGCATTGCATTTCCTAGCATGTTTTCAGGGAGCGTGTAAGTGCCTCTCAGAATGGGCTAGGGTCACACTTTGCTCTTTTATTTAATTACACAAGTGTTATTTAACAACATGGGGCAGATGCAGAAGCAAGCACTTCCACACTTTAAAAACAGCCCTTTTGGAATCACAAGGAATTAAGTGACTTGAAGACCTACTGTCTGTGACGTGGGTCACCTCCCTTTCTCAACTCTCTTGAAATGGCTGAACTTTCTGTGGGATAGAGCTGCTTTTTTCCAGTTCTCCTGAAAACAGTTTTGATTGACAGAGCTATTGAGCAACACTTGCTACCTCTTCCAAAATAAAAAATCTGAGCTGCTTCCCCAACCACCTGAAACTTGAATTTTGGTTTCTTCCCTTCCGTCTTTTATTTGCACAAATGAATGCTCAGGCAGGGTGGAAAGGACCCAAATAAAACAGAGCTCTCAGCAGGCCTCTGTTTGGCTCCTCCCAACAGGACAGTGAAGTGCCTTCCTTCCTGCTTTGGGAATAGATTTAACTGCTGTGTAATCTCGCTGCCAATTGGACTGCCCAGTGGCAAGGAGCTAAAATAAGCGAGATTTCAGTTTTCGTCATTATGACCTTAAATGATGATTACTAGACGCTCCCAGAACATGCCTGGCTCACCTTGGGTGACCTAAAGGTTGTTAGTTCATTAGAATGAATACTAGTGAAATATTATCTGGGGCTGGCGATGATTTAGCTTGGTTCCTTCAGTTCTGGTCACAGGTGGTATCCAAGGAGTGTGTCCTTATTGTCACTGTGTGCTATTGTTCCTTTTGGATATTGGGCCTTTTTTTTTTTCTTCTGAAGCATTAATGTGAGAAATACGCCAGGACCCAAAGCAGAACTGTTACTTAAATTATTTTTATTGCAAAGTTGCAACAGTTTCATGTTAAAAAGTAAATATTTAAGTGACTAAGTAACATTTTTATAGAACTGTAGGAAATGGCTGGAATTGCTTGGAAGGGAAAGAAAGTGAATTGTCTTTACACCCACTTTTTTTTAAAACTTTTATTTATTTTAAGTGTGTTTCTCCAGGACCCATCAGCTCCAAGTCAAGTAGTTGTTTCAGTCTAGTTGTGGAGGGTACAGCTCACAGTGGCCCATGTGGGGATGGAACTGACAACCTTGTTAAGAGCGCTGTGCTCTAACCAGCTGAGCTAACCAACTGCCCTTACACCTAATTTTGACAGCTAGTAGCTAGCTTGCTTCTTAACCAGAAGGGCTTAGCCTGGTCTTGTAGGGGAGGCAACGGTAATTCTGACCTGAAGAAACTTGCAAGCTCCATCTCACACATTTGCCAACAGTATTACAGGGATAATGCACCTGACATCGAACATCAGTAAACTCAAGAAGTACAGCATGTGCTGTGGTTTATACTTTCATTTGTTATTAAAATGGTAGCTTGCTCTTAGCCTGGCCTATTTCTGTAATGCTTGCGCCTGTTGGCCTACTCTGGTTCCCGAGACTGGTGTAATTAACCAGCATGGTTGCTTTCTGTTGAAAACACCACAGGAAGGCAGATTCCCATCACAGTGAACTTCGTAGGGGTCTCCACACGCTCTGGTGTGAGAATTTGGTTGTAATGGTGATTGTTAGAAATCGCAGCACCGCTCAGAATCACCATCCTCTCTGCCTGAGTTCCAAACTGTGGTCAGGGACAAAGGGGAGCCAGTTTTACTAGAATCCAGGCAAGGGAATTCCTTTGCAGGAGCTAATCTCAATCAAATATTACAGTGTGCCTGTTCTGTCTGAAGTGCTGTGTCCTGAGTCCTTAGGCTGCTCTGAGAAACACACACACAGAAGCTAAGATTGAGTCAAACTGCCTGGAGGGAGACACCCAGCAACAGTCTTGGCTCATGGGCAAGCCACTCTCCAAATCCAGATTAAGGAGAAAAACTACAAAATCAACAACTGTCAAATTCTTTTTCTGTATGACTTAAAGTTGGCTGCCAGATCGTTCTCTTTGAACATGTGGGAAGTGACAATCAGATGTTGGGGGCCTTTTTTCACTAATATGGTAAATGAGTTCTATATGGACAGGAACTGGCCAATTGACAGCAGCATTATACTGAAGCTTCAGAAGCACTGAGACAACGGAATTTTTTTTTTTTCTGGTTTTCATTCTTTGGAGCAGGGGACAAGAGGGTGAGGACAGGGCTTTGCATGGGCCAGAAGTGGCGGGTGTGTTGCTAGAGAATTCTTTGCCCAAGGAAGGTGTCTTGGCTCCCTATTTGTTACTTTTAAAAATGATTTTTTCATTAGATGTTTCTCTCTTTCTTTCACTCTTAATTCCTGGAGTTCCTTGCTTTTGCAGGGATAAGGGCATGAATTAAAATGGGGAAGGAGACATAGAACGTTTGCTAGGGATGGCACATTTGGCTTCATTTCACAGAGCAAGTCTTCTGTTTTGTTGGTTTTAACCCCAGACAGGGCCTCTTAGCAAAATGTCTGGACTTAATCTGCCTTTTGGGTGAGCCGTTCTCCCTTCCCTTGGGAGGGTCACCACGCAGTCTTGTCAGCGATAGGATTAATGCATGGGGGTGCACCCCCCCAGAGAGGACTTAGCTGGCCTCCTATGGGGGGAGGGGTGTGAGGGGAGGTAGAGTCTAAGGTGGTTCAGCTACTTTTTCTTTGAATTTTGTGCCACCTCCCAGATGTTTCCATTCTCTTCCCGCCCTGCATTTGGTCTAAGGAGTGGGGTGGGCCAAACCTGTGCTCGCCTCCCACCCTTGCCCCTTCTGGCTGCTGCTGAAGACATCAGCTACCTGCTACCCTACCCCACCCTCGCCCCTGCAGCCGCCCCTTGTGAAGACCGGGAAGCACCGCCTCCGTCTCCCCTTCTCTTCTGCTGATCACTTAATGGCTTTAGAGGCTTTCTTAAATGATTATCTTGTCTTTAATTTTAAGTGGGTCTTTGGAGCAACAGTTGGGAGTTTATGGAATATCTGTGTAAGGAGACTCTGAACTGGGAAAACTGGCTCCATTGGACTCTGGGAAAAGACAGTGGAATTTTCATCTGCTGCCGATTTCATGCACTGTCCTGAAAGTGATTTCAGCCACAAACCTTTGATCTGGGAGTGAGACTTTCCCCTACTTGTGTGCTTCTGGAGGCTGGAGTTGGTGACTGCTCACACCTCCTAGAGAGTGTGTGTGTGTGTGTGTGTCTGTGTGTGTGTGTGTGGGGGGCGTGGTAGCTAAAGAGAAGGGTTGGGTCAGCATGATGTGGGCTTGTAGACTGGGAGGGGCTGTGTGTAGATTTCTTAATGGGTAAGAAGGGCTGAATTACTTGGGCATCTTAAGGAGTGGGCAAAGAACAAATCTGTGTGCTTCTTGGTTTTTTTGGTGTTGCCCAGTTTCATCTGGGAATGTGACTGGAGAAACATTTTTTGAGTTGAGCTTGATTTTGAATGAGGACTTGTGACTGCCTCTCTGTTGTAGGCTCTGCGTTTCAGTATTAAAATTCCAGTTCACAGGTGGCTGTCTTCTCATTTGAATTTCCTTAGTGGAGAGGCTGGAGTCAGATTAGCTGAATGAAGGAAAGACCAAGGGGCTTAATTTGATATTTGATTTCAACCCTGTAACGCCTACCCCCCACCTCAGTCATATAAGTGCCTGTTCAAATGTGGAAATCTCCCTGTAGTGTATAAAAAACTCTTTTCAAAAGAGTTGAAGCTCCTGTAAGTCTATAAAAAGTACGTATGTGTAGACATGAGCTTATTTACTTCTCATACTTCTGGTCTCTGAGTGGCCTATTTTGGACAACTTTTCTCTTCCTGCCATCTTTGTCCAGTAAAAATATGCCAAAAAACACATGTATGCCTTTTTTTTCTCCTTCTCAGCAACTTTTCTTTCTGTTTTTTTTTTTTTTTTTTTAAACAATTTTTCTTCACTGCAAGAAACAATGCAAGCCTCTTCCACCATTTCAGGCCCTGCTTTTAAAAATGCTCTTTGGCTCAGGGCCTTGGTTCTTAATGTACATTTGGCTAGTATGGGGAGTGGTTTTGCTTTTCTTGTAACAGCTCCGTATTTCTCTGTGGAACATCTGCATCGTTGCTAAAGCGTCCAGTCAACTTTTGGACACTTAAAGGAGAGGCCTGTGGATTCCGTGTGTCAGGAGGTTGATGTCACTGCTAAAGCAACTGCTTTTAAATGCCACCTCTGTTCTGCCAGCTCTCAAACCGTATCACTTTTATAGCCAATACATAATGATTGCCTAGGGATGAGCATTGAAGACTGTCAACCTGTGTACCCGACAATTTGAACACGTGCTACCTGGGCCCACCTGGCTTACTTTTAAAATGTAGTTCCAGGTAAAGAATGGCAGAAGTGAAAATAAAAGGGGGACCCCCCCCCACGTTTTCAAAGAAGGAGTTAAAGCTGGTTTTTCCTTCAATAGGTATGAAACCCAAAGGTAGAGATGTCTTTGGTGAAAGCAGAGAACTTTTACACCTTTTGGCAAAGGACCACTAATTTATTTTGCTCTTGCTGGGGAATCTGTAACAATTGTCCAGACAGTGGAGAAATTGGCTGGTGCCGACCTCAAGTGTCTAATTGGAGGGAGGTGGGGTCCTCCTCATTGGTTGAAGGAATGAGATAATTACAAAATAAAACAGGGTAGGGTCCCGTTCAGGATCAGAGAGCCACTTATGAGTCAGCCCTTGAAATGGGGTTCTGTGTTCACACTCAGTGTCCGGGCAGAAGCAGAGATGAATCCAGGGAGCCTGCCCTTTGGGAAGCCAGGTCCTGATCTCCACTCCGCTTTAGCCTGTATCCATCTCCTGGGATCATAGGCATGAGGCCCAGCTCTGCTCCAGCCTACCTGTGTGACTGTGGACCAGTCATTTAACCTCTCTGAGCCTTACTTCCATCGTCTGTAAAATGGGCATAATAACACCTCACATTTATCGTGGGAATTAAATAGAAAACAAGGCTTCCTGCTGCCTATAGCATATCCAGTAGCCTCCCCACAGATGTTAGTTCCCATCCCCATATCCTTTTCCTTTGTATTTCTTTTGTTGCTGCTGATGGCCTCTGCTACCTTTTGTTTCCCAACACCCTGGAAGAAAGAAACTGAAAGAGCCGCGAATTTCGTCGGCTCTTCACTTACGGTCTGGGAAGAAAACCAGCTCTTTTTGATATCCTGCAACTGAGTTCAGGAGTGAAAGGGTCTGAAATAGACACAGTGTCTTCTGTCCTCCCCAGCCCTCCCTTCACTTGCCCCCCAGCCTGTCTCCTCCAGGCTGGCAGGCGGCCTTCTAAGTGAGCAGCCCACTCAATGACCCACCTAGAGAGGCCTTCCCAGGCTGGCTTGTATATGCTAATAGGCCTGACTCGTCCAGGCTTGTTTGTCGTGATTTGTGGAGGCATTTATATGCAAATACTATCAACTTGCTGAGTTAATTATCCTGTGGCCTCCCCGCCCCCCTCCTGCAATGCCTCCCAGCCTGGCTCCGCAATAGGGGCTGTTCCCATTCATCTCCGTGCTCTTCCTGTCTTCGCCTCCTCCGTCCGTTGCCCTGTTCCCTTCCTGCCCCTGCAGGCCCGATCACATCTCCTGGGCTGCTCTGTCGCCCTTCACAGGAACCTGTGTGGTCAGGAGTGGGGAGCTGGGCAAGCCACTGGGCGAATCCCCCATGGGAGGCGTCACTCTGTATGCAGGGGTGACTGGCTCATGTTGCTCTGAGCTTTAAACCCCAGTTTTTTACCCACGAGCTTGAAAAACAGAGCTGCCCAGACCTATCAAGTCTTGACACTGAGTCCAGTGAGAAACTGCACATAGTTTTAACATTTTTATTATTTTCATTTGCCCACGTTGTTTATCCCACTAAAAATACCTGTCACCAGTTCTGAGCCCTGCCTGCAGAGAAGCTGTTTTTTGTTTTGTTTTTTTCAAAGTGATGCCCCTCCCCCTTTCCTCTCCTCCCCCGAGCCCACTACCCCCTGGAAATCTTAAGTGTGCTTGCTTGGACCTCAGATCCAGTCATTTCCTGGTTGTGTGTGGGCGCTGTTGACATATGGGGTCTGATAATTCTCTGTTGGGGAGGGGGTTGTCTTGTGCATCCTAGCACGTTTAGCAGCATCCTTGGCTAAATTGTCTCCACTAGATGCTAGTAGCACCCTGCCACCCTGTCTTGACAATCAAAAATGTCTCCAGGAATTGCCCACTCTGATGAAGATGCAGAATCGTCCCCAGCTGAGAATTGGCATAGAGATTGCATTTGTTTCTCCTGGATACACAGATGTCAGATCCCTGCCGCCTCTTTCAAGTTAGACATACTTGTTGAGCATCCTCTGAGCTTGTGATTTCACCTAGCTAAATCAGATGTTGCCATTTGCTTAATGTTATGGCCTTTTTAGCATTTAAAAATTAAGCATTTCCCTGTAGGGCATGGTAATGGGCATGTGTTTGAGGCTGTAACATTCTCATCCTCTAGAGTGCCGTCTCACAGAAATAGAAATCCAGCCATACGTAATTATACATTTTCTAGCAGTCACATTAATAAAAATGTAAAAAGAAACAGGTGGAATTAAGTTTAAAATATATTTTATGCAACCCACAATACCCCCACAGCATTCTCATTTCAGAAGTTGGGACTAGCTACGTTCCCAGTGCTTGGAAGCCGTATGTGGCTAGTGGTTTCTATATTGATATTGGACAGCTCAGCAATACCTGGGATGGTCCTGGCCCTTTCCAGCTGTGAAATCAAACTGTTTCTACAGTTACTGAGTCTAGGAGAAAGTTTTTTCCTTCTCTCTTGAAAAAACTAAAAAAAACAACAACGCTTTGTGTGTTTATTTTCTGAAAAGTAGGGCCTTGGCTGCACAGCTGCAGCATGGAGCGGAGGCTGAGAGAGCTGGGCCTCTAATCTCTGGGGCAGCTCCCCCAGCCTTTGTGGGGGAGGCCCTCTGGGCAGCACCCTGGGCCCGGCCTGGCAGGAGGGTAAATATTCCGAGGGCGCTCAGCGTACTCTCTCTCTCACCGCAAAGACTAATGGTTCGGGTTAATTTTGTGTACAAGGTCCCTTTTGTTGGAGAAGGGGGTGAAAGTCCGCAGCTGTGACCGGAAACAGGGGAAGGGCCTACTGGGATGACCTTGTTTTGGAAAATCTAAATGGAACACTAATGGCAGAGATCTAAGACGGGTGATGTATGTGTGTGTTTGGGCCTAAAGATAAGGTGAAGAGTATTTTAAAAGTTACTTTAGTGCAACCTTCTAGATAACCATAGGCCTGTGGCCAGTTACAATTTATGGCAAGCTGGTAGTCAGGCCTGTGTGTTGGCCTCATTTTATCTTTTGAGTCCAGGCTCTGCAGCGTAACTGGTGGTGCTCTGTTTATTTTATCATTTTTTTGGAGGGGGCAGTGTGGACTCATCAGGTTTTGCAGTGAAGCCTGGTGGCATTTTCTAATGCACAAAGAGCTGCTCATGTTACTGCTCCTGGGTGCCTTGGGACAGGTCACTCCTTGCTGTCTGTAATAATATGCACTGGGGTGTTGCATTGTAGGGTTTCCAGTAGCCCAGAGTGCAGGCCCACACCCCTCACAGTGCCACAAGCCTGCCAGAGATGTGAGCCGGCGAGGTGTGGAGGCCTTACTACAGCCCTGAGCCCCAGGTTTCTTTCATCTTTGAGGTCAGCCTTTTCCTGTTGCCTCTTGAGTTATTGAAACTGCGTTCAGCACACCCAGCACACTTTCCTAGTAAACAGGGCAGCTTTGAATGGTGAGTCCCTAGCTTTTTCTGGACAGCCAATGAGCAGTGGTGTTTTCTGTCACCCAATGAAATCCTTTCATCCCTACCTACATTGAGTTGTTCCGGGAACACTGCCCGTCTTACAACTTTAAGACATCCCAAAGTTTACAAAGTCACCATGGATTTGATGGATGCATTTGGATAGCGACTGGATGCTCTCCTTCCTGTACCCAGTATTCTCAAGGAAGAACCTTGCATGGAAAAATACTTCCAAGTTTTGTTCTTGGAAAAAGTATGTTCTTGAGCTGGGGGAACTTTGCTATCCATAGTACATTCTATAATCTGGGTGCAGCATTTGGGTGTTGCTTACATCTTGCATGGTTTCTTATTTGCACTTTGACAGGTATAGTTTTCTTTGGGGGGTGTCTTTTTCTGGGGGGACAATAAGGATAAAATGGAATGCTATTTTGATTTTTGGCCTTAATCTACAAAATAATTTCTTTATTGATATTTCATGGATGTCTTTCTTTTTTTTTTGGACGATGGGGGATGGGATGTGGTCTAAGGTTCTTTCGGACTTTTCACTTTACTTACCCAGTAAGCCACTACATCTGCTTAAAAAAAAATTATTTCATTTTAAATCCTCAAAGACAAAGGGACCTGGAAGCTCAGACCTGTCCTGCCACATTCCTGAGTAATTTGGTTTTGATTAACCCAAGGAGAAAAGTTGGTTTCTCCTAGCGACCGAGGGGATCAAAGCACCAGGAGGGGCAGTTCTCCTAATACACGCAGCCCCCCTCCCCTCCCCCTCCCCCCCCCTTTTCAACCTCCCCCTCTTTAGAAAGCTCGAGCAGGAGTTACTTCCACTTTCTGACTCTCAGAGAAGTGGAAGTGTATCATAGAGCTTTGGATGGACAGACCAGGGAGAAATAACCTCCCCCCCACTCCTTTCTTCCTAAACTCCCGTCCCCCCCACAAAGCTGCAGAGCACATTCCTGTGCTAATCCTGCTGCTGGAGGAATGCAAATGGCTGTAATTGTGTGCCCCAGGATGGGCCTGCCGCATCTGTGCAGCTTTTCTTCTTTGAGGAGGTAGCTACAAAGTTCATTTACATGAAGAAATGAGACTGGCCTGTGATCCCTAGGGTAAGATGGGCCACTTTCTAATAGGAAAGGGGCCATGTCAGCGCTCTCTGCCCCTTCCTCCTTCCCTTCCCACCCACTCTACAGTGTGTGTAGTTGGGGGTGGGGTACCAGGCTCCTGCTGGGTATATTTCATCGAAAGAGCAGTTAAAAGAGAGACTCTCCTCTTGATAGTAAGAAAGCAAGCTGGACTATTTAGGCAAGCCTTGTAAAAGGCAATTCTTGTATTTAACCACAATAAACAACTTATTATTTTAAAGCAAACTGTTGGTCTCAGAAGTAAGTGATAATACTTTGGAAGAGATGCCGCATTCCACTGACCTTGTCTAGCTTCTGACACTCACCTGACCTTACACCTTTTTTTTTCTTTCTTAACCTTGCAATTTGACAATCGGTTGTTTGGATACAAAGATTTTTCAGCACAATTAAAAGTATTCCTTGGGAGTCGCTACATTGTAGCTTTAGGGGGATGTTCAAATTAGACAAGAAAATTCTGTCTCAATCATATTCAAGAACACTTAACTCCTGGCTGAATCTGAAGCTGAAAGACAGGCCAAGGTTCTAGAACAGCCCCAACCGATAAGATACACACTGTGAGCCATGTATGTAATTTGAAGTGCTCTAGTAGTCACGTTAAAAGATTAAAAAGGAACCAGTGAAATTAATTTTAAGAATATGTTTTATTTAGCCCAGTATATCTGAAATGTTGTGTTACCATGTAATCAATATTAAAAAAGAACTATTAATGAGAGGCATTTTGCATTCTTAAAAAAAAATCCTGTGTGTATTTTATAGTTAACAGTGCTTTTCAGGTCAGACTAGCCACATTTCACAGGCTCAGTTGCCACAAGGGGCTGGGGTGGCTACCTGTTGGACAGGGCGGGGATAGTATAAAAGGATGCTGCCCTCGGCTCTTCTGAAACGTTCAATCAATGGAGTTGAGTCACTCATCGTCCCTTGTGACCACCTGTTTCCATCTACTGGGGTTCAGGGGGTATGGGCTGCATCTACACAGTTTCTTCTGTAAAAACGACACGACTCCCCGGCATCCTCATGGGATTGTTAGGAGGCAGAATGTGATGCTGCTGTGCAAATGTTTTGTAAACTTGCTTTATGGCATGCAGGTGGGAGGTGGAGGTGTGTGCACCTGACTTTGAAGGCTTTTCCAAACAAAGAATCCCGGTACCAGCAGTGGAAGCAAGGTGGGCCAGACTCTGGTGCTGGGGGGTGGGGGCGTGGGGTGGTGCTGGCGGTGGAGGGGCACGGGAAGAACAGGACAGGACAGCTCTCCTTTGTGTGAGTCCTGGTGTGTTTATTACAACAGTGTTAGGGCTTTCTATGTCACCTCCTCTTTATTCATGAAACTACAGACCCGCAGGTATGTGGGAAGCTTCTAGAAACACTCCTTTCACCCTGTCCATAGTGGCTTCCCAGTTTGTGGTGGGACGGGGCATGAATGGAAGACCTTGGATACGTGGGTAACCTGTGCACTAGCCTCTCCAACATCACACAGGCTTCCTGATTGGTTGGCCTGACCCATGTGGTGTGTTACTGGGAGGGGCCTTTCTTTTGGAGGCTCCAGTGCTGGCCAGATGTGAAGTGCCGGACCCATTGACCAGATCACCAATCCCCACAAGAAACCACATCTCTTCTTCCCATGGAGCGTGTTTGGATTTCTCATTTCCCACATGATCTTAATGGCACATAGTGGAACCCTTTCTTCAGAGTCTAGGGCCAGTGGGCATCTTTGGTTGGAGGAAGAGAAAGGGAGGGACAGAGAGCGTTAAGGAAAAATCAGAAACCACCTTACACAGGAGGATAAGGGATATGATAGAGGCAAGGAGTCCCAGCCTAGATAGTTTTTAAAAAGGGTGTTTATTTTTCTCTGGTTCACTCCTGAAGTGACTTCTTCTCAAAGCTGGCTGCTTCTAAGTCCCCCTAACATTACAGCGCTTATGAGTACATAGCCAGGAAGGCTGTCCACTGGCTTCTGCTCGCAGAAAGAGCAGCTGTAAACCGTGTCCCACAGAGGATGCGCCTTCTTCCAGAGCCGTGGTTAAGTACCCGGGTTTTCTCACTATTGATCTTACATTCCTTAGTCGATGCATGTGATAAGGACAATTTCCCTTTGCCATTGCTGGGCCCAGAGCACCCCGCCAGCCAATCCTCTGCCCATGCGAGGGCCTCCTCTGGGAGGACAGTAGGATTTGTGCCCCTGGTAAGCTGAGAGGCGGGTGTGAGTTTGGGGGTTTAGGGAAGGAGGTATCTAATTCCTTCAACAGGCCGGCCTCCCGTGCAGGCAGGAAAAAAACTGTGAAAGTGTGAGCTTGAGTGGCCCCGGCGCCGGCCTCTGCCGGGGACCGAGTAGCGCAGCTGTCTGACCCCGGGTGAAAAGTTCAAATCTGCATTTAAAAGGAGTGCCAGGACCCCCCCCCCTTTTCCCAGTCAAGTTGAAAACGTTCACGTTTTTAGAGGATATGATAAGGCCTTGCTGTGGGATCCAGCAGCTCCTAGTTCACTTCTGCCATGACCTGATGAGGCTGGGGTGGGGGTGGGGGGGTGGAAACCAGGAGAGAGAGTGTGGGGGAGGGGGCTCAGTTCTCCAGTAACAATAGTTGTTTAGGAACCCCACCACCACCAATGGCCTGGAAGGAAAAAGAAGTTTCTTTCTCCCTCAGCTTCATCTTCCTCCTCCATCTCCCTCTGGAAGCTTCTGTGGTCTCTGAGGGCAGAATTAAGATGGGCCGTGTGGGGTCCTGGAGGGCCCTGGCTTGGGGGAAGAAGCGGGGGTGGGGTGGGACAGGGAGCCCGGCCTCTGTCTGTTTCAGTGCCTAGTAGTGATGTGTTGTCAGCCTTCTCCCCCTTTCCCCATCCTGCTTTCCCGCACAGAGGGGGGTCTGGCCACAGCCCAGCCCGAAACCCCTCCACTCGGACGGACTCTGATTTGTTTACTTGAGCATTAGGTGAATGTAAACAGTTCAACCTCTCCGATTTTATATCCCTAAAGGGTCTGAGTGTGAATACAAATGGGTATTAGGCCCCTGCGGTTTCAATGACTGTCCCCACCCCTTCCCATTGCTAACTAGCAGGTCTTTAACCTGCCCTGAGGAAGATACAGCCCTCTGCAAGCTCCCGGACTCCCGGCGGCCTCTTTTTCTTTTCTTTTTGGTTTTGAATGCTGAGATTTAAACAGTGGCGTTGGGAGGCCCCCATCCATAGGACTGAAAGTTTAAGAGAGCGGAGAGGAAAGCTATTATGGGAAGTCTAGTTATTTTTAATCTCTTATTTGGGGAGGAAGAGAAGTTTTCTGTGTTCCCGTTACTTGGTCACGTGCGCTTATGAATCTTGACCACAGAGGGTGCCAAAAATATGTATACACATTTTAAGAAAAGAAAACTATTAAAATTGTAATACTCAATATATACCGATAACAAAAGATGAATACAAGTCACGTTTGACTTCTGCAATTACAACAGGTGCTCAAAATCGTTACCATCAGCGTCCAGACACTTCTGATTACGGTGAACTCTGGCTTGAGCAATGCTGACCAAAGTGTCCACTTGTGCACATTTTTGGGGCACCCCTGGTATTTGGTTAAACCAATACCTTAGCATTGATCATGTGGTATAGTGTACCTTTGTTGCCTCTTTCTGAATCTTTTTTCTTGTTTAAAGAATAATTGGGAACTTATGTTTTTGGACCCTCATCCCTGTAAGAAGTGTGGTCTCTGAAGATCTGTTTGGTCCGTTTAACACATCTCCTGGCTTTCTCCCCTACTAGAGTAGGACACGTACTTTTTTTCCTTCTTCAGGGGGAACATGGGAACTCAAAGTCTCAAGGGCCACACCAGGTCGCTTTACCCACAAGTTTCTCGAACGCACATTCTGCTAGGGATCTGGCATCCCCTCTGAAATCCCAGCGCCCCCACTCCCCCACTCCCAAAGGCTTCCTAGTCTCCTTCCCCCCCACAGTTCCAGGAAGGGGCTCCCTTCTTCGCAGCCAGAGGGCCATTGTGACCTGCAGAGGAAGGAGTGGAATGTTAAATGTCACTGCCCCCCTCCCAACATTTGTGTTCTGGTTCATGCATTCAAGGCCCAGGCAGTTCTGTTCCCTGTGGTGGCGCCCAGTCCAGTCACGCCATCACAGGGACATTTTAATTAGCAGTGCCTTAGTCATTAGTGAGTTATTGTTTTTGTCTGGAAACACTTAAGTACTGTTTACTCGATGTCTCAACGAAATGCAAAACAGCAATTAAGCAGAAATTTGTTGTATGAGGCAGGAACCGAAGTAGATTGTCAACGCAGGTCGAGGTTCCTCCAGACCAAGTAAAACCGCTCTTCCCTTCGGCTTCCTGATAAGCAGAGGGCTCCAAATCCTCTGTTTCTTCGTGACCTGCCCCCTAGAATTATCTGATAGAAATACTCAGAACTTCCTGTCTTCCTGTGGCCTTCCTTCATTTTAAGGTTTGGTGAAGTGTTGCTGTTTACTTTTTCTCCCCCTGGCTATTTTGTTGGCTACCTGGAATAGTTCAAAAACCTTTTCAAATGAAGATTATTTGTGAAAACGGTTGCATATCCTTGTGTGATGGTTTATAGAACTTGACTTATATTTTCTTAAAGCTTCTTGAGACCAGGTACCATTGTTCGTTTGATGGGTCCTTTGTGACCTCCTGAGAGTGTTGGGATGCTGGGATAGAGATCACTTTTACTTAAGAAATCTTTTAATAGATTGGTGGAAGAGAAGCTAAGACTAAGAATCCTGGCAGAGGTGGAGCCCGAGACGCATTAGAATACAAAAAAGAAAAAAGAAAAAAAAGGGAGGTGTGCATGTGAACTTCCTGCAACTTTGACAAGAATCACTGAACCCAAAGGAAGTAGTTGCTCCTTGCTGAAATAAACAAATAAAGAAGTAAACGAACAGCTTCTGCTTTGGTAGGATTCCCGCCCTCCCCAGAATCCAAGGTTTATGTAAAATGGAAGCACACGAGAAGGCGGAGGGGGCCTTGTTAGTGGGACAAATGAACTGCATTATATCACATTGGCCTCCTTTCCAGGAGACACGTGGGTGTAAAACTCTTCACACCAAGTTCGTCATTGGGGACCCCCATTTCTAACTTCTCAAGCTCTTGTCTCACGTTCCCAGTCTCTCCTTTTTTTTTTCTCCTTTCCCTTCAAACAATATCTTCTGACTTCCAGATTTCTGATAAATTGATAAGAGGCATAGCGTGAGTCAATAGAGCTGTAGACACTTTGCCAATACAACCCCGGCTCTATTGATCTGTCAGTAAATTAAAGTCTTACTTAGAGCCTGCCGATATTTCTAATCTCCTGCCTCACCAATTACATCCTCCCAGCTACCTGGAAAGGGGACTGGAGCCTTTGAACCTTTTTCTGTTGTTGCAAGTGGGCTGCTGTCCTTCCACAGGGTTGGGGGCGTTTGCCTTGCTTATCTGGTAGGAGAAGGGGGAGTGTGGAGGAAAATGAACCAGCTTAACTCCTTGTATGGAAGCTGTTTTCATGCTACAAGGTTCATTAGTAAAAATTTCTGGAAAACAAATTCCATCATGGCGGTGACGTACATTTTATAGCAAGTCTTCCCCTTGGATTTGCTCCAAGTTGGGAGGTAGAGAAAGTTGAGAGTAGCTGCTATTGGAGGTTACCCTGGCATATTTCATGGCTGTCTCACACAAAAGTTGTCAGCGGCCTTTCTCTTGCACTGGGAGAGGATGAAAGTTTGGATTAAAAGCTGGAATATTAGCATGTATCACTTTTAAAATAAGGCCTGAGAGGTGGAAAAGAACACAGAGCAGGGGTGCCCCAAATAGAAATGCGTACGTGCTAGCTGCTTTTTTGGATTTTGTTGTCGTTTTGCGTTCTCAATGGGGCGGAGGAATGAGGGAGAGAGAATTCACGTCTTTGTCCATTGTAACTTTTGCCCATGGTATCCTCTCTGTCAGTCCCCTCTCTGCCCTCTCGCTCGCTCGTTTGAAGTCCAGTAACAATAACAACTGCTTAAAGATGTCCGCGCAGGAACAATGGGGCTCACAGACTTCCCTACTGGGTTGCCCACTTTCCGCAATGGCTGTTGGAGCAGACCTTTGTCCGATAAGCTCCTTTCAAGTCCCGTTTATGTGGTTGGCTTTGGGAAGAAATCTCCAGATAAATGCTGTGTGCTCTCTAATACTCCAGAGCGAAAAATCAATGGGAGGGATAATTCCACCCCGTGTCCGACACACACAACTTCTCATGTGTTTCTACGTTGAGCGGCACTCACCTTTTTTAATGGCAAATCCAGTCCTGGAGCCTTACCCTTTCTCTAGTGTGCGGAGGAAGGAAGTGTTAGGAGATGCCTACGTTCCCTTTCGTAGAAAGGACAGCTTGGACCCTGTGACCTGGGAGTGTTTCTCGTCTTCTTTCCCTGTCTGCTTCCTTTTCCCTCTCCTTACCTTATAAGTTGGAGAGGTTGATGGTGAGCTGGGACCAGGTAATGTGGGAAGTTTGCAGCGGGGTTCATTGGCCGGCTGAGCTAGGTAGGGAGGGGATGGAAAGTGCATGGGGGCCCAGGACCAGGTGTGAGGTGTGGCATGGCTTCCCCTTTCTGGCCAAGACTTTGCAGAACGGCCCAAGGGCAGCCAAGATGGCAGCCTGCCTGAGGTGGTGAGAGAAGTCTGCTTCAGGGTTGGATCGGTCTCCTCGGGGCCAGGCCTGGAGACAGCCTGTCCACGCATTCACTTGGCTCCCTTGGGCTGAGTGAGTGAAGAAGATGTTAGACAAGGAGAAACCCCAGGAGGTTGGGATTGACTTTCCCTTTGTTTGGATGGCATTGTATTGTAGGAGGTGTTTAAATCTTGTTCACACCTGTCGAGGCTGGGGCCTGGCTTTGAGAGCAGTTTGTAACAAGACTTCTGTTGTTGTTGCCGAAAAGGTTTCTAGCTCACAACAGAGGAACTTTATTGTAGCTACTTGTTAATGTTCAATTAGGCAAATTCTGGGCGCCCTGGGGCAGTGGAAGGGCGTACGACTTTCCCTGGCCGCCCATGCCCCTGTTGGCAGGGATGGGGCGGGAGGAGCAGAGTCCTGCCCACAGGCTCCTCCAGGGGGCACCAGGTGGGGTCTTGGCTGAGCCTGAGAGCCCCTTTCTGGCGTTGGAGGTTGGTGAGGGTGAAGGGAGCAGGTCTGCTGCCAGCTCTGCGTCTTCCGTTGTAACAGTCTCCCTGTGAGTTGGCACTGGCTGACTCTCCCACCCTTGGGTGCGGTGCAGGCTGTGCACGGCGCACAGTTTGTGGGTTGGGAGGAGAAAGGGAGGACACGGAGCCCAGTGTGTGGCAGCTCCGGCATCATGCTGCCCCAGGCCGTGGAACCCTGTTATCTTTTGGCATCTGAGCCTGACTGGCCACACCTGGGTATGTTCTCTGGCTTTCTTCCTGGCATAATTCTTCGTGAATGACTGTTAGGTGCCTTGATGGGCAGTGTTTTCCACCTCCTGGTGGACTGAGGTCTTGAGAAGGTGGAAAGGGAAAAACAGGAAGCTCATTTCTCTAATGGGAGGGTTTGACTTGGAGGTTCTGCCACAGGAACGCAGTCGGCTCATAGTTGTCTTTTCATGGTAGAAAAAAAAAAAAGAAAGGGGACTTGGGGGGACCGAAGCTGAGCTTAAAAACAAAAAAGAATAGAGATGCTCAGAGGGGCCGTGCCCCGTCCTGTGTTCCCCTGGCCCACTGTCAAGGCGTGTCTGTGACCTGGCAGCCCGGAAGGAGGCGGGAGGGGGTGTCCTCTCCCCACTGTCTCAGGGAGGCTTCTGTGCTGGCAAGGCCTGGCTATAAAATATTGGCCCCTGTGGCAGCCTCGCCCTGCAGCGTTGAGCGATGAGGAGTGGAGGGCACCCGGCAGTGTATTAAACACTAGTTGAGCACAGGAGGGGCAGTATATCACAGGAGAGAGATAAGCAAAGTTCTCTGATAGTGGATCAATAAAGGTTAGTGACATCATATCTCAAAGTGAGGGAACCTGCTTTCTGCACAGCCATTTATCAGATCACAACCCTGGAAGGGCATTAACCTCTTTCTGGACAGATTTCTTTTTACTGAACACAGACCAGAACTCCTCCCTGGTTGCAGGGGACAGTGGTCGGAGACAGAGTCCCTCTTCTGCCCCCCCACTACTGTATTTAAGGACTCGTCCTGTGCTGCGTTTGGAAATGCCTTCTGCAGAGAGCGTTTTAAAGCCAGCGATGGCTTGGGCATGCACCTTGTGTTTATGGAAAGTTGCTTAACTTTGAAATTGGTGCAGAAATTCCCATAGAAAGGCAGTGTTGGTCCTGAAGTCTTAAGACCACGCCAGTTTGTGACGGGTCACGGCTGTATTGCTGTCGCACACCTGGGGGCTGACCTTTATGTTTGGTGTTTGATGGTCAAGCAGTTTGACTGGACTAGATGATTAAAATTAAGTCTGAGAATGATCATGATTTGTCCTTTTTTTTTTTTTGGTGCTGTGGTGTTCTTAGACATTTACAACTGTCCCTGGGGTCTGGCATTGGCAAACTACAGCCCGTAGGCCAGATCCGGCCCCACGCCTGTTTCTGTATGATCTGTGAGCTGAGACTGGTTTTTACCTTTTAAATGGTGGGGGGAAATCAAATGAAGAATGGTATTTCATGACACGTGAAACTATGTGAAATTCATACTTGTGTCCAGAAATAAGGTTTTATTGGAAAACAGCCACGCTTGTTCGTTTACACTGGTCAGTGACTGCTTTTGTGATACGATGGCAGGGCTGAGTAGTGGCAGCAGAGACTGTGTAGCCCTCAAAGCGGAAAATACTTACCTGGCTCTTTACAGAAAAAGTTTTCCAACCCCTAGTGTAGCTTCTAATTTCAAATCTGCTAAGTAGCTGTGTGACCTTGTGTAAGTCACTTAACTTCTCTGTTTTATTGGTCTCTAATAAAATCTTGTCCCTTGCCTACTCCAGGGTATTCTGAAAGTCAAATGAAAACGGATGAGAAGTGGGTTTGAAAAATAACTGGTGTTTGCACAGCGTTTAGTAGTACATTAGCAGACCCTCCCGGATGTAAACCCGTTTAAGACTGTTAGGATTTGGGGATTTTCCTTATGGAAATGTAGCTTCTGGAGCCATAGTTTGGACTTGGCAGGGGTTGTGTACCTTGTCTCATGCCTGTGTCGTGTTAGGTGAGGTTGGAGTTTCTTTGTCTCTCTGAAAACTTGAAGGCATGCATCTTCCCAGAGCTCACATCTTCTGCTTTGCAAGGGAACATCAATTTTCCTCTGCAACGGCTGAGATTTTTATCCTTAAAGAGTTGGATCACTTTTCTTTCCTTCCCACCGGTGATTTATAGATGGAGAGAGCAGGCTTTTTCCTGTAGGTCTCTGACTGTTTATCTTTTCGGTTGGGCCCTGACAATATGCTGGCTGGGATGTTCACATTGGGCGTTTTGGGGGCGAGATGCCAGTTCCAGGGCCCAGAGGTGGTGGGGGTGGGAGGAGGCCTGCGATTGCAGCCCAAAGCTAATGGGCTGATGTCCAAGTGGAAAGTGTATTTTCATTGAGGAAGTGTAGGTATTAGTGGAGCCTGGATTACTGTGTGATTGTGCTGTCAATACTGCCGTATTGAGTCCGCCAGAGCCCGCACAATACGGGGAAACACTTAGCTCACTACTGCTGCTTATTGAGAAGCCAATAGCAATTTACTTGCTGACACTTGACATCAAATCCATTCCCAGAGGTGGGGCTTCTGCGAGCTGCCATGGAGCTCCCGCCCCTTCCTGGGGCCCTCTCCTACCTTGGGTGGCTGCCTCCTGGTGGGGGGAGGAAGCAGGGTGGGGTAGCCGTGGGGGAGATGTTCCTGTTTAACTTTCAGAGCTGACAAGACGTTTTCTTCTCTTCCTAATCGCTCTTGTACTTGCCTTCTTTCAACAAGTGCTAAATGACCCTCTCTTCATTCCTCCCTGGGGTGTGGGTTTTCTGCATGTGGGAACTTTCTCCTCCTCTCTCCATAAAAAAGTTCCTTCCTTAAAATGGTTACATGAGGAAATCATATGTTGGAGAGAGCTGAGGAGATGGCTGGGTGTCTGAGGGAGTGTACTGTGCGGGGCAGCAGAGAGCTCCCGCCCCCACCCGTGGGAGTCAGCGTAGGGGAGCAGGGCCTCCGGTGCCCACGCACTGGGGAGGGGGCCGTGTGACTCCAGGCTGCTGGGATGGGGCTCAGCTGAACACTCTGTTCCTTCTGTAACTACTCATGTGGAGTCTGTCTGCAAAGTGTCTGGCGGCTTGATTTACAGTGTTTTCACATGGCCAAGTCGTTTAGATGCCTTCAGATCCTGGATTCTTCTCGGAGTGATCAGCTAGCAAATCAGAGTAACCCACTCTGGGAGGCGGAACCGACCACATGGCGATTTGGGGACGTCCAGCTCCCCAGCTCCCACTGGCTCCTCTGGCCTCACTGAATGCTGGTGCGACCTGAGTTTCGTGGCTGTGATCCCATGCCTTGAGACCCAGTCCAAACATTCTTTCAGTGTGTCTTACATGGGTTTCTTTGAAACCACTACTTGGAGGTGGGGTGAAGGGTGAATTAGGCTTGTGCTGTGAAGACTGGATGGTCTCAAACTCCATCACCACAGCTGGTGCCTGGTGCCCAGTGGTGCATGGTACCCGGTGGTGCCTGGTATCCATGGGTGGGGGAGGAAAGGGGGCAGGAGGAAGCCTTTGCCTGTGGGATATCATGAGACTCTGCAGAGACTGGCCATCCGTTCCATGGAGTCTGTGCCTCCAGCCTGGACGTTTCTCTCCAGTGGGGAAATTGTCTTGCCTCACTCCTTCCTTGTTTCTTCCTCCCTCACCTTCCCGTCCTCACCCAGCCTCCTCCTTCCTGTTCCAAAGACTCAGTGATCCTGCATATCAAGCAAAGTGACATTAGGGGCTGTGCCAGTTTTACATTTTCTCGAGCGACTTGATTGGGCCCAGAATAGGGTGCCAACGTGTGGGCATCGGCTCGTGCCTCTGCTGTGGATGGAGCACCACGCCGGACATGGTGTTAGCTCATTTATGATAGTGCACATGCTGTGTGTATAGGATAACTTTCTCTGGGAAGATGACAGCATTCAAAGGAAGTCATTCTACCTGGTTTACAGATGGGGCAGCAGAAGCTGGTGTTTCCCCCGGCAAGTCTGTCCAGAAGTGGCGGTGTCGCTCAGAGCTCTGTTGCTGTTTGTCACAGACTAATTTAGATGGGACCACATTGCCTTTGGATCGACACCACGGTGTGTGTTGTCGGAGTGTCCTGGTTACTCCAGGCGCCGAGATCCATCAGTGTGGGTAGTGGCAAGAAGACGCGAATTGTGCCTGGTGGCTCTGAGGCTGCAGCCCTGAGCTCTGATCCCAGCAGCCTTCAGAATGCTCACTTGAACCCTTTCCTCAGCTCTGGTTTTCTTGAACACAAATGGGCCAACTTGAAGGACGCCGTAGAGGCCTGTGACTCTGCATGAGCACAGCCCTGCTGTCCAGAGCATCACGGGGGTGAGTCTAGGAGGCAGCTGGACCTGTTGGGGGCAGCAGGGGGCACGTTCTTTTAGCGCAGACGTTGCCTTGATTCCTGGGGGAGACTGACCACGATCTGGCTGTTCTAGGCTGGAGGTCTGGGTGGATTGAGTGGCGGGGAAGTTCCACGCAGGTGGCCAGGCTGGTTCCTGACCGGTGTGAAGATGTGGAAGCCTTGGCTTTGTCCAGGACAGGTTCTAGGCCTGGGGTCTTGTAGGCGCAGGCTCATGCACCTTCTAGAATTAAGGGTGGGACTTGCTGCATTTATTTTGATCTTGAAGAGACTCTCCAAAGCCTGTGGCTGTTCCTTTGACACATGTGGCTTAGAGGCCTGTGTTTTAGTAAAATTGGGTGAGCTGTCCTGGGGAGTGCTTATCTGATTTCACCTTCAGTTTCTGAGGTTTATCCCTGTTTTCATCTTCACGCTCACAGGCCTTGTCCTGGCCTCTGTCTCCTTGTGGCTCAGTTATAAGTTCCTAATGGATCTCACATCCACCCATCTCTTTCCACCTCCAGGTAGCTTCTGTGCTGGAGATTGCAAAGCCGTGGCCTGTAGGCAAAACCTGGCCTGTATGTGTTTTGTTCAGCACCCCCTATATCTAAAAAATTAGCATATTTCAACATAAATATCTGGATTGGACTCTTCTCTAGAAAAAAAAGGGGGGGTGTGTGTTATTTGGTACTTCTGGGCCTGGAGGGCAAATGTCAGCTGCAGCAGGACAGTTGCTGCCCCTCTTAGAAGGGGCATGCACTTTTTAGGTCACCAGGGTGGGTCCCTGTCACCCCCTGTGACCTTATACCTGGCCAGCTTGCTCACGTATGTTACCTGCCTGGCCCCTCTTGGCATGTGCTTTTCATGGTCACTCAGTGTGTATCATCAATGGGTTGAAACTTGATTTCATTGCTTCTCAGTGGGGATGGTTTTGCCTTCCCCTCTCACGGGGACATTTGGCACTGTCTGGAGATGTTTGTGATTGTCACAACTGGGGGTTGGGGGTATCTACTGACATCTGGTGGGTGGAAGCCAGGGATGCCGCTAAGCCTATAATGCACAGGACAGACCCTCCAAAGACCTTTTCAGCCCCAAATGTCATAGTGCTGAGGTCAGAAGAACCTGCTCTGTTTTCTTCCTTGCGTTCTCCTGGTGGGGGCCTGCAGTGGCTCCTTGACGCCCAGCATTTTCCATCTGCCTGTACAGACTTGCAGGCCTCACCTCCAGGAGGCCAGGCTCCTCCTGCCTGCCTGCTTCCGGGCTCCGGACTCAGGCTCCCAGGATCGGTGCTTTCAGCAGGCTGCACTCCCTGCTTCCTCTGGGCCTCAGGCGCCTTCCTGCCCTTGACCTTTTGCCCATCCTTCGTCAAATGTTTGAGAACTTCTTGTGTGCCGGACACTGTTGTAGGTGCTGGTGATACTGCAATGGGGAAAAAAAGGAAAACCCTTGCCTCCATGGAGCCTATACTCCCGCCTCTCCCTCAATATAGGTAATGAGTGCGGGAGATGCGCTATTTTAAAAGGTGTTAAATGCTATGGCTAGAAGGCAGGTAAGCGATTAGGGAGTGCCGTGGAGGGTGGTGATTTCCAGATTCAGTAGGGGGTGAAGAAGGCCTCAGGAGAAGGCACCCTTTGAGCAAGGACTGGAAGAAGTGACGTAGCGAGTTCTGGTCAGAGGGAAGACTCCTCCGAAAATCCTGAGTGGAGAGTCCCTGGCATGTCTGAGGAGCATCAGGAGATCCCTGTGGCTGGAGCTGGTGTGTGAAGGGGTAGGAGAAAATCTCTAGGGCTTTGTAAGGATTTCCCCTCTGCTCTGAGGGAGGGTATGGGTGGGGGGATCCTTCCACAGGAGCGACTGATCTAACTGGGCAAGTTCCCTCTGACAGCTGTGCTGGGCTGAGGGTAGAAGCAAGGGACCAGGGGACATGATTGGAGCCAGCCAGCAAGAGGTAGGATCCAGCCAGGCCCTCGCGGTGCAGGGTTGAGAAGTGGTATATTAGTTTCCTGTGGCTGCTGTGACAAAGTATTACGAAACTGAATGGCTTAAAATAACAGAAATTTGATCTCTTACCATCCTGGAGGCTAAGAGTCTGAAATCAAGGTGCTGGCAGGGCCACGCTCCCTCTGAGGGCTCTAGGCGAGATCCTTCCTAGCTTCCAGTGGCTGTTGGCAGTCCTTGGCATTCCTTGGCTTAGAGCTGAATCCCTCCGTCTGCCTCCGCCTTCACGTACGTGTATCTGTTTCCCCTCCTCTTCCAAGGGCACCAGTCATTGGATTTAGGATCCCCCTCATCCCGGTTGACCTCACCCTAAATTATACCCGCAAAGACCCTGGTTCCAAGTAAGGCCACATTCTGAGCTTTCGAGTGAACATGAAATTCTGGGGACACTCTTCCACCCGCTACAAGTAGTCACCCTCTGGCTATATTCTGAGGTGGGAGGGAAAGAGGAGTCAGAGGTGCCTTGAGCAGCTGGAAGGATGGGATCCCTGTGAGCCTGAGCAGCTGGCATCCTCGGCAACCCCTCCTCCCCTGCTCCCCTGCTCCCCAGAGCTGCAAGCCTCCCGTCTGCGGCTGGTCTTTCCTCACTGCTCTGAGCCCCGTTGAACTTGCCTTTTATTGAGCGACGACACTTGTACTCAGTATCACTGTTTAGGTCTCTGAGCTCGCCACTTGGGTGTTTAACTGTAATTCTAAATAGAATGGAGAGGGTCGGTCCACATCTGTCTGAGGAAAACTGGACAGGTATTTAAGAGGCTTAATTTTTCAAAGCCCGGGAGCCTGCGCCCTTTCAGCTACTCCTCACAGTTGTTCTATAAGGTCTGCAGGCTGGGCTCAAGTCACTGTTTTTTTAGAAGAGAAAAACTCAGAGGCTAAGTGCTTTACGAGGATCACCTGGCAGTTGGTTCAAATTCAGATTCGAATTGGTTGGGTAGGGTACTGATAGTGAAGAGGTTTGGGGGTGGGGTGGGAGATGGTGGATTGTAGGGAGACATTCTCTACCCACCACCCCGGGATGGCTCAGAATGCAGACAGAGGGAGGTCTCAGAACCACCTGCATGCATGTTGGGGACTCAGCCTTTGAGGGCCTGTATAAGGGACAGAATGGGCTACACTCCTCTTCCTGACAAGAGCAGGCCTTTCCTGAATAGTTTCCAGAGTGTAGAGAAGGACGTCGAGATGAGCTCTTTGGCGGGAACTCTGTCATGTGTGAACCAGATGTTCTGCAGTTGATTCTCATAATTGCGTTGCTGGCTGGTATGCGGACTCCCCTACCTAGAAGCATATCTGCAGGTATTTGTGCCCCAAGAGGCTCTGCTGTTAGAAAACACAGGCACTGGGTTCTTGCAGTGGTCCTTCCTAGCTGTGTGACCTTGGGAAAGTTACTCGGACGCCCTGGGCTGTGATTTCCTTGTGGGCCAAATGAAATCGATGCTAGTACCCATCTCATAGGTTGTCAGGAGGATGAAACAAAGAGTGCAGGTAGAATGTTTCTCATAGTTCCTGGCACATAATTGCACAGGTGTTAATTGTGCAATTACACCCTAATTCTTCGGAATGTTTCCCCCACTTGAGCTGGATTTGAAGAGAGCAATACAGGCAAGGACCGATGACCATACTCACAATTCTCTGGCCTTACTCTGAAACCAGTAAATATGTGAATGGAAAAACGTCAGGAACAGTTGCAAGGAACACTGAAGAGTTGTTGAGTGGAACTCCACACTGGCGTCTGAACTGATCAGTTCCACTTGATTTCAGTTTCCATAACTCTATGGCAGAGTCGGGGTTGACAAGCACCGCCAAAGTCAATACAAGAGGTCTGGCTGGGGCCACCGGTTTCACAGTGTCCTGTGTATCCTATAGTTCCCATTTTCTGCGTATTTCAGCAGCTGCCCCATATGGTAAGGCCATTCTTGCCCCTTACAGGCTGTGTGTGTGTGTGTGTGTGTGGGGGGGGGGTTCCTTCAGAATTTAAGGAGAACTTTTGTTTTGCTATGTCTTACAGAAACCAGAACTGTGTATTTTTTGATCGACTGATACTTGTGTTAGCTCTCTTCAAGGTTTCCCTGAGCAATCTCCCTTTGGTCTCATCTGAAATTTGGTCTTGATTGTGAGTTCTTCCAATGTAAAGTTTTGCATGTGGTTCCTTAAATTTATTTTTTAAGCCTTTAAATAAAGTATTCGGGCCTTTCTGCTTAGAATTCTTGTTGGTGCCTCTTGTGCTGGTGACAACGGCCTTTCCCACATTCCTGGTGGATCCTCTCTGTCTCTTACGTACTCAGCTCTCAGACTAAGGATGTGAGGGATCCCTGGAAGATGTTGCCAGGTACAGTGGATGTTGTCTGTCAGCGATGATAAGGAATAGTGATAGTCAATTCCCATGGAATGTCTGTGGCTCTTTCGCTATTCGAGGACTCAGTGTAGGACTCAAATGTAGTTGGCACATACTTTTTTTTTTAAAGTGTTTATGCCATGCCAGGAATGGCCGACAGCTCTCTCATGTTTCTTACCAGTGGGATAAACATGTAAACAGTCCCAGTTGTGGGTAGATGGAAGAAGAGATCTGGGAAAGGCTGTAGAGAAAGGGGATGGGGGTGGGTAGGCCCGAGCACTGTGTGAGAGACGAAGGAGAGAGACCGGAGGAATCTCTCTAGGAACTGGCTCAAGTTTGGGATGGAGAAGTTACTTCCTGTGAGTAATGATGAGTCACAGTCTCCAGGTTCATGCCCTTCAGAACAGGAAGGTCTACACAAGGAAAAATGCTAACCCAAGGGTGCAGATGTAGGCCGCGTGGAGCAGTTGCCCAGGGTCAGCTCAGGTTTTGGACAGGATAGAGCTGCTCCCTTGATGCTGCAGGGAGGCTGGGAGGGGCATGGGGCGGGGCCTCTCGCAGGCACAGGAAGGTTGGATTGTGTTCAGACACAGGGAGGGTGGCAGTAGTCTGTAAGCCACACAGCTCACACATGCGCGCACGCGCACACACGAACACACATGCACACATATGCAGGTGCTGATGGGAGATTTTCAGGGCTCAGTGTTGTGCCCGAGCGCTGTCTTCCTGGACAAGTAAAGATAAAGCCAGAGTGCCGCAGATGTTCACTGGCTCTTGGCAACTTGAGCAGCATTGAGCTACTTCCAGAAATGAACTGGCTACAGGGTCCTTGCTTGCTAGGGATAACTTTGTAAAGTCACAAGCGGATTTAATCCAGACACAATGCCAGGAGCAGGATGAGACAGTACCAATGTATTGCTCTTTTACTTTCACGTCCAATCACAGCATTTAGGACCCGTGCATTGTGTATCTGAGGAAGTGTAATGATGAGAGGAAACGTGATGGTAGAATGGAAGGCTAGGTCTCTGAGGTGCGTGTTCTTGGAAAGCGAGGTCAAAGTCTTTGCAGTACCGGAAACTTCGGCACCAGCACGAGGGCCCAAGAAAAGCTGGATAGCAAGTGCTTTTTGGGTTAGCTTGAGGAGAGTAACCTTTGCATAAGAAGACTTGCAGCTTTTGGGGTAAAATCATAGCGCGTGAGCACTGGGGAGATGATCTGACAACTGAGTTCAGCATTTACAGAAACTGGCTTCAGTCTTTAAGGGAAAGAGATACTTCTGATCCCCAAGATGAAGAAAGTAGGGTGACATATCAAGCAAAGGCCGATTTATTTCAGGATCCCTCCCCCCCAAAAAAAAACTTCAGTTAAAGAAATTTCTAGCCATTTATTGCTTAAAGTTCAGTTTTTCATAAGATCAAAACCATGAAAACATAAATCTTCCCTTCCCCACTCCCCTGAAAAGCCTCAGAATTTTTTCAGCGAAAATGAGGAGATCCTTCTATGAAAAGAAAGGAGTAAAAGCAGGGCCAAGAGGGCGACCTGAAGCACGGCTACGAGGGCCCCTGTGCTCTGAGAGTCTGTGGGGGGTGAGCTCTGTGCAGGCATTAGGCGTCTTAGAATGTTTGTCTCACTGTCCCTAACCCATAGCACAGTCCTGGCACACCACACCGTAGCCACTCAGATATTTGAATGCACGGATGGATAATTCCCTGAGAAGCCGGAAATGCTCTGTATGTGGGACCACGTTTTCTAGCACCCTGCAGTCGAAGAAGTCAAGTGAGAGGCTGTGCTACAGATCAGAAAGGCCTGGGTCAGCCATGGAGAAAGGAAGGCAGCATTTAGGCGTGAGGGCAGCCAAGACATGGAGGGAGAGCCCACAAAAGTGCAGGACAAAAACGGCATTGGCAAGGGAAACCATTGGGATAGAGGGTCTGGAAAAAACTGGGAGCACTTTCAGATATGCCTTTTAAGTATCCATCCTCCTCTGGCTGATGGCAGTTGTTTTCTCGGACATCTTCCCTGAAGAAAAACAAAAACAAGACCCTTCCCTCAATCCCCTGAATCCAAGTGTATAAGAAAACCCAAAGCCTGACTTGAGATCATATACTAATTGCTGACCCAGCCATTGGCATTCCTTTGTGTTTTCTTAAAGGCACATTCAAGCATAAGGCGTATTCAACTCTCTAGGGATATACAGGCCGGACTTGGGTAGGGTTCCAAGTGAGCTCACACTGCAGCTCTCACCAGGGCGCGATCCCACATCCGTGGGAGGCACAGAGAACATTCTCGTTTCACACAGAGGTTACAGAGTGGCCGTAAATGGACATTCATATAGAAGAAGAGGAAATTACTAGAGGCAGAGCTCGGGTGCAAGGGCTTTAAAAGAAGGCCATAAATTAGTCATAAGAGCTAAGGGAGATGGGATTCTATTTCTAGGGCCGGTTTATTTTGATGGGGACATCCGAAGAAGCAAGAGATAAAGAGAATGAGTCAAATAACGTAAAGATTTTGGATCCTGGGCAAACTAGATGCCAGTTTTGCCAGCATTCACCCTCTCTTTGACTTTGAGTATTCAAAAAGAGTCTGAATGAGAAAGCTTTATGGAAGGTGGTTGATTTTTTTTTTTTTTAAACTGCTTCATCCTATTTTAAAATAGCACCGGTGCATATGCACTGAAGTTGCGTGTTTAATTCCTGTTGAGTAATTCTGGTTATCCCAACCCTGAACATCATCACATAATACTTCATGGCAGTTGTTAACATAAAGAAAATGGGCTAGACTGGGAGAGTGTAAATTTGTAAGACTGGAAGAAATAGGAGAATTAAGTCGTATGTGGGGATGGAGAATCAAGTGGATGGGTGGTCTGACGTGTGATTGGAAGAAAGGTGGGGTACACTGGAGTAGGAAGAAGATCCTTGTGGCATCCTCCTTTGCATAACAAATGAGAAGAATATTCTTTGCATGAAGGCAGATATGAGCAGAAATGCCCCTAATTGCTCTGTATCAGGATATCCTCCCCTATCCATCTGGCCCGTCATTGTGGGGGACGTTCTTCAAGGCTCCATGCTTCAATCTGGTCAACAGTGGCCTGTACCTATGTGGTATGTAAAACCCAGTCCTGGAAAGCTGGCTCCAGCAGAGGTGTTGGGCAATTGGGGCCGGCTGGCAGCCAGCTTCTGATGTGGTTGGCTGCCTGGCTTGCATCTCGCAGGTGCTGGCAAGATGGCGAGATCTAATGGCCCCAGGGTACCACTGAGGCGGGCAGGATGCCACCACCTTCCAGAGCCTTCCTCCGCTCTTTGTCCTCAACAGCCCAATAGGCACGTTCTTTAGGCTGGCTGCTTGGCATCAGGTGAGCCTTCTGACCTGTGGGGTCCGTTGGGTCAGGTTGGCGTGGCCTAGCTTGTGTCCATTTGATAAAAGGAACTGGGAGTCTACCCTGTAGATTTTTTTTATCCTAGTATCTCCTGTTAGATAAAATCAAAATGTTGTACACATATATTTTTGTGTTTATTCTTTTTCTATAATTTCTGTGGTTTACTTGGGATATTTATGAATGTCAAATGTAGTAGGCTGGTACGGGCGGTTTTGTTTCCCATCTTATGCTAAGATGCTCCACTGGGTGCTACCCGTAAGACACAACACTTGCTTATGGCATCGAGGGCCTTTGGTTCTGATTTTTGGTGAAGAAAGAGAGGATTCAGCAGGCTCTTAGAGTCCAGGGAGGGAGGTTGTGTGAACCCTGTAAGGGTGACTCATCCTGAAGTTCAGGGGCATCCCTGCTTCTCGTTGTTCAGCGTTGCAGTTCCCCCTTCTTCAGAAGGGTCGTATTAGTTTCCTATTGATGCTGTAACAAGTAACTTGTTACAGCAAATTGCTACCAATCTGGTACCTTACAACAACATAAGTTAATTGTGTTACTGTTATGGAGTCCAGAAGTCCAAATTCAGAGTCCGTTGGCGAGGCTCCTTCTGGAGGCTCTGGGGGGAGAATCTTCTTCCTTGCAATCTTTCGATTCTGGAGCCCACCCACGTTCCTTGGCTCATCACACCACCTCTTTCTTCCATGTCACATCTACTTTGGCTCCTAACTTTCCCTGTGTCCTTGTCACAGGGACCCCTGTAACTGCATCAGGCCCACCTGGGTAAGCCAGGGTGATCTCTGCTATCTCAAGATCCTTTACTTGATCCCAGCGGCAAAGTCTCATTTACCGTACAAGTTAACACATTCACAGGTTCCAGATTGGGACATGGACGTATTGGGGGGCTATTATGCAGCCCGCCACAGGGGTCCTGTGGTGAAATTGGTGCAGTCTGCAAAGAAAGCCAGCCCCACGTGGACCTGGACTTAGAGGGCCCAGGAGGGTGAAGCTAACCCAGATAGCATCCTCAAAGCTGAGGCAGCTTAGTTGGTCCAGCAAAGAGTGTTTCCTTGGGAATGAGGGAGGCTTTGAGGTAAAGTATGGTAGCTTCTCACCTTCCAAAATAATGTGATAGTGTTTTGTTAAATTGTTTTTGTGGTGCGGTACCAAGAGCAGAACCTGAGAGGGTGTTTATAAAGGCTTCCCAAGGAAGTTTCCTTATCTCCCATTTCAGTTACCTGAAGTCAACTGCAGTCCAAAAATATTATATGGAAAGTTCCAGAAATAAACAACTCATAAGTTTTAAGTTGCATGGTGTTCTGAGTGATGAAATCTCGTGCCATCCCACTCCGTCCCACCCAGGATGGGAATCATCCCTTTGTCCAGGGTCTCCCCGCGGTACTATATGTTACTCGCCCATTAGTCACTTAGTAGCCGACTCGGCTATCAGAGTGACTGTTGCAATATCACAGTGCCCGTGTTCAGATCACCCTTATTTTACTTAATGCTACATTCACATAACTTTTATTACAGTATACTGTTATAATTGTTCTATTTTATTGTGCCTAATTTATAAATTAAACTCCATCGTAAAAGAAAAAACATAGTATATATAGGGTTTGGTACTATCCATGGTTTCAGGAATCCACTGGGGGTCCCCTGCTGTATCTTTTCAATGAGATGGGGTGGTATTAGACAACTGAAATCAAATTCTAAGTCAGGGGTGGCTTCAAACTATAGTTGAGAAAATGGCTTCTTCAGGTGCCTCTAGTTTTAAGTGGCTCTGATCTATGATTTTAATACTTAGCTTGAATGTACTTTGTGCTTGATGAGCTAACAGCATGCCTCCCTCTAAAGTCATTATTTCAGTGGTGGTGGAAGCAGCGTTCTCTTCTGGCTCGGCCTCTAGTCCTTGAGAAAAACTTCCCTGGTGTCCCAGAATTTGTGTGAAACGTCCAGGTAACACCAAAAAATGACATCCCACCAAATTGAGTTGAAGGGTGTCTTAATTCTCCTTCCATTATCCCAGCGTTATTTTGGGAGGTTACCTTAAAACTTAAAAAGCCACTAGTGAAATTGTAACCTTAAAATGTTCCATGTTAGCCAGAGAGTAGGACTTGATTTGAATGCCCCCTTATTTTGAGGAGAGCCAGTGTGCCTGACAGCCCAGCCGTGGACGGTGTGGCTTCTGAAGGTGGACATGGAGCATATCAGCCAAGTGGAGACTGCTGGCTGCCAGCTCAGTCCTTTTATGAGGTGTCTAGAGTCAGCTCCCCTGAGAGGAGGAGGCTGAGATGAGGTAACCTGGTTTTGCAGGTCAGCAGGGGAGGTTCTGCCTTAGGGCTATGTGCCCAGTGCTCTGATAATGCAGCATTTTCACTTTAATGCATCTTAAATGTGGATTATACTGTTAATTACTGCAGGACAAAAAGGGATTAGTGCAGCTGGCTTGCTTTCCCCTCTGCACTTTTACACTTCCCCTTTGCTAGGGAATGGCCAAAGGGCAGTAGGTTTTCCTGTCATCTGTCTTTTGTTTTAGCAGCAATGGCTGCTAAACCTCCTGTGTTCATCAGGACAGAGGGGAATGAATGGGGCATGGTGCAGCATCCTGAACTCTGTTTGGCACATGGGTGATTGATGGAGGTGTGGCTGTTTCCTTCCCCAGAGTTGGGTATTCTTCAACAGGCTCTGAGGGTGTCTGTTTGGATGGCTCTTCCCCAGCAGAGACAGTCACCCTATAACCCCTTAGCTATGGAATGGCCTTCCTACGGGGTCCCTTCCTATTGGGGCTGCACCTCCCTGGGTGCTGTCAATGGAAGTGCCAAGGTGCTGTATCCCTTATGAGTTTCTTAAATGGATGACTCTGACTTCCACCGCTGGCCTGCTCCAGCCCCAGTGCCAGGGTGGCGATGTTAGTAGCCAGCGATGAGCTAATACCTTGTCATGTGACCGATTCTGAATTCTTCAGTTTTAGGGCTACCATCTTATCCTTGCATAACATGGTATAGATTTTAAGTGATAGATGGTTAGATTTTATATTTTTCTCATATTCAGGCTAGTATATTCATCTTTCATCCACATGGAATGAATTTTTTTAAGCAGATGAGGCATTACATAACAACATCTCACTAATGCTCCCAGGAGTCTGTAACTTGGTAGTGTTTGCAGTTATATACCGTGTAGTCTGTTGTGTGTGCAGCTTTCTGTTTGCTGGCATCCTTCATTACATGGTAAGATAATATACAGAACTTCCCAGCTGTAGGAATTAGAAAGTGGGAAACAGATTTCTTCAACATAAATTGGAAAACTGATTTACAGAGTTGTTTTTTTCCTCTTAGTTGATATTGCAAAGCTTGTGGGAAAGGTGGGAGTTAAGAGTGGCCTAACCCTTATAATCACAAATTAATTGAACTAATGTGGGATTGAAATTCATCTTAAGAATAATGGGGAAGTCTGTAACACCAAGATGCACATTATGGAACATTCCTAAAATGGAAAGGCTAGGTGAGGTGGTGGGAGGAAACTGGGAATTCTACCATCTTCTCAAGCATTCATGCAATTCAGGTTTCAAAATGGTAGCCGGTTTTTCGTGTTTTTTTTTTTTTTTTTTTTTTTTTTGATACTTCCTTTTCCTTGAAGCTCTCAATTCTTCTGAACTTGGAGGTTACGGAATTATAGTTTATTTTTTCTCCTCCTTTCTCAAGCCACAGATGTTTATCATCTGGGAGCCAAGTCTTGCTTAATGACACCAATCTCTAAATTTCATCAAAGAAAGTATGGAAATTTACTTGGTTATATACTTAGTATATCTGGGATGGTTTTATTCCATTTATTGAGAGATGGATTTGCTTTTTAAATTAATTTTTAAAGAGGCAATACGTGCCCATAATAAAATTTTCAGAAGGTACAGAAGAGACTTCCTTTTTCCTCTCTTCCTGTGCTGCATGCCCGTCAATCACCCAGTTCCCCAGAATCACCTGCTGCTACATCGTTTCTGTAAGGCATACACTTGTATATGCCTTATGTATACTTCACATAAGTATACACTTGGCTAACCATCATATCATTATGTAAGTGGTTTATTCCTGCTACCTAAACATTAAGTAGGTTTTATGCTGAAAAGGTTTTTTCCCTTGCCAGAGTTCCTTTACCTTCTTTTCGAGATGTTTTTATCCCTTAGAGAATACTTAATATTAAAAATATTAATGAAATCCAGATACTTGAAAATTCAAAAATGCTCTCTTGAATTACTTGGGTCAGAGAGAAACTGAAATTACTGGTACAAAATCATTAGGAAATATTGAGGACCCTGTATATCTCAGTGTGTAGGTTATTACCAAAGTTATATTCAGGGGCATATTCGTAGCTTTAAATCCTTTCATTATTAAATAATAAAAAATTAAAATAAATGAATTAACTAGTCAACCCAAAGTTGGAAAAAATGAAACAAGCCTAACAAAATACAAGTGATATTAATGAATTTAAAAACAGACAAAAACATTGAACTGATAAGTCTAGGAGATAGTTATTTAGGGAAAAAAAAATTCATGGAAATAGACCAGATCACTATCATGGAAAAGAGAAAACCTAAATATACAAAACTGAAAATGAATTGATGTGATGGGAACAAAAAAGAAGTAACAAATTTTAAATTATATTTGAAATAATTATTTTGTAATATAAAAATAAAATATGGTAATTTAAAATACCGCAACTTGGAAAATCTGTGGGCATAGCTGTTCTAGGGAAATGAAACTTTATACCAGGAACTAGAGAAGAAACTGAACGTTTTAAAAAAAAGCAAACTTCAAAAAAGAACTCTGGATGCAAGCAGTTTAATGGATGAGTTCTTTTAAACTTTGAGGGATAAAGTAATTGCCTGCTAAATAAACTGTTTCAGAGCATAGAAAAAACCATAAAGCATCCCAGTTGATTTTACAAAGCTAGCACAACGCTGGGAACCAACATCATTACAAAGATTACACAAAAAGAAGGCTGAAGATTGAGCTCAGGCATGAGTATAGAGGCAAAAACGCCAAATAAGACAGTCACAGATGGAATTCAGCAGTATTTTAAAAGACTTGTGACCACATGGAGTTTACCTCATACATGTAAGAAGGGCTTAACATTAGAATGTCTATTCTTCAAATACTTCACATAAGTAGAACAAAGAAGAAAAACATAATATATATCAAAAAAGGGCATTTGGTAGTTTTCTACTGTTATTCCTAGTGTGCTTAGAATTTTTAAAAACCAGGCTACAAAGAGAGTGTACTAATTTGATGAAGAAACCAGCTGCCCCAACAGCTGGAGACTTAATGGTGAGCCATGAGAGGCAGCGTAATGGAATTGGGAACAAAACAAAGATTGCCCAGTGTACTCATTTTTTTTTTCCTGCCTTATTGAATTGTCTAGAATGTACAAACCAAAGTCAAATAATAGTTAAAAAGAAACAATAATTGTTTGCAGATGTTATTGTCTTCCTAGAATACCCAAGACACATTTAAATTGAATTAATTACACAGTTCAGTTACAAAGTAAAATTTCAAAAATCATTAGCTTTTTCATATATCAGGAAAACTCAGTTAGAAAATATTATAGAGACCACTCAATGGAATGGAATCAAATAGAAATGTGTCTGGTAGAGGTACCATTTCAAATAAGTGAGAGGAATTAACATAATAAAAGCTCACTTTTTTCATTACTTATAAGTGCCAGGTATTATGCTAAATACTTTTATGTGAACTTTCTCATTTAATCCACACAAGGACTGTATGAGGTGGACACTGAATAGTTCCATTTGCTGATGTTCAGAGACTTTAAGTAACTTGCCCAGAGTCACCCAGACTTGAACACTGATCTGATTGACAGCAAAACCAGTCATCTCTGTCATTGTATTTTATTGCCTATAGTATTGTACAATATTGCATATTATGCAATTATACAGTGAATGGTTGTAGGATCATTAGATAAGCAAATAGGGAAAAATTAAATTAGAGCCATTCCTCATAGCATATATTTCCATACAATCCAGATGAATTAGAGAGGTAAAAGTAACACTGAAATCAAAGAAGAGATAGAAGAATGCATAGGTTAATATTAACGTGGATATGGGGCAGGCAGGGGTATTAGGCCTAAGTCTTCTAGTGAAGAAAGCATAATGCAAAGACGGATTTACTACATGAAAAAAATAATGTATGCTGGGCATTAAGAGCAAAATTTAAAAGCATATGACAAAGTTTGAAAAGAAGTTGACGATGCTTGTGATTGACAGTTTGTCCTAAATATCTTTAATATATAAAGAGCTCTTCCACCCAAGTACTAACCAGGCCTGACCCTGCTTAGCTTCCAAGATCAAACGAGATGGGGCGCACTCAGGGATATAAAACTGAAAACAACAAAAGAATAAGACAAACAAATGAAGAAGCAAAAACTCATAGACATAGACAATAGTTTAGTGGTTCCCAGAGGGTAAGGGATACGGGGGGTTAGAAGAGGGTAAACAGGGTCAAATATATGGTGATGGAAAGAAAACTGACTCTGGGTGGTGAACACATAATGTGAGATATAGATGATGTATTACAGTATTGTACACCTGAAATCTGTGTAACTTGACTAACAATTGTCACCCCAATAAACTTTAATTAATAGAGAAATAAAAGAGGCTCTTAAAATCATTGATAGACAAGGAAAGCAGAAAAATGAGCAAAGAAAACCAGTAAGCCACTCATGAAGAATAAACTCAGGTTGCACATTTGAAGAGCCGAATGATGACAGCTCCTTGTTTTAGCTTATTTGACTCCCAGTGAGGTTCAGCTTTTTTGTGTTCTTCAACCCAGATTTTTTTATAAGGCAAATACCGTGCTCTCTCTAGTGAGGGGGCAGAAAAATTGGGTGCACCCTTTCTGGAAAGTCGTTTATCGGTGTGTGTTAAGAAGCTTTAAGATAAGGTTTATTTAAATTTGTAGCTCTTCTCACCACAAATTTCTGATTGTTTGTACTCCGTTCTGCCTTTTCTTTTTCACCATAGCCTACATCGCCTAATTAAATACTACGTAATTTTAAAATTTATTACCCTCGATCGACACCCCGCCAAAATACAAACTTCACAAAGGCAGGGATTAGTTTGTTTCACTAATCTGTCCCTGTGCCTACCTCAGACTGGTGACACCCGGCATCTTCATTTATAATAAAGAAATCATCAGTTGTGCCTAAGACATTTATAAAGATTTTTCATTACAGACATTTATAATAGTGAAAAATAGCAACAATCTAAATATCTCACTGGGGATTGATTTAAACTGTGGTGCACCCATATGGCAGATTCTTCTGTGGCTATTTAAAACTCCATTCTCATGGTTATGGATGTGGGAAAACAGTGATGTTAGATTCTGTGTACTATAGGACTTCAGTTTGTTTTAAAAAATATGCATAAAGGGAGAGGCTAAAGGATGCCTATGACAGAATATGAACTGAGTGGTTATTTCCACGTGATAGACTGCAGACTACTTTTAATACTTTGTTTTCTGAACTCTGCAAAGTGAGTATCTGCTCCTTTCATAATATAAAATATATAAGTCTGACAGGAGAATGCAGAGTCACTTGCCTAGCACTGGTCTGTGGCTGTGTCTGGAAGACTTTTGGAGATTATTCAATCTTACGAACTAGCAAGAGCCTAATTAAAAAAAAAAATCAGCAAGAATACTTCACAAAATGTCCTTAGGCTACTTAGTCTTAATTATTTATGATCTTTACTGTAAGTGTCTAGAGCATGTGTTTGTAAAAGTAATGGCGGTCTTAGTCAGTGATATGCAAGCTGGTGCAATCCTCCAGGAGATGCAAGAACACCTCTGCCTGGTTTAGCTTTCTTGATGGGAACGTTGTGTCATCTTCCGGGTGTGTCATAGCATTTCAAAGTCAACTTCAGTTGTGCCTCAGCACAATTCAACTCCCTTATTAACCAAGGGGCAGATGATTTACCTGTGTTCACCCATCGCTGTGCAGAAGGACTTTGGGGGACACGTGTAGGAGAAGCTGACAACTTAGGGGAAGTGTCAAGGTCAGGGGACTGGACGCTACGGAACATTCAGTGGTGGTGTGCCGGAAGAGCAGATCAGAGTCACTGATGGAATTTTCCCGACCAGCATATCAGAAGTGTGTTCAGCATGTTGGGGCTGAAATTTCCCGGATCTCTAAAGAGTCACGAGTCATCTTGGTTAGCATTCGAGTTCCCTCTTTGTTCCTTTGTGACTGTGGGTCTCCGTGTGTTGATCTGCGGAAGGAGGAGGTTAGACTCGATCATCTCTTCACTCTCCTTGTAGCTCTGCCATTCTGAAGCAATCTGAGGGCTTTGTGTTTTAAGGCATATAGTTTAGGTATCTATGTGCATCGGTGGCGATGGGGAGGCCCAGTGTGTCCTGTGACTTCCTAGCTGCATGGACCAAAATGTGAGCTCAATAGCTAAAGTCACAAGGTGAGGAAAAGCAACTGTAAAAGATCGGTCTGACCTAAGTGAGAAGCCCAGCCCTGCCACTTACTGGCCCAAACCTTCTCCTTTTCATCTGTGAAATGGAGGGATGTGTTAGTTATCTATTACTACATAGCAAACTATCCCTAAACTTAGTGGCGTAAAACGACAAGCATTTATAATCCGACAGTTTCTGTGGATCAGAAAGTGGTGTTTGTAGCTCCGCTGGGTCTTCTGCCTCAAGCTGTCTCCTGGTGGCACTGATGGGTTGGCCAGGGTTGTGGTCCCATCGGAAGGCTCTCCTGGGCGAGGACCTGTGTCTGAGCTCATTCACATGGTTGCTGGCGGGATTCAGTTCCTCGAGGGCTATTGGATCCAGGGCCTCTGTTCCTTGTTGGCTGGAGGCTCTCCTCAGTTCCTTCCTTGCCCCAGGGGCCTCTCCTTAGAGCAGCGCCCAACATGGCACTTGGCTTCTCCTAGAGAGGGTAAGGAGTATGCAGGAGACTGAAACTGCAGTCTCTTTGTAACCAGTGACCCGTTCTATTTGTAGACTGCTGGTTAGAAGTGAGTCACTGTGGACAGCCCACACTGAAGGGAAGGGGATTGCACAAGGAGGTCTGTGCCAAGAGGTGGCATGAGAGGGGCTCCCACAGGGGTTGTAAGGACTGAGAGGTGGTGGTTTGTTAGTGTCAGGAACCCTTAGATGCTCAGTGTTACCTCCTACCCCCCATCCCTGCCCCTGGTTTAAAAACTGCTGTTCTTCAGGATAGTCTGTGGGTTTGAGCAGAGGCTCCAGGCGTGGGTTGGAATGGGGGTGGGTGGGTGGGTGGGGTCTGGTTGCACGATCTAATCTCCATCCACTGTTGTCTTCTTACACCTAAGCCTTTGAAGTGTCTGTTGGCCAGTCTGTTAGACCCACGACTCCTGGCCTGTGTCTTGCTGGGTGTGGCATGTCTAGCATAATTTGAGAGGGAAATGGGTGTTTGGCCGAAGAAAACGTCCAGTGAGTGTTTCCATGGGTTAGGCAGCTATTCAGGGAAACGCCCGGGAGCTCTCTGGGAGCCTGCGGGTTGAAACGGAACGGCCTCCTGAAGTTGCCCCTTTTTGTATCTGAATGCCACCACCTATGAAGTTGAAGAGGCCTTCCTGGCACAGCCTCTGGCTGGGGACACTCCAGTGGGTCGAGCTGGGTGCCAGACATTGCCACAACCCTCGGAAGTGAGTAAGAAAAAAATTTAAAGCAGAGACCTCCCCCTAGAACAAGCTGAGCTTTGTGCAGAACGGGCTCCAAATATGAAAAGACCATTGTTCCCGGATGGCTTTTTAATTAGTGCTCACCACTCACACCCACCAGCTCGCCAAGACGAGCCGCCTCCTTCCTTCCTCTCTCTGCGTGCTCTTCAGCCCCACTGCTCCCCGCACTGCCTTGGGGACAGGTCGAGGGACCCTCAGGGATAGGAGGATTCTAAGAACAGTGTTGACAGACAGTGCTCCCCCTCTTTTCTCCTGCCTGGAATACATAGTAGGGGAGCCCTCCACCTGTTGGAGAGTAGCCCTCTGCATTTCCAGGTTCAGGAGCCAGGCCTGTCCCCTGGAGGCTCCTGGAACAAATCCCGGCCTCAGTCCGTTCCAGTCTTTCTCCCAAGCTTTGTGCGCACCTTCTCTTGCTTGAAGCCAGCACAACGAGCCAGGAGTGAACTGTTTTCTCTGTGTTTCAGTTTCCTCCTGGTTGTACCGCTCTTGATGAGCTGCAGAATTTTTGAACTTTCCAGGGTCACTTTCCAGATCAAATCCTATACTCTTTTGGATAAGGCTCACATAAATGCAGGGAAAGGGGCTGATTGGGGAGTTGCTGCTGGGATGATGATGTGTGTGGGGGCTCAGCGGGACCCCACCCTGGCGTTGGGAGGTATGCTGTTCCAGCCTTGACCTGCAGTGTGCTCACCTGCCTTGCAGAATGAGGTTCCCATCGGGGCTCAGTGCTCAGGACAGATGCATCATTCCTGAGCTAGCCTACTTAGAGGAAATTTGCGCCACTCCTGCACAGAGCTAGACTGAGCCTGCAAAGCTTTCTGTTTAACGGTTGCTGAGAACACTGTCTCAACATTTTCTCTTTCATGGGAAAATTTTTCTTCTGTTTATAGCAACTCCCAAACCTGTGGCTTTCTTTTGTGTCTGTTTGGGCCTCAGGATTCCGCAGGCACGACCTCAGTTAATTACTCTATGTAATTTTGTGTATATAGTGTATGGACATCTCGTGAGACCAGGGTAGAAATAATTCAGTGTGATCTTGAGTTTGAAATGGCATATGACGTAGAACACGCCAACCCAGACGCATTTATGTGGTCCCCACACAGTGAACTATACGTCACCATGAAGATGGTAAATTTTAAGTTGCAGGGTTGCGAGGGTTTTAAATTAAGAAACCCTGTGGGTCTACTTGAATGGTGGACAAGCCCTGGAGAGAATATCTGATTGACCAGATAAGTTGTCCACAATTCCTTGAAAATCTGTCCACCCCAGACCCAGTCAGCTTAACTTCTTGACATGTCACCCAAATATAATCGCAAGTGCCGTGGGAAAGAATCTTGAGTAGGGGTGAGGTCTGTGAAGTCTGTGAGGGGGGAAAAACAAGCATGAATTATTACAGTGAGGCTGGATGAGAGCTATGTTTTAGGTTCTCAGCAGAGGAAGCCAGTGTGTTAGATCTCTGGCATTTGGTAGCCATCAGCCACACGTGGCTCCTGAGCCCTTGAAAGGTGGCCGGTCTGCATTGAGCTGTGCTGCAAGTGGAACATACACCAGTATTTCAAGGCTTTGTCTGAAAACAAGAGGGAGACGCCTTAATACAATTTAGATGGATTACATTTGAAATAATATTTTAGACAGATTGGGTGAAATAAGAGATATTACAAATTAATGTTGCTTGTTCCCTCTCCCCCTCCCCCTTTTAATATGGCTACTAGGAAATGTAAAATTACAGATGTGGCTCCCATTTCAGAGGAAGGATTTAGATGAAGGATGACTAAACAAGGAAGACCCAGAGATATGCTGGTTATGGTTCTTGGTCAGTGATTTTGTGTCAAGTCAAGCTTGGCTCCAGTTGGGAGTACTGTTGAATCCTGCCGTGGGAGGCAATCTGTGTTTGTTTTTTGGATTAACCCATTTTAGACAGAAATTCGTCCCATGCTATCCCTTTGGCTGTGGTCGGACTGTAAAGTAGATGCTGTGGCCAGGAGAATGAGTCGCCCCACACACCTGGGGAGGCCTGAGTGCCAGGAAATGATGCCCAGAGGCTATGGGCCTTACCTGGGCAAGCCGTGGGGGGAGGGGGGGATGATTGATTACTCAAGAGCTGCAGCAGGTCTCCAGGGTAAAGGCCTCTTGCTCAATGGTGACACCTTTCAGGGAAGACAACTATTGCTCAAATGGACTTCTGGACCCTCTGAAGCCGATCGTTCCAGTTACAGAGGCCCACGGGCAAAACAGGACCATTTAATTCTTCAGTGGTATTACGATCTTACCCCACAGTCATTGCTGGGAGTGACAGAGCAGTTCACATAGAACCTGTTGGTGAAGGTGTGCCTCTGTATACAGCAAAGTTAGATTTCTGTTTGTGATTTCCTTTCTCAGGATGGTTTGGGAGGGTCGCTTTTTGAGCAGGGCCCAACGATTCTCTTTCAAGGTCTTGCCCGCCTGCCCAGAGAGGGGCAGGGAGGTTTTCTTGGTGACCAGGTTATGTCCAGCCTCACCATTGGTTTTCACCAGCCAAGGGGTCAAGGGTTCGCCATACTGGTTGTCAGTAGTAATATCGTGAGGGCTAGCGAGACAAGATTGACCATAAGCTGCTTTTAAGTTTCTCTTTCTTGTGACCCTGCATCCAGAGTACTGGTCAAACCAGTCCCTATGTAGCTGATTACTATCAGTAAGATAAACTTAACTGGAGGACCAGAAACAGTCTCTAGCATCTGGCAGCTTTGGTTGACCAGGTGAAACTACCATAGTGACTGTGGTTTGTATTTCACAAAGGGCAGTGCCTCTAAAGGTGAGAAATGGGGGCCCTTTCTGCACAGAGAGGTCACCCAAACCCCAGCCCTTCTTGTACACTCACAGCCAGTTATGAATCTTGTCACGAGGTTGGTCTCTTTTTATAGAGTTGGGGAGTAGTTGTTAGCATATTGCTACTCGAGAATGAATAGGTAACTGTGTGGGTTGTCAGTTCCAACCCTTTATTGAGAACCTATTGTGTTACCCGGAAAATAAGACCTAACCGGAAAATAAGCCCTAGCATGATTTTTCAGGATGACATCCCCTGAACATAAGCCCTAATGCATCTTTTGGAGCAAAACTTAATATAAGACCTGGTCTTATTTTCAGGGAAACACGGTACTTGGTGCTGGTTGGTGGTCTGCACAAACAGGTTTACAGAAGATCAAAAGCCGTAGACCTTGCCCATAAGGAAACCATGTCTAGTTGGACTAATAATTATCCACACAAGTAATTGCCTACATTTAGGGGCTTAGGAGAAGTAGAAGAACCTATGAATAAGTATTCATAGTTAAGAGGAAGGCAAGGAGATAGCACAGTGCCTCTTGTGCAGAAAATTGAGAAATTTCAGAGCCTAAGGGCTTTGGTGGCCGGAATAATCCCAACGTTTATTTGCGTTTTCAGTTTGCATTATTCTCACATGTGCTCATTGGACCCTCTTAACCATCTCAGAGGTTGTTTGGCCAGACTGAGACTTGCCCTGGGTGGATGGTGATTTGCCAAGGCCCCAGGAAGTGGTGTGATCCACCCAAGGGCATGCATCTGGGTAGTGGCAGGGCTCAGTGTGGGTTTGGGAGCTGCTGCTGTCTTCTTGCGGCACACCATGCCACATCCCTCGTGGTGTTTCTGCAGGAGCTTGGAGAGCTCTGAAGATGGACTGATAGATACCCTTTGTGTGTTTCATATGAGAGGAATTTGGGGGCTGGCCTTGGGGAAAAGACTACAACAGCTGTAGTTGTGGATGTGATTGGAGGGACAAAAAAGGTGTCCATCAGAGAGGTTTGTGCCAGCGGTTTAATTTCCTTTATTTCAGGACTGGAAGTTATTTAAATTACTTTATAGACTTCCTGTTTCCTTGCAAGAGCTCATTAAGTCCAGGCTGAACTACTACGGCATTGCCATAATGGAGCGACTAGACCCGCAGTTCCCATTCCACCCTGTAGGGCACCCAGATTGAAGAGGTCGTGCTGAGAACGGAGAGTTTGGGCATCTTGTTTCCCAGCACCCTTTTCATAGACGTCCCGTTATGACCTGATACTGATGGTCTTCCTCAAGGATAAGAAATTCCCAGTACTCTAGACTCTGTAGACTCTGTGGACTTTTCTGGCCTCATTAATTTCACTATTAGGTCATGGGGAAGAGGCAGGCATATCTCATCTGGCCATAGGACTGGGGACCCTGCCTACATTTATGGTGATTGGAGTGCAGCCTTGGACTAGATGTAGCGTTAGAAGCTGGTGCGTGTGCAACAAAGGCTGAGGATTTCCTGTGTGATCAGGACACGTGTCGGTGTAAGTGTGGATTACCTCAACCCTCTTGTTTACTTGATGGAAAGCTTTTCAGATGGGGATTCCAGAATCACACTACAGCTTTTGAACCCTGCCCAAAGGCAGCTCTTGAAGAGATGTGTGCTTGACTAGATGGGTTTACCTTTAAACTTGCCAAGAAAATAATTTTAGGTGATCAGGAAACACCCCGCCCCTCGAGCATCTGTAATTGTTCCATCAGGGGGAAACCTGCCCCTGCGCTCAGGGCTGAGTTTGTTGCAGAGTGCTAATTAGAAATAATAGCAACAACAAACAGGTGTTAGGAGAGAACATAAGTAGTGTCAACATCAAGGAGCTGTGCTGGCTCCCTGTGGCTGTGTGGGCCAGCTGGGGTGCAGGGAAGCTCTGCAGCTTACCTGCTGTCCAGCTGGGGAGAGGCAGAGCAGGTAGAAATTGGACAGGCTGCCATATCCAATCCTTCCTTGACTCAGTGACCTCGAGTCCTTGGTTTAAAGTGGTGGTATGCATTATATATCCCTTTGGTGGTCAGTACATACTCAGTTTCGGGTGGTCCAGAAAGTCTTGGTGTGGGGGTGGGGGTCCCACACCTGGGAGTTGGGGACGGGCAATCATTCCTTACTCAGAGGCAGAGAAGAATCTTTCCCGAAAGATGGAGGTAATACAGCGATTTAAATGTAACCTGGGTCAGACTTGCGTGTCTAAGTGAATGCCGAGTCTTAAATATTCATTTACACTGTTAAAGTCTGTAATTTCTTCATAAAGAATTCTAAAATAATAAAGATGACCTGGTAGGCAAAATTCACTTGTATTTTCTAAAAGCCTTTGATAAGGTCCGTCATAAAAGATTGAGAGAACAAAACCACAGTGTGGTGTAAAGTCTTTGTTGTGGATTAAAACATGATTAAGTGATAGGGAACAGAAGAATTCTGGTGGAGACCCACTGCTTGTAGCGGGGAGAGGTTAATAGAAAGGGGTGTCTGAGGAATCTGTCCTGGGGCTGGAGTTATTAAGAGTATTAATTGTTTGGAGAAGGAAATGGAGGGTGAATTAGTGCAATCGGCTGCTGTTACCCTGGTTTTTGTCACTGGATTCAACCCAGGGACAGTTCTTTAGTCTTTCTGATCATGTTCTCTTTTGTGCAGTTGTATTTATTTTTAGAGTGGTGATGTACATCGAGTCTACTGTACATGGAAACGCTCGCCTCTTTGCTTCCCTCTGGGGACTTGGCAGGTTACTCTGAGACACATTACATACATGTGTAGGCAGCTCATACAGGTGGCCTGTTGGACAGGTCTGGTGAAATTACCAAATCATAGCAGATGATACCGATCCCTTAGGGTAGACCACACAGCTGGCGTCTTGGATTTTCTAAGTCTAAGGTGTTTGGAGAGGGGAGTGATTTTGCGTTGAGCAGGCGATGGTGGCACTCTTATGGGGGGCAGTGTGGGCAGGCCAGCAGTGGAGCTGTCATTTTCATCCTGCCTTTTCACTGCCTCTTTCAGGCTACTTGCCTTGTTCCTTCTGTGGCTGCAATGAAAGTTTCTTGCACATGGCCATCTGCCCTGAGAGCTTGTACTTTCCTGAATGGGCTCTTCCAAGCTCGCCATGCATTTCTTTCTTAGCCACTCTCTTTTATTTACTAATTTCCTTTTGTAGCTGTCTGTCTCTTTACCCGGGTCCCACTTTAATTAAAACCTGGAAAAGTGCTGGCCTCCCTCAGAAATGTTGCTGAGTCCCTCCTTTTGGCTGTGAGCAGATGCCTCTGTGTGGGTTGGGGTCCCCAGCAGGGCCCCCCCGGGGAATTTTTGCAATCTTGGTCCAGCACAGTTAGAAGCTGCAATTACTACTTGGTCGCTAATTACCCAGCCTAACATTAGATCAGTTTACAGAGGGAGCTTGGAGCCTGTCAGCAAAGGTCAGCCTGAGGTCCTCTCACGAAACAGCCCTCTTGTGATAGCTGTACAAGGAAAAAGGCATTAATGGGGGAAGGCTAGGGAGCCAGCTCCAGGCTGCAGGGTCCTTAGTGGGGGGATGGGAGAGGAAGAACTGCTGTTGATGACTAAAGGGGTCACGGAAGCTGATAACCCTTCTCGCAGCCTTTCTCAGAAAGCCTAGAGGAAGTAGAAGCCCTTTCATTGAGAGGCTTTGCTTTAAAGAGGGTGAGATAGATACATAGAGGAAACCAGGACGTGCCTGTCGGTGACTTTTATGGTTGACTCTGTTAGAAAGATCAGTTCAGCCAGGGCCCTTGAGAGGGAAGCAGGGCCTAAGAGAGAGCTCCCCAAACTTGGGGTGTCCTTTTTGTTGTATCTTTTCCCCACCTGTACTGTGTGTTATGTGCTTAAATTTTTTCTTTTCACGGGCTTCCCTATTAAAACTATAACTACCTGCTGTAGCATCGTCCCAATCAGTGATATCTGAGGAATCTCAGGTTTCGGCTGGTTGCATTGGCTCAAATGAACATTAAATAGATAAGGATTTGAATGTAAAATGTTCACCGTATCGCCTACCATCACCTAGCCTGTGGCCAGTGGTGCTTATAGGACATGCTGGACAATAATAGTGGAAAAGACACTCAGACTGGACGTCTGGGTGCTTGTCACCAAGCCCAGCTTGACTTTCTCATGAGATGTGTGACTGGTGAGTCCCCCTGCTTCTCTGAGCCTTAAAAATGGGAATATGGTCTTTGTTAGATTTTATGCAGATGAAATGGGAATCTCTCTCTCTCTCTCTCTCTCTCTCTCTTTCTCTTTCTCTCTCAATATTAACAGCTAACAGTTATTAAACATCTACTGTGCTAAATACTTCACTGTTTTATTAATTCTTACAACCATATGGGGCAAATATAATCTCTGCACCTCTTGTATGTACAGTGAACCCAAAGTAGGTTAACAACTTGCAGGTTTTAAATGGCCTCCATGCTGGGATGCTAGCCCAGGGCATGTGCTTGTAGTCTTTTGTTATTGACCCACTTCAAGATGTTCGTTTCCTGGGCCTCTCCGATATCTGCCTGTTGGGTGCCCTGTTAGGAAAAAAAAAATGGTTCGAAGTGAGAAGGACTGGAAAGAAAAGTGTTCAGCTCCTCACAGGTGGATCTCTCCATTCCCTCAGCAGCTGCTGAATGGTCCCTAAGTGCTCAATTCCAGTTGTCCATTTGGCCCTTCACTGGTGGGGACAGGCCTGGACTTCGCCATGGCTCTCCCCTTCCAATCAGGGTGAGATCAGTATGCAGTTGATCCCGTCGGAGCCTGGGAGGCAGGGGTACGATGTGTTACATTGATAAAGTGCTTGCAGCCTGAGCTTTGGAGTAGTTTCAGAACTCTGTGTTCGCTCTCCAGCAGATATAATGCGTCTCACTGGTATCAGAGGCTCTGGCTCTGCAGGACCCAGGAGGATCCTGTGTCACCCTGGCCCTCCGAAATGGCCCCGGGACAGTGTTAGGTTTAGCACTTGCCCCTCTGTCACATGCAGTGGAACTGTGGCTCCCCACACTGTCGTAGTTAGGAATGTGTGCCCCTCTTGGGACTAGCTGAGTCTGAAACGGACCCAGACCTAGGACTTTTTGATTTGTATAACAGATGTACAGAAAGGAAAAGAACTTTGTGTTATTTCGTAAGTTGGGAAAGTTCGGCAGTGCCACCAGTATTAAAACATGCAGTAAGTAATTATCAGGGAAGAATAAAGATGAAAAAATCAGGACGGTTTTGCAGTTTAGATCTATTTAGAGTGTATGCTGATGGTTCTAAGTTTTGTTGGAGAAATTATGTATTGTGTTGACACACGTATTAATGTGGTGGGGGAGATCATAGATTTTACCTTATATGATACCTGCCCATTTAAAGAGAGGTCCAGTGAATGGAAGGGAAAGGTCTGGAGAGAGGCTCCTGATTTCCTTTCTTTTCCCCTGAGCTGGAGGAGCCTGTGCGCGTAACATGTTTCACAAAACTATTTTACTGAATTTCCTCCCCCTGGGTGCTGACTGACACCACTTCCCCTCATATAACTTCATGTTCATGTAATTAACATATAATTTGATACCTGGAAAATCATGCTGGGTGGAGCTGGAAAGAATTACTCAGCTCTTAGCAATTCCGACTCTTGGGTTATTAGAACTCTATGTACCGCGTCCTAGCTCTCCTGTTACTGCTAACTTGTTTTGCCAATATCCTCACAACTTATTTCTTCCTTGTGTCCTGTGAAGATGAGTGAAATGATGATACAGTATGTTTTTATCATTTAAACAGCTGAAGGGCTGTTGACTTTTGCACATGGACAGCCTGCTTCTCTAGTCTGCATGTTCTTAGCTTTCTTCTCCCCTCGGCTTCTGGAATTTGATGGTGTCATAGTTTATTTCACTTCCGGCTTCTTCGTCAAGACAGTGCCATCAGTATTAAAAAATGCAGTAAGTAATTATCAGGGAAGAATAAAGATGAAAAATCAGGACGGTTTTGCAATTGAAATGTATTTAGAGTGTATGCTGATGGTTGTAAGTTTTGTTGGAGAAATTACGTATTGTGTTGACACATGTATTAATGTGTGTGTGGGGGGGTCATAGATCTTATCGTATATGATGCCCGCCCATTTAAAGATATAAAGGCTGGGTGAACTCTGACCCAGAGCTGAGAATCAGTGGAGTTGAAAGCCAATCAGGATATCTTGAAAATAAATCGGAATGTCCACATGTTTTGAAAGAGGACATTAAAAGCAGTTCAGATGGAAAATTGTGTGATGTGAACTCAAAGGAAGGAAAAGAGTGAATCCCTTCCACAGCGACAGTGAATGAGTTCTGACTTGTACCCTGACTGTCGATGGTCACAGCTTCCTGATCCAGTGGGCTGAGAAGGATCCGCAGCGCCCATCCCAGCTGAGTGTGCTGTTGTCCGTCGGCTGCAGGCAAGGTAGGCGTGGGCAAGACTAGCTCGAAGGCTGGCCATTTAGTCCCTGCCTTGGACGTGCTTGAGCCTTTCAGGGTTGGAGAACTTGACTTTGGAAAGCTTCTAAATTTGTTCCTAGTGGGTTGATTTATTTTGTTGAGGTCAAATTAGAGCTAATGGCCCTAATGGTTTACAGTGCTCCTAAATGGTTCTTAGCACTTAGGCAGGCTGGGCTGGCCATTGTGGGCGGCTTTCCAAGTGTGGACCATATCATTTGGAGGGTATGTCTTTTGTTGAGGTTATTGTTGAGAGCACAACTTGTATGTGTAAGGCAGGTTACAAGGTAACAGCAGAATTAGTCAGACGTAATATTCAACTTTCTCCTGGTATCACATCCAGGGATGTGTTTGTTCACATGGGCCCTATGGGCATATGGTGAGTGAGCAAGGCGTCCAGCTGGGGATCCCGCAGTTGGTGATTGTTTGTCCTCTGCCACTTTGCCTAGGAGTGTGTTGTTCATGAAATGCAATAGTGCGGAAGCCTCATATTTCCTCCGGCTGTTCCTGGTTGCCAAGTAGTTGCTGTAAGAGCAGGTAACCAGGTTAAATTAATCTCAGTGCATCCCTTCCAGCCATGCTGTGGTATCTGTGAGTTCATGGCAAGGTCTCTGGCAAGGGGATTATACTCTATAAAAAACTGGCTCCCGCCTCCTGATTTCTGTGTGATTGGGAGTAGGCAGAGCAGACAGGTGTCTACAGAGGAGCTGCGTGTCTCTACTGGCCCGCAGAATGTGTGTGCACGGGGCAGTAACTTCCTAGGACTGCTGGGTGCGACTGAAAGGGGAGAGCGTTGGGAGGGTAGAGACTTTGCTCCCTCAACTAAAGTGGGGGTGCAAAGTAAAGACAGGAGCATTGGTTAACCATTTCTCCACACTTTGATAGGAAACAGAAGAAGAAGCTGCCTCCAAATGGTCTTCCTTTGGCCCAACTCTCAGAGCAGTGCCCCTTAAGTTGCAAACGTGGTTTTGAAGGCCAAGTCCAATCAAATTCTCTTAGGGTAAGATCCCATTGGTCGGCCAGGGCTGTTGAAGGTTGAATGAAGGATGGGGGCTTCGCCTTCTAGGTAACTGCTAATGGAATGGCTACTCAGTTCTTCTCAAAGCTTGGGTTCCTTTTTTCCCTCTTGTGTGCTCTGAAAATACACTTTCGGTATATTTGCGAGCTTTGCCATCCCGAAGCTTCCATACTTATTCTTCGGACCCAATGGATTTTCCCTGGAGCAGTTCAAAGAACACAGGGCTCCCTATGAGATGCCTACTTCTGTTGAGGAAAATCTCCACGCTCATCCAGCTCATCTTGAACATAGTATCACAGTCATCATGAGCGGTGCTGTTAATTTAAAAACTTGGGTCTCAAGGCAGATAGATGGCTGCGTTCGTGACCAAGAAGGAGTTAATTTCCACCGTTAATAAAACTAAGCTGGTGCATTGGGCATGATAGAACTTGGGACTTGAGCCCGGTGTAGCAGCTAAAGTCACCCTTGAGTTGTGTCAGCGGAAGTGCATTCTAGAATCGGTGTTTGACCGTGTTCAGTTAGTTGCATGGCCACCAAGTTCTCCAGAGAAGTTTTAATTACAAACCAAGGTGATGTGGTTTCTTAAATGTGTTACAACAAATGGATATTAGCCCAAGTAACCCTGAGCAGCCCCCTCCGTCAATAAAACCCCATAATTATCACATGGTGGGCTCCGAAGAGGAAATCTCAACGCCCTGAGTGTCTAGTCTGCTGTGCTTCCGGCCTCCCTTATCCTGAAGTTGGGGGCAGGGTGGGGTGTTGAAGGAGAGCCGTTTCTTCAGAGGCCCTGAGAGTGATGACACACCCAGGACAGGCTCAGATGCTGTCCCAGGGAAGAGCATGTTAAAAGCCCGGGGGTGAGCTCTGCTTTTGGGTGGTGGGATAGGGGTGGGAGTTTGGGGGAGAGAGGGTGGTTAAAATGGAAGACCTTGAGATGGCAAATCTTTATTAGTTTTGTAAACAGCTTTAGGAAGCGCTGGGAGCATCTTGCAGGGACCCTGCAATTATCATAATAAACAGTTTTATCATCTGCTTGGCAATCAATATTGTGGCTTATGCTGCTTTAGTATCTCAGTGGTATTGATTACCTTAACAACTGTGCTGCGGTCAGTTTCCATTAACCCCTGCTCGGCCGGCAGGGCTCGTGCCTTCTAGGGTTGGATGGAAGACTGCATGGGTGCCAGCCCAGGCAAGTGCTGGCATTTGACAGCTGGCCAGAGAGTCAAACACAGCTTTTATCTCAAGGTGCCCAACAGAAGGAAGGATTTTAAACAGAGAATCTGGAAGCTAATGTAACTTTTTGAAGGCAGTGTGTGTGTGTGTGTGTGTGTGTGTGTGTGTGTATGTACAGTGTATAAAACAATTATAGCAGTGGGGTTTCAGCTGTGACTCAGGAATTTGAATGTTAAAGAGTGGAAATTCCGATTCTTCCCTGCCCTGGCTCCTTCCAGTGTTCTTCTCAATTCCATCTCCGTCCTCCCTGGGGGAAATGGACATGTGTGGAATTGAGTTGTGGATTGCCACGTTTACGCCCTTCTGCAGCAGGCATTGCCGGGACCCGTCAGGCATTTGTTCTGCGATCCACTTTTTACTTTTAGAGAGAAACTTCATATTCAGGGACATCTCATTCTAGGATGCAGGTTCCTCTGGCCCAGTGAGTGTTCGAAGTGAACTGGTCGATCATAAGATGACAGAATGCTGGAGGTAGAATGTGGTGCCACTTTAGATTCTATCACTCTCACTGACTGTCTCTGGTCTGGTTAATGTTTACAGTCCCCTTTTCTCCTGATGAAACAAAGGCAATAAGGACATTTTGCTCTAGGGAGTAATTGGGATGGAGTCCCCAGACCAACCAGTAGTTAGGGATTAGATAGTAGTAAGCAGATAGTCATCCAGAAACTTTCAGGACAAGATCTGGCCAGCAGTAGGGAGTGTGTGTGTGTGTGTGTGTGTGTGTGTGTGTGTGGACTCTCCATGTTGTTTTTCTCTTTTAACTGCCCTATTTTGTTTTGTCTTAAATGAGGAATATATGTTTGTATGCATATGACTATGTATGAAGTGGGGGCAGGGTGAGGTTGCATATATATCCAGTGGCTCAACTCCTTTGGCCAATTTTAGTGAAGACTGTCACAGGGGTCTTCAACATTGCAGACCCAGCAACACAGATTCTGTTCAATCTGAGCAGCACTGACCTTGAATGAGAAGCCATATCCAGGAGTCAGTTTTAAAGTTGGTGAGTTCCATGGAGTCACTGGGGAGTGGAGGTGGCGGAGGCAACAGTAATTGGACTAGGACAGTGAATTGTGCCGGCAGCTGCCGCGTTCCCGCTCTTCCTGCCAGGCTGCAGCCTGTGGCTTCCTTATCCCTCGTATCTATCCAAGAGGAGCCAGGAGTGGACGTTTATCAGATGGGGAGGAGGCCAGTAGGTATGTGATGGAGGCGAGTGCCACAGACCCAGCTGGAAGTGCAGGTAGGTACAGGGGGGTGGGATTCCTGGCCACGAGATACAAGCCCCGACAGGATAAGGGTCCGTATAAGAGAGGGACAGGAGGCCAGGCCATAGAACCTGGGCAGCGAGATATAAGGCTATAGGCTCTCTGCGGCGAGGCCCAGGGTAGTAATAGCAAGACTTGCTTTGGTATCAAGCCAGAGGCCTGAGGAGCAGGGCTGAACCCCCAGATGTCAGTGAGTAGATAGACCTGTGCAGGTGAAGGGAAGACCCACAGTAATGGTGGGTCTCCTCTATCTGGAGGGGCAGCTGGTGGCAGTGGTTCTCTACACAGGATAGGAGAGTCTGCACAGGGCCACGGCTTAAGCAAGCCTTCTGTCTTGACCCTGACCCCACCCGAAGGTCGTCCTTCCCTCCCACGGGGATGTGAAGGGATCCCAGTCACTGTGTTGTATTCTGGACCCACCCACTTCTGTCCTCATTCTCTCTCTGCCTAGACTACCTTGGTTCCACCAACGGGAAAGTTTTTTTAAGTAGAATGCTCTTCCTAAAAATGTCACTTAGATCAATCAATCAGACTCAGGTTGGATAGTGGTTATGAGTGTTAAGTTGACCAAAGTTTCCTTGTTTTCTGTCATGATAGGGACTGTGGCTCAAAGGTTTCTGCCATGATGGCAGAGGGTAGACGAGACCCCTCAGACCCATAGAAGAAGAAGCATTCATGATGGGAATGAAGCCAGTTCCTCAGTTTTTGGTTTTATGTGGATTTGTGCACTTTGGGTCATGATGCACTAATACTGTGGCCAAAAATCACCCTTCACTTTCTCCCACTGGTCTTAACTTGAATTCTGTGTTGATACTAGTATGACCTCATTCATGAGGCGCTCCTGGAGCTTGACTGCTTTTTACTTTCTTCTTCTCACAAAAAGCTTTTTGAGCCGAGAGTATTCCAACTGTCATCTACATGGTAGAGGACACTTCGAGGGAGTTATACGCTCTGCCTGCTCATGTCTTCTTACCTTTTGTTATGGCCAGAGATTTTTGCTTCAGCATTTGGTGCTTTACTGGGCGTTTTTCCTCCAACACTCTGATCTATGGAAAATGTTAAGACTTCACTGTCTTCCATTAAGGTTCTTGGCTGTGTAGAACAACCCAGTATTTGGTGTTATTCATAATTCTGCTTTTAAAGTGTGAGCAGTGAAATATATTATTTTGGGTCTTTCATACTCAGATATTTGTCTTGCATAGTTGGAAGATGAAATGTGATTTTAAAGGGCTTGGGAAGATGATGCTCTTTGAGGAAGTAATGTCTTCATAGAGATAAGAACACTGGAGCAGAAACCCAGAGACCTGTTCCTGGTCCCTGATTTGCTCCTAGCCACCTGGCGACCTTGCGAAAGAGTGACTCATAGTAGTCACTCTATGTTTGATTAATGTTTTTAAACCTGTAAAATCTGAATTATGATTCCCATTCTGTCCACTTAACAAGGCAAGATTGGAGGTCAAATGAGAAATGAATATAAGGGTTTGAAATGTATAAACCACTGTGTAAATCAAAGGAGCATTGTTACTTGTTCCTGGGAAAGTTGGTGCTGGGTGTGACTGTTTTGTTGGTTCAAATACTAACGCTACTTTGAAAAAGTCCATTGCAAAGAGTATTTCCCAGGAGCCCACAGTGTGGCAATGGGTGTGCGGGGACCCACGTACCTTTGGGTTGTCCTATGGAGTAGATGAGCACAAGAGAACCAGCCCAATGGGACCCAGCTCAATTCAGACTTTACAAAGCAATTACGGTGACTTATAAAACATTCATGCTGAGCTGAAAGACAATCAGCTCAAAAACAATGGTTGGTAAACATAGCCTTATTTTGTAAATTCTCTGGAAGTGCTTTAAATCATTTTTTAACCCATTAAATCAACATACAGAGGCTTTTATCAGTGGATGTGTTTCTCTTAATCAGAGTTAGTTTGGCTCCAAGCTCTAAATCAAGCTCTTACGTAATCTTAGGCTGTCCGTTGGGCTCAGTTTTGCTCAGTAATGCTAGTGAAAGTTGGAATGTGTCGGGTACTGGGCCCAGAATGTGATGTAGATAGTCTTTCTGTGTTAATGTTAGCAGTATGGTGGCACTTGGTACCCTCCAAAGGGAGGAGTAGGACTGAGATAGATCAGCAGATGGAGAGTTTTGAAAGCAAGATTTAGAGATATCTGGGGCCTAACGGACTTCTTAAGAAGTCCTTCAGCTCTTCCAAGGCAAGGAAAACCTGTATTTCTTTAATAAAAAAAAAAGGCTTAGTTTGCCATGAATATGTCAACTCAAGGCTGAAAAGCTTGGCTCTGGCCAGTGCTGTTCTCTTTTCAGAAAATTCTTCTGAACTGGGTAAAGATAGAGCTTTCTTTTCTTTTTTCTTCTTTTTTTTTAAGAAAAACATTTTATTATGTAAAAATAGAATAAAATGAGAGATCCCATCACCTAGACTTAGCAATTCACTTTTTGTCCAATTTGTTTAATCTTTCTGTTCATGGGCTTTGATTGTAAAGCCAAATCATGATGCTTCATCATTTTCTTAGGTGATGATAATATTACCTTTATATAATGAAATTAACAAATTCTTAACATCATCAAATCCCAAATAGCTATTCAGACTTATCTGATGGTCCCCAGAATGGCTTTTGACAGTTGGTTTGTTAGAATTCGTATCCAGATGAGGTCTACATTGTGCATTTAGTTGTTTGGTTCATAGGTCTCTTCATCTAGAACAGCACCCTAATTTCAGCCTCCGTGTGTGCACCCCCACACCCAGCCAGCCCATGGATTTGAAGGATAGTGGGGAATAGCCTCATGTAGTAGAAAAAGGACTGTTAGTGTGGTGTGAAGATCCCCAGGTCCTCTTGCTAGCTCTGTCACTGACCAGCTGTCTGACCTTGGGCAAACCGCCAACACCCTCTGGGGTCATTATTCTTGTCCATCAAAGGAGGCAGTGAGACTGGATGGCTTCAGACTCAAGCATTCTCGTTACGACCTCCCCGAGGAGATCAGGGACATAGGGTTGCGGGCACTGCCAGCTTTCAGTCCTCATCCCAATTTTTGCAATTGAGAATTCATTGGTACTAAATACTCCTGAGCAATTGGATCCTTCTTTTTCTCTTGGACATTGTGAATAGTGTGCTTAAAACAAGGTTATTATGTTTTTCTTCTGGACTTTCAGAACCAAATTTATGGCTCATTTTGTGGGTTATTACTGTATGCATTTTAAGCTTCATTTTTGGCTCAAATTTACTTCCACTCTTGTTTTTTTTTTTCCTTCTTTTGCCCTGGCCTCAATTTGTGCTATGATGTTGTATTTCATATTCTTGTAAGGAGTATAAATAAATGGCTGTGTGCTGGGTATTCTTATGTGACCTAGTCTGTAAGCTCATGGAGAGCAGGGTCCCTGTCTCATGTATTCTCTGCTTTGTTTGAGCCACAGCTTAGGTGCTGAATAAAAGCTTACTGGTAGATTTTGGTTTGATATATTGTCATCAATATATGCATTTTAAATTTTCCATTTGAAGAGCTGTTTGTTTCACTATTCATTTTGTGCCCGAGGCCTGATTCTTCTCTAATGTCACCTTTTATATGGCAGAAGGGTCTAAGAAAGTCCGGTGAGCAACCTGGCTAGTGATTTTTTTTTTTTTTCTTATAGGCCTTTGGTGAGTGAAGCGATATTTGCGGGCAAACAGTTGGTGGGAGTAGATCTTAACTGCCAAAGACAGTAGCCATTCTGTGATTCTGAAGAGTTCACCTCTGGTTCCAGCCTTGGATACAAAGAGCCGTGTTGTTGGAATATTTAAGATGATGGAGATGGATGAATCGGAGTCTGTCATTTGCTCTATCTGCAGAAGAGTAAACTAGACAATCAGATGTCTTCTCTCATGACTCAAGTGTGAGTGAGCAAGCTGTCTCCTTGACCTTCACTCCGCCATCCTTTGCAGTTCATGAGAGTCTGGCTACCTCTCACTAAGGCATTGGTCCCAACTGGCTCTCTTTCTTATGTCCCAGGACCCCTGACCCCTCGATTGCCCAGAAGAGAGAGGGATGATCTTCCTGAGTGTTGGGGGAGTGGGGGGGTTCTGGGTGTGGCAGGGAAGTTGAGGCTCATGTCTTGCAAGTTTTCTTCTAATGGAATTTCCCATCACTTACTGCCCTGCTGATTTCTGATCAATGAAAATGAAATTGCATCACCTCCTCAGAGGCTCCACGTACGCCCGCTGCTTCCAGCTGTGTCAGTTCCGGTAAAATAATCTCATCAGGCGTGCGAGAGGGTAATAGGAAATAAAAATAAAAACCCACAATTAGCAAGAGGCCTTGCAGCTGAGTAACACTTTCCATCCCGGAGACGGAAAAGGATGGGGAACGAATGCTTAGGAAAGATTCCCTTAAAAAAAAAAAGAGAGAGAGAAAAGTGAGGAAGTTCCTGGGCCTTTCCTTCTCCCTTCTTTTTTCCCTCACTTCCCTTAAATTCCTCCTACCCCCTATGTATGGATGGTTTAAAACTGCAGTTCTTTTTCTTTTCTGCCCTACTTTTGGGGTTAGTAAAATTTCCGTGTGATAGGCACGTGTTGGAGTGGCATTTGTTTTTCTTCTGAGTACCCTGAAGATAGACACCAAATGAATTGTAGAAATTTTAGCTTCTTCCACTGACCTGTGATAAAGAGCCAGATGGTGTGTGTGTGTGTGTTGGGGGGGGTGTGGAACAACTTGAGACGAGTTAAGTTTGGTGAATAGATTCCTCAGAGCTAGTTCATTTTAATTCCTAGACTTTATGCTTCAATTATCAATCCATGAAGAACAAGATTCCCCCCTCTGCATTATTCCCCGTAACTCCCAGTACCCTGTCATGAACACGAGGCTCTATGAAAAGGCATTGTTTGGGCCGAGTCACTTCCCTGTGGAGTGCAGTGAACGTGGGGACACACCAAACTCAGCCCCTCCTTGTGTATGGAGCCGGGAAAGTCACTGGGTCCAGCCTAAAGAGACACTGAGGCCAAAGAAACCAGGATGGGGAATACAAAGGGCAGGGGAGGATGTGGGAAACCTGTTGGATCACCTGAGAGGAACAACCAGTGAGAAGGAAATCCTGTCATCTCTTGTGAACTTGTCAGCATCACATCAGAAGAAAGGCTTATGTGTAGGCCAGAGGTCCAGTGGTTCTGGCCGTTTCTCAGGTTGTGTGTGGGACAACATGCACTCCATCCCGGGCCGTGGTGGTGGGCAGGGCATCCTAGGCTGTTGAGAAATGGTCATTGTTAAACATCCCTAGTGTTCCTTAAATTGGTCACTCGCATGTGGATTGAGGGTGAGACTCTGAGAGGGTTTAGCACAGCTAGGGGACGTAGTGGGACGAACCAAAGTGTGAGGGCGGCAGTGTCCTTAGCGCCATAGGGTTTCAGGGCAGTTTCTCAACCTGCCAAACCACCATGTGTTGCAATCGTTGAACTGTGTTTTTAAATGCAGTGGACGTCAGAAGTCATCACTGACCATATCTGGTTAATAGAAGGACAGATTCTGTCAAGAAAGCAGTAAGACTCTGGAAAGGGGAACGATCCTCTGGATAATTATGTTGATACAGTGAATCCATTGGTCACCTGAAGTGCTGAGTCTGTTCCTACCAGTGCCCTGATGGTTGCCATCCAGGCTCTTACTTTGCATGTCTGGATTCTAATGAGAGCAAGCTAGCAGGAGTCTGTACTGATAGGAGGGGTGCCTTTTATATTGTGGGCTCTCAATAAGTACTTGTGTGAATGAATAAAAATCATTAGGGTAACCAGTGAGTTTTTGGCTAAGCGTTATGCCCAGGAGCTTAAAGCTAAGAACAGTGGGGCCAAAGCCCCAGAAGCCTTGTTATTATGTGACCTAAGGAATGGGCCCTGTTAACGGGCCATGCTGGATTCCCCCAGTCTTCGCGTGGTTTACGGTGGGAATCTTTTGGAGCTGCAGGAATTTTCTGCAACTTTCTCTTCAGGCGCTATCCGAGATTCGGACGGCTGGCTGAAGGTTTTGGTGGAATGAGCAGAGCTCTAGGAGCAAAAGGAGAGAGGGTGCCATTTCAGAACGGCCGCCGAAGCTCTTCAGGTCAACATGCATCTTTCATATGTTTGTGTGTTTGCACCAATACGTTTCTCCTGTCTCATCTTAGACACTTAGCACGGGGTCTTGATCTACATTGATCACATTTTATGACTTGAACTGGCAACCCCTCTGCCCCCAGGGATCAGATCTAACCAGGGTGTGCAGGAAGCCATTAAGGAAAAATATGTAACCACATTCGTTCCCAAACTCAATTGTTTGGTCTTAGCAGTGCTTGGATAAGAGACTTTCAAGCATAATTAATCCAAGTACTATTTAACGTGACCATGGTGATTCTTCACAGCAGCTATTGACCCAAAAGCAGCATTTGGAGCAGCCAGAGGAGAAAGACCATCTGGGCCGTTTCTGCTGAGTCTGTGAGGGTGTGATTATTACCCACCATCACTTGGTTCTTTGGGTGGCTTCTGGAAGGTTAAAGGAGTGCAAACTCTTGGATCCTTGCACTGGAAGAAGTAAATTTCCTTTGTTGTTTTGCCTAATTCCCAGGGACCCTCTTTGAAGTGGCCAATGGTAAATATGTCTCAATCTGTTTTTCTTGATGAAAAGTAACAGTGCACATAATTGGCTTCCTAATTACCATGTGGAATGGCGAAGGGGCGGGGAGAATGGGGCACATAATTAAGTTTTACTCCGCCCACAGCCCGCACACCCGCCCACTGCCCAATTGGGGTTAATGTTTGGAATTTGCAAGTTTTTAAAACCCACTGAAGCCCCCTTCCATCCGTCTTGAAGGCCTCCAAAGCCCTGGTGGCTGTTCTTGCTCTCTTAGGCCTCTAGGATTTGAAGACTACCAGTATGAAATCTGTTCTCACATCTTTTGTTTAGTAAAATGAAGGTCTTGAGGAAGAGGTTCTGTGCCGGAATCACCACATACAGTGTGCCGTCCAAATAGGAAGTTGGGGGGGATGCTTGGTAAACACAACGTGGAGGGTATTCTGGGGGCCTCTCTGCTGAGTCATACCGTCCTGAGGCACGGGAAGACCCTGTGCCGTGGTTCTGCCTTGTCGTGGTGACCCCCTCTTCAGGCCTTTGCCAATGGCTGGGCCTTACAGCTCCCACTTCTGCTTTATTTAGTGGTGCCTCTCACTCCCTGCTGCTTGAAAAGCTGTTTATGCCAACAAGCCAGGCAGGGAAGATCTGAAGAACTTGCTGTGCCGGCACTGGTGAGAGAGGGTGGGTGGTGTGTGTGTGTGTGTGTGTTGCCCCATTAATGAGCCTTCGAAGGGCAACCCTTGTTTGTTTTGTCACAGTGCCAATTCCGGAGCCTTGTGCCAGAGCTTGCTGAGCCCACTGTGTGGCTTTCTTCCTGCTGAGAGGAAAAGACACTCCTTTTGCAAAGAGTCATTTTGGAGATGCCCATTGAGGGAGAATTTCCTTCCCCAAGGCCACCTCTCACTTGGCCCATAATGGGTTTCCCCATCAGCCCATGAACAACAGGTGGTGGAGTTATTTGAGAGTAGGGGTTTCCTCCAGCCAGAAAAGTTGGGTGGGGTTTCTCAGGTGCTGCCAGAGGACCAGAAAAAAGCAGCTGTAAGGCTATTTGTTTGTTTTTACCTAGATCAGATCTGCATAGAAGAAAGCTTGAGGCTGTGGCTGCTCTACCTACATTCCTGAAACAGCAAGTGCAAACAAAAAAATCTGCCCAAGTTCAGTTTCTCTTGGGTATGGGCGGCCTTGAACTACGGCAGTTACTCATGCTATTATTCAAAGTAAATGTTCTGACTAAGAACTACGTAATAAGAATTCAGGGACCCTAGTAGACTCCTTCTGCCGTTAAACCAGTGAGTGTGGCTTTGAGAACACTTCCCATGAGGCGAAAACCCCAGAAGTTTACTTGTATATAGTCTATACCAGGCCCCTCCCCCACCAGCAGAACTGCATGTAGGGATTTGTGTGGCTTCCTGGATTTCTGTTTCGTCGACCAACTATTTAAGATGGCTAGAACAAGGGCTGCTTTTGTAGACTTCAGACCCTCCGTAATTTTGGAACAGGAAGTAATAAATCTAATGCTGTAAACCACAAAATACTGAAATACTCAGGTATCGTACCTGAGCCTTAAAAGTAGGATGATTGGGTCTTTGATGATTAATTAGATGGAATATTGGGTTCAGCACACTCCCACTAATGTTGTTTAAGACGTCTCCTACACTGTTGATCCCATTTTTTGGTCCATGCTGTATCCTCAGCACTGTGCTGGGAGATAAACAGAAATACAAGCTGATTTTTGCCCTCCAGTAGCTTACAGTCCAATTGTAGAGATACAATGGAGGTAAAACAAGGAGAGATTGTTTTAGTGACAAATAGTGTGGTGATGGTAACTGTAGGAGTGCAGAGAGGAGAGACGTTTTTGTGGGCTTGAGTGATAGCAGGAGCTTTTATTGCCTATGTGGAACTTGAGTTTGTGCTTCTTAAAGGCTGTCCAAGGTTTGGATACATGTTGAGGAAGAGAAAAGGCATCCAAAGAGCTTGGGGCTGCAGGAAGTGAGGCCAGAATGCACAAGAACATGGAGATGATGGGTAGGAGACCCTCTTGTTGGAGGGAAGTGAGACAGATGGTTGAGTTACAGTGTGTGGGGTAGAGGTTAGAGAGTTTTGAAACCAGTCTGAGTAGTGTGATTTTGAATGTTTTGGCATTTGGTTCTTGCATGGGAAAGGTACCCGAGGAATATGACATTGTGGAAAGCTAGACTGATCTTTCTGTGTTCTGGAATCAAAGATGGTACCAAGAGTTTCAGCTGGAGAGATCAGGGCAGTCAGTGAGGGGCAGTTCCTTTTGGACATGTTGAGCCATGCTGCGTGTTGAGTGATGGAAGGTTAGCGACTTACAGATATCTTGTGGTCTATGGAAAGTATGAGACACATATTCAAGTGATAAGTCAGGAATGGAAAATTTTGTTTTGGGAGTCGACTCATAATTTCAGTAATTGAAACCACAGAGGTAGTTAAGGTAGTTGATGTACAGAGATAAGGGCAGAGCGCCAAAGGAAGAAGTATGATGATAGTTAAATATTATAGGAGAACAGAGAGGAGAGGTTTCTGTGGGTTAAAGTAGTAGGACATTTTTTTCGAGTAAGTGGAAAAGCGCATCCACGGAGAGCGGTAGGAACGGGAAGAAGGGCAGACGGTATAATGTTCGGAGAAGTAAAAGGAGGACCCAAAAACTATATTAGAGAAGCAAAGGTGGGGAGAAGATGTCAGGACAGGGTGTGATGGTCGGCAATTTTCAATGCAGGGAAGACAGAAGATGATAAAAGTAGAAGAGGAAAAGCCATTGGCTGCCATGTGGACGGCATTGGTGACCATGGAGACGAAGGGTCTTCTGACCCACCCCAAGTAATGTCCAGCCCTTTCCTCCAGGAGCCCGATGGTGTATTCTGGGGTGGGCATCTGTGTGTATCTACACAAAACCCCACAGTTGGTTGTTCTGGGCATCAAAAGTTGAGAACGGTTGTTACAGTAAACAGAGAGAGGACGAGAGCGCCCCTGGCATTAGGAAGTTGTGTTGAGAAAGGGAAGCAGTGGCAGAGTCAGCTTGTTGAAAGGAGCTGAACTCCGAGGGTAGGACCGAGACCACTGTCTGAACCAGCAATGTGAGTGGGTCAGAATCTCCTCATCCAGGAGCTCATGGGTTAGTGGATTTAGTAGAGAGTTGAGCGAGAGGGATGACCAGTAAAATCATATAAAGCTATCTTGTTAATCATCAAGGAAAGGACAACACACCCCTGCTGTAGAAATAACAGGGAATTCACAAAAGAAATATAAATTGCCAGTAAGTATCTGCAGATGGGTTCTTCCTAGCAGAAACATGTAAATTAAAATGAGATACTGTTTCTCACCTGCCAAATCGATAACATTTTTAAAAAACACACAAAATAATATCTACTGTTGATGAGGGTGCAGGAAAACTGATGCATGTGCCATTGCGATCGTGACTTGGAAGGATTTTCCTGGAAGACAGGTTGGTATATTCCAGAGGGCCTTAAATATCCCTAGTTTGAGCCAGCATTTTTTACTTCCAGAAATATGTCCTAAGGAAACAGAAATGGAATGTCAAGAATAAGAACCTAGGTTTTAGAGTACCAAGGAAAGCGCATCTGGTTGGAAAAGCTGACTTAGCTAGTGTGTGACTTGTGAAGGTACTTTAACCCTCTAAGACTCAATTTCCTCATCTGTAAAATGGACTGTTTTAAGGATCAAATGAAAGAGTGTATAATTTAAAAGTGCTTAGAACCACGCCTGGCCTAAGTGGGTAGTAATGGAGCTGTTACTTATTTTTGTGAGTTATTTTGTTATTACAGATACATGAGTACACAAAGATTTATGAAAGCACCAAGGGATGAATGCAGCTTTAATAGCAAAATAGTAGGAATTGCCTAAATGTCTAGTAATAGAATTTAGTGAAATGATGCTGTGTCCATAGAATGCAGTATCTGTGCAGCCATTAATTCTAACTTATGAAGAATAGCTAATGTCATGGGAAAACTTTCATGCTAAATTAAGTTAAAAGGGCAGTACACGGAAGGAGCAGTGGGATCCGAGTTTGGTAAAGAAAATCAGTAACTATAAATGTGCAGAGGGAAAAACCTCCTGCCAGTGGCTCTCTGGCTGGAGGAATTATAGGTGATTTTTATTTTAGCTATGGAGTCTTTCTGCACATATCCAAAAAAATTTTTTTTTAAATAATGAGCTCATACTACTTTAATTAGGAGAAATTATTTAAAATAAATTTAACATCATGAGATGCCAGATTGTAACTGTAATGGGCCAGATGGCACCTTTTTACATCATCTCCTAGCTTTTGCTCAATAGCACGAATGGAGAGATGAGAAATGAGAGGGATTTTGAGGAAACTAGAGGCGATGAGAAGTTTTAGGTGCTGGCAAAGAAAGCGTTGAAGTTGTTGGTAACAGTCAGTGTGGGAAGGTATCCAGTTTAGCAGGCAGAGGTCCAAGGGATGAATGCAGATGGGTAGTTAAAGTTACTATGTTTGGTGAAAGGAGGTGCTGCTTCAAATCTGGGAGGGGGGTCAGTGCTTTATGGTGATTAAATCCAGGTCAGAGGAGAACCATCTAGTCCAGTGATGGACAAAAGATGCGGGTCTTCTGTCTTCAGGATATGGCGAAAGGCCTCAGGGTAGATGCTTAAATAAGTACCTAAGTGCTGGTATTCAGCTATTCGAATAGCTGGTTCAATTGCCCCAGATGCTTTTTTAGAACAAGGTAGAGTATAAGTAATAGCTGGGTAGTTTCACTTTTTGTTACTGTTGCCATGGCTTTGGTTGTTGTTGAACGGTGGACCTATCTACATAGATAGTAAAAAAAAAAAAAAAAAAAAATTCTATTCCCCTAAATACCAGCTCATCTCTTCCAATACCCACAGACCGGGTTCCTAAACCTGGCTCTGCTTCTGATCTCACGACTCCCTCCTCTTCCCCTCCATGATTCCGCTGTAACCAGAGTATCGCGGTGCTTGTGGATTCCCTGCAGAATGGACTGAGCTAGTGCTTTTCGCTTCCAGGCTGATTTATGTTCGCTCTGGAAAGAGCACAGATGCACTTATTAGCCAACACGAAGCCCAGGGCCTGGACGATTCTCTGGGCCTTCCGGGCAATGGACCTCCTGCAACACAAGGGACCTGTTCAAGCACATGTGTGTTCTCTGACCTTGCCATAGTTACAGAATAATTCTTAAGGCTACTAGGATATTGCTACCAAGCGGATGGAATCTCACCTACTTATGGTTTAACACTTACTGACTTGTATTCAGCAGCAGTACACAAATACAGTTATTGTACAGAGCACAGAATAGAATTGGATGTGATTCTTCAGTAGATTCCAAGCTACACAGATGAGGATGTTATTTCTTTGCTCCTTGAATGAGGTTCCCACTTATGTCAGAATTTTTTATTTTTCATTTTTGAGGAGATGTGCATGGTTTATTCATGGTTGTGGATTTCTTTTCTCTCTAATATGTTTTAGTCCATATTCAGCGACGCTCACCTTCTGTAGGTTGCTGGGGTTCTTCTTGTCTGCGTTGGCTGCCTTTGTCCTTACATTCAGAACTGCTTTTACCAAGTTAGGGAAATCTGTCCTGAGTCAGGATCATGGACGTCTTGGGTAAATGTCTTTCTGCGTTGTGTTGAAATTCTGCACAAGTTAGAATGGCCATTTGTCTGCTCCTACTGCAGAGATCTATCTAGCACCTCATGGCTGGAAGGAGGCAGGCCAGTTTTCTGTTCTTGTCTGTGTGTAACCTCCCTGTCCAGCCTTGCAGCCTCCCTCCTTTCATGAAGCTGTGCCAGCAATGAATTTCACGTGAAGAGAAGGATATGGGAAGCAAGGTAGGTTGGCTGTTCATATGTATTTTTGGAGGTTCAATATGTAGAGCTCTTAACACTGGACAATTTTTTTTCTTTTGATATAATTTCAGATATATGGGAAAGTTAAAATGTGAGAACAAAGAATTCATATATACCCTTCGTCCAGACCCCCTCCCACGTTGACGTTATTTCGTCTTCTTTCTGTGTGTCTATGTATATGTGTGTCACACACTTACCCCGTTTTTTTCCTAAGCCACTGGAAAATTGAGACATCATGCCCCTTCACCTCTAAATAGATTTCAGTACGTATTTCTTAGAAACAAAACATTCTCTTATATAACTGCACTGCAGTTATCAAAATTAGGACATTAACATTCATATACCACTATTATCTGATCTACGGACCTTATTCAGATTTTGCCAGTTGTCCCAGTTATGCCCTTTTATAGGAAAAGAAAATCCCCGATGGTGTCGCGTCTCTGCAGTCTCTTCTAATCTGAAACAGTTCTTCAGTCTGTCTTTCTGTTTCACTTCTGAAGAGCATAGGACATTTTGTAGGCTGTCCTCAATTTGGATTTGTCTGATGTTCCCTTGTGATTAGATTTAGATTTTGCATTTTTGGCAGGAATGTCAGGGAAGGGATGTTGTGTTCTTCTCAGTGTATCCTCTCAGGAGACACATGATGTCGATTTGTCTCGTTCCTGGTGATGTTAACTTTGATCATGTGGTTAAGGTGGTGTCTGCCAGGTTTCTCCACTGTAAAGTTATTGTTTTTCTTTCTGTAATTAAAAAGTATCTTGTGGGGAGATACTTTGAGACTATGTAACTATCCTGTTACCACTCAAACTTTCATCCACCAGTTTTGGTATCCATTGATTCTTACCTGAATGGGTTATTATTATGATGGTTACCAAATGGTGATTTCCTAACTCCATGATTCCCTCTGCATTTGTTAGTTGGCTTTCTACCCGAAAAAAGAACTTTTCCTTCTCTCACATTTATCTTTTTAATTTATAAAAGTACACAATTATGGATTCTTAGTTTATTCATTGGGTTGTCATCCTTTACTCTCATTTTATTTTCTTGTTCGCATTTTCCCAGATTTAGGCAGTGGGAGCCCCTTCAACCTGTTCCTGTCTCCTTTTGACACACTCTCATCATTCTTCAAGCACTTCTGTGTGTTCTGGCTCAGGAAGATGCCCCAGGCTCATCTTACACTCTACCCGCCCCAGCCCAAGAATTGTCCATTTCTCCAAGGAGCCCTGGTTCCATCTAGTTCACCAGAGATTTCTTCAACTATGAGAAACAGAAATAGAACATGTTTAGGAACCGTCTCTTTTCCTTTCCAAGTGTTGTTTCTCCCAATACCTTAATTTCCCCGTAGTTTTCCTAAGTACCTATTACATCTTGGATGTGGAGCATACAGAGATGAGTGAGATATGGAACCTGCTCTCAAGCTGCTCACAGCCTAGTGGCAGAGATAGACCAGTCAACAGATAATTTCAGCAGTGCGATAACCCCAGAATTACAGTGTGCCGCCATGTGCAAAAGCACTATGGGATCACAGAGGAGGAGGTTAAAGCTGATTGAGTAACCGGATTGATAACCCAGGAATGAAAAGAATCTTCACCTTTCAGAGGACCTGAGAGGCTGCCTGATGGAACCTCCTGGCCACAGCAAAATCCCCTTTTCCATTCATGAAACCAGGGAGTGCAGTACTTCAGAGTCAGCATTCCATTTGGGAACTTTGATCATCTTGAGAAAGATTTTCACTTGTATTGAACTGAATTTGAATTGCTTATAAATTCCCCTCATTACTCCTAGTGAAGCCCTGAAGCTAGGTAGAAGACAGGTAACCGATCGCCATTGTATGTGGCAGGCAGGCCTTCACGTGGTTGAGGCTAGTTGTCTTACCCAGTGCTGAGGCGTCTCTTTCCTTGCACTCCTGAGCTGTTCCTGGTCAGCCATTCCGACCATGCTCAGGTTTGTCTGTCAGTACCCTTCTGACGAGAGTCCCTTGAGTGGATCTTAACGTTCTTCATGCAGAGAAAATGATGGGGCTGTGAGCCAGCCGGGTTTCGACAGGAATAGTGCACTGCTGTCGCCAGAGGTCACATGTACGTCTTTGGCTGCTATGTCAGCTTTGGGCTTCCACTGAGTTTGTAGTAAAGTAACACTGCTAGGGATTTTTTGCATGAACTCTTGAATCTGAGTGAGGCTGTTTTTTCAGTTTATTTTATGTGAATGTTCTTACTGAACCTACAGATAATTGTGAATTTTACAGGACCATCCTTATTTTTGTTTTATTTTTTATTTTTTGGTTCTCCCCAACAGCTATTTACTCTGTTCTAAAATTATGAGGCGCTTGTGATATATAATCTACAACATATCCTTTTAAATCTAATACCATTACTTTATCCAAAATGATGTACACACACATCACTCTTGCCCCTTCTCTTGTTCTATATTATTTCTGAGTGCTTTTCACCATTGAATGTTATATTTTTGTTTGTTGGTGGTCTCTCCTCCACAAGAATGTAAGTTGAGACATGTTTATCATCGATGCCCTAGCATCTGACACAAAGTAGGTGCGGAATAAATATTGAGTGAATGAATGAATGAATGAATGAATGAATACTTTTTTTGATTTATAGTTCCTGGAATCTACTTTTTTTCCCCTTAAAAAATTGAGACAATGGGCTTACCACACAGTTCTTTGCAACAGCTTCTCCTTCTATCCCCTTTCCTGTGTGAAGATATCCAAGTAAAGAAGTCCATTGAACTCCGCCCCTCACCACTACCAAGCACAAAAAGGGTGTTGTACGAATTGGCAATGTTTTACATGGCAATCCCATGATCCCAGGATCTTAGAGCAGTCCCTGGGTACATAAAGATTGAATGTGAATGTCAGATGTAGGGACGTTCAGGAGTTCTCTTTGAGAAACAGGCATTAAAGAAAAACCGTAGTAGAGTGGCTAAGAATATGGACTCCACACAGCCAGGATATGGTTTTGTTATTTAAGCTGCATCACTTGGGCAACCTCAGTTTTCCCATCTTTAAAATGGAAAAATAGCATTCATCTCACAGTGTGGTAATGAGCCTCAAAGTGGTGCCACACCTGCAGACCTTAACATGATGCCTAACTCAAGAGATGATGGCTTCTCTTATGGTGGTTTTAATTTTAAAAAGCTCTGGGAAATACAGGCACCAAGGAGGAAATGAAGTTACCCATAACCTCATCCCCTAGCAATTATCATCATAAAATTTTTGATATAAATCTCATGTATTTCCATATGCAAACCTATATATATGCTTTGTTCACTTAGTATCCCCTGTGATCATTTTCCCACGCCTGTAAATAGTTTCTTTAAAAAATATTTTATAACATCCTATGGAACTCAATGCACTGTTATTCATTTAGAGAGTCCCTTGTTTCGCCAGATTATTTCCATCTTTTTTTTTTTCATTACACATGTTGTGATGAATAATCCTATGTCTCTGTGGATATTTTGGGTTGTTTCCTAGCATGGAGGAATTGCCGAGTCCCAGGGCATGTGTGTTTTTGAGGCTTTTGGTCCCTATTGCCAAGTCGCTGCAGGAAAAAGGTGCCAATTGACAGCCCCTCCAGCAGAGGAGGGAGTACCTGGGAAATGGCCTTGCTTGCCTGATGGTTTTACTCTCTCTGGCGAGGCTTCATGGGTTATTCACAGAGGCAACAGTTTCTCACTGTCTTGGTTCTCTCTTTGTTTTTCTTTTCTACCCCTTTGTTTCCTTTCTTGGTTTTCTGCCAAATAGCCTCTTGTGAAAGGACCGCCTAATTAACCCTGTGCTAATTAACAATTTAAAATTACACAGTGCGACTGTTCATGTTTAATTCTCTGGGAGCTAGTGCAATAGCGGGAGGCCCCACCCCTTTCTAATAACTGCACCGCCCCCCACCCCAGCTTCCCTGTAACTGTTGCATTGAACCCAGTCTTGTCTCCTTAAAGGAATGTGATAAAACTGTCACATCACATCTTCTCAGTTGAAAGAGGGAGATGGATGACTTTGTTAATGGGGGCCCCCAGGGTAATGTGGTGGAGTTTTATCATTTTAAACAAACTTTGAAAAATAAAGACTGATATTTGCGAAGATGCAGGGAGCTTTCCAGGTAGGTTCCAAGGGAACTAATTTGTAAGAGGAGCAAGGGTCGGGGATTCTTGATGAAGATGTTGAAACTTTTCTGAACAAGATCACTTCTCAAATGGCCGAGTTAAGAGCCAAGCAGAGAGAGAGAGAGAGAGAGAGAGAGAGAGAGAGAGAGAGAACAAACACTGGATCACTCCTGTATCTTCCCTTTAATTCTTACTATGTTTCCCCGAAAGTAAGACCTAGCCGGACCATCAGCTCTAATGTGTCTTTTGGAGCAAAAATTAATATAAAACTCGTTCTTATTTTAATATAGTATAAGACCTGGTCTTATATAACATAAGACCGGGTATAACATATATAATATAATATAATATAATATAATATAATATAAGACCCGGTCTTATATTAATTTTTGCTCCAAAAGATGCATTAGAGCTGATGGTCCAGCTAGGTCTTATTTTCGGGGAAACACGGTATTGGAGAGATGTGCTCTTTTGAAATCTAACTGAATTCTTAAAACCACACAAAAAACCCCATGTTGAGTACAGTATGGCTGGGCATGAGTAGAATGCATCTATATTTAAAGGGAATGTTGGGGTATAAGTAGCTGGAGAGAATCAGGCTGCAAGAAGGGTTGAGGGTTTGTGATGTGTGAGCTGGCCCTGGCATGGGTGAAGGCTGAGGAAGGAGGCCCAGATCCGGGGGTGCGGTGGGGGGCTCTGAACAGAGGCTGCTGGCAGGGCTGCCTGTGAGAGTGTGGGGACCCGCTGGGTTCCCAGGCTGCCCTCTGTAACTGAAGATCATTGATTTTACGGGAAACCGTGTTTACAGACAGAGTGCTGATCGACCTGCTGAGTTGACTTCTGCCTCCTTAAGTAAGAACTACCTTTTTCTTATTGACTGGCTGATAAACAGAGCGAGAGGGATGGCTAGCCGGGTGGGAGAGTGGTGGATGGCCTGAGGTCCTTGAGCTGAAGGATCGGGCCGTTTTAAGCGATTTCTTCATCCCTGTGTTCTGGTCCTTCCTTGACTACCCCTGTCCCTGCGCCTTCCAGGGACTGGTAGGAGAGCCCAAGACTGACCCTGCCTGGTCACCTAGCAGTGCAGGCACAAAGCATGGACGAGTTGGCCGTCTGGTGAAGATGTGGTGAAACAGACAGTGTCTCAGGCTTTAATAATGCGCATTCACTGAGGACCATGTTAAAATGCAGATTCTGATCTTGGGCAGCACTGAGAGTCTGCATTTCTCAAGTCTTCCTGGTCCCTGATTCACACTTTGCTTAGCAAGGCTGTAAAAGGTTCTCCTTGTCATGGCCAGCATGTGTTGAAAGGAAGCCCAGAGCAGGCAGCATAGATCCGGAAGTGGGATCCTTTCCCGCCAATGTCTTAATGGGCTGTCCCTCCCTGTGAATTGGTCTCCCACATGTCCCCTCACATGGGGCTCATGTCACCACCTGTGGGGTCACCTGTCTTTCAGAGGCGGCCACGGTGTCATTTTTTTCTTGACACCATTTGTTTGGGCAAAAGTTAGACAAGTTTTTAAAAGTCCCAACTCCTTAAGTGTGTGATGTGTGGAAGAAGAGAACAGCAAGAAAAGCCCACCAATTAATTGGTAAACGCTTGCAGGTTTCTCTGGCTCAGCCCCGGCTGGAGAGGAGATTGGCTTTGCTGTCGATACACAAGTCCCTGGTGAAGCATCAAAGCTGTTCTCCTTTATCAATCGTGGCCTCCCCTTCCCGCATGTTCCTGTAACTTACCAAGCATTTATGACATTGATTTTACAATCGGGCTGTTAACCCTCCCGCCCCTTCAGGCCTGCCAACCTTGTTGGCCCAAGTTGTCAATCAGATGTCGTTCAGCCAATCGGACACGTTCTTAAGAGCTACCCCGGATTCTCACCTGTATGCCAGCTAAGCTATACGAGGAAGTCCCATTGCATTTGTTGTTTGGTTTGGTTTAGTGTAGTCATCTTTGTTTAAAATCAATATGTCTTTTCTCAGGCACACAGAACTTTGTTGTAATGGAGTTTGAGGTTATAAATTGAGAGGTGGAGAGAGGGAGAGGGAGGAAGAGAGAGAGAGGAGAGAGAGAGAGAGAGAGAGAGAGAGAGAGAGAGAGAGAGAGAGAGAGAGAGAGTTTTAAACAAAACATAACATATTCTTCCAAAAAGTTATTCCTCCTAAGACTTCTGGTAAACCTGCCTTCCCCATCTTTTCCCGAGGGGGAGCTGTTGGCTCACTGTGCAGTCAAGAATCAAGAAATGAAGAGAGAATGGGAAGATGGGGGTTGGGCAAGGGGAGGGAGACCAAACCCAGCCAAAACCTCCATCCGCTGTGTATGAATGAGATGGTGGGTGGAGAAGCAGCCAAGTGTTCTCCAGGAAGGAGGTGCTGGGGGGAGGGTGGCCTGGGATTTGCTGGCAAGGATCAGGGCCGTGCGAGGCGTGTGAAGCTCTGAGTTGCCTGCAGGAGCAGTGCCTGGATAGAAGAAATACCCTTGTGATGTTGTTGTCACAGGAGCAGAGCAGCGGCGGGTGATCTGATGGCTCCCTCTCCAGGGACTCGAGGTCTCAGAGGGCAAATTCAGCTCAGTGGCACTTTGGAGTCGGAAACGGAAAAGCCCCAGGGCTGAAGGACAGCTGTTTGGGGAGCGACTAATAACTAAGAGGCAGGTGTGGAACAGGGGCTGGCCGAGCCCAGCTGCTGTCTCAGCTTGCTGCTAAGATCCTGACAGCAAAAAGCCCCCAGCCTGTGGTGACCAGGCTCCCTCCAGACAGGGCAATCTCGACGCTGCAGGAGGGGGAGTCAGCTCACAGAGTCTGGGAGGTTCCTCCTAGAAATATCAAGCTCATGTTTTGCACCTACATGTTTTGAGTCTGAAGCCAGGCTGAGTCACAAGCACGGGTGTTCTACCAGGTGTGGGGAGCAGATGGGAATTCGGAGATCTGTCTTCTCTGTGTCACAGTGTCGGGGTGACATGGGGCCAGTTTTAAGATTTTTGCCCCTCAATTTTACGCCTTGTAAAATGGGATGATGATTCCCAGACTCAGAGAGGATGAAGGCAGCCGTGGGCCCTCAAGGGGACTTTGTGCCATGTGTCTAGGCGTGCACACTTGTCCTCTGAGCGCTGCAGCCCTCAAATGCTTTTCTTTGAACTTCTCAAACCAGAAACATGATCGATAAAAGCAACAACAGCAACTTCGCCTCTAAATAAGTCTATCCTCGCACAGATTTACCATCCTTTTTCTGGAGGTATAAAATCTTTCTCCTCTCGTCCGTCCCTCCATGGTGTTCCCCTGGCCCAAAGACAGCCTGGGCAGCCAGGGGGCACTCTGTGTTGGCCGTACGCATGCGGTGGGCCTGCCCGTCTGTATCCTAGGCGGGGTCTGGCAAGATGATGCGGTCATCCTCAGCTGTGGCTGTCGCCCAGCCCTGATGCTCACTAACGCTGTGCTTGCAAAGAACGGAAATTCAAACTGGTCTCTAGGGGTAGAGCAGCCGACAAGCTGAAGACAAAGAGGGATTCTCCTGATGTCCCTTCCCCATACCCCTTGCTCCTGACATGGACCCCGGCCGTAACACCTGGGATGCCATCTACCCTCTGCGAGTTGGATGGCATGGGGCGATCGCTGGGGTCCCCGCTGCCCCTGCGGTCTCTGTTGTGGGTGTGGACAGAACCTGTTAGAGTGCTCTGTGTGGGACCTTAGCCTCGGCCCTCCTAACCTCTTTCCTTTCTCTCTCTCTTCCCCCTCTCTCCCTCTTCTCCCCTTTGCCTCCACTCTTCAGGTCCGATCCGTACTGGGTGCAATGAAAGCTCCACGCAGGCCTTACCATGGAAGGCTGTGACTCGCCTGTCGTCTCGGGGAAGGACAATGGGTGCAGTATCCCTCAGCACCAGCAATGGACTGAACTCAACAGCACCCACCTCCCCGACAAACCCAGTGGCATGGAGCAGTCCACAAGTGAGAACCACGGGCCCCTGGACAGCCTGAGGGCCCCGTTCAATGAGCGCCTCACGGAGAGCACCGCCTCGGCCGGCCCCACCGCCGAGCCCGCTGGCAAGGAGGTCAGCTGCAATGAATGCTCGGCCTCCTTCGCCAGCTTACAGACCTATATGGAGCACCACTGCCCCAGCGCGCGCCCCCCGCTGCCCCTGAGAGAGGACAGCGGGAGCGACACCAGTGAGGAGGGGGACGAGGAGAGTGATGTGGAGAACCTGGCTGGGGAGATAGTCTACCAGCCGGACGGCTCGGCGTACATTGTCGAGAGCCTGAGCCAGCTGACCCAAAGCGGGGGCGCCTGTGGCAGTGGCAGTGGGCCTCTCCCTTCGCTCTTTCTGAACTCTCTCCCCGGTGTGGGGGGCAAACAAGGGGACCCTTCTTGTGCTGCACCAGTCTACCCACAGATCATCAACACTTTCCACATAGCCTCATCCTTCGGGAAATGGTTTGAGGGCCCAGACCAGGCTTTCCCGAATACCTCAGCCCTGACGGGGCTCAGCCCTGTCCTGCACAGCTTCCGCGTTTTTGACGTGCGACACAAAAGCAACAAGGATTACCTGAACAGCGACGGCTCTGCCAAAAGCTCCTGCGTATCCAAAGATGTTCCCAACAATGTGGACCTGTCCAAATTCGATGGCTTTGTGCTCTACGGCAAGAGGAAGCCCATCCTGATGTGTTTCTTGTGCAAACTGTCCTTCGGGTACGTCCGTTCCTTCGTGACCCACGCGGTACACGACCATCGAATGACCCTGAGTGAGGACGAGCGGAAAATTCTTAGCAATAAGAACATCTCCGCTATCATCCAAGGGATTGGCAAAGACAAGGAACCCCTTGTAAGTTTTCTGGAACCAAAAAACAAAAACTTTCAACACTCTTTAGTTTCCACAGCTAACCTCATAGGCCCCGGACACAGTTTTTATGGTAAATTTAGTGGCATTCGAATGGAAGGGGAAGAGGCTCTCCCAGCTGGCTCTGCCGCTGGCCCCGAGCAGCCCCAGGCTGGTATCTTGACCCCCAGCACCCTCTTGAACCTTGGCGGGCTCACCAGCTCAGTCCTGAAGACCCCCATTACCTCAGTCCCCCTGGGGCCTCTGGCCTCCAGTCCTACCAAATCCTCAGAGGGCAAGGACTCTGGGGCAGCAGAAGGAGAGAAGCAAGAAGTGGGTGATCCGGATTGCTTCTCCGAGAAAGCAGAGCCAGCCGAGGAGGAGGCAGAGGAGGAAGAGGAGGAAGAAGAGGCCGAGGAGGAAGAGGAGGAGGAAGAGGAGGAGGAAGAGGAGGAAGAAGACGAGGGTTGCAAAGGACTCTTTCCAAGTGAGTTGGATGACGAACTGGAGGACAGGCCCCACGAGGAGCCTGGGGCCGCGGCAGGTAGCAGCAGCAAAAAGGACCTTGCTCTCTCAAACCAAAGCATTTCTAACTCCCCCTTAATGCCTAATGTGCTCCAGACCCTGTCGAGGAGCGCAGCTTCTACTAGTTCTAATTCTGCTTCTTCCTTTGTTGTCTTTGATGGTGCGAACAGGAGGAATCGTTTAAGCTTTAACAGTGAGGGCGTCAGGGCCAGTGTGGCAGAGGGCGGCAGGAGGCTGGACTTTGCTGACGAAAGTGCCAATAAAGACAATGCCACAGCACCAGAACCAAATGAAAGCACAGAGGGCGACGATGGGGGCTTTGTCCCCCATCACCAGCACGCTGGCTCCCTCTGCGAGCTTGGGGTTGGGGAGTGCCCCTCGGGGAGCGGTGTGGAATGCCCCAAATGTGACACGGTCCTGGGCTCCTCCCGCTCGCTGGGTGGCCACATGACCATGATGCATTCTCGTAACTCGTGTAAGACACTCAAGTGCCCCAAGTGCAACTGGCACTATAAGTACCAGCAGACACTGGAGGCGCACATGAAGGAGAAGCATCCTGAGCCGGGGGGCTCCTGTGTCTATTGCAAAAGCGGGCAGCCCCACCCTCGGCTGGCGCGAGGCGAGAGCTACACGTGTGGTTACAAGCCTTTCCGCTGTGAGGTGTGTAACTACTCCACAACTACCAAAGGCAACCTCAGTATTCATATGCAGTCCGACAAGCATCTCAACAACATGCAGAACCTGCAGAACGGAGGCGGGGAGCAGGTCTTCAGCCACAGCGCTGGGGCCGCGGCGGCTGCAGCTGTGGCCGCGGCCGCCGCGGCCAATATCAGCAGCTCCTGCGGGGCCCCCTCACCCACAAAACCAAAAACCAAACCCACCTGGCGGTGCGAGGTGTGCGATTATGAGACCAACGTGGCGAGAAACCTCCGTATCCACATGACCAGCGAGAAGCACATGCATAACATGATGCTGCTGCAGCAGAACATGACCCAGATTCAGCACAACCGCCACCTGGGCCTCGGCGGCCTGCCCTCGCCCGCCGAGGCCGAGCTTTACCAATACTACCTGGCCCAGAACATGAACCTGCCCAACCTGAAGATGGACAATGCTGCCTCGGACGCCCAGTTCATGATGAGTGGATTCCAGCTGGATCCCTCGGCGCCCATGGCCGCCATGACGCCTGCTCTAGGTGAGGCTGACTCCATGTTTGTTTGTTCTATGATGTGACTTAAACTGGGGAAAATTGAAAATAGGCTGAGGTCCTATGGATTCGGTTGCTATTTTTTTTTGTTTTTCCCCCTTGAGTCGTTTTGTGTTAACTTGAGTGTCTGACAATCAAATATGTTTCTCAAGAATCCCTTGAACTCTGTGTGTGTCTATGGAAGATTGTATGCATTCAACAGAGATGTGATTAGACCCCAGCTCCTTAGGCCAGGATTAAAATTTAAGTGCTTCCTCTAGTTTTTGGCTTCTGGTCAACCTTCCGTCCTATTCCCATTCTCTCTTTCTCTGTCTCTTTCTCCATTTGAAAAATCGCCACAATTATCTGAAACTTTTGGATTCCATTAAATATTTATTGAAACTTACAGGAAACTGTAGCTGGAGTTTTAAATAGGAACAATCATCTCCATAAGAGGAACTGGAAACTGTAGCGTGCTTTTTTCAGGTAACCAAAGGCTGGTTCTGTGCTGAGCTGGGAACCACCCAGATAGGTTTCTCAAAGTTCTGTGTATTTACGAGGATCTCAGTGAAAGAGATGTGTTCTTTTCCTTTCTTGTTTTGCATGAGCCGTCGGTGATTTGTATAGTTGGGAATTAAATTGCCCTGGGGCACCATAAGGACTGGTGTGATAGATGGAAATGAATAAATTCTAAAATTGTACATCAAAGAAAGCTAAGTTTTAATATCAGTTAGATCCTGCTTAATGGAGCCTTTGTTGCCATGAAAAACGACCCATATTTAGAGAAGGTGAGCTGGCTGTGTCCAGACACCAAGTCTTACCGATTGGCTTCATAGATACAGAATGGGACCAAAAGGATAGGATTTGGATGCCGAAAACCATGAGTCTTTGCATAAAAGAATCATGACCACTTTGAGGGGAGAGCTTCTATAGGTAGAAAATGTACAAATCCGTTTCGTTAGCACCAGCATGATGGTTGGGCCACTCCTGCCCCCACCCTGTGCTTTGGACAGACGTGGCTTGGTCTCCATTCCCTGATCCTGCTAACCTCTTGGGACCAGTGGTGATGGCCTGAATTCAGCAGTATCCCCTTACTGGCATGGGATAAGTTGTTCTCGGCAACAAAGTGTGAGCAAGTACTTTTATTCTGGCATGATTTTAGGTCAATGCCAGGGAGATAAACCTCACCAGTTGACATGCCTTTATTTGTGTGGGGTTTTAGTGTTAATTGCTGCTGATGAGTTACATTTCATAACAATTTAATTTGTTTTTCTTGCTATACATTTAAACTTGAATTGTTGCTACTTTAATCTTGTTTTCTGTTTTGGAACACTGACCTGTTGGTCCTTTATGACCAAGTGATTGGAAGATGTCTTATGGACTGGTGAATCATGGGTGCGGAGGATCAATTGTCTTATTTGTCCCCAGAGTGAACCCAGAGGGGATGCACACCACACCAAGGAATGGCATCAGTACTCTGTGTTTTTCTTCCTTTTTTGAACCTTTGGGAATTGGGGTTTTCTGGTCGGGAGATTTAAACTCTTGAGGAGGGAGATCTTAGAGTAAATCAAATATAATGTAGGTGGAATGAAGACACAGAAAATGGATGGGTTCATGCTGGGTCAAAGTGAGATCTTTTTAATTATCTTGAAAACCAGTAATTCTGACTTAGGCTCGAATGGAGAGTTAGAGAGATAGTTTGCTTTTACACCACGTGTCTGTGAATCCTTGGGGCATCATGCATTATGGCTATCTGTGGATGCAAAAGAAAGAGCAGAATGAATCCCTATGCTCTGGACATGCACCAAAGGTCTGCACTTTCTTTCTTAACGAAACAGAGCTCTTCTTTCTAAGGACCTAATCAGGAAGGGCCCTTGAATTTCCAGTGTCAGCTGAGGCATGTCTGTGGAAACCTTCTGTGTCTGCCTTAGGCCGCGAGAGCTGTTGTTGAGATGGCAGGAGAGCCACAAATGCTTTATGCTAAAGCCTGACTGGGCATGGGTATGATAGGACATGTCCAAAGGACGTTAACTTGTACGACCTCAGTAGAAGTTGCATGGCCTCAGTAGAAGCGACATATGTAAATGAGAGGAGCCAGACCTTTCAGTTCGCTCTGCAGTTCTACTGGTATTTCTTAAGGCCATTTGTGATAAAGCTATAGGTTATTAGAGATTACTGGGCTCTGTAGGGGCAAGAGTGTGTGTGTGTGTGTGTGTGTGTGTGTGTGTGTGTGTGTGTGTGTGTGTGTGTGTGTGTGTAATGTACTCCTGCTTACAAAGTTATTCTCATACTACCTTTGACAGAACCTTCTCTTTTGTGATACCAAACAGGCTGATTCTGGGAGGTTTCCTGCTAGAGGCCTTTAAGGAAAGGGTCAGCACCCTTGGTCTAGTCTGGTTGGATGTGTCACCATTTGTAGATAACATAGACTGGAGGCCATCTGAATATCTTTCTGATCATCCCTTTGCACTCTAAAGTTTAGCACAGCACTGAGAAACGGATAGCTTGTGGGGGCCTCCTCGTGTTTCCCCCATAGCCAGCTGGCCACAGGACACCTACATGAGGTTTAATGGGTCCTTTGCGCTGCCTTTGAGCCTGGAAGATATCTTTTCATCCCTGTGCCTCTCTGACGATGTGCTAATGGGCAGGCACATGTGCCAGGGTGTACATTTCCAGTGTTAAAGTCAGGTGCATGTGGAAAGATGGGGGCCCACTGCTTTCCAAGACTATCTATCCAGCCTGGCTCGAAAGTAAATGCCTGCTAAGTTCTCACTTACGGGGGCTATCCTCCAAATCCTTGTGAATTAGGGGAGGTTCCACTTCTTGGAGGCTGAATTAGTTCCTACCGGCTCGATGGATTTATAGGAGTCTAAGCCTTGGGTTCGTTTCTCCAAAATGTGGTTCTTGGAGGGAGTTTTGGCTGGCCAGTTACCCCCATTTCACTGTTACTCTGTTTCTTTCTTTGGTTTGCATTTCATATAGGGACTTATTCCTCAGCGTGTTCTTAGGACTTCTCATTTTCACTGAGGCTTCCAACAAGTGACAGTCGAATTTCTCTTTAAATTTTTTTTATTGGGGAATATTGGGGGACAGTGTGTTTCATTAAGGCCCATCAGCTCCAAGTCGTTGTCCTTCAACTGAGTTGTGGAGGGCACAGCTCAGCTCCAAATCCAGTTGCCATTTTCAATCTTTAGTTGCAGAGGGCACAGCCCACCATCCCATGCGGGAATCGAACTGGCAACTTTGTTGTTGAGAGCTCGCGCTCTAAACACCTGAGCCATCCGGCCGCCTCTCGAATTTCCCTTTAGAGCGATATCGATGTGCTGAGGTTAAATTTAAAAAGTGGAGAAGATTTGATGCTTCAGGTGGTCGGCATCGGAAACAAATATGTGTTCGCTCCTTGTTTCACCCTCTGGGTAGTTCCCACTTGTACTGAGTATTATGTATGTTTCATGGATGCTGCCTGGCCCCCGGCCCTATTAAGGTGTGGAGTTCTTAGTCTTTCCCCCCCTCTTTTTCCCTCTTGTCCTAAAAAGAATGGCTTGTCTCACCAGGGGAGATTGCAAGAGAGAAAACAAGCAGAAAGCTTCCTGACCCTTCTGGAATGCGCATGCAAAAGGTTTCTGGGGCTTGCTAGACAGTCCACAGGCTTCAAACGCAGCCGGTCTGCTCTGCAGGGCCTGCCTGTACTCATCTCACCCAAGGTGCCTTGTGTAGCGTAAATGAGAAAATCATCAAAAATATACATACCGTCTATCCTTTGATTAACCACTAACTTGGATTCTAATCAGTCATTAAAAGACAAGTAACATTAGGCCAACCACATGTAAAAGGTCGAGTTTAAGTATCAGCTGGGGAGAGGCAGGGGCAGACAGCTCAAATGGGTATGTGTTTTGGGGAGAGGCAGAAAATAGAAGCCGACGCTCCGTGTTCCACTAGGCTGTCCGCTTCCAGGTAATGGAGGGAAGGCTGCTCTTTCCAAGCCTTTCTCGTGATCTAAATGAGAGCTTGAGGTGTTAATTTACCGCTGGTGAATGAGAGCCTGTCCCTGGTTTATGCAGGGCAGTGATGGACTGAGAAAGAACAGGGGTGGTGAGGGAGCAGCAGAGCTTTCGTGGACCCTTTTCTGGGGGACAGTGAACTGACCTTTGCATTTCAGGGCCCATCTCAATCCACTTCCCATATCTGTGACATTTTGTTTCCGTTTTACCCTTGTCTGGTAGAGCAGACATTTGAACATCTGTGCAGAGGGCTGGGATTTTCTAGAGGTTCAGTGAGGAGAAGACCTGCCCTCTGTCCTAAAAAGGCAGCCCCTGGTGGCGACACTGGCCAGCCTGTGGCTGTGTGTATGGCTGACTTATGACAAAGGAGAATGTGACGTGTGACATAACAGATGCACATCATACAGTGTGGGGGCTCAGAAAAGGGAAAAGATTGTACTCTGGGGAGATGTGGGGGGAGCTGGTACCATTGACGGGCCGGTGGGGTACTGATCAGCGGGGTGTGATGAAGCATAGGAAGGTCGTTCCTGAAATCTCAGATTCAGGCCTGTGCTGTCCAATACAGTAGCCACATGTGGCCATCTAAATGGAATTGAATTAAAAAATAAATAAAACTGAAAATTCAGTTTCTCAGTTGCAACATGGCCATGTTTCAAGTGTTCAGTAGCTACACGTGGCTAGTGGCCACCACACGGGACAGTGCAGATGTAAAACGTCTTCCATCATCGCGGAAAGTTCTGTTGGATGGCGCTGCTTTAGATAAATGCTGGGCCCGATTCTGATTTACTATAAAGGCTTCGTACCTTAGATCGCAGCTAGAGCTCATTTCCAACTTGTTGGGGTCTGGAGTTTCAGTTTCTATTATGTCCAGTGAATGATGCTTATTTGTATCTTTTCTAGGATCTAAGCGAGGGGCTGAATTGAAATATTCAAGAGTTTATGGTTTCCTACCTTTTTCTAGGTGTTCCTTTCCAAAAGGAAAGAAAAACACCCCACCTTTCATAAAGCCTTCCACGAATTTTTAGAAAGATCTGAATGCATGAAGTTGATTTTTGTTGTTGTTTTGGTGGTTTTTCCAGTTAGTAGCACCTTGCAACTCTTGAAACGTGGTCTTTTGTCTCCCTTGAACCAGGGTTGAGGGAAGTGGAGGGCTAGGTGGTGCCTCAGTTATGGCTGCAGCTGTGAGCCTGGCCTCTGATTCTCTTCCCTTCTCCTTCCCCGCAGTGGGCGGTGAGATCCCCCTAGACATGCGTCTCGGGGGTGGGCAGCTGGTGTCGGAGGAGCTGATGAACCTGGGCGAGAGCTTCATCCAGACCAACGACCCGTCGCTGAAGCTCTTCCAGTGTGCCGTGTGCAACAAGTTCACCACCGACAACCTGGACCTGCTGGGGCTGCACATGAACGTGGAGCGCAGCCTCCCGGAGGACGAGTGGAAGGCCGTGATGGGGGACTCGTACCAGTGCAAGCTCTGCCGCTACAACACCCAGCTCAAGGCCAACTTCCAGCTGCACTGCAAGACAGATAAGCATGTGCAGAAGTACCAGCTGGTGGCCCACATCAAAGAGGGGGGCAAAGCCAACGAGTGGCGGCTCAAGTGCGTGGCCATCGGCAACCCTGTCCACCTCAAGTGCAACGCCTGCGACTACTACACCAACAGCTTGGAGAAGCTGCGGCTGCACACGGTCAACTCCAGGCACGAGGCCAGCCTGAAGCTGTACAAGGTAAGAGCCAGGCTGCCTCTGGAAGGAGTGGGTGCGCTCCCTGGGCGATGGCAAGGGCTGGGGCTGGAGGAACAGTCTCTGTCAAGGCCGGGTTGGTGGCTGGACGGCGAGCTGGTGTTGGAAGGGGAGTTGGCATCCCCTTCCTCATGAAGCTGCAATGGGGTGGCAGGCGTCAGCTGGTACCTGAAGATTCTCTTTGTGGGGTGCCCCATTTAGGCAGGTTTTGTTTACAGCAGCCCGGTACTGTCACATTGTTCCCCGTACCCTCTGACTGTCTTTATAATCGACTCTTTTCGCTAACTCACCATTCTGTTTCCCGAGTTCTTGGCTTTTGTGTTCCTGGGTGCTTCTGTGTTTTCCCTCTCCCTTGCATGCTGTCTGTTCTTCTTTTCTGTCTCATCCCCCCACCCATTTTTTAGTTATTTTATAAAATCGCTTCTCTCCTGGATCCCCTGGGGTGCTTTGTCCATTTAGTCATTCAGTTCATTCATTCAGCAGATAAACACTGAGCACCTACTATATACAAGGCACTGTTCAGGGCGCGTGCCTGCATCCGTGCACAAAATAGACAAGAAATACCTGCCCTCATAGAGTTTCCGTTCTTTTGGAGGGAGATGGGAGCACAATGAATAAATTACACCGTAGGCTAGAAAGTGGCTAAATGCTATGGAGAAAACTGGGGTCTGGTAAGGGGCTCCTTTGTTTTTTTCCTCTTGTCTTGCCATGTCCTATGTCCCCTTTCTCTTCCTCGTATTTGTATTGCTTTTTCCAGACTTCTTCCATCTAGCCCCTCTGCCTCTGTCCTCTCTCCCCTTCCTTCCTCCCTCCTTTCTAACCTCTCCCTGCTCCCTCCATTCCGTCTTCCAGTCCGTAGACGGTAACAAGAAGGAGGTGCTCAGATGCTGTAAATAGTCCTTTCACTTGCACGGCAGAATTGCTCCAGACGTTTCTATTGATTTCCACTGGACTTAAAGCCTCACCTTTTTCTCTAATCATCCCATAATGGCTTTAGTATGAACAATCAGGTACAAATCGCCATAAATCTGCCCAGCCTCTTTCCACATACCTTCCACGCCCTCACCCTCTCTCTCCATTTTCCTCCCTTTATTGTTAAGTCTCTCCTCTTTTCTTTCACACTGTTTCCCATGTCTTTGGGCCAGTGAGTGCCAAGTTTCTGCTGACCCTAGGTTGCTTTCATCCCCTTGCTACTCATGGTGATTTTAAATAGAGACTCCAAATCAAGAAGACTTCTGATCCTTTCCCCAAACGGTCTCTGTCGAGATTGATAACTAATGCATGTTACAACTGCTTGTTCTCAGGCTGTTGTAAGGCCTGTGTAACATGGATGAGAAACCATTTTAGGGAAAGGAGTTGAGAATGCAGGCATGAGGTAGTGGGAATAGAATGTTCTGGAATGGACTGCTGACTCCAGCGTGGAGGGGCTTGAGCGGTACAGTGGGGAAGGTCTGGACACCAAGTAGCCAGCCCCTGTCCTGCGTAATCAAGAATCTCATTGGGTGGCTTAGCTTTGTTCCACCATTGAAAGAAAAGGCTCCTTGCGGTCAGTTTAAATTGAAGGTCTTAAGTGGCCACAGGGAGGTGCCAGTGTGGTCCAGAAAACCTGATGAAAAAAAACAGTGGAAAAAAGAGTTTCCGAAGGACCCAACTGAGCACAATTAGTGCAGAGGACTCAGTGTGGCCATGGAAGGTTCTATGCAACGCTGATGAAGGGCATTTAGAGCTGGCACAAAGCCAGGCTCTTCCATCCAAGGAAAAAGGTGCCCTTCAGATTGTAAAATGTGCACAGCGGTGATTAACTCCACACTATGTTCTCCAATAAGAGTATACCAGGCCCTTGGCTTTGCTTCCAAAAGGCCTGGAACCAGGAGGATTCGCTGAGAATAATCCCTTTTTGGTCCCCGAACCATGTCCACGGGTCACACCTAGAGAGTCAGGTTGAGGCAGTTTCCAGGATGGATGTGAGAGAAGCTGTTGGTGTGTTTCCATTCGTGTTTTGCTGAACTAACTCTGGCCACTCATTCTCCTTGGCCTGATTTTCTCATTTTTCCTTCTTTTAAAGATGGAGGAAACTCCTGCTCCAAAGGGGCAGTGTAGATAGAAGGGCCATAGGTGTTGGGATACAGGATAGAGTATGGGAACCAGTGCCTCAAGGAGAGGTGCCGAACAGTGTGTTTGGTTGGCACCTCCTAGGGGTTGACCAACCCCCCCACCTTCAGGGCAGAATTCCCTGTGTCAGGAGCTGAAGGTCGTTAGCCTGGTCTCGTTAGTCCTTGGGTAATGAACGGTCCTCAGCTTGCTGTGGCTCTGTGGTGGGGGCAGGGAGCTCTCCCACCTAGTCCCGGATGGCACAGAGATGGCCTTAGCATTCCAGTGCTTGCACCGAGGCTTTTTGTCCCACAGTGTGACTAAGACAAACTTCTCCTGCCCCCGAGGGGGCTCCCTCTCCCACGGTTTCCATGACTCCACGGATTTGGGGTGGGGTCTGGAGGTGGTTTGAGAGCCAGTTTTTCTCTAGGCCCTGGTGTGGCCTGTAGTAAATGGAGATTGATTGCATGTTATTTTTCCTCTTGCTAATGTAATCCATTAGCCCAGCACATGCATAATCAGTTTAGAGCACAGTTAACTGGATGTAATCGAGTTCTTTACTGTCTGCTAGAGAAACAGCCCCAGATGCTGCTGACCCGGGGAGGGCCCCGGGCTTCTCACACAGTCCTCCTGACTCACCCCTTCCCAGTCCCCACCCCACCCCACCCTGCTTCCCTGGTAGATTATTCATTATTGGTCAGGGAGACTCCCTAACTTGCTTTCTGCTGCACCTACTCAAATGGCTGTGATGTGCTTGACTTCCTGATGGGTCTCCCACCCTCTCTTTCAACTGAGGCTTTTCTTCCCCTCTTCCTTTTTCATGTTGGAGACAGAGCGGCAGTCTCGGGAGATTCAAGCAGAGGCGTAGCTTTCCGGTTTGTCATTTGACCTCACACTGGTCCAGAGTCACTTGTCTTGGGGCTATAAATGCTGGGACATATGTTGCTGTACCAGGGCTGACCTGTCTGAAAGCGTGAGCTAATTTCTAATCTGGACACGAGAGAGGGTTGGGCTAACCAAAACAAACAAACAAACAAACAAAAAAACCCAAAAACCTGGTGATATTATTTCCATTGTGCCTGGAATTGATCTAGTTTTGATTATTGTGTGAGAGCCAGTTTTTAAATTGAGATTAATGGTCAGTGAATTCGTCCTCCCTGCCTCCTGGCTGGAGGAGGCTGCAGAGCCCCAGACATCAGATGGAAGAGGTTTCCTTTTCTCCGGACTGCCAGGTTACTTTTGTGAAGAGCTCACCGTTGACCCCCTGGAGTGATTTATTTTTTGTATCTTAAGTAGTGGTGGACTCTGGCCCTGCCCCTACTGGTCATATGCCCACATCCTCGCACCTGCCATTATGGGACACTGTGAGTGATCAGAGCAGCAGAAAGACCAGCTGCCCTGCCCAGTTGAGGGGCTGGACTCTGGGTTTGAATCTGAGTCAGAACGGAGGCATGTTGTGGAAAAGGTACTTGTCTCTCGTTAGGGCTCGTGTCCCAGCACACGAGGTCTGCACCTTTCTGCTCTCCCTGGTAAATGTATCACTCCTGTCTTAGAGGACCAGTACCCAGGCTTTGTTCTTCCTCTCTTTCCATCCATAGAGATGCGGGGTGCCCTTGCTTGTCTTAAATAGGAGAGGGCAGAAACGGTAGTCCCTCTTCCCCATGGGGGATACATTCCAAGAGCCCCAAAGGATGCCTGAAACTACAGATAGTACCGATTCCTATGCATTTTGTGTTTTCCTATACATACATACTTATGATGAAGTTCAATTAGTCAGAGTAAGAGATTATCACCAACAACTAATAATAAAGTAGAACAATTTTAACAATATACTGTAATAAAAGTTATGTGGATGTGGCTTTATGAAGTAAAATAAGGGCGACTTGAGCATAAGCACTGTGATACCAAAACAGTTGATCGGATAACCAAGACTGAGTTACTATCAGGCAGGAAGTACGGACAGTGTGGAGACCTGGACAAAGGAATGATTGACATCCCCGGTAAGATGGAGGGGGGTGGCGCGAGATTTCATCATGCTACTCAGAACAGTGCACAATTTAAAACTCACAAATTGTTTATTTCGGGAGTTTTCCATTGAATAGTTTCGACTGTGGTGGACAGCAGGTAACAGAAATTGTGGAAAGTGAAACCGTGGATAAAGGAGGGACTGCCGTACTGACAAAGGCCTGCCCTCTGCTCTCCTCCATGCCAGCGCTGATCCTGAGTCCACGGTGTGTGGGTTCAGAGCTAGTGTGAGCGAGCTCTTCTGGCCGTATCTGGACTTCTCTGCTGTGTGGTGTCCCTGGTGAGCGCTCTGAAATTTGTAGTGTGTTCTGCTCGGGGGAGGAGGGTGCAGAAAGGGCAGGGGGTGATCAGTGCACACCTGCCAACTATTAGATCCTGGTTTTCACTTTGATGTTTTTCTTCACCTGAGAGTCATTGGAGTGGAAATCCATCAACTTGAGCAGATAGATTAAGATCCCACCAGAATCTATTACTCAAACAGTTCCCAGCTGAGGTTCCTTTGATTGGGCCAAGCCTGAAGGTTTCCTATTAATCTTAAATCATACACAGAGAAGGTTGTCTACCACAGAGGTGGGTCTGGGCCCCATGTGAGCTGCCGTGGGCCAGCCAGGCAAACAGGGTGAAATGCCAGCTCTATTTGGCTTCAAGTAGGCGTTCGGCACCCATTGACTGAAAGACACATATGCCAGTTTTCCACACAGTGGACTTTCACTTTGGCCATTCTGTGAGGATTATGCAGGGCGGAAAGACGGCAGTAAGAAACCCTCTATCGGACTCTGCATTCCTTTAGAATCTTCTCAGTTCTTTCCCCGCTGGGTAAGAAGCTGGTTGGGACTGACACTCCAGCAGGGCCATAAATTCACCACAAGGTGCATGGACAAATCAGAGGATGTAGATGAAGTCAAGGATTTGGTTTACAATATGCATTTTTTGCGCTTCTTTATGGTACACTGGGCTGGGGTGGGGGTCTTAGGAAGACAGCCGCACGCTTACGCCCATTGGTGGTGACTGGTGGCCGTTGTTTGGCTTGGAAAGCAGAAAGCATAAATCCTCAGGTGAGCGAGCCGCCTCTCCACCTGGTCCTCTCTGCCCTGGTGTGGCTACGTGTTTGAAGCACTGGTGCGAGTGTCATCTGGTTTACATTGTCATTCTGGAACCAGTTTCCTCAAACCTTGTTTTCTCATTAGGTTGACTAGGTTTTTTTTTTTTTTTTTTAAGTGCATACTTCTGCCTTCTTCTCATACCTCAGTGCCTTCAACCAAAAATGAAAGGAGGGGAATGTTTTCGTGTGGTTGATTTAGAAGGTGTGAAGGGCCAGATGTTTGGGTAGATTTTAGCACCTTTAGCCTTCATGCCCTCCGTCTCCTGGAGCAGCTGGATGTCTGAAGTTCATTTCCCCCCACTTAACGGCTGGGCAGCTGGGTTGGGAGACTGCACGAGGGCCCCATGCTCCTTGGTGGAGATCCCGGGTTGGTGAAGGCAGTGTTTCTGGCCACCAGTTAACTTCAGGGGGACTCTGGGAAGATGGAAAGATCTTTTTCAGAGGGAGTGATCGTGCCATGAGAAACTAATCCTTCACTGCTGTAGCAGCTGCGGCCAATGTATGATGTAGGAACATACGGCCATCGTATGGCCATTGTGGGCGGTGTGAGAGGTTGGCACCTCACTGCCCAGTTCCTTCAGAACCCCCCACCCACCTTTATCTGAATCCCCCCAATAGGTATTATTTCATTCAATACATTCACTCAGCTGCTTGGCTTTAAACCCAACCTTTGTCCTGATTCTTCTGGTTATAGAATTGTCCACCCCCTCAGGTCAAGAAGGTAGGGTCAGTGCTCCATTTTAGCTCCACACTTTAGATATCACATCATGGAGTTGAAATCTTACTATATGTGCCTATTTTTTTCTTAAATCCAGTACTAAATATGCCACTTGTTGAAAAACCAATTTTACAACCATTACCCATAATACTTTTTTTTCCAAATGCTTTTAGTATTTTTGTTTTCCTTTTTTCCTCCTGAATCCTTTTTATGGATGAAGAAGAACTGATCAGACCCTTTTAGACTATTACTGTATTCTTAATTATTTCTTATGAGACTACGTAGCATTCCATGGGTACCTCAAATGTAAGCTAATAATAAAAGATGGATTTGTTATGGTAAAAATTAGTATGAATAATATATGTTTACTGTAGAAAATCTGAAAAATCTAGGGAAGTATAAGAAAATAAGTATTGGCCTAATCGTACCATATAACAACGTATTTCCATCTTTTTGCATATAGCACAGGCATTTTACAAAATTAGAATGATGTGGCATGTATACAGTACCCTACCTGAGCCCTTTCTCGTATCTTTGAGTATTCTTCAATCATTTTTTTAAATGTAAGTTTTTTTCCTGCTTTCCAACTCTGTTCCTCAGAAATAAGTCACTGTTACGTTTAGTTTATATCCTTTTGGGCTTTTTCTGTGTTTGTACTGATAGAAATGTATGAGCATGTGTGTGTACACATACATGCTGTTCACTTAAAAATCTTTATAGACGTGTGCTATGCTTTCAGCTTGCATTTTGCATATAATTTTTTTATCATGAAAATCATTTCAGGACAGTACATATAGATCTAGTTGACTCTTTTCGCTTACAATAGTATGCCATTTATTGGCTGTTGGTTATGAAAACTTACCAGCAGAAAGCCTCATTCCTTTGCTACAGATTTACCAAAAATTGCCAAGTCTTTTCAGTGTAGCAGTTTCTTTACATGCATAGTATTTTGGAGAAAATAAACAGTTGATCCCATGAAAAAAAAAAAAAAGACAGTGAGAAACAGACAGTAAGCGACAAACCAGTCTCTTATTGATGTAAATGTGGGTTATTTGCAGTATTTTAATACAGGGAACAGATGTTTACATACATCTCTATGTTTGTGCTGTTCCAAAGAAGTGAGATCGCTGGGCTCCAGGGTGTAATGCCAGGAGATACAGTAGTTTTTACTGGCTCTTCAGAAAGAAGGTGATCTTTCCCCCTGCTAGCTCAAACCCCCCACACGGTGATCGACACAATGTTATTTTTTTGTTTTCCTCAGATTGACAAAATTGTGCTAATGTGGGTCTCCTTAATTATTAGATAGGGTGAACATTTGTTCATATGTTTATTGGCCATTTGTATGTTTGTAGCAGCTTTCCTGTTCATAGCCTTGGCCTGTATGTTTCTTGGTTTGTTCCTTTCTCTGCTGGATTTGCAAGAGCTCTTGCTCTGGCACGTGGGGCCCACAATCCCCACTATTCTGTGGATGTTGCAGTAGTTTCTCCCGGGCTTCGTTGGCCTTTAACTCAGATCACGGTGCACTTGAGAAACTTTTCATTTGTTAGGATGTCTAGTCTGTACATCTCTTTCCTTATGCTTCTGATTTTCTCTTTTCCCAGGGAAGCTGTCGCTTTGGTGATATTATCAAATAAAAATAACAGCTAACAGCATTTATTACAGCCCAGGGACTGTTAGCCTGGCTTTACATGTATTAATTGATTTAATCTTCTGATCATTCGTCTGTGTTCAAATGGGGAAACCGAGGCAGAGAGAGCTTACAAGTCATAAGCGAGTGAGTGTTGGAGTCAGTGTTCAAGCCCAGGCTGGTTGGCATGACTCGATCAATGTCTTCAATATCTCTCTGATCCCCATTTACATCTTTAATCTACGAGGAACGTGTATAGTGCATGGGGCATTGGAGGAGTCATTTTTTGTGTAGTGTGTGATGTAGGACTGTATTTCTTTCAAATTGGATAGTTGATTGTCCAACAGTTTTCTTAAATAACCATTCTTTCCTTGCTGATGTGAAAAGCCATGTTTATCGTCCCCTGTTCTCTAAATCTTACAGAGTCTCTCTCGAATACTCCACGGATTTAGATCAGTCTGAACACACTATTGTTTGTCGAAAGCACCAAAGGAGCAGGAAGAGGGAACAGAGAGACACAGTTCTCCTTTCAAGACATGTAACGTCTTGTGGATGAAGTTTCTTCCTCTCACCTTTCCGCGTTTCTCCCCAGCATATTCCCCAGGGTGAAGTTTCTTGGATTAATTACCTTCATCAAATCACCGGGATGAGGAAGTCTCCAGGAGAGACAGGCTTGGGAAAGGAGCCGAGTTTCTTACTGTTCCTTAATGGAGACTGTGGGTCTCACCATTTATCTTTTTTTATTAAAAAAAACGGGACAGGGAACACATAGTGAAAGTCCTAACTGTTCCCTTTTCTGAAGTTCTGATTCAGATAGCATGGGGAAAGCAGGAGTGTGTCTGCATATTTCCAGTATAAACAGTTTGTGGCTACTGGTGACAAGTCTCCTTTTGGCTTCCAAAGAAGCTGTGCCACAGCCCCTGACTCATACTGAGGAGCAAGGAGGTCTAATTTCAGAAAATCTAAGAACTACCACTTTGTCAACATACTTGTAAGCCTCCCTGCCCCTAAATCCTCAAGCTGAAAGCCCTAGATCTTCTGGTGAGAGAGAAATCTCAAATTATCAGTCCCCTTCAGCCCACCCCCATGTAGAGGAATAAGTCACACTTGCGGAATTCTTTGCACAGATGCCATCTGCCGTCTTAGGGGTGGTCTGTAACCCTTAGAAGAATTTTACTGCAGATATTCCATTGCCTTCACATTCCAGAATAGCTCCACGTATTATAGTTGTACCACGTAAACCCAATCTGGCAGGAAAATGGTGCCATAGAGCGGGGGAAAAGGCGGGAAACCCAATTTTGAGTCCTCCCAACTTGCAGAGGACTTGAATTAAAAGGACTTGTCTAAAAGGACAGATTTGAATACGCTGAGTCACAACAGGTGTTTCTGTTTTTGTTTGTTTGTTTGTTTTGCAATTGAAATTATAAGGGAACAATTAAGCATTGTCAGAAACATTGTCAGGAAAAAGGTGGGAGTTTTAAAATAATTACATAATACACCTAAACCATGTTTTTTGTTCTGTTTTCAACACAATTTGAAACTATAAATACTATTTAAATGTAGGGTGGGAAAGGCTGTTACTATGAAAACCATTTTGGTATTACTAACTGAGTCATTTTCTCCTTTAATATATAATAATATCAGGTTTCCAGCACTTTAAAAGAAAAACCCAGGATGTAGGGTGAATGTTAAAAATGTTTAATGACAGAAAATTGGTTGCCCACAGAATGTTGGAGGTTCTTGACCCCAGTGCCTTGGAGTGGTGACCCTGAGGGACACTGAAAATACCACCATGGAGCCCTCGAGGTAGAGCCACCAAATTCAGCAAATCAGAATATGGAATATCCAGTAAATGTAAATTTCAGATAAACAACAAATAATTTGTAATTTGTATAATAAATATATTATAAGTGTGTACCATAACATGTAATTACTACATTTACTTACCTGGGATTCACATTTAATTGGACATTCTGTATTTTTATCTGGCAACCCTACCTCTGGACGGTGAAGATACTCTTTCCTAGTGTCCTGTCAACGGCTTGACAGGAGCATAAAGAGAGATAAGTGGCTTCCTTGTAGGTAAAACCTCCCCCCCCCCCCCAGTGGTTCCCAAACAGAAGAGGAAAATTACAAATGCCTCTACTGATGATTTCCAAGTTTTGTTATTTATAGAAAACTGTCATTTCAGATTTTCACATTTTCTACATCAGAGTGCTTTTGCAATAATGAAATCTGAAATTTTCTTCAGAGCTGTTTGTTAAAATTCACTTTTCAACAATTTTTTTCATGATTCCCTTTGACTGAAGTGCGTTCACGTCACACAGCGCGACCCATGTCAGGATGCCCAGCCGAGCCGCCTGCAGCTTGCCAGATGTGTCGTGTCCTTGCTCACACTTGGGTTCCTTGCGCCTCCTCCTATAGTTGCTGTTTACATGTAGGTGGTAGAAATCCCTAGCACTGAGCATTGGCTGCTGCACATGGAAGACTCCAAATGCCTACCGTATACAGGGCACTAACAGAAAACGCCGAAAGTGGATTTGAATTGAGATTGATCATCAAGCACCATTAGGGAACCTTCTCTAGGGCCTGCGTCCTCATCCTGTGAAAGACAAACTAGTTAGAAGGTTAGAAATGTTTATCTACAGAGAGTGTTTGATCTGTAACCTGTTAATTAGCAGGGCAGGTTCCCAGGCCCAGGATGAGGGCCTCCGAAGCATAGTTGGTCTCTTAGGTCAACAGTTGTACCACCATTGCGTTTGCTGGGACGGTCTAGGCCTTGGATTTATGAGGGAGTTTCTTATCTACTTGCTGTCCCTGCTGAGTCAGGTTCTCCCTCTCTGCTCTCTCTGGTGACAGGCTTCTTCTTGAGGATCGCTGGCCCATAGTGACCACTTCTGAGCTGACCTCTGGACTTCCTGGGTGACGTGTCACACCAGATAGTCCTTGTTTTCCTGTCCCATAGAACAAGGCAGAAGAGTGGCCCCAGGGACCAGCAGCTGTACTGCAAAAGATGTTCCTGAACCTGTCCCCTTGATTTGCACTCCTGCTGGTTTGGACCCCAGCACTTAGGAGACCATTCTGCAGTGTGGTCTCTGGGACACAAATTAATGGGAAGGGCATTTCTCCCTCTGGGTCAACACCATTAATTGAGTGCCAGTTTTCTGCTGTGCCCTGGAGGAGGATTTTGTGTAGACGCAGGCTGACGAATCTATTTTATGTAGGGAGCCCTTTGTGGGCAACACGAGCTGGGAGTGTATTTCACCTCCAGCATCCATGCTCTGTGTTGGGGGACCCCATCCCCAGTCCCTGCAAGTTGCTGTTTGCCTTCCACATTTCTCTTTTCTGCAGAACCTTCACTCCATCTGAAGAGTGCCCTTTGGCCACACAGGGAAATGAGTAGATACCAGGTGTGGTTCTGAGTTAGAAGATTATTTTTCCTAAACTGGGGGCAGGTAAGTCGTCCCTGTGTGGGGCTGAAAGTGCTTTTCTGGTATACTCTTAACTTCCTTTATATCTTCTTCCAGCCAAAAAACCGGAAAAAGTAGGCAGCCCAGCATAGCCTGGTCATACCTGTGCTCCTTTGACAACTGAGGGGGTCAGAATCCTGAAGGACCTCAAGGCTCTCCGCGGGATTCTGTCCCTTTGGATTGTCAGGGACACCAGCAGCACCAGGCAGGTGGCTGGTTGCATGGTCTTAGTGCACAAATGTAGATTTGACTCAGTTTCTTTCTTTTACGTAGATGCGTGTTAGGGCCTTTGGGAAAGCGGGACGATAGTGTCGGGGTTTAGTGTCTGCTCCCCTTTTCCCTTTGATCCTTGTGAGGGCCTTGAGAAGAACATGCAAGCTGAGATGTCAGTGCTGCTGAAGACCCAGGAAAGGCTCTGATTTTATTTACAGTGGAGACTGTCCTAGTGGAAAGACCCTGTCTGGCTCTGGAACACGTCTTGCTGATTTAAAATAGGGCTCATTTGTGTTGAGTTCTTCATGTTCCAGATTCTTTATGAGCTATTGACTGTCATGAGCCAGGAAGATTCTTTGAGCAGCATCACATGTTTTCCCTCCATTTAGGGCATTCTGTGCGCAGGTGGTGGTGGTAGTGGTGTGGGGGTGGGGGGTGATATAGGGCCACCCAAAGCCTCACCTCTAGCCGAAGGGTCCCCACACCAAAATTTCAGCAGAATCTGCCCATGCCTGCCATGCCTTCATGCTTCTGTATTTCTGCCACTCCCTCTCTCATTTTTGAAAATAATGAAAGATAGCGGGAGCTTGGGGTGCATTCCTAGGCTCTTTCAGTCAGCCAAGCTGAGAGGCGTGGGTCCTGGGACTGCGATTTTCTCCGTGTCCTAGACATTAGTCAGCGAGTGTGACTGCAGCCAGCTGTGGTTTAGGAAGCACCGTGGGGAGCGATTTGGCTAGAGGCGGCTGCTTGTGTGTTTGTTCTCTTTCTGGTTCTCGGATTAAGATCTGGCCATTTTCATTATTATTTTTTTTTGCCCAGACTGGGTTCCCATTAGTCATGGCCACAGCTCACAGTGTAGGAAGACCAAACAGTTTCTCCAGAGACAAGAATTCTGTACTTTGTCCAGTCTCGTCATGTCCAGCGTTGAATCCATTCCCCCGCTCTCTCCATCTCCACTTTCTTGCTGTGATAATTCATGTCTCTGAGCCTTTGGTGCGTTGGGTCTATCCAGAGTTCAGACTTGGGCATCTGTGGGTTTGTTTTGAGGTGGCACGTTCTTGAGTCATTCTTCGGGTGATGACTTTTACTCGTTGACAGTCTAGCTCCCGGAGGACCCCCAAAGTCCCCTGGATGTTCCTTCTGCATGCCCACTACCTCCCACAAACATTGTCGTCACACGCTTTTCCTCTCTGCCTAGCTTGTTCTTTCTTCCTCTTGGTGTGGCATTTGGAATAAAATCTCACCTGGGGAAGTCTCAGACAGCAGCGACAAAGCCCAACGCCACCGGGGGGGAGACTAATTACACAGCTAATTAATCCAGCAGATGTCATTGTAAGTGCTCATTTCTTCGTAATTTGGATGCGCACATCCTATATCGCGGAGATAGGCTTTGAGCCTGTTGCAAAATGTCTTTTTTTTTTTTTTCAGTCTGATTTCAAGGACTAGCATATTTTCTGTTCAGCCTTTTTATGCTCTAGTGACACATTTCTGATTTTCCAGAAAGCTCTCTCCCGTTCCTGCAGCCACTGGTGGTATCTGTGCCCTGAGTGCATGTCACACCGTTTGGCACTGAGCTGGTCCTGTGTTAGTTTGTTTCTCCAACTGGTTTGTAAACCTCTTCAGAATAGGGGCTGCCTTAACCACCGAGGGTATCACTCAGAAGAGCAGAGCAAGACAAGTAGATACCGGTAGATGGTTACCAGTTTTTTCCCCTTCACTTTGTTCTCTTTCCTGAAAGCAAGTTTGTTTGTGATGAAAATAGCTGAAAAGTGTTTGAAAGGTGCTGTTTTGATATAAGGTGGTTAAAGAGTATAGAACATGTGTGATTTAGTTAATGACACCAGACAACTCCTGAGTGGGACAGAAAAGGGTTCTTGGAGGTGAAGGAGCGATGACAGGAAGGAGGGAAAGGAGGCAGTGTGTTCATTCCCGTCCCCATCAATGGTAGGCATGGAACAGACAGGAAGAATGGCACCGTTTTCTGCAGGTGGCCCGGGAGTATCTGTGGGGATTGCTGGTGGCCCTGGATCTCAAGCTGGCCGTCTGCGCCCCCAGAAGGTGACTGGTTCCTAGTGGGGCTGGGGACACCCTGCTGGAGGCCACATCAGCCGAGTTCTCTTTGCTACCACCCCCTCCCCTCAGTCAGGCCCACTGTGTAAGTGCATTTACAATGTCCTCTCCTGATTCCTGGATGCAGAAGTGACACGTTTCACCACTGATGCGATGGGTCCCCGGTGGCCTCCGTGTCACCAACTCCACCGACCGTGTTCCAACCCCATGTAATCCCTCAGCAGCCTTTGCCACCTCCTCCCTCTGGCTTCGGTGACGCCATCTTCTGGTTTGTCTCGGCCATCTCTGGCTCTCCATTGCTGGCTTCTCTTAACAGCAACACTTAACAGTAAATGTTGGCGTCACCAGGGCTTGGCCCAGTCCGCCTTCTTCTTTCTATTTGTAACTTTCCCCAAGTGTCTTGTTCAATCCAGTGGTTTAAAACAACATCTGCCTTCTGATGACACTCAAGTCTGTATCTCCAGTCCTGAGCTTTCCTTTTATCCCTCTCATTCCCGGACCTTTCCATTTGAATGTCTGGTAATCGCCTCCTCACACTTAGTATGGTCTAGGGAGACGTCTTGGTGACTGTAACCCCCAAACCCCTTTCTCCTCTGGGCTCCCCCATCTTGGTCAGGGCTACCGCCAGTCTTCCATTTGCTCTACCAAGCCAAAAAGCTTGGAATTGTTTGTGAGATACTCTCCCTCTCACTCCCCTACAGCCAAACTATCAATAAGTCCTGTTGGCTCCGCCTTCAGAATATGTTTTCACCGCCCTCCCGCTTGTCTCTCACTGTGTCAACTCTCTCCCTGCTTTTGTTCTTGTCCCTTACAATCCATTCTGCGTACAGTGGGGGAAACCAGGGCATATCACTCCCCTGCAAAGACCCAACAGTGGCTTCCCATCCCATGTAAAATAAGAGCCAGACTTTTCCCTGTGGCTTGGAAACCTCTTTGTGATCTGGACTCCACCCACCCTGCCCGCCTGGTAACACCCTTTGTTTTACCGTCTCCTCTTCAGCCACACTGCCCTTCTTCCCGTTCTTCCAATGGGCCACGTGTGCACCTGCCTCGGAGCCTTTGCACTTGCTGTTCCACTGCCTGGAATGTACTCCCCTGACCTTGACAATCATCTCTCATTAAATGTCTGGTCCTCAGAGAGACTTTCCCTGCCCACCCACTCCACACTGTCACTTCATCCAACTTTATGTCTCTGTGTTGACAGTTATCTATTTTTTTGTTTTTTGTCTCTCAAAAGATCAGGGACCTTGGTTGTCATCGTAATGGCCATATTCCTGGGTTTTAGAAGTGTCTGACACCAGCCCAATAACGATTTATTGAATGACAAAAGTACTAGCAGAATGTACCCGTGATTTTCCCCCTACCACTGAATCTGGTATAGCAGCTCTGTCTGAACGCTTTGCTTTTCATAGTTTAGAGTCCAGAGTCATATGTCGGAGTAAATTAGATGTCCTGTGTGGACCAGAGCATTCCAGAGCTGTTTATAGCCTTATTATTCACCATCAGTTTTGCACAGAGCTTTATTCTTGTATTGACCCGCTGAGAAATATTCCTGGTACAATTGTACAGCTTGTGTCCAAGTATTTTGAAAATTCCCACACGCAGCTGGCCTTGGCTCTATATCCCAAAATTCTGCAGACCTAAATTACAACTCTTTCCACTCAACAGTCATAGAGATTGATGTTGCGGTAGAAAAATTAACGGTGCTTTGCCTTTTTTTACTTAGTATTCTAGCCCATTTTTATAGTGGTCTTTCTCCTCTAATCTGTTATAAGACCCTTAACAGTGGGATCTGTTTCTTCTCATCCAAATAGGTGTCTTTTCCAATGTCGTGCAGGTATTAGGCAGAGTGTCAGTAAGTGTCAGCTGGAGATTCGATATCCAAAGACAGAATCTTAAATATAGAAATTTAAAGATTAGGTTCAGCCCTGAAAAGCCTTTTTCTTCTGTTTCCTTAGAATCTGCTCTGTTCACTCTCCAACTCTCTGTCCGTCTCTAAATGATGCTAATTAGCCCCAGATCTGGTTGTCCCCTGGAGAACCATGTTCCTGGCAACAGAATGTATCTCAGTAAGAGAGGAACTCAGATCTGCTCTCCTCCTGCCCCATGTTCAAGCCACACATCTTTGTGCGTCTTCTATGAGCAGGCCCTAAACTTTGTAAATTCGGTTGACTGTGCTCCCAAAAGAGATATGCTTTATATTGATGACCCAACATATATATATATATGTGTGTGTATATATATATACACACACACACATGCGTAAATATGTGTGTGTGTATATATAGAACGTAGTATAATATATATATATATAATGTAATTAAAACAAAAGTTTTACAAAATAATTTCATATTTATGGCATGGCTTCATTCCCTTACTTTCTCTTCTGTCCTATTCCGTTGTTTTACACAAATGCTGATTGTACTTATGGCACTGATTTCGTGCTCCATTAATGTAATGACTTTTAACCCAGGGAACTTTAAAAAAAAGTGTGCATGCCTGGCCCAACCCTCAGAGGTTCTGATTTCGTTTACTGGGGGATTCCAATGGGCAGCCCCAGGCTGAGAACCACAGCATTAATGGATGACAACCTGCAGGTTGAAAACCACTGCCAGGCAGGATATAAAGAGGAGATGGTCATTCGGTGAGAGCTGTCAGATGGGTACACAAGAGTTATCCAAGTCTGGTGGGAGGGGGAGAGCAGGAAATCACATCCAATGGGTTAGATCAGGAAAGAACTTCTGGAAGAGAAGGAAGCTGGAGTTTGGGCAAGAGTTTGAAGAGGGAGGGATCACATAGGCAAACTGGACAAAGGACAAAGGCAGATTCATTTCTTCTACTTGCCAAACTCTAGGCTGTAATTCTAAACGGATTCTAGTAATTAGAGCTTCTTTTCATGCACTTGAGGGTTACTGTAACTTTTAGTAGAAAATCAGTTGCGAGCTAGACATTTCATACTAACAACGCACTGGAATTGGGCCTTTTGGTGTTTTGCTAGTAAGGAGGTCTGCTCATGTGATCTGTTAAAATAATAAAAATACTTTTGAAAAAACTATAGGTAACACTATACATGCTGAAGTATTGGGGGTGGGGAGGAAAGTGTACTGATGAATGTAATTTACTTTGAAATGCATCAAAAATGAAAACTTCATTGATAGACGTATAAAAGGATAGATACCGTAGATATCCAGTAAAGCATTAGTTTTAGCATCTGGGTGGTGGATATCTAGGTGTCTACTCTATGGTGTTTTCCCCTCAATTCTTCTATATGGTTGAGAATTTTCATAATACAATGTGGAGGTAAAACACCAAAACCTAACAGTTAGGTATTCTTTCCACTCTGAGCTTCACGAGGTAGAAGCTGCCTGTTGAATGTGACGTCTCTTCTCCCACCAACCCCACTGTCCTCCCCTCTGCCTTCCCACATCCTGGAAAGAGTGACATTGATGTTCTCCTGTGTTTCTGAACACAGGGCTCAGATGAGTTATTTCATTTTTTTTCAGACAAGGGCCTACATTTCACTGGCAGCAGAAATACTGCCCAGTTGAGAGCGTGCAAACACTGCAGGAGAGATAGTAGGAGTCCCAACAGTCATTCCAGAACTTTGGGATGCCCACTAGATGCCAGGCACTAGAAAATATCAAGAGAGGAGGCCTATGTGTCTTAAGGAAAACCCAGGTAGCTCCCTGGCGTCAGGCTATCTGGGTTTGATTGCCAGGTCCTGTCCTTCACGGCTGAGGGGCCTTGGACATGCAACTGACACCCTCTCTGTTCTTCCACTGTGAAATGGACCAGGAAAACGACCTGCCTGGTTGGACTATTGAGCGCGTTAAAAGAGATGCCACATGGGATGTGCTTACAGTGTAGCCAGCACGGGGCACAAAACAGTGTGACCCTTTAAGAATACCACTTTCTGCCTGAGATTTCCCATTGTCTTACGAAGACCACATAATTGAAGTTATTTTGTAACTTGGTTTTCATTAGCTTTGAACTTGACACACTTTTGGTTTAGAGGACGGGAAGGCTGGTGGGTTGTTTTGTTTTTGGTTTGGAGGAGGGAGAAAGAATTTTCTTTAAAAGAAATGTGACCACTGTGTAGTGAAATGACTCTGGGCAAGTGATTTAACCTTGGCCCGACACTCATGGTCCCATCTGAAGACTGAGGGCCTTGGAGAGATCACAAAGTTCCCTTCAAGCACTAAGAGGTCACACACTTTTTTTTTTTTTTTTAAATTAAAGGAGTATTTCTGTCTCGTAAGTAATGGAGCAAGAAGTGATCCAGTGAAGTACTTCTGAAAGCTAGAAAGGCATCTGAGCGCAGCTTTATTTTTACTACTACTCATTTGACCCCTTCTCTCAGAAGTGCCTAGGTGTTCTTCCGTTGTGAGAGGAATGATCAGTGAAATTCCTTTATTAATTTCATTTTATAATACTGTCTTGCATAACCTAGGGAGGAATTCAGTATTTGATTTAAAAAACAACAGGACTTCCCACAAGCACCAGCACACCCATGTTTAAGAATTCAGGCTTGGAAACTGGTATAGAGGGCACAGCAAGCTCAGAGCTACGTTCTCTTTTTTGTTCATTCCCATATACCAGAAGTGCCATTTTGGGTGTGCCAAAAATATGTGTACAAGTGGACCCTTCGGTCAGCGTTGCTCAAGCGGTAGTTCGCTGTGATCAGAAGTGTCTGGACGCTGATGGTAACCACTTTGAGCACCTCTTGTCATTGCAGAAGTCAAACGTGACTTGTGTTCCTCTTTTGTTTTCGGTATATATTGAGTATTACAATTTTAATAGGTTTTCTTTCTTAAAATATGTATACATTTTTCTGGCACCCTCTGTATGTGTATATGTGTGTGTGTGTGTGTGCGCACACGCGCGCACACACACACACACACACACACACACACACACTTTTTTCCTGACTAAAACAAAATTATAATCCAGAAATGCACAGCATGGAGGGCAGAGATTGAAAAGTGAAAGTTACATTCCAGTTAAACTAGAATGCATTTGGCTTTGGTGTCTCTTTATGGTTTGTATTTGTATCTGTTTACGTTTGTAACCTTGGCAATGCCACAGAATATCGTACAGGGGGAGCAGTCTCTGAACACCAGTGAAGTATTCGCGGGCGAAGCTGCCGTACCCACCCTCCCTCAGCAGGTTCATTTATATGGAAAACCACAGCGTTGGTGGCATGGATGACTTCACATTGCCTGCCAGTTGTCCTTTGGTGTTTACATTTATGTCCCTGCTTGTGGCCGTCCCAGTCCAGTCCCCATTCACTGGAGGGAACACCTGCAGTCAAGTATGCAAAACCGTTTCCATGGCAACCCTTTGTTATCCATTAATTTAAAATATTCCAACATTTTTCTTCAGCTGAAACTTTAAAAAAAAACAAAAACACCTGCATTCCTCCTTTTCCCTTATTTGTACATTGGTAGTTAATCTCCCTGGCTACTCACATTATGGATGTTTTCTCCCTACCCCACCTCTTTTGAAAGTTGATTTTTTTTTGGGGGGGGGGTGTACAGAGGGTGGTAATGAAATAAATGGCTACACCTGGCATCTCTGATTACAGCTCTGAGTCAGTAAGTGGGAGGAGGTGCCTCCCTCCTTGATTTGAAAGAAGCAAAACTTAATGTGAAACAATCTTTAACATCTGAAACGATGTGCAAAGTACGTGCAACAGAAAAATCTCACCAAGTTCATTGCCTGCCTGATGATTAGATCAGCATGAGCAGATCTGGGAAGTGTGCTTGAGAAACACAGCCACTCTTTGTCATTTGAGTGGTGCATTTAATGGGTACTATGAGGACTGAGTTTTGGCAACCTGAGTTTCATGCTAGTGTCAAGAGGTGTCTAAGGAACGTGTCCACGGCTTATGTTAGGAAACACCTACGAAATGAAATGCAAATCAATGGCAATAACATGTTATGGTTGCAAATTCGCACACAAATGAGGAAATGCAAAAGAAAGTTTTGCATAACAACACTCATTTCACATGTGGTAATTATTACTCTCAAATATGATATATTCTAATGTCCAGGATGTGGGACGTTATTACGCCCCATAGTTACTACTCCTTGGGTGAAACTTTACATTTTATAACTATCGTATGCAAGTCTTTTACATTTCTTCCACACTGGGATATAAGTAATGATTGTGTCATTTATTGTCAGTATAATCATAATCTTCCTTATTTGAGAGATGTACAGACAGTATCTTCATCTTTTTTCCCTACTGGATTTTGTGGGTATTTCTAAATGTATCGATTTTGAGGTGTTATTCACGTTTGGCAGTGCAGGTGAAGGCAAATGCTCATTTTGTTTTGTTGCTGGATAGCTCGAATTACTCGTGTCTTCCTAGCTGTTCAATTTTTGAAGCGTTCTTGCTTTTTCAGTGTGCAGCTTGTGTCCTGGTCATTTTGGATATTAGGACTTAGGACTTTTGTTGGCTTCAAGGTACCGTGGACTTGGAAAACCTGTCTGTGAGAGTAGGTCACACAATTCATATCTTCTTCTCCCTGCCCACCGCCATTTTTAAATACGTTTGCTTTAAATTTTCTCTTATACTTCCAATTCTAAATAGTTTGGCAAAGATTTTTATGTGCAGAAGCATCTTCAAGGAATATTTTATTAGGTGCCACTCCTCTCCCTTGGGGTGATACAAAGAATGGGCAGGAAGCTCTATTTGTAAGGGGAGTATGTGTGAAGTATGGTGTGTGTGTGTGTACTTTTTTAAGTGAAGGTTTCCCTTCCTCTTTTCCCTCTTCTCATGTTGGGGATCTGGGAGCCCAGTGCGTCCCCATGACTGCAGTTGGTTCAGCATAATTGATACAGTCTCATTTCCCACAGCTGATGAGGATTATATCAGCTTGGTTTAACAGTCTCATTTTCTGCTCCCAGTGCACACTTGTTTTAATGTGTTTCAGTTAATGAGGTAGAAGAGAGAACGAGGTGTTACTGTTTATACACAGACAGTGAGCTTGTGCATTGAGCCCTGCCACAGCCCATGTGACCCCTGGTGTCTTTGGGGGGCACGTCCCACGGAGTAAAGGCTCCTTTTTGGAACATGGTTTTTCATGACTAATGGAGATCATGATTGTTATCGATAAGCTTTACCAAATAGCCTTATGAATACCTTTTCTCTTATTCATGATGTGCCTTTCATATGTCACGATGAAAAGATTATAACTTTGGCTCCGAGCTTGGGGTGCTGTCAAGGACATTGGTGAACCCTCCACTAACAGCTTTTGCAAACTCCATGTTCCATTTCCAGCCCGGTAGCCCTAAAGGGTCCCCTCCCCAAGAAAGGGTCAGTTCATTTGAAGTAACATAAGTGAAACCAATTTAGAAGACCCAGAGGAACTGTACCTCTTTGTGGGAATATTGAGAGTCTGAAGTAGGCATTAAGAATTTGTATTTTGTGTGTGGTGGGGTCAGAGCAGTGCTACTGGTACATAGAAGAGGTAGAAGAAACTTCCAGGGGTAATTTTATGTGAACAGGAGTCTGGTTTGGGTTCTGACTTTGCTCTTGCTTCTTTGGAGAGGTGGGGCCCTTGCAGTTGGAGGCCATCACAATCAAGGTACAAATACTGCTGCCCCCCTTCTTTGAGCTTGGGGAGCAGGCTGCTGCCTCCAGGCAGCCAGGAAACCAAAGCTGGGCGGCCCTTTTGCATGTATTCAAATCTCCAGCTTCTGGACACATGGAAAATAAAGGGTGTGCCAGAGGCACAACAAAGGAGACCTGTCCCTCATTGGGGACCGACCTAAGCCATTCTGTCAACCACACACACTGGAGAAGGACACGCTTTCCTACCTCCCACGCCGTCTCCTTCCATTTTTCACTTAAGCCCTTTCCTTCTCTTCTCTCTCTGTCAACACAGAGCACCCTAAATGGTTAAACCTGTTGCCTGGCCTTGGCGCCGTGCCAGCCCCATGGGGCGCTGTGCAGGCTGGAGGCCCCCAGCTCATCCCAGCTTCCCGAAGGCACAGCGGCCGTGGGTTTCAGCAGGAATTAAACAATTACGAAGTCTTAGTCCTCCCCACCTTCCGTGGATTGACTCTATAAATTGTCAGCCTGTTGACATTTTAATGCGAATTATGTCATGTGGTATCCCCTTTGATTTCGACATGCCTCAGTTTGTAAATACATGAGCCACTCAAAGGCTTGTGGTTAGTGTACACTCCGGAGGCCTCGGGGTTTTTGGTGGGGGAGAGAGCGCTGGAGAGCGTACAATGCTGGGAGTGTGCCTGGCATGGCAAGCCTTTTACAGTTACCCAGGGCGGCTCTGAAGGGCAGGCAGGCTGTGCGGGGGCCTCTGCCAGCCCTAGCTCCATGCTCTTCACCTCTCAGCTCCTCTCAGGACACAGGGACGGCCACCGCCTTTGGGAACAAGTCATTGGATATTTTCATTGGGTATACTGATGGCCGAGCATTTCCTCAATCATTGTGCAGCTTTGTTTCCCCTGTTGTAAAGCACCTCCTCCCATCACCAGCACTGGATGAGAACTGACTTCCCCTAGATGGCATAGCAAACCAGGGGGCCACGGGAGCAGTATCTGGAGCAGTTGTTTCCCTCCAAAGGACTTGACCCTCCCAGTGGGGAAATGATTCAGGGGGGATTTTTAAGGAAGTGATGGTTGGAGAGTGAGAAGTTGAGGAAGAAAGAAAAAAGGTGAAAAGTAAGGATTGTTAGATGGAAGAAAAAAGAAGACTCGTTATTTGTGGGGGAGATGAAGAAAGAGTGGAATCTTGATTCTGACTGTTCAGATTCTAAAATTCAATTGAGGCAATGTTCCAGGGAGAACATTTGAGAAGCCCCTCTGCTAGGACTCTGCTCCACTCACTATCCTTAACCTCCTATTTACTAGCTTCTAATCTCCTTGTTTGAGACTTTCCTTTAAAATGAATAACCCTGGAGGAGCTGGCTTCTTGGCCATCTTTTGTGTGCAGAATGTCAATGCTCAAAACAGTTAGAATTAACCATTTTGAGATTTGATGTCTTGTGCCTGGAGGGGGTTGGCCAAGATGACACCATCGATAGACCCTAAGAAAGGACCAGAGGTAGGAAAGTTGGTGTCTGCTTTGCCCAGAAGGGGCATGTGATCTCCATCCTCGGAATACAGCAACTGCTGGGCCTGCTGTCTGTGTTGGAATTTGGCCGACTTACAAAAATGTCATGGGATCTTTAATGGCCATGGGTGGTCGGGACCTATTTCCCACGTGCTGAGTAATTCCAGTTTCATGTGTGAATAATGCCCATATTAAAGCAATTAGAGCTACACATAATCTGAAAAGGAAGAAGGGACCCAAATTCCTGTTGATCAGAGACACTTCCAGCCCACTGATTTCTTTGGTGACTTCCCTGAGTGCTCAAAAAAGTTTTTCAATAGATTCTCAGTCTTAATTCATTTTCAGAAAGTTGTAATAAAATAACAAGTGTTAGATAGAAAGATAGATAGATAGGAAGGAAGGAAAGAGAAAGCAATATACATTCTTCAAGAGAACTGTTTAGTTGGTTACTATGAGAAATTATATTTCGTCCTTCTCCACCATCTAGTTAGAGTTCAGCTATAAGAGTAGATGTGAAATAAAATGGCAAGGTATTGTAATAATCACGGCCCACAAGAATATTAGTCTTTGCTAATTAAAAAAAGCTCCAGTTGATGTTTGTCCAAGTTAAACAGTGACTTCCGAGGTATACAATGAGCCCTGTGCTTTTGTAAAAAGATCATAAAATGTTTGCAACGTGTACGTAGTTCTCAGTTACCTACTTGCTCTTTATTGTGGTGGACATAAGTTAACTATTGAAAACATGCTTTCAGAGACAAATTGAGGGCCTTTTCAATAAGTTGACTTGTGTTCTGTAAGTGGCTAAGGTGAGGGGAGTAGTATCCAGCGCATCTTTTCATTTTGTTCACATCTCCCAGAAGATGTAAAGTTGTGGTCACTGCCAGCTCCTGCCCCCTGGTCACTTGGTCAGGGAAGGAGTAGGCCACAAGGTGACACTTGGTTTCTCAGCCCTACAAATGAGCACAATGCTGGATGATTATAGAGTTGGAGGTGAGGGAAGGGGGGGAATCAATGAATTTGCTTTCACTCTAACATTTTCCTCAAAACAAAAAAAAGGAGAGAGGCAACTCAAGGTGTAATGGAAGGTATTGGGAAGACACAGGTAAGTGGATACAGGTGTGGGCTGCAGTTTAGCACAGCTGGGGAATGTGTCAGCAGAATCCTCCGTTCTTAATCTGTGGCATGTGAACTTGACTTTGCTGCTATGGTTGGGAGCTCTTTGACCTGCTATGCGCTCAAACCCCCTGAAATTTTCTGGCGCTCACTAGGGAGATCTAGAATTCTCTTGTCCTTTATAGAGGTAGGGACCTCGAGGTTTTTACTGGAATTCATTTTTATTAAAGAAAAAAAAAGTACGGCTAGCTAGCTAGCTGATGGAATAATTGGCAGAGTAAAACTGCACTGGACTCACAATGACCAAGCTGAACTTGGAGTTCCGTGGATGGTGGCCGAGGACTGTTCAGAAGGAAGAAGCCAGCCAGCCTCTGGGCAGCAGGGAAAGTGGGCGGCCGACTGACCCATTTCTATAGCACAGCAATAGCTTTGTGTTGGCTCCGCATTCCAGCTTGCTCTAGCCCCACAGGTTATTTGCATAGCACACAGACAGCGGATTGTACAATGCATACAGGTATCCCCAGCGTTGGCAATGGACCATGGATATGAATGGGACCTGTGTGTCCCTGTTGTAAGACCTCCCCACACCAGCCCCGCTACTGCCTGGACAGAGCTCAGACTTGCTAGTGGGGGGGTGCCTAACCCATCTGCATTCTTACTTCCAGGGTCTGAAAATGCAGTTATATAAAGGGTAGGAAGAGATGGGACTAAAATCCCATAGGAAAGAAGTGCCCTGAGGAAGAAAACCCCGGAGGTTAGTTGAATAAGAAGAGAAAAACCTGGGAAGTTAGAGGGAGGCGGGAGGGAGAATGAGAGAGTGAATGAGAAGGGTTTCTGACAATTAACTAATTCTTCTTGCTCTAACCCAGGACAGAATTAATCACACATTAACACACTGACAGCAAAATTAATGTCATATGCAAATTAATAGTACAGGCTTGGCATTCAACAGCCTGTTGGCTTTTTAAGGCTGGCGTTGTAGGTACAGCCCCAGACCCAGCCTATAGGCTGCTGCATGGGTGCCACCCCACCCTCATTCTGCCTGAGAATACCCAGGACAACTTTGGAACCAGCGCGGCTACATCCCTTTAGCTGGAGTGAAACAATTTACATCAAAACCCATGAGTGTTGTAGCTATTTTCTTTTCATTGTGGGAGCAGAGTGAGGAATAAGACAAGCATTGGTTAGGAACCCTTTTGGCTCTGATACTTTTTTACCGCCACCATTAGTATGATCCTTGTAGGAAAAGCAGGGGTTATTAACTTGAAACATTCCTAGGAAGCCACTGCAGTGTTGCTCCACAGATGCCATCATTAAGAGATGCATTGGGTTGGAGGGAAAACGTCCTGTTAAGAGTCCAGTAGCCACCACTCCCCCCCCATCCATGGTTTTGTTTTCCACAGTTAGTTATCCACGCTCAACTGCAGACTGAATATATTAAATGGAAAATTCCAGATATTTTGAGAGAGAGAGAGAGAGAGAGAGAGAGAGCGCACACATTTACATAACTTTTATTATAGTTTATTGTTCCTGTTCTATTTTATTATCAGTTATTGTTGTTAATGTCTTATTGTGCCTAATTTATAAATTTTATCATGGGTATGTATGTGTATAGGAAAAAAAAATAGTATGTACAGTTGACCCTTGAACAGTGTGGGCGTCTGGAGCACCAACCCCCTGCACAATAGAAAGTCTCAGTTTAACTTTTTGCACTCCCCACCCCCAAATGAACTACTAATAGCCTACTGTTGACCGGAAGCCTTACCGATGACACAAAGTAGATTAATGCATTTTGTATGTTTTATGTATTATATATAGATTGTATTCTTAAAGTGAGCTAGGAGAAAACAAAAATGTTAAGGAAATCATAAGGAAGAAAAAATTCATTTAAGGTATTTATTGGAAAAACCCTGCGTCTGAGTGGACCTGTGCAGTTCACATCCATGTTGTTCAAGGGTCAGTTGTATAGGATTTGGTATTATCCGCAGTGTCAGGCGTCCACTGGGGGTCTTGGAATGCAGCCCCCACAGATAAGGGGGTCTTCTGTATAATAGTCAAATATAGAGTCATTCTAGTTTTAGTGATGAACTGCATGGTGAAAATTGTTTTATGTGGCTGCCAAGAGGTTTAACCTATTGAAACCAACTCCAGAAAGAGAAAATGTGAGCCTCTCCTTGATGTTAAAGAAACAAACAACTAGAAGAGAGAATGGTGTGTTTTAGAACATTCTCATGGCTGAACTTGAATGCCTGAGAGAGACACAAGCCAGCCCGGGTGAAGCCCATGACTAACCCACTTGTGAATTCGACATCTGGGATAATTATTATTTTGACACTTAATGAGTAACAGTGTTGTGAAGCAGGTGTTACACAGAACGTGAAGACAGGCGCCTGCCTGGAAGCCACTTCAGGAAGGAGGAGGCAATTCAAAGTAGGATAAAAAAAAACACACCAAAAAACAAACAAAAACAAAACCACCATCAACTATTGATGTTGATTCCGAATGAGTATTGGCATTTTCTTAGTGGTGCTGATTTCTTTAGCTTTTTCATTAGCTCCCACTTCATCTGCTACCAAGGAGAAGAGACTTGAGATTGATGAGGTCAGGACAGAGATCTGGGAAGCAACGTTGCCGGCTGTGGAATAGTCTTAATTCCTGGGCTTCTTGTCGTTGTGTCTCAAAGAGCCCTGGGGACTGAAGGCCTGGCCTAAATCAGGGCCCTAAAAGTTGGGGCCCTGGAATAGCATTAATGTGATACTTTAGTTTTATAAATGAAATGAGGAGTTTGATTACACACACACACACACACGTACTATTCTTAATATCTAGATACGTAGATGGTTGCATAGATCATGGATGCCAGCATATGTAACATACTCGTATACATGTAAATATATGCACGTGTGTATATATATTTGTAGTTTTTATATATGGTGTAGTGTTTTAGATACTACGAATTTCATCAGTCCTTGTACTGACTTGACCACATGGGGACTTAACTCTCTAAGGAACCTCGTGTGGACGGACAGAGGAGGAAGCTAGATTAGGGCTGGGATTGTGTACTGTTCCTAGCTCTGACATGTCCGAACCCCCTGATGCCATCTGTAAAATGGAGCCATTTGCCCCCCAGAGTTACTAGGATTGGATATCCTGATAGATGTGCAGGAGTTCTGAAAGCAGTCCAGCACATAGCAGTCTGAAGCACATATCTTATCACTAATGTCTGCTCACACAAGACAATTTCAGACACAAAAATCAGGCACTGGGAGAGCACCTGGAGTGACAGTGCCCAACATGAGGCCCTACTGTGTGCTTGGCCACACCCGTGCCTACTCGCATGTGGCACTCACTTCACCCCAGTCCCTGTGTTGAAGGTGGCAACCAGATAGATATCCTTGCTGTGACTCAATGTTGACCCTTTGCTAGGGGTGCTGTGGGGTAAGCAGATGTCCTCATCTCAATCGTTCCGCCTCCCGTTTGGCATGCATTAGCATAAAGGGTTGGATAGAATGTGATGGACTTAGGCTGTTAGAGAAGAAACAGGTGACCGTGGCCAAAGGGAAGGTCATTTATCTGGAACAGGTGGGCCTGAACTAGTGACGGGATGGGCCTTCCAGATGTCCTAGAGTGGTTGGGAAATGAGAGGCACCTAGAGCCTGTTTAGCAGGGGGTGATACCAAATGGAAGTGGACTTGTCAAAGTAACTGCAGAGGGAAGAATTTGGGTGTAAAGAGCATAGTCAAGATGTAGTACGTTGGGTGCCATTCTCAGAAGGACAGCCAGGTGTGCACTTTCTGGTTACTGCACTGCTGTTCCTGTTATTTGCTGCCAGCGTGCAAGTTCGCAGGTGTGGCTATATTCTGCAAAGGCTGCAGGGCCGAGAAGGAGGAAGTGAGACCACTTCCATATCTAGTTCCCTAAGATGCCTTTCCGTGGAGCTTACTTTGGGAGCTGGCTAGCACAGGCTCCTGCCTTCCTTCGGGCCCGACTGGGAGCTGGGACTGCTGTAGGTTTGCATCCATGCATGTGGCTGTTTTAATTTTTCCCTGGATGGCCTTGCCTCGGATACTGCCTGCTGCCTGTGAGGGTTGCTAGGAAACTGGCAGAGGTCTGTATTCTCCTTGCTCAGGACAAGGCACGAGCCAGCTTCCTGGGGCCTCGAACCAGCAAGCATCACAAGAACATGAACGCTGAGCCGGATGCATTGCTCACTTGTGCTCTCTGCCCTGATCCTTCCCCTCGACACACCTTGACTTCTTTCTGCACAGTCAGTGGCCTTTGCCACATAGAAGCATTCAGGGCAGGCTGTGCCTCGTCAGCTGTCTGGCGTGCCTGTCATGTTGGTATTCACATGCCTTCATCAGGGAGTGAGGGTAGCTCCAGATCCAAATGACAATGAGATTCCCTCTGGTTATTTTTTGGGTCACCCTTGAGCAGAACCAATCCCTTCTTGGTTCTCTGTCACCCCCCCCTCCCCCCCTGCTATTTGCATGGTCTCCTGATACAGCCCATGCATCTCCTACTTCCGAGCAATGCCTCATGCCTTTTTGAAGAAAAGAAGAGCTGGATGCATTTTTGGCCGTAGAGTTCTGGAGGGAAGCAAGTGCAGTGTCATTTCTATGGAGAACTTGCACATAGGTTCCTAGAAGTTGCATGTCCTGGACACTTTGTTGACCATTGTTCTGTTACCGCCCTGCTTTCTGAGCACAGTGCTGAGAGAAGGAGAGAGCAGGATCTAAATGTCAGGATTGGGCTCTGGAGAGTCAAGAGGCAAGAAGCCCATTCTGCAAGGATGTTCCTTCTGATGTGCGTCGGGTTTGCTATAACTCCTGACAAAGTTGTCTTCTTTCACTTGGGGAAACTGCAGGTTCCACACGGACTGGCAGTTTTCCCTTTAAATGCTTATCCTGGGGCTGGTGTCCTGTTGGTAAGCATGTAAATTCATGTAATTTTTCTGCCAGTGCCTGTCCAAATGTGAAGTGAGATTATTCTTGGATGAGGCAGCCTGACTTCTGTGCATCGTGTCCGAGATAGTCCTCATTACAACACTGTTTATTTCCATTTTTTAAAAGTTGGTAAACTGATCACTTGAACTGGTTAAAATCATGATATCGTGTCCTTCCTGTGGGTTATTATGTAGCTATTAAAAATGACTGGTGCCTGTGTATTTTTTAGTTGGGAAGATGGCCTCAACAGTGTATAAAAATACGTATATGGAATATTTCATTTATGTACAATTGTGACATATGTATAGATTAGAGATATTGAGATGGATATTGGCCAACAGTGTTCATCTTGGTGATAGAATGTAGTGATTTTTACTTTTTTTCTTTCTGTGTTGCCTTAAAAAATAACCAGATATCATTTCTTAAACGTTATTAAAGATACCACCTTTCCAAGAGTTCCCAAGCCTGAGTGTGCATCAGAATCAGCTCGTGTGAACCCTTTAAAGTACAAATTCTGAGGTTCCACCCCTGAGTTTGACTGTGAAGCTGGGCTGGGGAAATCTAAGGGACCTGTGTTTTAACAAGTTCGTGACGTACCTGATCCTTGAAGGGCATGTAGGAAATACTGTCTCTGATGAAGGAATTTCCTAGAGAAATACTATCTTGAAACAGTGTCGCTGAGTTTCTCCATTTCCCCTTTCTTTACTTAAATGACTCTAGAGACGCCTCTGATAGTTAGAATCCTTTCCTGTTGAGTTATTGTCTGCTTTGTTACCTGCAAGGATGGACACCATTGTTTCCTGTTCCTCTCCCATAAGAGACTCTTCCTTGTGATATTACTGTTTTGTAGCATGTAAATGACACTGTGCGATTTTGGAACCGGCTTCTTTAAACTGTGCCATGTGTACTTTTTTGATGTCACTAAATATTTTTCCACCACATGATTTTTAACAGCTGCACAGTGCACCCTGGTATGAAGGTGTCATGATTTACTGAGCTAACTGACCCTTGCTCTTTTGGTCATTCACCCCTGTGCATGTACCTTCTCCCCTCAGCTGAGTACACATCTCGGGCATTTCTAACACGTTCTTAGTATGGCTGGTTTCTAAGCTCCTTGCCATCTCCATCTCCTGCCTCCGACATGTTTGCTTGGTGGTATGTCCCCTGGGTGATGCTGCTCTTTATAGAACGTGGTGTTCTTGGTGAGACCTCCCTGGTTTGTTACAGGGAGTCTTTCTCCTCCTTGGTATAGACACCAAATCATGACCTTTCTGTTCTTTTATTAAGCAGCCAAGTCAAACCCTTGGCTTCTATGGAACTTGTGGGCCCCTGAAATGATCAGGGTTTTGTTGTTGCCTTTGTTTTCGTGGAACAGGTTTCCCTGTCCCCTCAACCTGAGGACAGGATTTGACCTTTGTTTCTGTTTTCCTTCTTCCTGTTTTTCATTGTTTCAGTGTATTAGCTGGCTGCCCTCTCAAATGTATAATATCTGGAAATGTGACAGTAAAGTTGTCATCTTTCTCTCTCTCTCTCTCTAATATATATATATATATATATATATATATATATATATATATATATATATAAAACATAATATATAGAATATGTATACATATTCATTTATTTTTATTTTTTATTTTTGACGTATTTCTTACCGTTAAATTTTTTTTTCCTGGAACTGCAGAGAAACACAAAATAGGAAATCACCCCTAATCTCACCACCCAAAGATGATTTGAATTTCAAACATTTTGACATGTATGACATTAGCCTTTTCTGTACAGATGTGATACTATTACTCTGTAGAATTTAAATGATACTGTGTACATTTTATGATTGGCTTTTTCTAACTTTGTAATGTTTGACTTTTTGATATCACTGAATCTTTTTCTAACACATGGTTTCTGATAGCTGTGCAGTGTTCCACTATATGAAGGTACCATGATTTCGTTAGTGACCCCTCCATTTGACATTCCGATTGTTTCCAGTTCTTCACTATTATAAACAAAACTTTAATAAATACATAATATAAATAAAAGAGCTCTTTCAATATCATAGATGTCAAAATGTATTTACTTTCTCTTACAGTTTTACCCCCCTCCCCAATTCATCATTATCTTTTACTGTTTAAGATGTCTTGGGATCCCAAAGTTTAAAATTTTTATATAGTGAGATCTTTTCGTTTTTGCTTCCTTCTCCTTTGTTAAGCTTAAAAATCCCTTTCTCCTGCCAAGATCATGTTCATTTGTATCCCCTCTTAGTTCTTTTATGGCCTCATGTTTTGACACTAAACTCTGTAATCCATCTGGAGTTTATTTTGGTATATGTTGTGAGGCAAGGATCTCTCTGTGTTTGTTTTTTTTCTCAATTAGTTATCTGTCCCAGCCCCACTTACTAGGCAATCCACCCACCCTTTCCTGCAGGGCTTAGAACTGCAACCATAGCACACACTAAATTCTTTGGATCTGGTGCTAGACTTTCTCTCGTTTCATTAATTCGCCTTGATTTGGGCCCATACAAAACTGTTTTAATTATTTTAGTTTTATACTGCCTGGTTTTAAGTACAATACTTCTCATCAGTCATCTTTTAAAATGTTTTTAGTTTTACCTGCTTATTCCTCTCTGTGACTTTTAGATTTTTTGGGGGGGTGGGAGGTGACGTCTATCTCTATTCAAATCTTACTAGAAATGTTAGATAAGAGAGGTCCAATTAGATAATTATGAACTGTAGACGTTTTCCTCCAGGTTGACTTTACTTCCTGACCAATGTCCTTTGGGCCCAAATTCTTAAGTACAAAGACACCTTACCGTACGAGAATTAGATTCTTCTCTTTGTAGATTGTTCTCAAGGATATCCTGAGAGACAAAATCAAATGTCAGTAAGTCCCCTCTAATAGTCCTCTGATCTACCAGTTCAGTATTAGTCACAATAGCAGTAGTGACATTATTTGGGGGGAACAACTAGGGGGAGAGTTAAGGAAAAACAGAAGTTAGTCTTTTGTTCTGTACTCAGTGAATTTATGTTTAATTCTAATTTCATTGCTTTTCTAAGCACTTACAAACATCTGCTTAAATGATTTTAGATGTTTGCCACCTCTAATGCTTCAGCCCGTAATTGTCAGGTACTGGTGCCATTAAAAATCAGGAAATGTTCCAGTCTTGAATACTATTTTATTTTTTCTGGATGAGTTAAAACATTGAAACACATAGGAAAGCATTCATTGAAATGATAAGCTGTTATTTGGGGCTGTGTCTGTTTCTTTTTAGAAACAGCCCTTAATAGAACTATGCCTGGCACATAGTAAGACTCAGATGGCAGCAGCTGTTAGCCACACACCTCTGCATGTAATAAAATGAGCATCTACTGTATATACTTTTAAAACACACACTGAGACTCTGTTTTGAGAGGAGGCATTTCTGTTGTTTAAGATCTAGCTGGATGGATGTGTTTAAACAGAGACTGACCTTGGCTGATCTGGGGAACTTACGCTGAGATGAGCATCGAGGGCTGTCCCTTCTGTCTCTGCGTTCTGTGATTCTAGGTGTTTACGGAAGATCTGCTCTCTGCCCACTCGTGAGAGGGGATCCATGTGGTGTTAGTAACCGTTGTGTGATTGGGTCTTTATTATTAGTGCTATTTTAAAGGCACGTGGTTGTCGCTGAAACAATTAGAGAGCACTACAAGCCTGGGTTCCATGGAGGAGACACGAATGCCAAATATTCAGAGAAGACAGTGTGGGGTGGGCAGTCATCGGCTGCCCGCTCGCTTCTTCATCACGTTTGCTCTGTGGCGAAGGATAATGGTAGAGAGCAATGTGGGGATTAAGTAACGAGGACCGCTTGGGCGAACGCAGCAGTTCTTCTCCAAACTTGCCTGGTTCCTTCCTTGTTTTTCTAGAAGCAGCTCATTTCTTTGTTTTTGATGTCAAAATATGAAGTATGTAACGGCTGGGATGATTAAACAAGCAGACATTGAGATATTTGCAGGTGGTGGGTCTGGGGCCGTGCATGGGCCAACCTTTCCCCTCTGTCTGGGTTGTTGGTCTCTTTCTGTCTTAGCATCTTCTTGACCCACAGCCAGAGACTCGCTCCAACTCTGACTTCTGTGCTTTATTGCTGTCTCTGCCACTGGGAACCCTCAGAATAGTAGGAGAAGTAAATGTTATTGGGGGAGACAATTCCGGGCTGGTCTCTGGGACAAATGGACTGGGATATCAGTAGGCAGTATCCCCTGGGTTTTGAGCGTCTTCCATCCCTATCAGGAGAGAGGTCCTTTGACCAGCTCAGGTGTTCTGGATTCCTTGCCACACTATAGAGATAAAGGAGGACTGTATTCTGCGGGGTTGGGAGTCCTTAGACCTACAGCGCTGGCCACAAACGAACGCTTCTCTCCAGAGAAGCCTTTGTCCCGCGTACCTCTAGACATCCCGCCCCAAGTGACTCTTCTCTCTGAATTATATTTTGCTGCTCTGCTTGACTGTCATGAAGTACTGTGTACTGAGGAGCCAGATAACGGAAAGCTTCTGGACAGCACGGTCCCAGAGCCGAGCGGCCTGATTTCGAATCCTGCCCCCATCACATGAACTCTTGCCATGCGCGAGTGATGTACCCTCTTGACGCCACCTTCCCCATCTGTAATTTGGCGTCAATCATTGTAATATCGCGACATTGCCTTCCTCGGGCTGTGGTGAGGGTTAAATGAGTTCATACATGTAAGTGTTCCGGGCCTGGCCTGTGGCGAGGGCTTTGCAGCTGTGAGCATGGCTTCATCAGTATTGTTGGGAATCTAAGCGTTCAAAACAAAGACAACAGCTCTCCAACTTGAGAGAGACGTTTTCATGAGATACTTCTGTTTGCATGAGCAGAAGCTTGTCTCTTTTACAAGATATTTATTTTTTAATAATATAGCTCTAGTATTTAATTTTGTTTTTTTAATTTTATTGGGGAACAGAGTGTTTCTCCAGGGCCCATCAGCTCCAAGTCATTGTCCTTCAATCTAGGTGTAGAGGGCGCAGCTCAGCTCCAAGTCCAGTCACTGTTTTGAATCTTTAGTTGCAGGGGGCGCAGCCCCACCATCCCATGCAGGAATTGAACTGGCAGCCTTGTTGAGAGCTCATGCTCTAACCAACTGACCCATCCGGCTGCCCCTCCAGCAGCTCAGCGGCAGCTCGTTGTCTTCAATCTAGTTGTGGAGGGCGCAGCTCACTGGCCCATGTGGGAATCGAACCGGCAACCCTGTTGTTCAGAGCTCACGCTCTAACCAACTGAGCTATCCAACCGCCCCTTTTACAAGATATTTTATTTAATTTAGCAACCTAATAACCAGGAGGTGGAGCTTTGTCCCCCTCCCCTTGACTGTGGACTAGACTTAGTATCATACTTCTATTGAATAAAGTGTGGAAAGGGCCAAAGAGTAAACCTGCCAGTGCAGGAGCCTGGCAGGCACCACCTCCCAAAGTGATCAGGGGCACTGTGCCCAATGAAAAGCCACGTTGGTGTCATGTACCCCTGATAGGACGCGATGAGACGGGTACTTCCTCCAAATCCGTAGCCTCAGTCTAGTTGTGAGAACACATCAGATAAACCCAGATTGAGGGAAGCCCTACAAACACCTGAGCAGCGCTCTTCAAATGTGTCCAAGTCACAAAATATGAGGAAAGACGGAGGAACCGTCTCAGATTAGGAGACCTATCAACTCAGTGCAACATGGGATCCTTGAACAGAAAAAGGGTATGTCACTTTCTTGGTTTCGACGAGTGTTCCAGATATTAAGAGCTAAGCTGTTAATATTAGGGGAAGCTGAGTGAAGCGTATTTGGGGACTCTGTACTATCTTTGCTGCTCTTCTGTACACATACATATGAAGTTGTTTCAAACTAAACAAACAAAAACAACCTCAAACGCACAATACATCCTTGTTCAAAAATATTTCCTCACTTTAGAAGACTATGAAGTAAAAAGTAGAAGCTCCACCCCGCCTCCTGTCTCTGTGGTCACACCGTCTCAAGGGCAACTACTGTTAACATTTGGTGTTCCTTCCAGCCCTTTTTTCTAAGTGCACATAAACATTTTTATTAAAAATCTTAAAAAGCCTTTTTTATTTCCATTCTGATTACATGCCTTCGACGTTGCAAACCTTTTCATTTTAGCACAACTATTTTCCAAATAAACTCCCTTTTCGGTCAGATTTTGGCTCTTCCATGAGATTTATTTAAAGTGGTGTTTGTTTAGCCAGTGCTTAATTTTATTTTCCACTCAGACTTCTAACCCATCCAGGTCCCATTTATATTACCTCTGCCCTTGCTAGTCTTTCTAAAGCCTCCCAAATTAGCATCATCTGAGAATTTAATTAACTTGCTGTTTACTAACCCTCTCCTTTCAAGATAATTAATGAGGATGTGAAGTGACACTGGGCCTGACACTGCTCCCAGTGGCACCTGAGCTGGCACCTACCCGAGCGGGCCCTCCGGGCTTGTGGTCTCCCCTTGTTTACCTACTGCTAGTTCCCAAGCTGTGTGGACACACTAGGCGCAGGTACCCCAAGGCAAATGTTTGCTTGAAATCAGGCTTTCGTGCCTCACCTTTTATCCACTCATTTTCTGCTTTGTTAATTAAAAAGTCTCATTTTACTTAGAATGGAATGCTTATTTTTTTGTGTTATTCCCTAGACAGAGTTTCCATTACCGGGCTTGAAATTAAACTAGCTGAGAGAGTCAGGTGTTACAATTCCCTTTTGTTTCTGTAAAAGTGGCTGCAAAGCATCTCTTGCATTCTCGTCTCCCCACCCCCAACTTTCTACTGAATCCAGGAAACCAGAGGTTATCGTTGATCTAAGATTCAGCGCCGTCCACTAGAACTTGCTGTGATGATGGACGTGTTTTGTGTGTGCGCTGTCCAGCACGGGAGCCACTGGCCACGTGTGGCTACCAATCACTTGAGATGTGGCTAGTGTGACTGAGGAACTGACCTTTTAGTTTTATTTAATTTAAATTAAAATAGTCACATGTGGCCCCGGGCTACTGTGGTGGGCAGCCACTGTTAGTCCTCTTTTGTGTGCCATGGGTTATCTGTGGCAGGTCTGACACCCCCCAGAAGTTCCCATACCGCCCCCCTCCGCCTCTTTCTTCTCTGGCAGAGAAGAGAAACTGATTTCAACCTCACATTCGGCAAGCTGTAATTAGGAAGGTAAGTTTTCTGAAGGAAAAAGATGTTACTTTCTAAATCCAAATGTAAATGACTTGGATTATCCGTGTCACTGAGCGCTTCATTCATGCAGATAATTGAGAATTGACAGTGTCCTTTTCCCTCAATTACTTCCTGATAGTTCCATGTGTTACAATGGGAGAAACATGAAGCTGTTTTTAAATAGCTATGTTAATGTCCTCATTAATTTTACCTTTTCCTACCAATTAACAAATATTAACTCCTGTGGCAGGATTGAGTTGGCTTCCCTCATGAAGCCACATCCATCCTGAACTCCTTTCGCGCCTGAGGCTGGGGGAGCCCAGCTATTTGCTTCCTGTTTTGCAGTGTGCAGCTCAGACAAGAGGTGCTGCTTTTCAGGGGGGTCTTTGTCCCAGATTACTCACAGGGTAGCACCGTGTGGCCTGACCAAGCCTGACCAGAACGAGGAGATCTGGGGCTGACTTCCGTGGCCCCTGCTTGCACGCCGTGTTCTTTTACACATGGCACAACCCAGTGGTGACAAACCCAGGTGCCTCCAAGGGCCGTGCAGGTACCTAAAATGGGTGCTCGTGCTGACCTGGAGAGCGGCTGCTCCATCTTACCAAGATAAATGTTGGCCTGAGGGGCTGTGGTGCCCGGACAGCCAGATAGTACCTTTTGTTTTTTACATAGAATTTGAAAGTCTCAGTTGCATGGGAAATTTTCAGATTTTAAAGTGTTAATCATTCATTAAGAATGTTTTAAAACTCCGAGAATTATACAGCTCTTACCTGCAGGCTGCCCACTTGCTGCCAGTTTGCCATCTCTGACTTAACTCTCATGTCCACTAGGATCTAGTCCACTAGGGTCTAGAATTCTAGTCCACTAGAATCTCTCCACTAGTGTGTGCAGGGCTAGGTACACGTAGATGGTATGATGGAGAGAATGCTTATTTTTCCCCCGAATTCCAGACTTTCTGACCACACGTTATTGGATGTCAAGGTCATTGCTAGCATTCTCCTCTTAAGAGGTGCTTAGAAAGGAAAAGCATGGCATATAGGAGCATACACAGGGACCTAACTCTTCTCCTTTTTGTTTTTCTCCTTCGCTGTTTTAAACCTGGGTTCTTTTCAGCTACTAGAGCCAGTAGAAGAAGCCCTACTTTTTTGTTGTTGGTAATTCTATTATTGGGTTAGTTGAAAGTTGAATTCAATTACAGGTATTGTTTACTTCCGAATAAATATATAACCTTAACTCTTACTCATATGGTGTTATTCACTGTGGACTGGAGAACACACTTACAATGCAAGTTCTTATGTTCAAAAGCGTGTAAACAAGGGATGAAGCTTAATTGTTTTGGAGTCATGTCATAATTCAGCGTTAAATGGTACTTGAATTACTGTTGACCTTCAGTTTGAAACAGCTTATTTTTATATCAAGTTTGCAAGCCTGGCACTTACTGAATTTTGACAAGTTGGAAGAAACTTATTTTGGTTAACAAAGAAAGTGTGTGTGTGTGTGTGTGTGTGTGTGTGTTTTTGTTGATACTCTGAATGATTGGCTAAATCATTTTTCACAAAGTTTTTCTTCAGGAGTTAGCACATCACTGCCAAAGGGGAGAATCCATCCAGTCACTTGTTTTTATAAATAAAGTTTTATGAGAACACAGCCATACCTGTTCTTATACATATTCTCCATCACAGCTTTTGTGCTATGATGGCAGAGTTGAACAGTTGTGACAGAGACAGTCTGGACTTCAAACCCTAAAATATTTACTGTCCGGATATTTATAGAAAGAGTTGGCTGACCGTTGGCCTAGATGATAGAAGCATGTTTTCTTAGAGGCCGTATTTTTATGAATTCTGGGGAAAATACGGAGTAAAAAATCATTCTACCTCGACCATCCTTAAAACTACAGTTGTCAGCTCTGTCGGTTCTGGTTTATTTCTGTGATCTTAAGAATTTGCTTATTAGATGTTGAATGCAATGACCCTGGTTTCATGGAACTAAACCTGCATCAGCTTTTCCCTAATGTACTGCTAGTCATTTTATTCAGTAGACTGAGTAGCTTTCAACGTTTCCGTGGGAAAGACACTGCTCATTAGTGGATATGTTCAGCCTTCAGTTGAGCTAAAATCGGAATGCTTTCTCAACCTGAAACAGTGGGTATTATTCTAAATGTTAAGTAATATAGCTCTCTACAAAGATAAAGTGCTTCCTAGTCATTATTAGCTGTGTGCCATCGTCATTCCTCACGATAATGCATGAAGTAGGTGCTTAGTGTTGCCATCCAGATTTTATCACTGAAGCGGGAAAAACGGGTGACTTGCTGAAGGTCACATAATAACAAAGCCCGCTGGCAATTTGTGTCATTTCATGAGTCATGTTGGCACTGGGGAATGCAGCTGGCACCAGCGGGGCTCACACCCAGAGGCAAGCCAGTCCTTCTAACAGGTTCTTCCCCCGGAAAACCCGATGATTTCATTAGTGAGGTAAGTGAATGGGCGATCAACTAATTAATTCGTCTTTGTGTAGACTGAGGACCCCAATGAAATCAGATGGTGGGAAAAGCTTTCTGAGTCCTCAAGTGCCCCTTCCAACCGATTCTCACTAGACAACTTAAAAAAAATTTTTTTTTGCTTGACCATTTATGAAGTGTGTTTACATTGATTTACTGGCCAGAGCCTCATGGCCCCTCGCTGCGTGCTTGCGTTATTCCATTTTATAGCTGAGGAGGAGCTTAGTGTCAGAGCCCCTCTCACCGGCATGGCTCCCGACATCCGTGCCCGTGCTCTTGCTGTGGAATGACTTGACTACTGTGTGTCCAGTAGGAAAGCACATGGTTCCTGCCTTTAGGATCCTTCCAGTCTCATAGGGAATGTGCCACATCCATACAGCTGCCAACCAGTACTCAGGGCGTTGGCGGGAGAAGATGTGCTGAGAGACGGAGACTTTGAGTTGAGAGGAGAACGAGGCACCGCAAACAACTGGCATGAGAGATGGGATGCTCAGAAGAGGGAGCAGAGTTTGGCTGACCTGGAATGGAAGTACACACAGGAGGACATGCCATGCGCCAACCTCACCCCTGCACCCCTCTCCACCACACACACACACACACACACACACACACACACACACACACACACGTGCACGCAGCCACTGAAGGGCCGAGAGTCAGTAGAGCTGTTTGGAGACAAGGCCGGTGCAGGGGAGTAGTGGGTGGTGAGACACTATAGTGGAGGACCTTTCTTATGTACAGAGAATGATGGGAATAATGTTTAGAGAAGATTACTCATTCCTGCATTATTGTGTGAGGAAACAAGAAGCTTGCTTGGACAGACAGACGGTGAATGAATGAATCCAAAGCGGGTAGAAAGACCACTATAATAATACAGGTCTTACCATAAGAGGGGGACTGGCTGTTGGTTTCTTTGGCCTTATGTTGTTACAGAGTAATCTGGAAAAGTCATTGAAAACTTGTATTTTAAGACTTAAACCTTTAAAATACCTACTAACTGGGCCACTGTGAGCTGCGCCCTCCTTAAAAACAAACAAACAAGAAAAGGTTAAAATACCTACTAAAAAAGTATCTGTAGTCTATATGAATACAGAGCAAGCTACTGGATTTGCGATTCCAAAAAGATGCCACCTGCCAAACAGTGTGGCGCTTAGTGATTGGCTGCGTCTTACACTGTAACCTCAGGAAGAAACCCCAGGCAGGTTTGTGTCCAGATGTCACCAGGCACCAGTAACATTTTAAGTACTAACATGCATAATGCCTGCTGTTAGCATCCCAGTGCCCTAGAGCTGACAGGATCTTAGCCACCCTCTCTCTCGTCCTACCTTTCTCCAGTCTCCTCTAAACCCCATTGTTTTGCTCAGAGAAATTTTCCCAGTTGCCAGTTTTTTAGATGCAGTTTTCTAGAACTTGGGTTTCACTGAAGAAAGTGCCTCTTGGTTCTCCAGCAGGTTTTGTAAACCATCATCTTCTATTGTGGGCCCTCCCCATCTCATCGCTGGTTCTTGGGTCTTTTGGAACAGAAAGAACTTGTTGAATATAAGGAGAGGATGTCTTGGTCAGTGTGGACTGGCTGATGAAAATCCTCCCTATATGTCGCCGTTTAAAACTAGTTTTACAAAAAATGTCTCACTGACTGGCCTCGCAGCCACATTCCATTGGGGGCTTGAGAGCAGAACTGGGAGGTAGCATCATTAGACCAAGTTGCTTGGAAGTCCCTGGGGAGGGTCTGTTGTCAACGGGGCTGGCCAGCCAGGCAGAGGACTGGGGAGCCTGGAGTTTGGGCCTAAACTGGAAAGGGAAAGTGACATAGCTGAGCATTCACCTTCTGACTCCATGTGGAGAATGGTCCCTTCCTCACAGATCCCAGAATTTGACAATTGGTGCAAGTGAAAGATGTAACCAGTTCCTTAAGGTCTACCAGCAGCAATTCTCAGCAGCATCTGTCCTATAGGAGGACAAGAAATTCAGGGAGAACATAAGGATGTATGTGTGTGTCTGTAAAAACAAACCAGGTCTTCATTCTGATTGTCCTGGAGACAGGCGAGCTGCTCGGCCATGAATTCTGGGAGTGAGTACCCATTCGGCCACCACCTTTCAGATGTCTGAGCGTTGTCACATCACTCCATTGACTCTTGTAGACATTTTATGTTTAGAATTCAGCTGTGTACTAAATTCTTTTTATCCGTAAAGGTGTGGTGGACACTGCGAACCCCTTCGCAGTTCTGACAGCTCGAGTTACTTCCCCGGAGAGGCATCTGTGCTGTGGTCCCTGTCGTCTGTGATGGTCTATAAGTTCTAGATGTCTTTCAGTCTACCCATCTTGTAGTTATTTGTCAGTTTCATAGTAAAAGAGCTCTCGTAAAAGAGCATAGCAGTATTAAACGTATGTAAATACAGCTAGGTATGTAGACGAAATGGAAGGACAGAGCGACAGTGACTGCCTAAGTTCTCCTCTGGCTGGGGGGACATTTTGGCAGATTCAGAGGGGGAAGGAGAAGCACTTTTGGGATCTATATGCTAAAAAAAAATTATGTCACTAAGTACAGCTATTTATATTAATTATATCCTGCCATAGCATTTTATTTAAACAAGCAGTAACTATTAGCAAACATATTTATTCTCTCAGTCCCAACCTCCCATTTTGGTCATCAAGGAATGTGGAAGTCCAGGGAAGTCCAGGGAAGCGTATGCTCACAGGAATGGTGACCCCGGTGGGGAAGACCTAGTGCTGTGGGAGCCCACAGGTGAGGAGACAATTCCAGCTCAGGTGTCATCGATGGACAAAGAAGTCCACGTGGAGGTACCATCTACCTGCCCGGAAGTTGTGCAGCATTTCAGCAGGTGAACAGGTTGTTCAGAAGGGTTTCCAAACAGGAAAGGCACAGAGACCAGGAAGATTAGAGTGGGTGGATAAGGCAGGAACTGCCTGGAGTCTCACTTTTTTGTGGAGAGAGGAATGGAGTGGCGGATTGGAATTGGAGATGGAGGAAGGGAATTTGGACTAGATTAGCGAGGTCTTCAGTAGCAAGCTAAAGACCAGGAGTAACAAAGGAGCATTGCAAGATTTTTCCTCCTTTGTTCAGACTTTCAGCCAGCAGTTTTTAAATACCTGCTGTGGGTCAGGAGCTGTGCTGGGCACCAAGGTAGAAACAGACAGCTTGGTCTTCCAGCCTGTGAGACACTGTTGGTGGTGTGACGAAGGGGCAAGGTGTGGCTTATGACACCGTAAGATAAGTCAGTGTGGAAGCTGCTGCCACTGGGCTCTGGGCCAGAAGAGGGAGACGTGAAGGAGTGGCCTGTGAACCCGGCCCTTGCACAAAGGAGAGGTCTGATCTCTCCAGCTGTATATTTATTTTCTTTTGTTCTGCTCATCCCGATACCATTAAAAAGACTCAGCTATTCTCATTTTACTTCATTAACAATACAAGACCATTCGCTTTTAAAGTTAAGTAGTGTGACCCACTCCGTGCACTTTTCCAACTAATATTAATAGAATGGTGTTTTCACACGGGCCTCATTCCTTTGGTTGCATTGTTCCCAGAGCCCTTGCAGGTGGGTGGTGGGCTTTGATCCAAACCTCAGTGAAATGTCTTGGTTTCTAGATATTTCTTGGGCATTAAACTGTTTCTGACCCAGAAAGGACCAACTTGCCGACTCACTCACCTTCTAAGGCAGGTCATCCAATGAGCTTGCATCGGAATTGCTTGGAGAGCTTGTTAAAACCCAGATTGCTGGGCCCTACCGCAGAGTTCCTGTAGGTCTTGTCAGGGTATGAAGGGGTTCCTGATGCTGCTGCTCCGGGGACCATATTTGGAGAGCCCCTGCTCTAAGCCATGCATCCCCTGGGGAAAGGAACTGCTGTGTTCTTGGTGGGACCTTCCTTTAGCTTCACCCTTCCTCCAGGACCTCCACAGTGGGCGCTCTAACCAACCTTTCACTGCAAGAACAGATGTGAAGTTGCACAGTGGCCTCCGAGGGAGGAAAGCCAGTTCTCCAGACTCACCACAGAGCCCTCCAGCTTATCCTTGTGAGAATTCAGACTTCTGCAATGCCTGTGCGACTTGCAAAGGTGCTGGGCCTTGTGAAATGGGATTCTAGACTTTTGACTTTCCACCTCCTTGTCTGTGAGGGAGCAGCCATTCTCAAGACTAAGACTTGATCTCAGAAACGGATGTCAGCCATGAGGAGTGGCAGTTTTGTTCTCGTCTATCTTTGGTCCCCTGGCCTCCCAGTGTGGCTGTCGGACTTCAAGATTCAGCCTTGTGTTCATTCTCTCCTGCAGGTTGGTTCTAGGACCTGTCTGTGCGAGACACCCCTTTGTGGTCTGGAAATGGCATTGAGGAGATGAGGGTTCTCATGTTTAGTGACAGCCCGAGGGAGGCCAGCGGACACCCAGAGACCCTCCAGACCAATGGATGCCCCCCTTGTGAGCTCCCTGCCCATTGGAATGATTAATTGATGTCCTCCACTCTGCTGGACAATTAAGGAAAGCAGGAGAAGGAGGGAAAAGTCTTCAGTTAGACCTAATTTGGCACCATATTGTTTTCTGTTAATCTATTTTGTTTTCTGTCCGTCTGTCCCAAGGGACGGGTGCCTTGCTGCTTGCTGAAGCATGCATAACTAATGTCCTCATTAAGGGCTGATCTGTTTACCAGGACCATGCTAGGAAGCCAGCCTGCCAAACCGAGGCGCAAGCTGGGGGCTGTTACCTCCCTCTGGGCCTTAGCCCCACCTCATTAAGCTCGTCTGGGCTATTGATTGGGAGCCTGTGTTTGGAAGAGTCTTACTTACTCCATGCATTATCTTGACAGATTGATCAGACCTGATTGAGAACCTCTTAAAGGAACGAACAGCTGTAATGGGAAAGTTGGACTCTGTCATCCGTTAGGATGATTCTGGGAGCAAGAAGAACAAGGCTGACATCTTGGAGCAATTGTATTTACAATTAACATGGCTGAAAACGATTGCCTCTATTGATCCCCCCTTCCTGCAATTACAGCCCCATTGTTTACATTCCAGCACTTCAGTTATAAAAAGGAAATTCAATAATTATTGCATTATTTAAAGTTAAAGTGCCACAGAGTTTGCTGGCTACGCTTGCTGGTTGATTTAACGTTCAGTAAAATCCATGCTGAGCTCTCCATCTTGAGGCTGAACAATATCGGCGTTTAATGAGACTTAAAAGTGGGGGTGGGGTGGGGGGAGAGCAAAACTCAGTGCACAGGGTGTTTGTCTGGGTTATTTATGGGGGGGAGCCCGAAAGCAGGGCAGAGAAACTAGCCATGTCATCATTCGCAAAACTATCCCGTCACCACGTGGCTGTTCACTCTGCAGCCCACTCTTTCCTGGCCTCGACTCAGACTCAGCTCTACTTCTTCAAAGAAGCATTTTTCTCTTTTCACTGTCTTGGTCCCTTTTCTTATTCCCACGAGTGTAACTATCTCCTTCAACCTTCAACAAAATCCATGGAATTTCGGGAGAAACGGTGAAAAATCTTAGCAGCCACCTCCTGAGCACCGTCAGAGGCATTTGTTTAGAGAGAGTTTTTCTCTCCTGCCTCATCACTTTCCCATTTCCTCTTTCAAGGGAAAAATGAAATCAAAAGTAAGCACCTCTTCTAAGGAAGAAGTCAGCCCTGTGTGTGTGCTCACTGCCCCCTGTGCGTCTCATGCTGGCTGCCTGCATCTCTTCTCATAACGAAGGTGATGAGGGTATTTGTCAGCGAATTGTGGGAACTCATGAAAAGCCCCCGGGTTTGAGCACCAAATTCATGCTCTCAGCAGCAGCAGCAGCAGCAGCAACCAGAAAGTTCAAGAGCGTGGGAGGAATTTTAAAGACCATTTTATTTTTCTCGTATTTGGATGACAGTCTTCTGTGGGCCCTGTTCCAGCAAGACATCTGGACAGGTGCGCTCAGCAGGATGCAGAGCTCGGGAGGAAAAAGTGATACCTCATGCCTCACCATCAAGAGTCACGCTTTCAGTGACAGCCCTAGGAAATTTGAGACTGCAGGTGTGAGAGGGGAGAGGAAGATGAATAGAGCCAATTCCGACTTTTATGAAGTATCTGGGACAGACCAGTAGCAGGCAGCTGCTTCCGTGTGACTTTTTCACTAAAAAGGTGAATTCTTGTGTGCGGGCATTGCATGATTTATCTAGTGCAGTTTGTTAGAATCTGAAATACTCTTTGGGAAAAGGCGGGTGCAGAGATTTTAGGCCTGGGGAATTTTCCTTTCTATAGGGTAATATCTCTCTGTGTTCTGACTTGGGTCTCTGTTCCGTGACCTTTACTGTCCAAGCCAGAGGAGCAGTTCTCCGAGTGTGGTCCCAGCAGCATTAGCATGGGAGATGGTTAGAAATGCACATTCTCGGCCCCCCCGCCCCGAGTGAATCAGAATCCCTTGGGGCGGGCCCAACAGTCTGTGGCATGACGAACCTCCTAGGTGCTTCTGATGCTCGCTCAGAGTTAGAACCACCGAGCTGGAACACTGTCTGCTTCATTAACAACCAAGCCCACGGTGCTGCACCTGCCAATCAGAAGGGAGGAAGCCAAATCTGGGCTCGAGGTAGAAAGACAACGTCTGTGCCAAATATTTGGGCAGCCCTTCACATCTTCCAAAGGATTTTCCACCCATGTTTTCTCATGTGGTTTTTAAAATTGCCTCTGAGGAAGACAGGGCAAGTATAAACATCTCCCTTTTCCAGATGAAGTCACACACCTGTTTTGACCACCAGGCGAGTATTTTTTCTGCTGCATTGACTGTCACGGGATTAAGAGATACAAATAAGCAAATCCTTCAGAGTGGATGTGGGGAACCAGGGAGGTGTCTGCCACCCCTTTCAGCGGACTTTTCCTTCCTTTCCTGGTTGTCACACAGGATGTTGGCCGACATGGTAAAGAACACGATCCTGGGTTTTAAACAGGCACCTTGGTAGGCAAAGAGGTCCAGTAAACAGATAAGATTTGGTGGCAAGGACATGGGCTTGTGGTGTGGATCCAGCCTCTGCTTGCATCAGCGGCATGACCTTGGGCAAGTGACCTAAAATAAAATTTAAGTAAGCATCCTTCTAGGAAAGAAGTAGGCCCCGTGAGTGCTCAGTGTCCTTTCCGCGTCATAATTTCTGTGTATCCCAGTTTTTTTTCTTTCGAGTGGGAATTAATTCCTCTGTGGGGCTGGGGCGGGAGAATGGCTATAAGAAAGGAAATGTGAAATAAGTAAGTTTAGTGGATGTTCATGTCCATCCCAAAGCTCACCTGATTTGAAAAACAATGCTAGTGATGACCTTGTTTATTATGAAGGCTAACAGTGCACCTGGCACTATAAGCACTTGAGAGGAATTATCCCATTGGCTCTTCCCAGCGGTGCTATGAGGAGGTTCTGTTATTGTCCCAGTATTGCAGAGGAGGAAACTGAGGCCCAGCAGTGTATGTAACTGCCCAAGGTAGCACAGTGAGTGAGAGGCAGAGCGAAGGTTTTCCATCATGCTGTCTTAATCCAGAGTGCACCTAAACCACCATTATTGGCAGCAGTTTGACATGGAGTTGAATGAGAAGCTAGAGTAGCGTGTGCATGGTGGCCTTCATTTTTGTTTGGGGGCGTACATCTGGGAGAGGTGGTAAGCGGTGCTAGGGAAGAAGTACATCTTAATGAATGAAGAAAGTGACTGTTACCCGTATACTATCCTAGGGAAGGGGCAACATTCAGGTCCCAGGAGCTTTAGATAGTTTCCGGAGGGCGGTCAGGATGACGTGAGCCTTGTGGGACCCTCTTTATTGTTTTATGTACCCACATACCTCCCTCCGCTTCCGAGCTCCCTATGTAGATACTCATGCGACCATCGTTTTACATGTGCCCGCACGCTCTGATGGGCCTCTTCCTTAGGGAGGCCCTACCTAGGGATGAGCTTCCTCTCCTTTCTGGAGGTTTCCTAACAGAGGGAAATGAAACCTGTCATGTGAAGGCAGCAGCATTCCACAACGGTCCATATTTGGATTTTTCTAGAAAAGATGGAAAGCCAAGGCAGGTACAACCTATATATAGATGGTTAGTAGATTTATGCTGTTATGTTTTTCCTTCTAGAACTTACTCTACTTCTCTCAAGGGAAACACTCGTACTGAGACTTTTGAATCAGGAAATGTCACTCACCTGAGGGAAGAGAGACAGGGCTGGGACGTCTCCACCTCAGCCTTGGAGCTTGGACACTGAGAGCGAATAATCAAGGCTTGATCCAGGGCTTGAGGAACCTGGCCTAGAAACCAGAAAATAGGTCAGAGCAACGCAAATGGATTGATCTAAGGGAACGTTTTTATTTCCTTTCACTTTCTCTTGTCAATCGTGGTCTGGGCTTATATCTTTTGGCGTCTGCAGGGCTCCTGCAGCGAAATAGGACTAAATTAGCATGTGCCAAGGATGAGGGCATGAGTGGATGAAAAGCCAACGTTAAACAGAAAGTACATATATATATTTAGGTTGACCTTCTAGAATCCCTCCTAAGAATGTCGTATTGAATTTGGAACTGTAACACAACCTCTGATTAAAAAATTTAAAAACTTTGTAATGCAACCCCCTGATTAAAAACTGCATCTCCTCCGATCCTGGTTGCATTACACCTGAAACAATTCCTTTTTTTTAGGCATTCAAGGTGAATAGCTGGGTCCGGGGAGTCTTGTGTTCTGGAATCCGCCGTGGTCTGTGCAGCGTAACTTGATGGCTGTGAACTTGGCCTTGAATCCCAGGTTCCAGTCCTGCCTCTTCCACACTTCGGGAAGTTTTGGGGGGTTATGTGACGACCACTCTGAGCGTTGGGTTCCTCCAAGGACAGGACCCAAAATCTACCCACCTCATGGGGCTGAAATGAGAAGATTAAGTTCGAGAAGGTTCTTCCTCAGCTGTAAATGCCGTGCATGGGAAGGGTGGTGAATAAACACCCCCTTACTTCTTCCTTATTTCATTTTATGATGTGGGAAATTAGCAAACTAGCTCTGGACCCTCATCTTCTTATTCCTTTTCAACGGAAGTGTTAGTGAGATTTTTATAGTCCTTGCCCCGAAGGGAGAAGCTGGAGTCCTTGGCGTGCTGTGGTTAGTGGTTTTTCCCTCCAGAGGCACGATGTACAGCGGCCCCTCCATCGGGGACCTTCTTTTTATGGATTGAGAGGCCCTTCCACCTGCCCTTGCCTAGATATGCATCAGAGCCCTGACAGGTGTCTCCAGGGGCCCTACTGGATTCCCGCTGGGGGGCTTCTCTGTTCTGAAAGAGGCGGCTGGTATCCCCTGGGGTAGCCCGTTTGCTCAGAGAGATGCCCGGGAGCGGTTTTACCCCATCAAAGAGCTTCACTGTTCCATTTGCTCTTGGAATGGAGTTGTGCTGTGTGCACAGAAAAGTGTGATGAGAGGGGTGGGTGTGCGTGCGTGTGTTTATATTAACAGGTGTTATTCCCCAAGAAGTTTCATTTGTGAATCCTCTGTGTGTGTGTGTGTATGTCAGTGTCAGAATGTAGTTTGTCCATTTCTGCTTTAAAAAGGAGGCTTTGACAAAACCTGATCAATATTTTACATTCCATGCATGAAGAACCAGATGTTAGAAGTTTCCTATTGTTGGGGAGGAGGAGGGAGCCGGGGCCCCTCCAGATTTATAGAAATCAATGTTCTCTGACAGAAGTTGGTTAGTTTTCCTGGGAAACAAGTAACAGGAACACATTTTTTTGATTTTCACGATGAATTATTTTCTAACAAGAGCCCTCTTCTCGTCTCTGACTTTCAGGCATTGGCCAGGGTGAGCGAGTGTAACATATTAATGGGGTGTAGAGTCCCACAAAGTAACGTGGCTGGCTTCTTTTCTTTCCTTTCTTTCTTAATTATTAATCTGCTTTTGTTCTTGGCTTTACATGCCAGGTTCATTATTGGAGGCACCGCTTTTTGCAGCGAGGGCTTTTCTTTTCCAAGATTTTCCCCCGGAAGCAGACCCAGAAGGGAAGATGTGAGACATTAGATGTTTCCAGCTAAACCGAGGTGGGACAAGCATTTTCAAATATAAATAACTCCCACAAGATCAGAGGTGCAGGAAAAGGACTCTGATCATTTCCAGCACAAGGTGCTGACCACATAATGTGTGTAAGTCAAATTCCTCATCGCTGGCGGTGAGGACGCTCTGTTCTCTGCTGCCTGGGGGTAGTTTGGAGAAGTTGGAGATTGTTGAGCTCTTTTTCTGCTTCCCTTTATGAGTCAAACTGGATACTTATTTCCTTCTCATAGGTCGCTGTACATCTTGGAACTTTCAGAAAGTAAATCCTGTTGCCAAGTGTAGAAGTTTCTTTCAGTGGAAAGGATTGTACAGTGCCATTCATATAATGCAGCGTTTTTGCAGGCACTTTTTACGCCAGTCCGTGAGATTGGGGAAAATCCAGGAAAGCCTTAGGCTGATTCAGGGTTCCAGGGAAAGCCTGGTGGGACTGCGTGAGTGTGGGTGTACCTCAGTCGCCACTCGTGTTTAGCCAGGTTGATTGACATTCTTGATTTACTAGTTGGTCATACTTCCTCATTATTAATTTGCGGGCAGATGCCAGTTTTTGTCTAGTGAGTCAGTGATTTTCAGTGATCCAGCTTGTATATTCTCACACTGGTATTGCAGCCAGGGGATGCCCTCCTTATATCCCTTGGCATATCATCTCTAAGTCACCACTGCCTTAATCGTCTGCAGGCTACGCACGTAGGGTAAGGCATAATCTGTGTGTTTGCACGGTGTCTAATGTGTTGTAGACACTTAGAATTAATCCAGCACCGAACCCTGCCCAATGGGTTCAGCAGCAAGTTTTCTTTGGGCCCAAGTGTAGCACACATGCACATGAACCACAGTTGAAGTGTTTTTTTTGTGTGTTTTTTTTTAAACTGTACACCTGACCTGACAGAGGTGAACAGATAGGAATCTTGAACAGAGTAAAGAAAAATGGAAAGTACAAAACCTGGGTCCCCTGCCCTGAGGATGGGAGAGCTCTGTGATAGAGGCCGAGAGGGCTGGGGAGTTGAGGGGTTGCATGGGAGAAGCATTTCCTGCCTGGCGTGGAGAGCAAGAACTCTGAAAGGAGGCAGCTCCTTTATTGATGCTCCACTGGGATTTGTGCCTTGGTGGATTCTTCTTATATTACAGTGAATTTAATTAAATACATTGTGATCCCAATTGAGGGTATTCTAATTAGCTGGGTCAGGAACAAATTATTCTCCCTCCTTCTCCAAATGAAAACATCTACTCTCTTCTGCAGAGAGAGCATGTCCTTGGCTGACTGACTTGCCCCTGTGGAGTCCTCATCGGCCCCTCCAGCCCCACCCCTTCCTGCTGCTTCTTATTAGACCCGTTCCAAGGGTGGAATTCTGGGGATGAGGCCTTTGCCCCTTGGGAGGGAGAGGGTGTCTGGCCAACAGGGTCAGGGCATTGCCCCACTCATGGCCTGGGAAATGACCAGATGGTGTGGAGAAGGTCACAGAGGTCAGAAGCCTGCTGCTAGCTTGGGGCCTCTGTTTGCGCCAGGTTGGGCAGCCTGAGAAATACCAAGTGGGAATTTAAGAATTTGGTGAGAACAGGATCTGTCACATTCAGGTAGACATCAGGAAACTTAGGTCGTGAGCGGAAGGACGTTTAAGTTGGGACATCACCCTTACAAGTAGGTGTTTCCTAGCAACTGGGGAATAGTTTATTCTGGATTAGTGTGTGTGTCTGGAGAATGAATTTGAGTGCAAAAGCAAGCTTGGAATTGCGAACGAAGCTTTTGTGCAAGTCTCTGAGAGAGGACGCTAAATGTTCCCTAGAGCTGGATAAGTGGGAGAGGCTGTGCCTCCGTCTGCCTTGCTCCCTTTCATCCTTCTCTCCACCATTCGTGGTGTGTGCCCATTTCCCTTCCAAAACGGCTCTCAAGTGGCAGAAGAATTCCTGGTGTCACGAGAGACTGGTATGTACCATACCACCGTGAGCTCCAGTGTAGTAGAGTTGTTTTGGAATATCTTCATCATATCAGTAATTTTTTAAGCAAAGTGCCCAGTATGATGTTTATTTCGATTCAGAATTTACACACAGCCCTATCACTCAAGAAAGAGCCCAGGGATTTGAGAACAAAAGATGTGATATCTTACCTCCCATCCAACTCTTTCTCGCCATGTTATCCTCTCTTCTGGCTCTGAGATGGGAAACCCCAGCCATTTTGAAAAGAACCCTCACGCCCATATTAAATGTTTATGTTTAAAAGTTCGGTGCCAATTGCAAGGAAATCCTGTTTTGTGGGAGATAATGGGAATTTGGGGCTAATGCTTTAGTGATTCTTGCTCTGGTTTCATAGTTTGTGATACCACCACAATCCCTCAATAGAACTTACGGCTTTGGATTCCATGGTTATTCTTCTCCCTGTTATCTTTTATTCAGTCGGTTTTCATTGAAGCATTAATAAATATCATTCTTTTGGCCTTAGTGACCTAACACAGCAGTTCCTGGCTCTTGGGCAAGTTTCCTGCGCCTCAATCCCAAGCCAAACCCTCCTTCCGAGGAATATAGGAGTATCCTGGTTCAATTTTTGGCTTTTGGGGGGCCCTGTAGACAGGTCAGGGGGAATGAATGTGGGCATGCTCATCTTTATTCCTTTATGTCTAGTCCATCAGACCCTCCTTCTGGAAGGAAGGGTTGTAGCCTCCAGAACACATCGCTTTGGTGCATTCCATCTTCATGAAATTCTCTGCAAGGCGCCTTATCTCAGAGGAGGCACATCAAAGATAACCATAAAAAGAAGACAAAACAAAACAGCTCAAATTTATTTTAAGAAAAGTAGCTTTTAATTATCAGTTGCCATAATGTCTTAAACAGTTAACGCTGAGCTCGCTTGTTCTTCAAGTTCCTTCTGGTTGTGAAATGGCTCTAGGACAGCTGTTGACGGTGGAGATGTTGTTTAGTTCCAAGGCTGTGCACTTGACTATGTGAAGTCACCCGTTTTGGGGGAAAGGGAATGTTTCTCTCTTGGTGCCTGTGGAGCCCTTTGCATTCTTCCCTGCACGTTGGCCCCAGAGCAAGCGTTACTGTGGACTAGTTTAGCCAGTTTACGTGATTGAGGACCTGGTCCCCCCTCACCTCCCCACAGTGA